>NC_061810.1:48584385-49184385 GCF_021462225.1 Girardinichthys multiradiatus
CTCTGGAGTTAAAAATGTGTAGCTCTCCTTTACCCATCAATCAGACGTGAGAGTTTGTTCAAACCCCTAATGAACATGTCCTGGGATTATTTCATACCCTCCTGTTTATTTCATTTACCTGAGAGTAATGGCAAACTAGAGCTTTAACGCTCTCTACACCCAGCATAAGTCTCCTCAGCCTTTGTTCTCATCTGTCTTTCTTCTGGTAGACATGCTGCCTAGCTTCGCTCCTGTAATATATATGTCCATTCTACAGACAGCACAGCCTCCCTGGATCTGTTTGCGTTTCCCTTTTGTTTATTGTGTCACCCCCCAATGAGACAGAGTCCCCCCCCCCCCACGGCATGTCATCATCAACCCCCCAGGGGGCGCACCCCACTGTTTGAGAATGACTCCTGCTTATTGTCATGCAGATTTTGTCCCATATACAGGCAAGAATACAGAGGATCTCAGCGCATCAATGAAAAATTACTAGTATGGTGTAAAAAGTTGTATAAAGGCCATGTGTGGTTTAGTTCTGTTTTTACCATTAACATTTGGTTTATGGCACCAAAATATGATGAAATATCCCCTTTTAGGATGTAATGTTAAATGTTTAAGTATCTTCCACGCTAACATTGTCTTCTTACAGCTGGATGAAAAGTGTCTGCACATGATGTGGACGTCTACGAAGGCGGAATATTTAGAAATAATTTGACTTAACATTAATATTTTTTTCTTAAAATGCTAATTTCTAGTAGTCAGTGGCTAAGGTTGGGACATCTACAGCCGGTAGTAGGAGGTAGTTAACGCCATCAAATCCAACGGAAAGGGTTCAGTTGTGTCTTCTGTTAGTTAAGGATGGAAAATATGGTCAAATCTGATTCTGTTTGTTCTCCCTGCAGGAACACATCTTTGAACACATGCATGCAAAAATATATGCATGTTCTCTCTCACACTGGTGCACATTTCCATACACAAGCACACAGCTGTTGAATCACTGAGCCTCAGACATACTGGAGCTGCAGCCAGAGACTCGAGGCCATGTGTGATGAGGTGTCAAAGTGTTTTACTCCACCTGCCAAGTGTCCCTCCGTCGGTTCCAACTCATCTTCTTCACCACTCATTGGCTCATTTTTCTCAATAAACTCTCATTTTTCAATATTTGTCTGGTTTTAAGTACAACATTTTACCTTCTGTCCGTAGCGCTCATCTAAACCTATCAAAATAAGTTCCGAATGAGCAGCTTTTCTGTTAAAGAATTAACAAATGATCTACATTACCTACAGCATGGCAGGATTTGGGTGAAGCCACATTACTTTGACATGAAATATTGGTGTGATATTTTAACATTGACAACATTACCACCATGGATATCTTCTATGAGATGTACATTTTCATTTATGCTCAAAACCTTCATGTTCTGTCATGCCTATTGAGGAGCCCACTACGTTCTTTATCTCGTCTGGTCCCTGCAAGGCCCGTCCAGGTTCTGGACCTTTTTAGTCTCTAACCAGTGTCAGGGGCCCCTACATGGACCAGCCATTTGGGCTCTGTAATAACTTCAATTCAATTCAATTCAGTTTATTTATATAGTGCCAATTCACAACACATGTTGTCTCAAGGCATTTCACAAAAGTCAGGTACATACATTCAATTAACACTTTCTGTGTTACCTCCAGTGTGTTTTGGAGGGGACCACCTTTAGCGCCGGGGTCATTTATATGTCTCAGACCTGCAATTGAGGTGTTCAGCGAGAGGAGCTTCTGACTGGCTGGTTTGTGTTGTTGGTACCAGAGAACCATGTGTGCTCAGATAGTGGATGTTTATGTTGTCATGTTCAGTCAGCCATGTTCTATATATGACCCCGCTGATAGCCCATATGCCAACACATACACAAATCCTTTGTTTTGCTCTGAGAAATTAACACAAATCTAAACCACAACAGGTGAAAGGTCAGACACTGAAATGGTTTACAGTTGGACACATCCTGACTGGATCAATAAATCAGACTGATCAAAAAGTATATATATTTAATCAAAATGTTTTTAACTTTCATGAAACTTGAAAGCAAATAAAATGCAACGATAATTTCATGAACATTAAAGTATGAATCCACTCAAACTGACTGAGACACACCGTCTCTGGGACCATCTATCTCCACTTCCAGCCCATACATGTCTGTTTGTTGTATTTGGGAAGCACAGCATGAGTGTGTACGTGTGTGTGAGACAGAAAATGTTGGTGTGGGTGTAAGAGGGGGCCATCTGTTGAAATACTGAGTGGAGAAGACCACAATCCCTCTCCTGCTTTCCCTTCTGTTTTTGCCATTTTTGACTCTTCAGCTATCATCTCCTTTTCTTTTTCTCATCATCAATCCTGCTGGAAATCCATCCAGTTAGCTTATTGATCTCTTGTCTCCGTCTTTCATGAGTTTCTCTTCCTTCGATCCTGCAGCTCCACTGAACTATTTGAGATAAAAACAACCGCATCATCAGCAGACTGTCATGCGAGATGTGATTTATGTAGCTTTCATTAGCAACATGGAAATGCTTTGTTTCATTTTGCTCTGGTTCCTTTTGTTGGTTGACTTCATGTCCAAAATTGGAAATAATTCAGGAATGTCTTCAGCAGATTCCTGGACCTGCAGGGATCACATGATTGTACACTGTCTTCTCTAGAACTTCTGGTTTCCAAACGTCAGATTGGACTAAATGTGCCAAACATTTACCAACAGATACCATCAAGAAGCAACGTCAAACCTGAACAATATTTTCTGAGGCTGGAATCCTTCACATTTCCTCTCATTTCTATTGGACCTTTTTTGTCTCCGTTATCATACTTTTTTTTTTTTACTTTGTAAATGAGTTAAATCAAGCCCATAAGGCTTAATTATTAGTATTAATTAACAGTCAGTCAGTCAGTCAGTCATTTTCTACCGCTTATTTCATAGTGGGTCGCGGGGGAGCTGGTGCCTATCTCCAGCAGTCTATGGGCGAGAGCCGGGGTACACCTTGGACAGGTCGCCAGTCCATCGCAGGGCTATTAATTAACATTCTTAACCAAATGTTGATCATTTCCACACATGAGAGCAGAAAGAAAATGGTAGTAATTAGATCTCAATTGAAGGGTGAGATTCTAAGGAAGCAGCATGGTGGCGCTGTTATTAGCACTGTTGCCTTGAGGAGAGAAGGTTCTGCATTTGGATCCCATCCAGGACCTTTCTGCATAGAGTTTTCAGGTTCTTTCCATGTTCTTGTGGGTTCTCTCAGGTTCTCCAGCTTCCACCCACCGTCCAGTAACACACAATGTTGGTTAACCCTTAAAAACGGGTGACACTTAGGTTCTTGGTTGCCCGTTTGCAGAGTTCTGTTTATTTGATGGTGTTTTGGATTCAGGTGGCCCATTTGCAGTCTGGCTGCTAATAATCTCTGACTTGGACTGTAGCTTCAGGTCAGACTCAGTGTAACCGTTCAGTTATTTCTTAATTATTCTCCCTCCAATCAATAATGCAGTTCAGGTGCATAAAGGTTAATTGGATTGGATGGACCCACGATGAAACTACCTGCACACATGAATTGGGACTTTCTGCACCTGACAGGGTTAATTATGGGCTCGGTTGCAGGATTATGTTAGTAATTATTTTAACAGTTTCTTCCTTTCTTTCACTGGCTTGAAATAATAAATAGGACCAGACAGAAAAAACATTACACATACACAGCAGAGGGACCTAATCTGGACTGTTTCAGCTCATATTATCAGAACTTTCTGGGTGCAGCTACATTTTATTATTGGTATAAAATCATCAAACATGATCAGCAGTAAATGATCCTTTAAGTTTACGACAGATGTGAGAAAGACATTTTAATAATTAATTAAGAATAAAGTTATTTGGTCTAAAGGGCTTTTTTGAAACAAATTAAACCAAACTTGGCGATAAATATCAAGTGATTTTTTCTTGGCTTTTTCTTTTTGACACTAAATTCTTTGCCTCGGTGCAAAGATCATTCTTGTGTCAGTAGGAGGCACTGTTAGGTTGGTGGTGCGAATAAGTCTTTGTTGAAGCAGTCATTAGAGCTGGATGATGAAGCTGAAAATATTTATACATAAATATTATTCAACAATCACTAGAAAAGTAATGTAGCAACCCCACCCATTTCACATATAGCCTTCATTCTTGGATCAGCTGGTAAAGAGTCAAAACTGGGAATAATAAGGGAGAAAGAAGAAGAGTTGGGATTAAAATAACTGGTTTCAGCAGATAAACAATATCCAAATGTCATAACAAAGGTCATGGAGATGCATCATTCTTCAACTGACCATGCACTGTGTTCAGCTAACAGCTCCATGGAACCTCTTTGTTGGAGCTACAACCTTCTTTTAAACGTGTATCTTTGGGATTTTTCAGGATTCAGCTAAACAGATGGGAATAAATAGAGTCTTTGTGTCTAGTTGCTGGTAATAAAGAGGTTAACGGTAACTCAAATAACCACTCGTTACAACCAAGGCACACAGAAGAGCATCTCTGAACGCACAACACATCAACTCTTGAGGCGGATGGGCTACAGCAGCAGAAGACCACACCAGGTGCCACTCCTGTCAGCTAAGAACAGGAAACTGAGGCTGCAATTTGCACGGGCTCACCAAAATTGGACAATAGAAGATTGGAAAAACGTTGCCTGGTCTGATGAGTCTCAATTTCTGCTGCGACATTCGAATGGTAGGGTCAGAATATGGCGTCAATAACATGAAAGCATGGATCCATCCTGCCTTGTATCAACGGTCCAGGCTGGTGGTGGTGGTGTAATGGTGTGGGGGATATTTTCTTGGCACACTTTGGGCCCCTTAGTACCAATTGAGCATCGTGTCAACGCCACAGCCTACCTGAGTATTGTTGCTGACCAAGTCCATCCCTTTATGACCACAGTCATACCCATCTTCCGATGGTTACTTCCAGCAGGATAACGCGCCATGTCATAAAGCACAAATCATCTCACACTGGTTTCTTGAACATGACTATGGGTATGTCCCAATTCAGGGGCTGCATCCTACGAATTCACAATTTAATCACAGCTTTTGCCGCTGTTGTCCGCCATGGCTGCCCCTGCTTGACCAATCCGCTTCGACCTGCAAAAAGTCATGGGAAATGATGGACTGCGAAGGATACTCACGACCCATCCTTCAAATCGGGCAAAAGAAGGACACATTTGTCGGCCGTATTTGAAGGAGTCTCGGGAGGATTCATGAATTGGGACAGCCTTCGTCATACCTAATAAAGTCGCCAGTGAGTGTAGATCCAATTTAAAACAGGTTTAGTTCTTTACTAACTCGTCTGTTATGCGTCAACCCGACATGGGTTCTTACTTTGAGTTCTGGAGCTTTTTTCTGCTTTAAGCATTCCGAGAATAGAGGTTTAATAAACATTCAGAAGGTCTGGAGGACTTTTGATCAAGACAACCTAAACACCTAGAAAAGCTCTGTCTGCTTGGAAGCAGAACTCAGAACTCCAGTCTTATACTGAACTGTCACTGATGCTGGAAAGCTACACCGATCCTCATCTTTTCTATTAAAAGCCTCTGATTGGTTTTCAGTTTTTATATTCACAAAATAAGAACAATTATCAGCCAAAGAAAATCTCCATTTACTTAAAAGACCATGACACACTGTCATCCATTTCACCAACATCCATCCTGATTGCCTCTCAGTCTCAGTATGCTTTCGGTGCTGTGCTGCCTTTCTTGTTTCTGTTGGATTCTGGCTAGACTGAGCTGGTCTCATTTCTAGGCTATAATTACATTGTAACTCCAGTTGATTGAGCTTGTTCTACTTTGAGGGGTATATGATGAACATGTTAGGTCCAACATGAATGTTCAGATTTAGCAGCAACCATGATGTGTAGATATGCTCTGATTATACTTGGTTGTTGCTAAGTTTCAATTAAATTCCAATGCAGTTTTATCTATAGAACACTAATAGATGTTGTCTCAAAGCACGTTACAAAAAATCTTATTCTGTTTATCTGCAGAAATTCAGTCATACTGACAGATTCCAGGTCAGTTACATCAATCCCAATTGATCCTGGTTATCAAACAGTGCAGTCAGATTCAGTTTATTATTCAAATTGTTTAAAAGTTTTTCTATCTAAGGAAACCCAGCAGATTGCATAGAGTCAGTGACTTGATGCCTTCACTCCTCCTGGATGAGCATGTAGAGACAGTGGAGAGGAAAACTCCCTTTTAACAAGAAGAAATCTCCAGCAAAACCAGAACCTGGCTTAGTGTGAGCCTGGTTCTCAACAGAACAGGGACACAAAAGAACAGAGAAAGACAGGGTCAGCTTTATCATCTATAGAACGACAACACAAAGTTAAAGGCAGCAATAACAGGAAAGACAACATTGGAGAGTAGTATGAGAATGTAGCAGAGAGAGTGAAAGTGATCATTATGTCCTCCAGCAGCCTAAACCTATAGCAGCATAACTACAGAGATAACCTAAGCCACTCTAACTATAAGCTTTATCAAAAAGGAAAGTTTTAAGTCTAGCCTTAAAAGTAGACAGGGTGTCTGCCTCACGGACTAAAACTGGGAGCTGGTTCCACAGGAGAGGAGCCTGATAACTAAAGGATCTGCCTCCCATTCTACTTCTAGAGACTCTAGGAACCACCAGTAAACCTGCAGTCTGAGAACGAAGTGCTCTGTTAGGAACATAGTTTTTCAGCGTCACTCCTGGACAGGATATTTCTAATTTTGGCAATGTTCCAGAGGGGACAGTTCATTACTGTTGCTGGATATCAATCATCCATACTTGTTGGCAAACTGGATCAGAAAAACATGTTGTTGTTTCCTGTTTTAAGGCTTCATTTTAAGATGCAGTAAATGAGGAAAATATATTAAAAGGTGAATAAATGAAGGAAAGGTTCAGCAGCTGCAGGAGTGGAAAGCAGATAAAAAATAAAGGACCTTGTTCTTTTGTCTGGCGATTCTTTCTATATCTCTTCTCTCTTTGTCACCTTGTTTCTCTTTCTGTTTCTGAAATGAACACCTTCAGTTTTCCTTCCCCTCCTCCTCTTTGTCCTCTTCTTCCTCTCTCATACAGTGAAAGCAGCTTTCTTCGGCCTTGGTTTAGCTCTCCTTTCTTTTCTTTCTGTTTCTCCGTCTCCAAACCCCTCTGGTGTGCCTTTATCTGAATTTGTTGCACTGTTTCGATTTTTCTCCATCTCATTCCCTTTATCTACCCTCTCTCATTCTCAGCTCCTCTGGCCAAGTCTTTGTGAAAACGTGTTTATCTAAAGTATACGTTGTGGCTTTGCCTGCTGCTGCGGCATGTGTTTTAAGTCTTTGTTACTTTGAACCTACCAATGTGTGTGTCTGTGGGTTGGAATTTGGGGTTTTAGGTTCATCTTTTTGTTTTCTATGCATGCAGTTAAATTGAAGAAAAATATCAAATTTTTTACTTTAACCATTGTTATTGGACTCTTTTCCTGCGTTCCACCGATGTTAGTGCTGGATTAACAACACAACCACATTTAATCTAGCAGAGCCAGACCCTGCCACTCACCCAGGGGATTGTGGGTATTTGATTTAGGCTTCGCTTCCATCTGGGCTCATGCAGCAAAGAGAACTGCAAAAACAAAGTACAGCCATCCTGCTTCCATTCCCCTCGGCATGCTGGGAAGCTGGGGCTTTGCTCCGGTGCTGGAAGCAGCAGCCAGGTGTCCACCGGGTTGAAGCAAAGCTTAGATGTTCTGTCTAAAATATAAACAAAACAGCAGGAAAACTCCTCAGAAAAATGTATTAATTTTTGTTGATGATGACTCTGTTTCAGTAATTTAAAATTATTATTATTATTTAAAGTCATACATTCAAAACTATGTGATTTTAAATTTGGTTATTATATTAGTGGTTATTTTATATTTATTAGCTCTCTATGACATATTTATATGAGAACACTTTGACAACGCAGGGACAACGCAGGGCTCATAAATACTACAATTTTATTTATTTACTGTAGAAATGCTTTAAAACACAGAAACAATACTTTACAGTCACATCAGAAAGGTTCTGATGTGACTGTAAGCCTGAAGCTCGGTCTGGTCCATTTTATTTTATTTGATTTTATTTTATTGCTCCTTGCTTTCATGGAAGACTCACACTGCAAACACACACACGCACATCTGTGTTTTACTAACTTTATGAGGACTTTTCAGTTCCTTCATTTCATCCTTTATAGTGCCTAACCCTAAATTTAACTCAGTGCATACCCTAGTCCTGAAAATAACCCCTGTTCCAAGAACAGAATTTGGAAAGTGAGGACCAGGAAAATGGCCACACTGGTTCCCACTCAGCTGCAAGAACACACACACACACACACACACACACTGAGGAAGAACCAGTCAAAACCTGAGGCTCCTCTTTAGTAACAGTTAAGCTGTGTTAGTCCAGTGAATTAATAAGTGCACCATGTTGTATGAATATTGATGAGGATGTTAGTACACCTCTAACCTCTCCTCTCAGGGCTAATTTATTTTTCACATTACTTTCAGTTGCTGTGTGCTCCCACCAGTGCCGAGACTCCTAATTTATTCTAAGGAGGCTTTTTCTGAGCATCCACAGCTTTCAGGTCATCAGTAGTGGAGCAGAAGAAGAATCTCTCTAGGTCCTTCACCAGCTCAGTGTTCTCCATGTCTGTTTAAACCAGCTGATTGCTTGTAGACGTTGGGTTTCACCACAGAGAGAAACTACAGATGCTTCATCTGGTTAAACAAACCTGGTTAACAGCAGATGGAGAAGAAATGAGAACGTTGTTCATCATTTTGTTCTCATTCAGTACCATTCATTTAAAAAGCTGACAATCATTTTTTACCTGTTTTCACAACTCAGCTGTTATTTTAAAACATTTCAAAAATTCCACAGAAAACCTGCCTAAAAGTTTGTTTTTGTTGTTGTAAAGGTTCCTTCTACTTCCTGAACCCTGGAAGTTAGTGCCAGAACTCTGTCCTCCTCCTCCTTATCATCCTCCACCTACCTCTCATCGTCTTCCTCCACCTTCACCTCCTCCTCCCCCTCATCATCTTCCTAAACGGAATCCTGCTGGTTCTGTTCAGGGATTCAATGGTCTCCATTTTACTAAATGACTACAGAAGACCCTTCTTATAAAGCTTATTACATGTTAAAACAAATTGCCACCATGAAGGTTCTTCTGGTTCTGGTGCTTTGGTCAAACAGATGTTTCTGGTGAGCTTCTGAGGTCCAGCTGTAGCAGATTCTGATCCAACCACAACACAGTTTCTAACCCCGGCACTCAGCCAGTCTGCATCAGGTAGTTTGGACATGTTTAAAAGTTTCACCCCATTAGGCAGTGGAGGATAATGAGGAGATGAAGGTGGAGGTGGAGATGACGAGTAGAGGAGGAGGTGTAGGTGGAAGAAGGTGATGGGGGGGGGGGGGTATAAGGAAGAGGAGGTGAATGTGGAGGGAGATGATGAGGGGGAGGAGTGTTGTGAACTGGTGCTATATGAATAAAACTGAATTGAATTGAATAATTAATCTCTAAAACATCCAAACAAGGTACAAAATAGTCCAGATTTCATCCAAATGCCAACATTAGCTGTAGGTCTAAACAGGAAGTCACATGACTGCTGGAACTTGTAGTTTTCCCAGAGAAAGGTGTTCCAGCAGATCTTTTCAACCTCTTCTTCAGGATCAATACAGGGACGACTTACCAACTAATCTACTCAGCTCGTCTCTAGAGGCTCCTAATGAAGCTCCTTCCACTTAACTGTAACAAATGGAGTTCAGATGTGTCTGCAGCTGTCTGATGGGTACTCTGTGAGATGTACAAGTTCACTGAAGGCAGAGACTAGCAACTGTGGGGATATTTTCTAAAATATAAAGCCTCCACAAACCCAAATAAGTTACATTTCTACAGCAGGGATTCAAAATAATAAATGCAATAAAAAATAAAAAATGTATTCTTATTAAAAGGCAAAATTTCACACAATAAGCAAGTGTTTCAAATCAAACAGATGTTTCTTTGATTTCTAAATTATGATGATGAAGAGCAATTTCTACCTTGATTTAGTGGAAACTGGAATGATTTGGCTCATCCAACCATCCAGATCATGATGCAGTTGTATTCCAAATGTCCACAGTGTGATTAAATGCA
This sequence comes from Girardinichthys multiradiatus, assembly GCF_021462225.1. Taxonomy (NCBI): domain Eukaryota; kingdom Metazoa; phylum Chordata; class Actinopteri; order Cyprinodontiformes; family Goodeidae; genus Girardinichthys; species Girardinichthys multiradiatus. Next base: position 48,594,529 of record NC_061810.1, read on the forward strand.
CCATATTTTTAACCCTCTATTGTATCTGTAATTATTATTTAAAATTAAACCATTATAGTACTTGCCGTATAAAACACTTCAGTCTAATCCAGAGATACGCTCACTGATTGGTCCAGTGGTGGAACTGGTTTAATTTGCAAGGAGCTAGCAGGCACCTATCAGAGATGTCGTGGCTATTTTCTAATGTTCCATTTTAGAAAGCTCTTACCGGCAAATAACAGTTGTGACTGGAGATTGTGTTTGTGTAACTTATGGTCTTTATATTTCGTTATTTGAAAGTTGGCAGACAGGAAGTGGGGTGAAGAGAGGGGGAAGAAATGCAGCACAGGTCGCTGGGGTTGGGCCTCAAGCCAGGGACAGCTATATTGAGGGCTAAAGCCTCTATATACGGGACATATACTCTCCCGCTACGCCACAACCGCGTCCAGTTACTCCTCACTAATACTGCTGTTATGATTATGAATCTCATAATATTATTTAATATTTAATATTAATATTTTAATATTTTATCAAATAATATTTCGGTCTGTTAAGGGTTGTCTTGTGAATACCAGCCCAGTAAGGCGATGGTATTAGGACAAAATAGAAAGGTGGGAGATGAGCTCTGACATTATTGAACAGCATAAATTCTGCACATATATGGAATGAATTCACACAATTTCTTAAAATACAAGAATTTATTAACAAAAATAAGTCAACTCAAAGTCAAACATATTTCAATAAACAAACTCTTTACTTTGCTAAAACAATCCAACTAAACTACCAAACAGAATTAAAGAATAATGAAGACTAATGGACTATGTACAATATAAACAAGTTGATTAAAGATGATTGATAATTATGACCAAAAGAGTGATGCAACATTACCATGCAATGTTTATGTTTGAGAACCAAGGATTATCTTGAAGAATCTGGAAATGAAGTTAAGTTAGTCTTGGAACCAACTTAGACAATAATCAGCAAACGTTTAGACAACCATTCACAATGCAAGATCAGATAAAATATTATTTTAATAAAATAATGTTTTAAATAATGATCTGCTGAATAAAACCAACCTTCTGGATGACTAATTCTCAACGGTGTCTCATTAGCTGCCTTTATTTATTAAAATAATATTTAAAGAAATATTATTAAAGGAAGGGACGTATTTTGGAAAAGAGCCAAATCTTTCTGGGTAAATATTATTTGGCAGCAAGCACATGTCCTTACCTGTTAGCAGTTGAAGCTAACAAAGGAGGCTGATAGCTTAGCACCAGAATCAAACACACACCTTTAAAAATACCGTCAATAAAAGGGTTAAAATCCAGAAGCGCGGATGGCGCGTTATGATCAATCTTCTGTTTAAAATCACACTTCAAGTAAAGTTTGTCTTAACTTTAAAAACATACAAACAAAGAACACAACCTGAGCACGTGCTGAGCAGATATTCTGCTAGCACCAAGATAGCTAAGTTCAACCCAAACAAAACCAAACTTCATAAAATGAAAAACGTTTAGATTATTTCATTCTAAATCCTTCACTATTACTCTCTGCCCAAAACCTAACCTCATGAACCATGCTGAGGAGTTGTCCGGGCGACGACGAAGTTTGAAGAGACGTCCACAGTCTTTAAACATTTAGCTACAGCTAACCTCCTTAGCTGTGGGGGATGGCGACTGTTCTGTCGACCTGCCAAACTGCACGTTACCGTAACCACGGTGAAGAGGCTCCTGTTGTCCTTTTCTCAGGCAGGGGAAACCGCTTGTAGAGACAGCTTCTCTACTGGGACTCCTCTGGGACAGTTTGCTTCTGCAGGCCTCAGAGAGAAAGTCAAGTCAGGCGTGTACCTTAATTCCCTTTCATGAATGAATCTACCGGATACACAGACAGTGATTCGTTTGTACTTATCTTAGTGCATATGATCAATGATCTTATGACACCCTTGGATCCAGTTTGAAGAGTTTATGTCTTTTTGCCAGCAAAGAGACTTTAGCGTGCTGTTCCTCTCCGGCCAGTCTCTCAGCGGAGTCCCAGGTGGTAGAGATCGGACCATTGGAAAGGGGGGTGCTTTTATACAGCCAGTGGCATCATGGGAAGTCCGCTGCTACCCCCAATTCCTAAGTTGTGGCGGAAGTAGGTTAATGCAATTTATTTTGAAAGTTCCAGAAAAGTCAGTACCGCATTTCCTGTTGTAACTCATGGCTGTGGGTCCCAACACTGCAAATCGCTCTTCTCTCAGTAACAACATTCACACTAAAGAGTGTTGTGGTTAGTGCGAACTGTTAACAGTAAGGAATGGTGAATTCACTGATCAGAAAACAACCAATCAATGCTCGTCTAATGAATAAAAACCTTCAGATTCACCTTAAATGTTTCCAGTGCATCTCTAATGTCTGCACTGAAGGTGTAATTGGTGTAATGATGGAGTAAAGGTGATGGAGGGAGTTTCTGGAGCTTCTGTCAGTCCAAACTGTGAGTGAATGTCTCGATGAGCAGAAAAGGTCTCATAGACAGCTTACACATCATTACCAGCCCTTAGGAGAGTTTGATTAAGGTTCTTTTGCATGAAGCCAGTTCATCATACCACATGTCAGAGTGGCCCGATGTTCAGAACCAATGGATACGTCTGACATCAACCAGAACCAGCTGCAAAAGAATAATTAACAGAAATGGTCAATATTTTCCAACCTCGTTGAAACTGAACAGGAGAGGAAAGAGAAACATTATGTTATGTTGTGATACCTTAAAGAAATCACCCTCAGCTCCTCCACCCAGAAAGGTTCAAACCTTCTCCTTCAGACAATCTGCAACCATACCGTCCTGCTTTAAAAGGCTTGTTCTTTAGAAAAACTAGAAGAACCATGGGCCGTTTGGCTGTAAACGAACCAGATAATACTAATAACAGAGCAAACTAAAGTACTGTGTTGATTTGAAGCACATTGCAGATGAGTTAGAAGAGCACATTTTGTCCACACAGCCGGCCAGCACATTCATATTCATCAGTTTCTGCTGATAACACAACTTGGTAATTCACAACAGGCCTGCAGTAAACAAACAGTGTGGCTATTGTGATTATTATTATTATTTCAGGAATTATTAATAATGTTTCTCCTTCGGCAATGCAGTCAATGCAAATAATGTGGGGGTGTTTGTCACAGTCCTCGCTATTTATTACAACATGCTCATCTCCTGAGACGGAGCAGCCCAACAAGCTCAGAACTGATTTCTTGGCTTCTATGTATAAAATGAAAGCCTGTTCTGCAGGAGTTGTTGCATTGAGGGGGATCATTTTCATTTAGGAAAAAGGAGTTTTACCTTGTTTGGTTTAATAGGTTAGTTTAAATAAAACTGAAGCTGATAAGATCAAACTCATTGAGGAATATCTCTGCTATAGTTGTAGCTGTACCTGCAGGCTGCTCAGTCAGCTCTAAACACTGCTAATGGACTTGGTTCTGGGACTCCCTCTTCACCTGTGTCAGTTCGACTTCCTATCTCCGCTAATATTTTCCAGATCACCTTTCGCCTCCTGATGGTTTATCTTCTGTGGATTCTGTGGTTGTCTTAAGAAACTGTCAGGTAAAAGGTTTGTCCATCCAGCCCTGTTTTACTTTTCACATCCAGGTTGATTGGCTTCCAGTTGCTTTTTGTCCATGAGTCTGTGTTGGAGATATTTCAGGGCAACAGGATGTGGAGGATGAAGTGATGCCATCTCCTGATAAAAATCTGGGGGGTATAGTGCTGGTGTTCATACAACAGGACTGATGTTGAATTCCTTAAAAGGTGCAACTCTGGCTTTCTTGGTACAGCCTTTTAACGATTTTGTCTCTGACACCAAACTAGCTGTTCCTGCTATTATTGAATTTCTTGTTGGTATTCACAGTCTTCAGAGCACCATGTGATGGTGGTACTCCAATTGAACTGGTCCAACTGGGTTGCATGTTGATATTCATGGACGTTCTTGCATTGATCCAGTCTGTAATGATGAAAGTTTGGAGAGCAGGGGTGGAACGGTACATGCATACGCACCAGAACTCTTTGGTACAGCTCTTTTGGCTCGGTATGCAGGCATACCGAATGAATTCAGCGTTTTAAAGCAGAAAACATGCATAGTGTCTCTGTGCAGAAGTAAGTTCACTGAAATATGGTCTGCTGTGTAACTTTAACATGCGATATTGAAACAAACAGTGTGGACTCCCAGCCATCGGCAAAATTGGTTACTTAGAGAAAGTTACGGTTTCTCCTTCAGCTACATTGACGATAGAGACAGAAAGAAGGACTGAACCAGCACTTCTCAACACTTACCTTAATTACTCACCAGACACAACTTCAAACCAAAATAAACACAACATGTAGCTGAGAAGAAGGAGCTAAGATCCGAATCCTGCTGCCAGTAGCAGCATTCAAACAGCCTAAAATGTTGCAGATATGTGGGCTGGATTCCCTGTGAGGAGAGGGGACATCCTGAGCTTTTAAGGTGCATTCAGGGACAACTCGTACACTGGATTGTCTGTATATGAAAACAACTTCAAATTGATGTAAACATTATTTATTCTCAAATATCAGAAATTTCCTAAACAACGACCTTGACCATTTTCAGGTGGTTTCAGTGTTTTATAATCACCTGACAGTCTTTAATTAACTGAAAATAATCAAACCACATCTCCAGTCAGTTCTTCATTAGCCACTCTTTGAAGAAAATCACATATTTGAACGAACAGAACCAGGATTTTAATGTACCATCGCACCCGTACTGCAGAAGGTTCTGCTACATTTCCATTATGTGTTTTTTTGCTGGTAGGTGAATTCTTAACCTTCAGTTTGCTAAAACTTGTTCCGGCTGCCAGACCTTGGTTGCTGGACCAGGTTTCATAAGCTGCTCTGGTGTTACTGCATGTCTGGAACTGCTGGAGCTAACAACCCGCTCTGTTCATCATTAGCAATGATGATCTAATTGTTCTTTATGTTTTGGACACTGAAAGTCAGAAAACATCTGCAGCCACAAAGCACTTTAAGCTTGACCCACATTCACACAGTTGCTCTAACAAACACACACATTCATACATCGATCAGTTGGCAACTTGAGGGTTAAGTGCCTTGCCCAGGGGCACATCGACATGTGGTAGGGAGAAGCTGGAATCAAACCCACAAATAAAAAGCTGGTCATCAAACACAATATATTTTTTATTTTATGGCTCAAAGTTTGTTATAAGACAGAATTAAATAAACTGATTTTTAAAGTAGAGTTTTTAGTTACTAGAACAATGATGGAAACTGAATTCTTTCTTCAAACACAAATTATTTATATATGATGTATAAAGTATAATTAACTTTTTATTAGTGGTTCTGCCTTCATTTATACTCATGCTTAAAAGGAACCACAGTGACAACTTGATGTGTCTGTTTGGTTATGATGTTTTATTTTTTAAATCCTGTCTGTAAAAATAAATCAGCTGTTTTGTAACAGAGTAATTTATTTATTTCATAAACCCATTGCTGCCACTCCAGAACCGTCCTCTTCCCGTCCGGTCAGAGTTGAACTGTCTGATTTACAGCCACATATTCTTCCGAGATTCATGGTCATATTTTCTCTGTCCTCCTTCTCACTTCCTGACCTGTAGACCTGCGCTGTGGACCTCAGATTTATAGTTGAGGAGAGGAAGACATCTTCAGTGTCCTTGTCCCTGAGACATCTTGTTCTTGTTGTGTCTTTGTTTGATGGAGGCTGACGGCTCCACGGCTTCTTTTCCTGTGCTCCCTTTGTCACATAGCCTAATTATTTCACTCAGACTCCCCATTTACATTTTGCTCATTAATGTTTAACTTCTTTTTAGACTAGAACTGAATTTGATGAATTTTTTCGGACTTTAAAACAAGATAAATAACACCAGGTGAAAATATGAATATGAAGAGTAGGAAGCAATAAAGTGAGAAACTTGTCTTTAAACGTTTATGCCAAGTTCAGCTGAAGAAATGGAGCCAATAAACAGACAAACATGAAGGACAGAGACAGACAGAGTGGCTGAAGCCATCTGAAACCTAGGAACAGCAGAAACCTGATATTAATGAGAAAAGCCTCTTTGACATGCAGCCTGCAAACTGGAGATGGTTCTGTCTATCACCTCAGGGCCCAGAGCGAATCATCAGTCATTCAGCCAGTAAATTACCATCAAAACCACACGTTCACCCCCATCCTGCTGCAGAGCCACAGTAGGACCAGTTTCACCCCCAGGTTCCAACTGGTTGCTGACGAGTGTGCAACATGAAAGGGTTCCTTCTCAGGAGACACACCTGGTTTCTGCACCCGGGCCATAACTCCCTACAGAAGGAGCAACCTCATCCCATGCCCACAGTCCCCATGTCAGAATCAATGTACCTCATTCTAGTGCACGTAAAGCTAAATGGCTGAATGTCTGCATACAATAAAACAGCTGGAAACTGTAAAATCTATAATTATTTTTAATAATTGGATGGTGAGATATAAACATTAATCAGTAAAGCATTATTATAGACAGCTGAATGCCACTGAATGGAACACTTGAGCTCCCCTCAGCTAACATGTAGATATAGCCCTGCTCCCAAATCTACCAGGAATCTGTGAGAAATCATTCCTTTTGAAACTGAAGCTCATGCATATTAGAAAACGTTGCCGTCTGCCGGAGCTCTGAAGCATATTCACTATTTAAAAGACACCATTAGCCTCCAACCCATGTACAAAGCCAGTGAAGGGGAAAATACCAGCAAAGTGTCAGATTTTTATCCAAAAACACACTGAGAGTTCAGCTGCAGGCAGAGAAGAGGTTGTGAAGGTCTGTGCCCAGCCTGGAGATGTTCTGCTCAGGCTTAATGCTGACAGAGAGCCCTGAGAGGTGGAGCAGGAGGGTGGGGGAAGAGAAGGATGGAGGAGGAGATAAAGGAGCAACAGGGGAGAGAAATGCAGCTCCGACCATCTGCCAGCCTCCAGACTCTGCCAACACAAACACTCAGTGAAATTTACACAAATTTGCATGAAACACCCTTTTCATCAAAACATGAAGATCAGTTCAGATCTCAGCTTCATTATTTTACTGCTGAACTTTGACCCTCTGTAAAAGTAAACACTCCTCTCAGCGTTCCCATTTCCCTGAGTTTCCTTGCTCTTTATTCAGGAACTCATATGGATGCTGGTAGGTGTTTCAAAGTTCTCTCTTCTTTAGCTTCCTGCATCTATGAGGGTAGACCACTCGACAGACTAGTTGTTGACAGAAAAAAATGGGATTTTAGCACCAACATGGTAAAAGACATTCTGTCCAGTTCCAGTCCAGTTTTAAAAGTTTCCTCCACCTGTCTGCAATGGGTCAGGTACCTCCTCAGTGTGTCATCAAGATCCGCAGAGGCCTGAACCATTCAATTAAATCAGGTGCGATAAAGCAGGAAACATCTAAAGTAGGTAGGACATTGGTCCTCCAAGACTGTGAAAGCTCTTTGAGCAGATGATGAACTGAAGGATGGTGGGTCGTCGAGTATCAGATATTTATTGTTTTTTTCCCTATATATTACTATATACGACATTTTAGTTTTAGGAAGTAAATTTGGTAACTGATGACATGCTGCGTAGATTTAAGACTGAAATTTCATGTTTTAAATAATAATAATGCACTTTATTTAGAAGCAATAAAGTGAAACATTCAGATAGAAGAACAATACGTTAGAGATAGAGAGAAACCAGGATCAGTTAGAAACGATGGACTAATCTAAAGAGATTTCAGACCAGTTTTGAACAGAGAGAGGTGATGTTTCCGAGAGTCCCAGAGTTGAGGAGCAGAGCGACTGAAGGCCCTGCAGCCCATGGTGTTGAGGCGGGCTAATGGGACAGAGAGGAGAAAAGAGGAGGCTGATCCGAGGGAGCGGGTGGGGAAGTAGACATGTAGATGGTCAGATAAATATGAAGGGGTGAGATCATAATTGTCTTTAAAAGTGAGTAGACGCATTTTAAAGATGATGTTAGATTTAACTGGGAGCAAGTGAAGCTGCAGCAGAACAGGAGTGATGTGGTTGTAAGAAGGGGTTTGGGTGATGAGACAAGCGGCCAAGGTCTGAATCTGTAGCCTGTGAAGGAACTTATTGGGGAAACCAAGGAGAAGAGAATGACAGTCAATCCATGATGTGACCAGACTGTAAGCAAGGATGGTAGTGGAATAGGGGGAGATGAAGGTGAAAACAGTCAGATCAAGTGACATCATTGATGTGGGGCGTGAAGGAACGTGTGATGTTGAGGATGACGATCAGACTCTGGGCCTGAGGGGAAGCACAGAGTTGGGAGAAAAAGGCAAGATCTGGAAATAATGTTTTTAGAGTCTCCTTCTCATCCATTTTGACCAAAGAGTGCAAGATATGATAAATATACAACATCCATCCATCCATCCATCCATCCATCCATCCACGAGAGCTTTAAACTCATTCAGTGTCACTAGAGCTTTGTGTTAAGGATCAGTTTGTAGTTGGTTCCGGGTATTGGGATCTGAAAACCGCAATGATTTCTTTCTCACTTTAGTTCAAACCTTTGGAACAACAAAATGTAGAACAACAATTTTCAGTGTTAAACGACAAGACCGCTATGATGGGGTGATGCCTAAAATGGTTTTCTAAACAAATAAATTCAAATGACTGAGACAACGGGCTCACAGCGACATCCAGTTAACTTATCATAGAGGGGGCGGAGTTAGTAATGTATCTCTAATACACACCATAGAGCATTTACAGACAGTGAACGGACGCATTTATATAGTGCACATCGCCATAGTCACTAAGTAATTTTCACCGATTTCCGTTTTACAATAAAAGAACAGCAAGACTTGTTAATGTATTAAAATCCCAATAAAACTTTCAGTTTTGTTCAAATATACTGAAAAGTCAAGTAGGATTAAAAATCCTACTTATTTAAAACTAGAAATAAACTAAATTTTTTCACCATTTCTTGTTAAAACTTTTTCAGAAAGTGTTGATGTAGCAGATCTTGAAGTGGTGAAAACCATTAATTATTAAGTAGCATATCATACGTTTAGTGTATGAGCATGTATGACAAGCTGCAAATACAAAGTTGTTCCTGTATTTAATCAAAGGCAGATTGCAGATACTGGAAGGCTTTAGTAGGAGTGGGTGCTGTGCAGCATACGACGCCGTCATCTGCACAGAAATGAAAAACTGAATTTGGAAAATCCTGTCTGAGAATGTAACAGTGAATAACAAAGGACCCAATACCGAACCTTGAGGGATACCCTTTAAAACCTGTAAAAAATCAGAGAAAGAACATTCTATCTGGACAGAATGGGTTCTGTTGGTAAGATAATTTGCAAACCAACTAACTGCTTGCTGAGAAAACCCAATATCTGAAAGACATAATTAAAATATTATGGTCAACATTATAGAATGCCTTTGAAGTCAATAACAATTGTTCATCATATGTCATGATGTCATTGCTAGCCATTGCTTGCCATTGACACACGTGTACTAGTTGCGCTGAGGTATGAGATGGAGCAGACCAGCACATTTCAGCCTAGGGTAGTTTCTTGCGTAGTGGTTTTGGTAGAAAGTAAACCTGGTAAGGCGTCACATGCTGCAGATGTTTTTCATTCCTTGGAGTGGGAGGTCCACGACACTCATCATAGGTTTGCTGCTCCGTACTGATCAGGTACGGAGCCTCACGTCACACCTGCTTATTAGTCCTGTAATGCTTCATTTGTGGTTTATGATCAGCCAGAGGCAGCTCAGAAACGGGCACATCTTAGTGCCAGAACTGTTTGGACTTGGGTTAGACTGGGGTCACCTGTCACAATCACATGATAACCGGTACCCAAACCTGTCTTAAACTCTGGTTTAGATTCCTGCTGAACAGCTGAGGTCTGAAAGAACTTCTTCTCGTCCACACAAACAGAGTCCTTCTTCATTCATCAGGATGTGGTCCAAAGCCCACAGCATCATAGCATCAAGGAGTCCAGCTTGGATTATTTCAACTCGGTGTCATGTTAGAGGCTACGGGGTTAACTCTGTGAAACAAATAAAGCTTGCATTGATTCTGGGGCATGTGCTCACTGTCTGCCTAGTACACCTCAGAACTGCAGATCAAGTGTTGGGTTTCATCTTCCAGCGAAGAGCACATGTGAATCTGTTGAAGCTGCTGCAGCTGCTGCTGTGTTGGGTGGTCCTGCGTTAATCAGTGCAGCTGACAACATGGAGGATTACTGACCTAATCAAGCTGATAGATGGTGGTTATTAATTAGACGCAGTTGAATCCACCATCAGGAGGAGATATTTTTTTAAACATGGAGAATTAAACCAAAGACTGACTAGATCTGTTTACTCATCAATCATTTCCACCCATTAATTAATCCCTGAAGCTCTTCAATGCATCAGACAGGTTTCTCCAGTCATTTATCATCCGTGTTACTCCAGCCATCTAATCCCTCCTCCATCCGTTCATTTATCAGTCTGTCTATCAGTGTTTCTGCCAATGGATGCAATAATCCATTAATCCATCATTCCCCTTTCAGATTCTACCCATCCATTTTTTTATTTATTAATTTTATTGCACCATCTCTCCATCTGATGGTCCATCATCCATCTTCATCCACTCATCACTGTTTACTTTTTTCAGTTTATATCCATCATTTTAATGTATATTTCCATCCATCTCTTGATCCTGTTTTTCTGTCTTACATCATCAGCTGCATTTCTCATCCATCCATTATTTATTCATCCGTTCATCACATTGACTGCATATCTTTTTTCTTTATTTCAGTCTATCCATCATCTGCCAATATTCAGTCACTATATTCATGCTTTATGTGTTCATCTGTCAGTCTCACCATCCATTTATCCAATCTGCCAAACCCCTCAAGGAAGCATCAACCTTCATTCCACGCTTGGATCTACAGACCATCAGCTCCAATGATCCCTCCTCTGATAACTGATCAGTGTTTTAGCCTCTTGGTTTATTTCTGGCTTCCACATAATGGTTGTGTTGTTGCTTATTAATGTCAAACAAACACCTTGGTTCATTTCACTGCATTATTTACCACCAATTCCCAACAAAAATCATGTGAAAGCAACATAAATAGACCCTAAATAAACATGAAAACAAACGGTCCGGTTCTTTCTGCTTTTATTGGGTTTTGTTATATTTCATTAGTATAATTATTTAACCTGTTTTAGTTCAGTACAGCACATTGAGTTTTTACCACAGGGAGAACATCCAAATCATCTAATAATGCTGTCAGTTTCAGTTATTTATTCAAATTGTATAAAAAGTTTTTCTATCTAAGGAAACCCAGCAGATTGCATCCAGTCAGTGACTTGCAGCATTCACTCCTCCTGGATGAGCATGTAGAGACAGTGGACAGTCACTGGCGTTGACTTTGCAGCAATCCCTCATACTGAGCATGCATGTAGCGACAGTGGAGAGGAAAAACTCCCTTTTAACAGGAAGAAACCTCCAGCAGAACCAGAACCAGGCTCAGTGTGAGCGGCCATCTGCCACGACCGACTGGGGGTTTGAGAGAACAGAGCAGAGACACAAAGAGAACAAAGAAGCACTGATCCAGGAGTACTTTCTACGTGAAAGAAAAGGTAAAGATGTAGGTAGGAAATCATTGGTTACTAATTAAAAGTACCCGTTACACTCTTGTTAGATTCATTTTTTTGGAAATGTGAGGAGTGCCAGTAAAGGTCCATTCCCAGTATAGGTTCCTGAACATTTGTTTCACCAGAACTTCACCACTCCTGGTGACTGAAGCTGCAATCTGGTAACAGAGATCTCAACAGCGGAGTCCAGAATGTGATTGACAACAGTTAGATCAGAGCAATACAGCAATAATCTCAGACTGGGAGTACTGGTGCTTTATGCTGTGGGAAGATGTGTAGCTGGAATGGATTTAAATTGATTTCCACTGATCCTGACTGCTGGAAAGATAGGAAAAAGCAGACCTCTGACCTGGATTATAACCTTCTCTCAGAACACATCATCTCCTAGAATGATGTTAACTGAAGTTCTAGTTTTCTGAAGGATTCATTGTGAGACGATGCTGCTGTAAGAAAACCCAATCAGGGTTTGTGGATCGCCTTGTTCTGACCTTTGTTGGTCAAGGTATCATTAAAAGGATGGACAACCTGAGAAGGTCATAAAAGGTCATAAAAGCTTCAAAGAAACTGCTTTATAGGATTTTATCAATATTTCCTTTAGTAATTCCATGTTTCAACAGAATAATAAATGGATCGGTGGATCTGCTGTGTTCAGTTCTTTAAAATATGCTAAAGTTCACCTGCGCTGGAACTGAGATCTATCTTCATACAGACTGAAACCCAGAACTTCTGAACATCAGTTAGCAGCAGCAGGATGAAGGAGTAAAGCTTTGCTCCTCCTCAGATGTTCAGATGAAGTGACAGAGGAGACCCGGATCATCCTTCTCCTCCATTTATCTCTCATCTTGTTAGGACTGGTGCAGCATCCTTCCCACTGAGCCGCACTGCCTGCCTCAGAACCTCTGCCTCATTACCCAGACGTATGGGCCTCTGTGGTCCAAAGGTCCTCACCAGGCTGGACTGCTCACGTTGCTGATTTGGTTTCTGTGTACAGCCGTGGAGGTGAATAAGCAGCACTGTGGGAGGAGGAGCTCTCCTGATTCCTTATCATGCAGAAGATATTTCCACTTCAGTGCAAACAGGGACCGAGACGACAGAACCGCTTGGAGGGAAATGAGCCAGTCCATGCAGAAGATGTTCTAACATAACCTCAGTAGCAGAAACTGGAGCAGAGCTCAGAACCATCCCAAAACCCGGTGTGTGTGGCTTCATAACCTTTTTAACTCGATCCCAGTAACTAGGAAAGAACCTGAACAGGCATATCTTACTAGATCATAAGCTTTGATGTACCAGTGCATACTGGCTCTGATTCAGACTGGCAGCAGTGGGGTGTTGGGTCGATGCTGTAAACCAGTCAGGTTCTCCTCTCTGGTGTGTTCCTGTTCAGCGTGTCTCGCGACATCAGTAATATCAGGTTGTTTTCTAGAACCGGTCTGAATGACAGCACCAAGCCTTGTGCATGTTGAATTCACACAACGTCAGCTTGCCTCTGTTAAACTCTGACCTACGTTTGAGTCATGGACAGCCCTGAAGGGAATTGAACTGCCATCTCAGTTTGTGTCACTGCAGAACCCAGTTTCAACTAAATGTCAGAGTTCAGAACACTGACACAGTTTCTTAAATCTTCAATATGCAACATATTTCCTTTATTAAAGTGCTATAACACGCAGTCAATACATTAAACCCCCTTCATGATGAGTCTGCATCTGACTTATGATTTCTATATAAACTGCCTTGTGTATTATTTATATTTAAGGTGTATTCATATCTATTTTCATCTCTGACATTTTTGTTTTACTAATGAGAAATTCATCAATAATGAAACTGGAATGTTTTTTATTTTATCATCTGAAATCAGATCAGGGTAAATATGTTTTTATCTTAGTTTTATTATTTCTGATCTAATGTGAACGTTTTAATTATCAAGTTATATTTGAGCTTCCGATATCTTCCAATTGATTATAAATATCAGTCAGTCATTTTCTACCACTTATTCCATAGTGGGTCACGGGGGAGCTGGTGTCTATCTCCAGCAGTCTATGGGCGAGAGGCGGGGTACACCCTGGACAGGTCGCCAGTCCATCACAGGGCAACACACAAACAACCATGCACACACTCATTCACTTAGGTGTATGAATGAGTGATTATAAATATAATTTTTCTTATTAGTTAATAATTATTTAAAAGGGACATATGCTACATCCATTTTTTAGCCCTTAAATACATGTTGTTGTGTACTTGGAGTCTGGAATGCAGAACAGTTGAATTTAGTCTCTCCAGGTGCTGCGTAGAAATCTTTATATTCTGTTTGGTTTGTATATTTTTCAGTCCGTTCAGTTTTTTCTATCATCTGTTACGTTTTTCCAACTGTTAGTCATAGTATTTGCTGCAGAACAGCTAAATGTGGTCATGGACTTCCGACTGATCAATTTCACGCGTCCGCCCCTGTTATTTCTCGCTGCAGTTTTGTAGTCCAGCTCCAGTATGCCTACGCTGAAAGAGGATAAGTTTGGTTCGGTTGTTGGGTATATTAACCCACGCAATTCATGACACCGTCCCCCAGCATCAGCACCTCTTCAAAGTGTCTGGTTACATGCTATTTTTCATGGAAATGTTCCCACATCAGTGGAGAAATTCCTGTTTCTCCCACAAGGACTTCATCTGATTAGGGATCAGTTCATTCTGTCTATGGAAACAACAGACGCAGCAAAGTAAGCGGCAAATAACGCTAAAATGACAACAAACTTTATGTTAGACATGAATTTACTGTGTTGAAATGACGTCTTTTGTTCTGATAGCAGTAGCACCGGGTCTTCTGCTGATGTTAGTGCTGTGTGCTGATTTTAGCTCCTGGAAGACAGAACCGTACTGCATGATTTAATATTATTATGACATAAACATTGTTTTTGCTTGTCTTGTTTCTGCACTACTTGATAATTATCAAATTCCAAAAATGGCCGAACAGGTCGACATGGAACGCTCTTGGACCTGGAGGGGGGCGGGGTGTGAAGTTCCTCAGCAGCATTTAAAGAGATGGCATTATTCATGTTGCTCTCAGACGCACCTCAGAGCAGGTAAAAGAGGAGCCTGTGGAGCCACAGAACAAGGAGTTCAGAGCAAAACATTGCGGTTCCACTTTATATAGACCACAACTAGATGATTAAAGGGTGAAAAGGCAGGATTTAAAAACATCATATGGCCTCTTTAAATCTATCGCTGGTTCCTGTGATTAAAGATTCTTTCCAGAACATTTCTATAATACACCCAAATAAACATCAAAATGGTTCATAGACATTTGGCCTAGATTTGGTAGATCTTTGAGATCTAGAATTTGTTTCAAATGTTTATCAGGAATGGAAACGTAGACCTGAATTAGAGCAGGCAGGATTGAACTCTCCACCTCTCTGCTCTCTGATCTGTTTCTAAGGACAAAGACTTCAGATTAGTTCATTATTTTAGTATAATTATCTAAAAAAAATCATGGATATGTGATAGTTCAGGGTTTTATTATTGTTGTAGAAACATTAATTTTGTAAATTTTGTAAATAGAAATGAAACTGTTGCCCATCAGAGACCATCTGTGTGCCCTTCTCACTGTGGTTCTGTGCGTACCGTTCTGGTCAGGACTGAACCTGGTCTCTGATGATATCCAGGAGGCGCCTTGCTGTCGCAGCACAACCTGAACTGCTCCATGTTTACATCACTTTAGATTAAAATCAGTGCAGTCTCAATTGTGAAATGTTTCATCGTATTTCCTGCACGCTGCTGATTACAGCAGAAAAATGGATGAAATTAGTATTTAATACTAAATCAAATCAAACTGCCTTTGAGTTTGTTTACAGACTCTTTGTGAAGCTTGTGAGTTTATAAGTTTAACCTTAGAGCGGTTTTAGAGGAGACAGTGTTAATGTATGACATGTCTCATTTATATTATAATAAGTCATACTGGAGGTGTGTAACTGTCCTCCACCCCTCCAAGACCCTGAGCTCAACCTTCTTTCACCAGCATCACTGATTCTGAAGATAAAACCAGCCCACTCACAGCTGGACCTTCTATATCTGCTCTGTTATCATTAGAGATGAGTTAGGATGTGTACGGCTATGGACCATGCAGAGATGCTCCCATTATGTTTACCTCAATGAGACATTTAATGTTTATACTGCAGCAGAGCAGACAGTAGAGATGATTACTGCCCCCACAGCTTCCTGTAGTGTACTGCCGGTATAAAACAACACTGATGAGATCAACAGCGTCACCAGTAACACCTGCTAGTCGTTGCAGCCTGAGTTGTGGAGTAGAAAAGATTGATGGAAACAACAGAGCAAAATAAACTTCCTGCTGCAGCTTCAGTCATCCTGGGGTGGGTTGAGGATGGCTACTCCCATCTGGCCTCACTGTCAATACTTCCACCAGGACTTCCTGTTGACATCATTTCCTGTGTGATTTTTATTTGTTTGGTCTCTTCCTAAAAGTTTTTAATTGTTGTGTTTAACAGCCTCTACTGCCTCCTGTTGATATGTTCTAGTAATTCATTGACATCTTCATGGTTTGGACTGCAGTAACTCTCCCATGCATGGCTAGAACCAGTAAACACAATGCAGAGAGACCCCCAGCTGGGATTCAAACCCAGGACCTTTGCACGTGGAGGAACGTGGTTAAAACTGAGTTTATGACACCATGTTTTGTTTGAGGGTACATTATTTAGGCATCTTGCATCATAAATACATTTATATGATGTGTTGCTGAAAAACCTCTGAAAAACTGTGAGAAAGGTTTTCAGAGATGTTTGATTCTAAGCTTTATTCTGTCCACTGACTCCAGGTGTTAAATGTGTGACTGAATCATATCAGCTGTGAGTTAATGGACCTAATTGATGGCTGGATGTTACAAAATGAACTCTGGTGCTGTTCGGGTGTCTGGAGGATGTAGATGTTGGACTGAACCCCCTTGAGCTTTTAATCATCTGCAGTTTGTGTTTGTCATCACTGCAAGTTCTTCTGATTCTTTTGTAAGAGGATCACTGACCAGAACATCTCTCTGTCTGCAGGTTGCATCCATTCACCACTTCACAGCCGTTCCTGATTGGCTCTTCTTAAAGCAGAAATACTGAACACTTCCTTCAGGTAAGATGACTTCTTCGCAGCTCTTGTCTCCCACTGACGACCTTGTATTCTGTGCATATTTGCTGCAGCGCTGTTTAAACGCTGCTCTTGAGGAAACTTTCCAAGGTGTGGGATTAATCAGCCCACGCTGGCCGTGGGCTGCACAGATCTGCTCAGGTTTTCTCCTCAGCATTCATTTCATGAGCAGCAGTCAAACAGCTTTTGCTCCATGAGAGCAATACGGAGTCTTCCAGAACTGAACTGGATCTTTAACAGGTCTAACACACCCACACGTTCTTACACTGACATCCACCTGTTGTCTGTCTAAATCAAACCCAGCAGAGATGAACTTTGTGTTGCTTCTGCTCACAGACAAAAACCAGGTCGAGTGTGGCATCCCTAAACGTGAGTATTGGCATCTCTGCAGTCGAGCAGATGTTTATTGGAGATGCTGATCTGCAGTTGATGGGTGCTTCAGTGTGAGCATCCAGTCTGTTCTATATATGCATCAAATGAACGGTTCTCCCATACATTGCAGGTCACACAGAACTATATAGAATAATAGAGAGGGATATTAATCATATGTAGGGTTTCAGTGAGCCTTTTAATGCTGTTGTTGACCATATTATTTACAGACCTCTGCTAATTTCTAGATTTCTGCACCAATAAACATATCTGTTTGGCTCCTAAATATTTGTTGCTCTTTGCTGACTTCCCTGAGGAATAAAAATAAATGCAAAATTTCTGGATAAACAGGATATGTTGCCCTGTTGGCAAACAGTCCAACTGTTTATTACTACCAGTCAGCACATTAGAAAGATGTCTATGTGCTGAAATATGCTACTAATATTTGGTGAAGGTTGTTCAGAGCATGTTGGGTCAGGTGATGCTCCAGTGGCTTCCTGTTGTTGGGGACAAGATGAACAAATGAGCTGATATGAGCCTATGGACCTGTTGTCCAGACAAATATTGGCTCTTCCTTCATGTGCAGCATTATGTGCAGATTAACCCTGTATATCAGAGACATGCAGTGTCAGGATGTTCAAACAGCTGGAAGATGTTGGAGCAGATGTTAAGGATAAATGGCATGTTGTTCCTTTTAACTCCAGCTGCGGTGAACTGATGCAGGATGGGCTTAAAGTGGGACTTAACCTGCAGGATCTGAAGGATGAAGCTTCGCTGGAGCTATTTGTTTGGCTCTGGACACATTCAAGGTTCTTGATGAACGCTGATCTGTGGATGTCCTCCTACCTGCCTGTTGGAGGCTTTGTGTCTTCTATGGACCTGATGTGTGATGGTCCACTCCTGTAAATCAAGGACCAGCTGTCTGCCAGCTCAATATAAGCAGACCAAGAAAACTGGTGCTTCCTCCTAGTCATGAGGGCAGTTGATTTCAGCAGCTGCTTTGGAGATGAACGTCACTGTAGAGTGTTTGAGAGCAGAGCAGCTGTAAAAGAAAGATGAAGATCGAAGCAGAAGTTGGAGTTGGAGGTAATAATTATAATACAAAAAAATTTAATAATACAATTATAATAATATAAGTAATAATAATATATCTCATAATGCTTCAAAACAACAGCCAAAACATTTTCAAACATTAAATTACTAAAAGCTCCATTTAAACCATGAAACATCAGTTATTAAACCTAGAAAAGCTGACAGACACTGGCAGACTTACATCTAAATACAGCTCTAAACAACATCTGTATTTATCCCCGCCTCTGTAAAGACAGAGGGTGTGGAAGAGCTTCTCTCTGTGAAGTGATTTGAATTAAGAGATATGACTAATAATTCAACACAACAGGAATGTGCTTCGTACAGACCCGTAAAGAAACAGAGGGAGAAAAATAATTAAATAATCAGTCTTCCTCAGGGAGGACAGGATATTTTTTATTATTTGTCCTTTTGGCTCCATGATGGTTTTTTGGTCTCTGTTGGCTGTTCATGTTCAGTGTTGTTGGTTAAATAACATGGAACAAGATTCTGGGAGCCAGTTAGCACCTGCCTTTCAAGCGTGCTAAATATAGATGGAGAAACTGAACCCGCAAACCGTTTCAGGTTTGATCAATTGCATTACATATACTCCTCCCATGTATTGCACATCTGGGTCATTATCATATGTTTTGCATATTAATGAAGGCAAAGATGCTAAAAAGTTTGCACCAGTTTGCACGTATTTTTTTGCACACCTATTGAAGATCAGGGCCTTAGTGAACAATTTTGTGTTTCTTTCAGCAGAAGTTCTGATTTTGCTCCTCAGGAGGAAGCAGTACATTTAGTCAGTGTTTCCAAATGTGCAGTCAGCTGCACATCTGAATTTCCTCAATGCTGACTGAATGGCTTTCAGCAGAGTTAAAGAAAGTTCCTGGAGTAGCCTCCCTGTGTGAGATGTTCTTGACAAACAGCACCAGCGTGGTTTCTTGAAGTCTGGGCCTGAAGCAGCACTGGCCAATGTTAATGTTGGCCAGTTGGCAATAAGTGTAACAGATCCACATCAAGCGGTCGCATTTCTTCATCTTGATGCATCTGGTTGGTCATGTAAGAAGCTGAGGTGTGTATGTAGACATTTTTATTTTCACACCCGGTAAAAACAAGTAAATGTTTCTTATATTGCAGCAGCGTAATCTCACACTTCATGTTCAATTTGATTTCCTTTTGACACATTTGACCAAAGGAAGGATCAGTTACAAGGAAAATGTGGTTTCTGAAGCCGTCTGAAAAAGGTTTCGTTGGGATATTTTTAGAAGAATGGTTCCAGAGGGAAAAATCTTGAGTTTGCATGTGGATAAACAGCAATAAACCCGTCGCAAACCCAACCCTTCACCTTAGCTACATGAGATGGAGCAACATGAGTACAGCTTCCTGTCCTTCTCTCAATTTGGTGTGTTTATGCAGTGTTACAGCGCCACACACTGGCCTGACATAGCTACTGCAGGGTTTCACGTCTTTGTGTTAGTTGCCCAACAAGAAATGGGATGGAGAGAGAGGGGAAGACATGCAGCAAAGGTCAACGGGCCAGAACTGGAACCTGTGACAGCTGCTTTGAGGACTGCAGCCTCCGTACATGGGTCTCATGTTCTACCACTGCTGCACCCCTGTCGCAGCTCTGCAGCGCCACCGCACTGCCCAGGGTTTTGGGTCATTTTCTTTGTTTTGTGTGGATGAAGACATTTGTGGAAGAAAAATACCATTTATACAAAAAACTTTCCAGACACGAATAATGCAAAGATGTGATCCGTCCGTTCAAACTTCAGGGATAAGATGTGCAGTGTCTGCTGTGCATGTTCATAAGCAAACAATGATGGCACAATTTAAATCTACTAAAGAAATTTTAATCATAATATCTGCATTATGTGCCATAAAATGGAAGCCAGTTTACAGATTAATCAGACAACGTAAAATCCTGGGTTAGTTTAAAAGCTGCTAACAGGCCAGAAAAAAGTTTTTTCTTGTGATTTTATTCGCTGAGCTCATGTGTTTGGAAAAGTTTCAGCATTTAACTTTGGAGAAAAAACATTTTATTCTCCTATATTCAGTTTTTTTTTTTTCATTCTGTCATTTTAGCCTCTCAGACTGAGAACAGAAACAGGTTCCCTCCAGGAATAAATCCTTTTGTCTCAGTTTTCTGTCTGGGACACATATTTGGTCATTAGCTCCTCATCACTTTGAATCCATTCTCAACTTCACATAGCCCATTAAAGAGGCCTCTGTGCTTTGGGGCTTTTCATGGTTTTGGTTGCAGATAAGGAACAATAGTGATGAGCAGGAGTTGCTGAACAAAAGCGTCTCAGTCGGTGACAGATTTTAGCTTGCTGCTAACAGGAACCGGCGCTCAAAGATCCGAAGCTCAGAGGAGAAACCACAGGGGACGGACAAATGAAAGAGACAGAGAGGAGTGGGAGGAGAATGAAGGAGGTTTTAATAAATGCAGTAGAGACAATAAATTTGTGTAAACTCTTAGAGCTCGTATTCTTTATTCTGATTTCAGTGCTCTTAGATGAACAATAAAACACTGAGACTATTATAGAGATAGGTTTGCTCAAAGACTCCTCTGTCTACATAAAGATATGAGGGAACACTGGTTATTTGCACATCAGTCAACATCGTCTCACTGCTTCAACGCTGACATTATAGACTGACTTTATACCAGCAATCAAACATGATTGTAAAAATGCAGAGTAATCATTAAATGTGGAGTTTAAAAGATAGGAGAAAAAGATTATTTTATGTTCATTGCCATTCATCTACTTCCTGTTATATGAGGTGGAAACTGGTTATGTTTCAGGAGCTGTGGAAATATTCTGTAGTTGGGTCTAGGCTGAGTCTGAATCTTTGGTTTGCAGGAGATGATGTTTCCTTATTATGGATGAGGGTTGCTTGTATGGATGTCTGTGCTGCATGTTTGCTGGTTAGGAGGAAACCTAGAATCTGACTGGAATAAAGTTTGAAGGAAGTGAAAAATACCTGAAAATAGATGGGAAAGTCAAGCAGAAATACTATTTAAAAATCAGTTTCATTCTGTGCAGCGCTGGCTAGAGAGGGGTTTCCTCTCATTGTCACAATGGCCGCAGAGCTTTGCAATAATTTTTATACTTGAATGTATTGTGGGGGGATTTTATGTGACAGACCAACACAAAGTGATGCATCACTGTGAAGTGGAAAATAATCCATGTTTTTCAAAATGTTTTACAATTAAAAATCTGATCAGTGTGGTGTGCATCTCTATTAAGCCCCCCATTTCTGCAGAACCACCTTTGGCTGCAGGTCTTTTGGGATTTGTCTTGACCAGCTTAGAATATCTACTGACCGAAGGTTCTGTCTGCTATTCTTTGTAAGAAAATCTCAAGTTCAGTCAGACTGGTTGAAGAACATCAGTTTTCAAGTCTTGCCACAGATTCTCAGATGAATTTAAGTCTGGACTTTGAGTAGGCCATTCCTACCCATGAAAATGCTTTGATGTAAAACATCCAATGTATCTCTGGCTGGATGTTCAAGGTGGTTGTCCTGCTGGAAGGTGAACCCCTACCCCAGTCTCAGGGCTTCCTTAGCGTCGAACAGGTTTTCTTCCAGGATTGTTCTGGATTTAGCTCCTTTCATCTTCCCATCAACTCTGACCGACGTCCCTGTCCCTGCTGAAGAAAGCACACTGTGTTTCATCATAGGGATGCTGTGTGGTGGTAATTTTCCTCCACTTATGAGGTTTTGCATCTAGAGCAAGTTCAGTTGTAGACTTCTTTCTTTTCGCCACTGTTCCATAAAGACCAGTTTTGTGGAGTGCACAACTAAGAGTTGACTTTTGAACAGATCCTTTCACCTGAGCTGCGGGTCTTGGCAGCTCCTCCAGAATCAACATAGCCTCGCTTCTGTTTGTGGTTGAATGGGACAAAATGTGTTACAGGTAAAGGGGTGTGAATTCTTTTGCGAAGCTCTCTACATGTATGTTATGTGAACATGTATGAATACATCCATGTGCTAATTCTGTGTGGTTCTCAGTGATTTATGATTTTTGTCACATTAAGATGCAAACATTTAGTTTGTTGTCATCAAACGTTTTACGTGTTTGTGTTGGGGTGAAGTCATGACATATTTTTTTGTCGTAAAACATTGAAATCTATCTATTTATTCATTGATCCATTGTTCCGCCCAGTCGAGTAATTCAATTATCTTTGTTCTGACCCTGCTCACAGCAGACCTGCAGTATGCTGGGCTTGGCTCTGAACTAAATCAAGGTCTTCAGCACTGTGTCTTCAAAGTGAATCACTCATAAAGATGCACTTTGAAATACCTGCAGGCTCTGAGGCAAAGTTCCTCAGCAGATCTGATCCAAGTGCAGAAACTTCGCATCGCATCAGAACCTTTTCTCTGCATATGTGGTATCCATGGTAATGATATGCCATTGATATTCATACAGGAGAGTATATTTCAGTGAAATTAAAGATTCAAACTTCAACATAAGGAGAGTTTCAGTTCATCATTCTGATCAGGAAACACTGCTGCACTTTTAGAGCAAAAAAGGGAAAAAAGCAAACAGAATTTAAGATTTGAGAACGTTTTTTTACAGAAAGAATTTGTTGCTTTTCTGTTTCTGTCTTTACCAAAGTGATATCTAGGAGATAAACAGCTGACAGGAGGCTTAGAACAGCTTTGTTGTGGTTAAACTGTGCACCTGAACCCCTTAAGAATCACTGATGGCTCAGATAGAAGCTCCTGGGTGTCAGTGGTTGGAGGAATCAGCAGCAGAACTCTCCGGCCTGACAGAAAGTCCAGTGGAACGGTTGTATGTGAATTTATCTAGTCCTCAGCTACAAACAGACTGCCATGCTTTGGGTGTGGGGTCACCCCTACCAAGATGGCAGCTACATTAATGCATTGTTTCAATAACCTGAGCAATGAAGGCAACATCTATGTGTTTAAATCTGTGTTCATAAAGTAGCAGTGTTAGATGCTAGCAGATGTTAGCAGCTAAAAGCAATGAAAACTGAAACCAATGAGTCACACAAAGCTTTTCTGCTGATTGTGTGACTGTTTCTGGGTCAGGTTAGCTTCAGCTGGACCACAGGAGGTGGAGGAAGTTGCTCGGTAGCTTCAGCTTGATCAGATTCAGACACTGGACAGTCATGAACCAACACCTCGGCTTTTCCAGGAGCTTCTCTGTCTTCACAGAACAAAGTTTATTCATCAAGAGTTTCAGAACCGAGCTGGAGCTGTGAAGCTTTCAGTTCATGCTGTGTGTTTGTGATGGAACATCACTCTGTGCAGTTTAGCTTTAAGCTGGTCTGCAGTCCCTTAAAGTTGCGCTTGATTTTCAGCAGCAACTTGTCACGTTCTGGTGCTGCTCATCTAGAGCAGGAGTGGTTTAGTGGAGCTAGTTGGAAAAAGACACCCTGATCGTCATTCTCCCCAGAGCTGAAGTGGTGCTTACATTCTGCTGCAGCATAATAAAATCTACCTGATTGATGGATGTATTTAAAGTATCTGTTGTCACCTCGCCTGCAGCAGACTTTATAATTTCATGAAGATGTGTTTTATGCTTGAAAAGAATGCAATAAACCACACTAAGATTTCATGTCAAAAGTTATAAGAGAAAATACTTAATTTTTTTCATATCGTTTTGTTTGAAGTTTGACCCATTCCCGGCCCAGCCCGACCCAGCCCAGATTTCTCTAAGACCCCTGAGATATTTCCACTCCTTCATGTGAACATATGGATACAGGCGAAGGCCTGAAGTCAGTCCTGATTTTTATCAGTGGTAAAAGTCAGATTGAAACCCAAAGACTTCTTCTGGACCTGTTTCTCATATTTCTGCTCTGAAACCAGACCAAACCTTCAGTACCACTCAGTTAAACACTGCATCCAGCCGGCAGACTCTTCAGCACAGCATCTCCTTCTCTTCTTCAGGTTGATTGAAGTTGTCCAAAGCAGCACAGTAACAGCAGCTCTGTTCTTTCATTGCTGCTGTCTGTTTTCCTGTTTCTGTTTTACACAACAGAACACCCTTTCTGGGCTCAGTTCAGTTCTGGATGGCTTTAAATGTGCCTAAGAATGACTTAAGCTGTTTACAGGATGCAGTCAGATTTTAAAGTTTCCAGCTCAAAGAAAACATGCAGAACATCTGAGGTTGTTGTTTTATTGTTCCTCTTTGCTGTTGAGAACCAAGTTTTATTTTCCTTCCTCTTCACAGTGATGTTCTGACCCTTAAAATCCAAATAAGATGCAGTGGAATCAGAACATCTCTGTTTCGGTTGGTCAAAGCTTTAGCATGAATTTAAAGAACATCTCTCACACTGAATGTTAGACCCTCAGTCACTGATGTTACCAAAGCTGGGGTTGGGGTTCCACTAGGGGTCACCGATTAGCACACATGGGGTCCGCCCCAGAAATGACAGAGATATTATGTTGATGCTAAATGTTAGACGGTGCTTATGGAGAGCTGAAAACAACCTGCTGGATGGTGATGCTCTCCATGTTGCCTGCTTTCACTGATGTTGTGATGCTTGAAAACCCAACCACCAGTTTCACCATTATGTTCTGGGTCAGAACCACTGCATCATCAAACTCTGACAAAAGTCATATACTGCCATCTCCTGGGTTTAACCTTCAGTCTCACTGCTGGATGCTGCAGCGGCTGCCTGTAACGTACAGATGTTCTGCTTCTAGATGATCCAGCTCCTTCATTGCAAGGGGACAGATTTATTATTTTACTTTTCTCACTGGCGGGGGTGGAATATTTCTTATGCACTTTGACTTGAACATATCGTTTCTTGGTTCTTTATCAGGTTCTTAACGTGGTTCTTTATTTGGTTTCATATTTTGGTTCTTTATTTATTTCTATATCAGGTCCTATATTGGTTCTTTATTTGTGTTGTGCTCCAGCCATGGGATGAGATGTAAACTGAACACAATGAGACTGCTAAAAACTCTGAAATTCTAAATTCAACCCATTAACCTGCTTTTAGTCCAGCCCAGGAAAGAGGAGTCACAGCTGGACTCCCAGTAATGACTCCTGGTGGGTGGAGAACTAAACAGCTCTCCACCCACGCCTCGTCCTCATTTTCAACTGTCACATTGGGGGGTTCTAGGTCTTTAAAATTCGCAGACGGGTATCTGACTCAGCTACTTTGAAGAACACTCGAATCCAAAGCTTACTACGATTGAGTACCCCCCAATGGAGGACAACAAAATTCAGTAATGACCTGCTGTTCTTGAATACAGCGCTCATGCAAAAAAGGTCATTAAGACAATCTGTCTTAAATCTTTCTTTCTGAGCTTCTGCAGAAAAGGAATCTGAGCCAGAGATCATCCCAGATGAGACGTCGTCCCTAAACACGTCGAGTGAAGCGATTTCCTCTCCCTGCCTGAGAACAACATAGAAACCCACACCTTCTTGTCCAGGTAGCAGGAGCAACCTCCCAGCAGTTGCTGAGAGCAGCAGCAACAGTTCTCTAATCACCTATATGCTCAACTCAGCACCCTTTGGGCCTCCTGATCTTCAGAATGGTTCATGTATGAGGTGATGTTTGGGCACAGAAAATTAGTTTAGGATGAAACAATCTTGATGTTGTTCATTTCATATTTTGCTTTTTTTGTGGTGGTAAAACAGCCACCTGGTGAAGCTAATGCTAACAGGCCCCTAAGCCTTGAGTCTTACCTTTTTTTCTGTGTTGTATTTTAAAGATATGACAAACTTGATTTTAATGAGTGGTTTAAACACAGAAGATGCGCTGCTGGTGCCTATATGCACCTTAATATTTGTATTAATTGTATTTCAAGCACATGTGTAACTTAAGGGACCAGATTTCTGAAATGAAATCTGGGGCATTTTCTACCTTGGAGAAACAGAAGAATTACATTAATCAAAATGAAATGAAGACTCAGTGGCAGTCACAGTTTACATATTTATTCATATTTAAACAATATAAATCTAGTGTAACAGCAGAAACGATTAAAAAACATTAAGCCATGGTGCCAAAATGTTACTTTGGTCCTGGCACATAAAAACTTTGGCTCAGGAAGCTTCCTTGTCAGTGGTGCTGTGCAGTCTCTTTGAGAAGGCTCTACCTTTTTGAAGGATGTTGTGACAGAGGGAACACTAAGTCTGGCAGTTAAAGACTCTTTGTGTTTCTTCGTTTGCGGATGCGCAACCTCAGTAAATCTCCCACCACTGCCAGTAGAAAATGGTGATTTGCAAAGGGTACAGTGCACCATTGTGCCATCTTGGTCTGGCTGACAAGGACGTAGAAATGGAAATGCTGCTTGTAATGTCTCAAAGAAATGGCACTTCCTCTTCTTTCAAAGAGCCATCAAGTCATAAAGAATTATCTGTCTTCTTTCCTCTCTTCCTCTATCTTCCCAGCACTCTTCTGCTCTTTTCCTCCTCTTTATTCTTCCCTCCATCCATTTTTCTCCTCTTCCCTTATAAGTCAAGACACACCAATAATTTGCCCTAATTAGTTTTAAACTTTTTGACCTCGTTTACAGATTCCAAAGACACATTGAACTGTCATATCACTGCATCATTTTATTGGTTCCCTTGTTCATTTATTGGTATATAGTTCATTAGTGTACTTTATTCTTTCATTTTGCTCTGTAGTTTTAGTTGAATTATTTTAGCCTAGTGAAGAGTTTTTGATGCAAACATGTTTAACTTGCAGTTGAATTGTCTCTGTTGTTGTGAATTTATTCCATATGTGTGCAGAGTTTTGCTGTTCAGTAATGCCAGTGATCGAATCACTCTTTCATCTATTGTTCTAATACCACTGCCATATTGGGCTGGTATTCCCAGCACAATACTAGACAGACCTAAAGTTGTTTGGTTAAATACTAAATTATCATACTGCACAACAATTTGGTTCTCTGTTTGGTTCTTTGTTAAGTTCTTTATTGGATTATTTATTTGGTTCTTTGGTTCTGTTCCCAGCGTCCTCTCGTTGATGATAAGCAGGAGGTGAAGGAAACCTGGAGGTTGTGGTGGTTTGGTCATGAATGATGCATGTTTGCTGTGTTTGTAAATCAGAATCAGAACAAGTTGTCCTGCCTCTGGGCTTCCTCCCAGGTTAACAGGGAACTTTTCCTCCCAGTCAGTAGAACCACTCTCACTCAGTGAGTCAGAGGCTGGCTGCTGGAGGCCAGAATCAGCACCTAGACTGATGCATCCAGCTGAACTGTCCACATTTCCACAGCTCACTGAGCACCGCCTCTACTTATGTCTCTTCCGCTTCTCAATTATTATTGCTGTTTAATCCTGTTTTGTTACGGCAGCACTCTATGAGCTTAAACAAAGATGTTTGGAGAACGTCTTAAAGACCAGCGCCAGTTTGATGTGTCAGTGAGACCTCTGTAAAATGACAATCTGTTGTTTCTCAATCATGACACAGAACGACCAACAAACAGAAAAAGGCCTTTGCTTTAACAATAACGGCAAACTGAAAAATGGATTAAAATAAATCTGTGCTAATAAAACCAACAAATATACATTTCTGACAGTTATTTATCCCAGTTAGTCTTTTTTATGAGGTGCACCATGGTGCGATAGAACAAAAAGTTTAAATATTTCGAGGTGAAAAGTGTCCTGTGTTTTTATCTAAGAGGCTGAGTTCAGCAACCAGTAACAAATGACTGATTCGTATCTGTCTGTGACTTGGACTTCCATTTGAAGCAGGTCTTCATCACTGAAAATACATTTCTTCTTAAAAGAAATCCGTTACATAAATAATCCGATAAACTAATGTGCTCTTAGGCAGCGGATTGTTGTGGTTGTTCTGTAAGACCCGTCCATCCGTCAGTCGTCTAAATCTGCTTTTTGTAATCAGTAAAATCATCACGCTGTTTGTCAACACACTAAAATCTGGTTCTTTTGAGCTGAATGTTCTGTTTGTTTTAGTTCTACATAAATACTTAAAATTCTTTTTTTTTTTTTTTTTATTCTACTTTATATTCCTTTTTGTCAATATATGCCGATCTGCTCCTTTTCTTTTCATTCACTCACTAAAAATCATTTGTCAGATCCGGATCCTCTGCTGCTGCTCCACCATCAGTCCTTTAGTCTCTGATTAAAACTCAGCTCTGCTTCAGTTTTCAATCAGAAACATGCTTTAAATGCCTCTCTTGTGTAATTCCACCTCTTTGATGTTCAAGGCTCATCACAGACTTCTCTCTTCCTGGTAAATTCTGAGCCCGCCCTCCTTAAACCCAGCAAACAGCAGAACCGAGTCCATGTTCGCTGCATTCATCAGATTAAGTTGACTCTTGTGTTTGCAAGATTTAGTTAAATTCTGTTTTAATCACAGTAGAGTCCTGCTGTTCTTTGGCTCTGTGTAAATATGATCGTTCAGCTTGTTAATTAGCTGCATACGGATCCCTGAAGGCCCAGGTTCTGTTGAAGGACGCTCATTAATCAAACACACATGAACATCCTCTCCAGCATGTTTTCAAACAGTCCAGGGATGAAATGTGGTGCTGAGGGAATCAATGGGAATCTAATAAAAAAATGTATTAAATATAAAACGGCTCCTGCAACATTCAAAAATGTTTGAATCTGACCTTTTGACTTTAGCCCCTTCTGCCAGTTTTCTCTTCTCCAGCTGCTTCTTTCCAGGTAGTTCAGGATTTCCTCCTTTTGTCATGTCTTTACAACAAATCAGAAATCAGCAGAGAAGGAGGACGTTCAATCTTCAGATAAATAGAACCATTACAGATATGACACGACCAGCTGAACAATTTGGCCTGAAATATATAACAGCATGAATTATTAGAGGACAACAAACTTCATCAGTCATGTTCCAACAGACAGATCATCTCTGCAGGACAAAGGCTGGTCATGCACCAGTCCTTCCAGTTCCCACTATAAGAGATCTGGAATGGTTTCTGCTCATGTCTCTGGGCTTGTCTCTGGGTTGAACGCTTAGTGAATAGATGCACCACCATCTTGAAAAATAGCTTCATCATCAGGAAGAACCTGTTTCACCCTCAGATCACTGTCTGTGGAAATGTGCTTCAGATGTTCCATTTTCTCCTTGGCCACTGGTTCACCCTGAATCCCATCCAGTCCTCTGCAGCATGATAGTGCTTCTCTTCAGACCACTAGAGCCTTGTTTCCTTCTGTTTTGGTGTTAGGTCTTTGGTGTGCCTTTCGTTTTGTGCTACACCTGGTCCTTCAAACACAAAAACTACTTTTGAAATATTGCCATAATAATCTATATTTCTATTTGAAAACTGCTTTTTAAATGAGTAAGTAGCACAAACATGCCGGATGGAGGCAGATTGCTCCACGTGCTCCTAATAAAACATAATTTCACCCCCAGAAAAAAATAACCAGCCAAATGTTAAGACATTTGCATCAACACAGCCATATTTATGCAAAAATAAAATTATAAAATATGTCCAGGGAACCAGTATTATTGATGGTTCTTGTTCTAGTTTGCTGATTTCTTCTCCTGGTTCTTGTGTTGTGGAGTTTCTGTTTTCAGGCAGCTTGCTGTCAGTTTGTCGTCCACCTGGACGTTCCCACCTGAACGTAATGGTTTCACATGCAGCTCTGTTGTGCTCAAGGCACCAAAAGAACTCGTTCTTGAACCGGTTTGGTTCAGGTGCCTTTGAACTTTGGTGTATCGTTGAGAAACAATGCGTGTTTCCACCAGTTTTGGGAACCAAGCATGCCTCATCAACAGCATGCGCTTTCCTTGATGATGAGCTTGATGATCTGCAAGCGTTTCTTCTGTGTTCACAGATGTTCCTTTTAATCCTAAAGAGAGCATCCAAACACTAATAGAGAAAAGGATAATACGCTGCCATGCTTTTTCTTTCTATCGGCTCCAGTTTTGACCCACCCACGGCGGACTTCGTGGTTCATGCACAAAAACCAAGTAATCTGCGGTGCCCGAGTTGAACCATAGCTCTTACCCCGGGAGCTCTTTTTTTCAGTGGAAAAACTGGATCATAATCACGTTCGGGAACCAGAACAGGCTCCAAACCGGGCTGGTAGTAAAGGGGTATTGGTGTCCTGAAGCAGTTTTCCTGTTTGGAAGGCAAACAGTCTGTTGACTCTAGACCCATTTACAGAATCGGACCTGTGCAGGTGTTTGTTTCAGAAATCCAAAAGAAATTGCGGTTCAGTGGTTTTTTTTCATCCGTTGTGCTGCTTTGGCCTTTGTGTTGGACAGTCCGGATCTGTAATTCTCTGGAGCTGAGAACAAAACAAGGTTGTTTGTCTCCGTGCTGCTGACACCTGTCAGCCACCGGCTGACATCCCAGCTCCCAGCCAGGCTGACCTTTACTCAGTGGTTCTGCTCCTGCTGCGTGGCATAAAGATGCACTTCCTCAGGTGGACAGATGGACTGGCAGGTAAGCAAACAATGGCAGCTTCAATCACAAGAAGGTCTGAAGATCTATTTTGGGAAAACAACATGAAGCCATAATGAGATTTAATGTCATAGTTGGAGCAAATGTAACATTTGGCCTAATTTGTTAAAAGGTTGTCCCTCAAATACTGAACCTGCTGCTTACATACTAAATATAATAATCATCTCCTCATATTCCCTCCTTTTTGTTTTAGCTGCAGCCTGTAAGTAGCTAAGGTCCTCCTTTAATTCATTATGATTAAAAGGTTTATTTCATGGTGTCATATACACAAGACCTGCTCTTCTATGTGTTTATACTTTTAAAAAGTTTTTATCGGATGTTATATGATTATTTCTTACATTTTTATATTTAATATTATATAAGTAATTTTCATTTAGTCTATAAATTAAAACAGAACAATTAAAGTAAATAAACAGAAATGTTATTGAATTAATTCAGATGAATAAAACAAAAATATTCTGCTTTAAAAACAGACCAGAGAAGTTTAAAGCTAAATCACCTATTTACAGTTTTGAATTCTTTACAGTTTAAATCAATTTGACATAAATAAGAAGTAAAATGAGAGGCGGGGTACTGGACAGGTCCATCACAGGACTACACAGAAACTCACTCACTCCTGTAGTTCTGATGGTTCTGGTTTGTCTGTAAAAGGGTATCAACTGATATTTACAGACTGTGATTCTGTGCCACCTGCTTTCTCTGTTAAAACTATCTTGTTTTACCAGTTACAGCAGGAACAGACCTTCTGTTGTTAATTAACTTTTTGCACATAGTTCAGCCCAATTCCTCAAATAGACCCAAACACATAGTTTGGACCTGGTTTATATGGAATCTCTTATTCGGTTTGTTTTCTGCTGTTGACCTAATGTTTGTCCTTTTATTTCCTTATCCTCTGGGCCCACTAGATGAATAGATTCTTAAACAAAGAGCTTCCTCAAGGAGTTCTGAAACATACAGGTGCACCACTAAAACACATAGAGGAGCTAAAGGTTTTATGTTCCTGCTGAAACATCAGACTCACAGTCGCACTGATGGGATTTCTTGATCTGTGCAGGTTTGAGTCTTTGTGTGTGTCGGAGATTTGACATGGACTTGTGGACTGAGACTCGAGTCTTAGTACCAGTTTTTATCTTCTGTAATGATGAGTGACTATTATATTTCATAGAGCATTAATGTCTTTATATATTTCTAAAGGGTAAATATTACATTTGATCAGTGTTCAAAATATAAAGCAGTATTTAGCATTTTTCTGTATGGTGATTTCAATGTTAAATCATTGAAAGATTAAGCATTTAAAAAATAAAAGATAATGATTAAAAATTCATGTAATATTTCAGGCCTGAGGACAAACAGAACAGGTTTGGATTCCTAACCTACAGCCATGCAGGGTTAGAGGTGACCTAGATGTTGAGATTTCATTATAAAATGATTATTTCTCATTATTTTTGTCATTCGAGACTTGACTTTAATCTTTAATGTTGACTTGGAAAAAATGAACCGTGAACTTTTTGGATCTGTGCACATTAACAAGATGCATCATGCATCTTTATATGAAAGAAATGTTCTTTCCCAGTTCATCAGCATGACTGTCTGACTGTCTGCAGCAGTTGTTTGAAGATCTGACCTGTGTATAATAATCTGTGACCTGCTGCATTCACTGCAATCCCCCCCTCCAAAACAGGTGTCACTACTGAGAGAATTCATTCAGCCACACAACAATATAAACAATCAAAGGAATATGTTGTTCATACAGAAGCATAACTAGACGGTAAAATGAATAGAATAGAATAGAATAGAATAGTTTTTATTGTCATTGTACTGGGGGTACAATGAAATTGAGGGTACGCGCACTGGGCTACCATACATCACAAAAAATGACAAGGCATTTGAGAAGGTTTTCTCTTAAAATAGAGATATGATAGATGAAGTGTAATATCCACTGTAGAAGGCATGATATTTACAACTGAAGATATATACTATATAATATGCTATAAATATAATATAATATACTATAAAATATAAAAAAGAGTGAATTTGTGCAAGGAGGTATATATATAAATATGTACATATGTTACAAGGCTATCAGAGAAGGTAATAATAAATAACAGTTTCAAAGTGAACACAGGAAGTGGAGCTGCTGTTGCGCCTTCGTTACCTGACTCTGATATTGTTGGTCCAGGAGTAGTTTAAGGAGATGACCCAGAAACCTGAAGGTGGTGACAGTTTCCACCTGTTCTTCCTTTATGAGGTCGGGGCGTGGCCCTGTCTGATCTTCCTGAAGTCCATGATCAGTTCTTTAATTTTGTGGACATTCAGGGTCAGGTTGTTTCCTGAGCTCAGCTCGACAGAAAACCTTCTTCAGGCCAGGCTTTGATGGTACTTCTGGTTGGTCTTGTTTCCCTTCATGTGTGTCCTCTTCTAGGAAGTGGAGCAGAGAGATGATCTGATTGTCCAAAGTGGGGGAGACAAGTGCATGTTTTAAGTCCCCTGGTTGAACATTTGACGTGACGGTGGAATTTGGGAGAACAGTCTTGAGTTGTGCAATATTAAAGTCCCCAGCGATGATGTGCACACCGCCTGGATTAGCCCTCTGTTGTTTTGATGCCATGAGCTAGAGCTGGCCAGGGGCCGTGCTAACGTTAGCACCGAGAGGTATGTAAACAGCGGTCACAGTGGCTACCGTTAGCCCCCTTGACAGGTAGAAGGGTCGGCACTGGACAGTCATGGCCTCTAGGTCCGGTGAGCAGTAGATGTCTATTACTCTGCTGTCCAAGCACCAGTCCTCAGGCACATAGACACAGATTCCTCATTCTATGCTGTTACCAGAGGATTCAGTTCAGTTGTGGCGGTAAATGGTGCAGCCTGCTAGCTCGACTGTAGCATCAGGGATATGCGGACGCAGTCAGTATTCCCTAATCTCAGACTGTGTCCACAAATGTTGTCAGTTTAGCAGTAGGAGATCAAGGAAACATCTGGGACTGCACCCAGCAATTGCTTGATCAGTGATGACTCTAGTGTGAGGCTAAGCAATGAGATCAAGCAAACATCTGAGCTCCAGCAATCTGTAGCTTAGCCATAAGCAGTGGAAAAAATTTACCTGAAAGGTAATGGTGGACCTTTTTATTTACTGGGTGGTGTTGATGGGGAATTACCATGGCTCTAGCAGCTCCAACAGGCCTGGACATCCAGAGCAGTAGGTTGGTCACCTGTTATTCTTTTTGTTGTCCGTTAGGAACGTATGTTTTCTGGAAGTGCTGAAGTGTGCAGCTGGCCTCTGAACTGCTTTTGTTTCCTGTTCTTAAATCACCTCAGGCTGCAGACAAGTTAGCAACAGGTTCCAGCAGCGTGGCTGGAGAGCAGAGCAACAGCAGGTATCAGGAGTCTGATCAGCTACTCTGATACCGATCATTCAAATATTACCTCAGTTATCACTTTGGATTGGATCAGAACACCTCAGAATCACTTTAGTTGCTGCTGATAAAAACGAATAATCTGATCGATCTGTTTTTGGTGCAAAGCTGACTGGAGATTCTGACAAATCCTGAATCAAATCTAATTAATGCATATCTTCTGAATGCAGATCAGAACCATCCACATACAGTGACCCAGTCCCATATGTGACCTACAGCCTTTGTTTTAAATCTAACCATTAGCTTTTATATGTTGTTGAAAAGACAACACAGAGATCAGACTGAGATTCAACGTCTTACTGAGCATGTTGACACCGTTGACGTGTTCCTGTTTACTCTGCTGCAGACTCAGCAGTCTTTCTGTGGTAATAACAGGCCTCAGTGTGCTCATATGTTTGATGAATTACTTCATCCATACCTTATTAAAAGCTCCAATGTGTGTTCTATTCTGATTAAGATCCTTGCGTTTGTACATCTCTTCAGCCTGAAAGTCCCTGTGTGTACATACTTTAAATGCGGGTGAATGTTTGTCCCACCTTGTCTGCACACCGTCTGTTTCTTGTCTGATGTTCAGTCTGAGCCTAGAGGTCAGCCTGATTTAAACCTCTCCAGAACTCTCTCCCTGACTTGTCTGCTGGGTTCCTTGTTCTTCATGATGCTGGTTGTTCTCTAATGTTCTCTAAAGAACCTGTGAGGCGAAAAATACACAGCTGCTCTTATTTTGCACATGATGCTTTACCTGTGGAGGTAAACTCAAAGAGTTTAATTTGGCCTTTTTAAAGGTTGATGTTAGTTTTGTTTGTTCATTGATAGAAGCAGGTGGTTCCTATACTGTTGCCTGCAGCTTAATGTGTGACAGTGACCGCCTGCTTGGCTGATAAATGTTTCAGAGTTTACTTCCTTTGAATCAAACTGTTGAACTCTTCAATGTTAACTCTGTTTATGCTGAGGCAGTAAAAGGCATAAAGTACTGGGTCCTGTCATGGCCTCTCTTTCACCCGCCTGCTCACCAGCTACCACTGACTGACCCAGTTTTTATCCCTAAAGCCTCATTAGAGCTGCTTTTGGAACAAAGTGGTTGAATAAAGCTCAGAAAACACAATGACGACGCGGTGTGTGTGCTTAAGAAAGTTAAAGAACTGGATAATTATCAGGCTTCATAAAACACACAAACATGCAGATACTTTAAACATCTCTGAGCTTAAATCCTATCTTCATCTTCATCCCCATCACCTGGTACGTTTCCCTGGTGTTTGAGGTATTCTCGGTTTACATTCAATAAGTGACCCAATTAGAGCACATAATTTTCCACCCTGCTCTGTTCTGTGACTAAACGCTTGTTTAATGAAGACCCAATAGACCACTCAGAACATGTACATAAAGACAGAAGTTGTAACCTCACTTAAAACTCAACAGGCCCTATATCAACCTAAATGGTTTCTGTAGTCTGAAACTCATTAGTTGTCATGAAAATCGACGAAATAAAGAGTTAACTAGCCAGTACATCACTGGTTAGCTGTTCGCTACTGGTTAGCTGTTCATTACTGGTTACCAGTTTATCACTGATTACCTGTTTATTACTGGTTAGCTGCTCGTTACTAGTTAGGTGTTCATTACTCGTTACCTGTTTATTACTGGTAACCTGTTCATTACTGGTTACCTATTTATCACTGATTACCTGTTTATCACTGATTACCTGTTTATTACTGGTTAGCTGCTCGTTACTAGTTAGCTGTTCATTACTGGTTAGCTGTTCATTACTGGTTATTTACTCTTTCTTTCTGCTCTCGGAGGAGGACGCTTTTCTCTGTCTCCCGCACCCTCCCATATCTGCTCTGATTCAGCTCTGTATCTTGGCTTTCTTTTTGGAGCCTCTTTTTGCATATCTTTCAAAATTCTGAGTTATGAATTTGTTCTGCTGGTCTCTTAATGCAATTGATCAAATTTTCTCGACGAGAAGACAGGGTGAAGGGGAACCCTCTTATCCAGACGGGACATTTTTCTCCAGATACACAATGGACTCCTGGCAGAAGTGGAGGACAATATCAACAGACACACACTGTTGATATTGTCAGTTGAGGATGTCGAAGATGTGTACACATTTGGATGTTTGATAACAGGATTTCTGCTTTCTGGAGTTGGCGGCTACCTGGCATATCGAGAAATTTGAAAAACGAAAAGCGATCAACGCTCAGACTGAGATGTTACGTGAGCTGAATTGCAGACTGGATGTGATCCTTACACAGGATCGCAGGCAGGTTGCGGTTCCTGGACTCAGGGGTGAAATGGGATAAATCTTGGAGAAAGTTGGTCGCTCGGATCTGGCGGAAAAGACCTGGAATTTGGCTGTTTGGATTCGCCATTGAGAAGCACCAGTGAGACTTTCAAGGTTGACGGAAAATTAAGTCAGTCTAACCCAAATAACTGTTGTTTTTCTGAATCTGGCTCCCCTGCAAGGCCTTGATGGCTGGCTATCTTCAACTTCTCCTGGAAGTTATGTAAACATGACGCTCTGCTCCCTCTGCCCCGTCCCTTCCCTGAGGACATCTGTGGACCTGCTCAGAACTGTGTGGCCGGTTGATGAACCTCTCATCGTACCATCAAGGACAATGGCCTCTTTGACAGTGCTTCATAGACCTACTTTGCACACACTCACATGCACACACACACACATGCTCAAGATAAACATATGCACCCTTCACACCGCCTTCACCGCTCCCGGTAAGTTGCTTTGTATATATGTTGCTTCTTTGTGCTGAGGGTTTTTTTTGCAATCTCAAACTGTATCCTGCTGAGGATAAAGTGTGAAATATGACTTTTTTCCCTCTTCTTACCTAATTCTTATTGCTCTTTTCTCATCTACCTAAATGTGTGATTTCATTACTTTTCATAGATTTTCAGATTTCTCAGAAGGATTACCAGCAAAAGCCAAATATTATTAGTAGTATTTGAAAATTTGGACTATAGATGTTTTACACCAATGACCAGATAATTTTAGATTTCTTAAAAGGATTGTATTACAACTATATCATACCAGTGAGAGCCAAACATTATGAGTAACTAAAAAGTTTGGTCTAAAACTGTTTTATACCAGTGACCCAGCTTATTTGAATGATGGGACCACAACAGCCTCATACCAGCGACCTCAAGGATTAATATTATCATTTTTCTTCTCGCACAGGATGGATTCCTACAACAGAGGACTTAATGAGCTAATTACCTCTATTAGAAAGACTGGATTAGAACCAGCTCTTACCAGTAAAATCCCAAGGATTATTAGTGTTATCTGATTTGTTTTTTTCTATATCATTGTAATGTTTTTCCTTATGTACAGCGCTTTGAGTGCCTTGTTGCTGAAAAGTGCTAAATAAATAAACTTGACTTGACTTGACTTGGTTAGCAGTTCATTACTGGTTAGCTGTTCATTACTGGTTGGTTGTTTATTACTGGTTAGCTGTTCCTTCCTGGTTACCTGTTTAACACTGATGACCTGTTCATTCCTGGTTACCTGTTTAACACTGATTACCTGTTCACTACTGATTAGCTGTTCATTACTGGTTAGCTGTTCATTACTGGTTGGTTGTTCATTACTGGTTAGCTGTTCATTACTGGTTGGTTGTTCATTACTGGTTAGCTGTTCATTACTGATTACCAGTTCATTACTAGTTAGCTGTTCATTACTGGTTAGCTGTTCTTTTCTGGTTAGCTGTTCATTACAGGTTGGTTGTTCATTACTGGTTAGCTGTTCATTACTAGTTAGCTGTTCATTACTGGTTAGCTGTTCTTTACTGGTTAGCTGTTCATTACTGATTACCTGTTCATTACTGGTTGGTTGTTCATTACTGGTTAGCTGTTCATTACTCGTTGGTTGTTCATTACTGGTTAGCTGTTCATTACTGGTTAGCTGTTCATTACTGGTTAGCTGTTCTTTACTGGTTAGCTGTTCATTACTGATTACCTGTTCATTACTGGTTGGTTGTTCATTACTGGTTAGCTGTTCATTACTCGTTGTTTGTTCATTACTGGTTAGCTGTTCTTTACTGATTAGCTGTTCATTACTGATTACCTGTTCATTACTGGTTGGTTGTTCATTACTGGTTAGCTGTTCATTACTCGTTAGTTGTTCATTACTGGTTAGCTGTTCATTACTCGTTGGTTGTTCATTACTGGTTAGCTGTTCATTACTGGTTAGCAGTTCATTACTCTTTGGTTGTTCATTACTGGTTAGCTGTTCTTTACTGATTAGCTGTTCATTACTGATTACCTGTTCATTACTGGTTGGTTGTTCATTACTGGTTAGCTGTTCATTACTCGTTGGTTGTTCATTACTGGTTAGCTGTTCATTACTGGTTAGCAGTTCATTACACGTTGGTTGTTCATTACTGGTTAACTGTTCATTACTGGTTAGCAGTTCATTACTGGTTGGTTGGTTGGTTGGTTGGTTGGTTGGTTGGTTGGTTGGTTGGTTGTTCATTACTGGTTAGCTGTTCATTACTCGTTGGTTGTTCATTACTGGTTAGCTGTTCATTACTGGTTAGCAGTTCATTACTGGTTGGTTGGTTGTTCATTACTGGTTAGCTGTTCATTACTGGTTAGCTGTTCATTACTCGTTGGTTGTTCATTACTGGTTAGCTGTTCATTACTCGTTGGTTGTTCATTACTGGTTAGCTGTTCATTACTGGTTAGCAGTTCATTACTGGTTGGTTGGTTGGTTGGTTGTTCATTACTGGTTGGTTGTTCATTACTGGTGAGCTGTTCATTACTGGTTAGCTGTTCATTACTGGTTCATTTAGAGTAAATTTTTAGAACCTGACTTTTACTGTCAGGTCCTGCATGCTCCAGTCCCTTTCAAATTGCTGAATAGGTAAAACCAGAAAATCCAACTGGAGCCTCAGGTCCTCAAATGAGAATTTACTGGTAGTCCCAATGTGCAGATATTAGTCTGCAAGAGTTCGGTTCTGTCCACTGTATTGGATCTCGAATGTGGAATGAGCTTTCTTTGTTTCTAGTTGTCTTCAGACTCTGAACTCCTTTAAAAAGCAGCTGAAGGCATTTATTCAAACATTATTTTTTAAGATCTTATTATTGGGTTTGTTTTTAAATATTTGCATCATTTAATTTTGCCTTTGTCTTTTTAATCATGTTTAATAAGGTTTTATAATTTATACAGAACTTGTGGAACACTTTGTGATTTTTATCTCTAAATGGTGCTATAGAAATTAACCTTACTTACTCACATAAACTGTGGAACAATGATGCAACAGTAGCACACAATATTTCCTCACAAAGTTTTTTAGCTGCGCTCCTCATTAAGCCTTCCTTCCCTGCTGCACAAAGCAATTACAACTCAGCACAAAGCACAATGGGTCTGGACAATGATGAATGGAGTATAATAGAGTTTATATAATGTATGAGGGGGGCATCCTTTTCTTCCAGGTGTGCTTTGATTCCAGACCCTCAGGTATATGATTACATTCCTTTTGTAAAACCCAATCAGACCTTTATGATGGCAGTAAACAACACGCCTGACAAAATGCACATTGTAAGGCGGCACCTCACTCCTGTCTAATGAGTCATTTCACTAGACTGTAATCAACTCAGTGGCAGGGGATTTTCACTCCTATTACACAAAACACTCATGTTCAGCAATGTTTTATTATTTTTCTGCATTTAAACTTTGAAGGTAGTTGTTTCTGTCTTCAGATTATTTTCCACGATATTGTCGGCTCCTTTGTTTCTGTGAAGGTTTCTGGTTTTGGTCGGGTTTTAATTGCCTCATGCTCAGATGCTTCTATAAAAAATTTGCTGTGGGTTTAGTGTGAATAAAAAAATTCAACAATGAAAGCCAAGGGGAAAAAAACAGCAGGAATCTGTTAAAAAGAACAAAAAGCACCTTTTACTAAATACTGTAAAAAAAAAAAACTGCTCATATTCTCTGCATATAAGGCTAAATAAATTCAGGCAGATTAATCTGCATATAGAAATAGGTCTTCATCCAGCTCAGATAAGCTCTTGTTTACAGTTCAGGAATAGACTTGTTAGTTATTTTCTGGTTTTACATAAATTTTCTACATGGTGTTCAATAAAATTGATAAACTGTGACCCTGTGCTCACCCTGCATCTGTGTGATCAGGGAAAACCAACACCTTTGTGAATTCATTCAACCCTAACAAATTGAATTTTACCTGGGAATAATAACCTTTACATCTTATCAGAGTCCACTTCAACCCGTGAGGTCGAGAGGGCAAGAAGATCTTGTTAAAAATAACAGCTTAACAAGCTGACTGGGGGTTGAGAAATATGGTAGACCATAAGAGTAGAGAGAGCTTTCAAGCAGAGAGATTGGCTGCAAGTGTGTGAGTGAGGAATTTTATGCTTGTGTCAGGTGTTTATCTGCAGTCGTTTAGTCTGTGAAGGATATAAATGAGGCAGGAAAGCCTCATAAAAACCACAAACTAGAGCCACAAGATATTATCTGTTTTGTGTGGTGTTTTACTACTAAGTTGCCCATCCCCATCTGGTTACACCAACAATTTACCACAATGTCCCTAACTGTGGGGACTACTCTATGAGGCTACAGGATCTAAAACCCCTCCAAACAAGTGGTTGGACCAATGATAGGCAGGCTTGGAGAGCTGTGCAACCAATAAGCAGTGACAATGTCATGGCGACCACCTAACCTGGGTAGTAAATCTGTCGTTTTACAGCCATTTAACGATATGCAGTCTTGTGCTTAACATTGTGAGAATACGGCTGTTGATGCCTAAAGGAGCTACATCCATTAACATTGACTTTCCTTCCCATAGAAAGTACTTCTGGATCAGTGCTTCTTTGTTCTCTTTGTGTCTCTGTTCTTTCTCTCAAACCCCCAGTCGGTCGTGGCAGATGGCGCTCACACTGAGCCTGGTTCTGCTGGAGGTTTCTTCCTGTTAAAAGGGAGTTTTTCCTCTCCACTGTCGCTACATGCATGCTCAGTATGAGGAATTGCTGCAAAGTCAACGCCAGTGACTGTCCACTGTCTCTACATGCTCATCCAGGAGGAGTGAATGTTGCAAGTCACTGACTGGATGCAATCTGCTGGGTTTCCTTAGATAGAAAAACTTTTTATCCAATTTGTATAAAAAGCTAACTCCAACTGCACTGTTCAATGATTAGGATTAATTGGAATGTATGTACCTGACTGTTGTGAAGTGCCTTGAGACAACATGTGTTGTGAATTGGCGCTATATAAATAAACTGAATTGAATTGAATTGAAATTGAATTCAATGATTAGTGCACGTAAAACAGTAACTAGCAATCAAAAGCTAAAAACTCTTCTACTACTTTTAGCTGCTATCAACTAAGGTAGTTTAATCCAGAGGGTTTTAAACTGGAGATGCTAATCTGTCATATACCACTGGTAAACAACCATAATGTCTAGTTGACAGAAGTATCTTATAGCTGGTTACCATAGGCACAGTTTTAACTTACATTAACCGCTTAGTTTGTAGCAGATCTGAGGTGAACTGACCGCACAACCACCAAGCCCTCCTACTGATGTTTCTATACTGATAAACCTGACAGCTCATTAACACCAAGCAGACCACCCAGACTGTCTCCACAAAAACCAGATTGAGTTAAGTCTGGGGAATGGGAACTTGGCTCAAAGAGACAGACTACACATTGTCATAAATTACAGCAGCAAAAAAAAGCTAATGTTTATTATTATTATTAGTATTATTATTATTATTATTATTGTTGTTGTTGTTTTTGTTGTTTCTGAATGCACCCAGGGCCTCCTCTGAATATCCTGAAGACCAAGGCAGCTCACCACCATCTAAACCAGATCTTAGCTGAGCTCTGATAGTCATATAGTTGAAGAAGGACAGATGGACAGAGGGGACGATGCAGCGAGAGCAAACGACATTAACACACGTGGCATTTCCAACAGGAAGTGTTTATAATTAAAACCGTTTTCTCGAACATTGATTACATCCTGACTTTCTAATTGATTGATTGATTGATTGATTGATTGAGTGAGTTCTAGCCGACCAACAGTTTCACATTGAAGAGGTTCCTTCAGGGTATGTACCTTAATCTTTTCTGTACCACATGTTTAATGGGGCACTGTGAAGTGTTCTTGCCTTGTCTTGCCAGTGACACAAGAACCAACCAAAACAACTTTGTGGTTACCTTTGATGGAAACAGAGAAGAGATCTTGTGACCTGTCCTTGTCAGCCAGAGCTGTCCTTCAGCTGTCTCTGAAACGGACACCACTGAGAGTCCTGTTGATTCTTTTAGTATGTCACTCACACACTCCTTGTTGTCTTGACCTGAAGACCGCAGTGTACTTGTCGGGTATGTGACTGTCTGGGTGCTTTCAGCCGCTTGGCTAAAGGCAATCTTTCTGTCGCCTAGACACAGTCACAAGGTATGATCCACACAGGAACCTATCTGCATGCATTTTCTTGTCTCTACAACATAGATTGTTCCCTCATTGCAGAAGCATGCATGAAGTTACACTTTCTTTAAAAATCAGCCACATTTTCAGCTCATTATTGGTATTTAAGGTTAAAACCTTCCTCTACCTAAGGGTAATGTTGCATCATTGAGCAGTCTATTAGAATATTTACCTACACATTTCAGAGAAACAGAAAGTTTTGTTGTTAACCTTCAAGGTGACAGCTGACAGCACCAGAGGCATGTAAAGTCAGGTTAACATAACACCCACAATTAGACCACCTTCTTGTCCAAACTTCTTCAGACTTGTCTTCAGCAGTCAGTCCAGCAAAACTCCTGTTGTGCTTGAACAGGTTTTACCAAAGGCAGATGAGAGCTCACTTAAAGGGTTAGTTAGCATTTTTCTCAGTTTTGGGAAGTTCTCAGGTTCTGGGAAGTTCTAACTAGTTAATAGCAGCAAGTTAAAAAAGAAGCCAATGTTAAATGTGTATTGTCTGTTTTATTGGACTTTAGCAAATAAAAATTAACAGAAAATGTTCGTATGATGAGATAAAACACCGTCAGCTGAACCAAACCAACCTTTTAAAGAAGGCCTGACTTTGCTGAGAAAATAAGACAGCTGTTTCAGCTCTGAAATCTTGCAGTTTTCAGTAGAAATAAG
Source organism: Girardinichthys multiradiatus (assembly GCF_021462225.1). Classification (NCBI taxonomy): domain Eukaryota; kingdom Metazoa; phylum Chordata; class Actinopteri; order Cyprinodontiformes; family Goodeidae; genus Girardinichthys; species Girardinichthys multiradiatus. The sequence continues at coordinate 48,637,592 of NC_061810.1, forward strand.
TGTTAAATTAGTGCAAACTAACAAATCAGCTAACCAAATAACCAACACATTATTAAGGTCACAAACTAACCAGACATTCAGCCAACCAGCTGGGAACATCTTCTCAGGTTAACGTTCCAGTCCAGGTTTGCGAGGTTCTTGTTTTAATGCATTGTTTTAATGCATTCCCTAGAGACAGTAATGATTAGATGATAGCTGAAATGACACCTTTGAATTCTTAGCAGTTGTTTGGATTCATCCTGAAATTCTGCTTCAACTGAGCAGTGGCTTCAAGTTGAAGTTTCATCTCTGAAGTGGTTTAGGTCAAATGTTATAGATGTAAGTTATTCAGAGTTATTCAGTCCTGAAAAATGAAACCTCCTCACCTGCAGCTCCACATCATTGTGAAGTTCCTCAGGGAAGCACCATTGGTCCCTATAGTTTACTTCCAGTTTTAATAAGCATATGATTTCATTTCACTGCTCTACAGCTCTTTATGCTATTTAAAGGGCCAGTATCCTGTACACCTCAGATATGTATTTGCTTCATTAATTAAAAGTAATATGTTGTTAACCTGATGTCATGCTTGGGAGGCAATGAAGCCAACTTAATCAGGTGTGTTGGAGCAGGAACGGATCCAAAGGCAGCAGGATGTCCGGGAATGTTAGGTTAGATAATATCTGAATCATTAGGAAGAATTTCATTTCAGAGAAAAACACAGCTGACATTATTTTATTTGAATATGACAATTCTGTTAATGATCACAACTATTATCTTTGGCTATATCGTCCATTTAAGACATCTTCTGTCTTAGGTGGAGACTTCTTTCAGGAAGGACTTAAGCCTTTCTGTTCTGCATTAAATTCATAAAATATTTCTGAGGTTTCATCAGTGCATCTCCTTTTCAACCCATCTCAGTAGATCCAAACCTTTGACTTCAAAATGTCAACGATGCCTTCAGTCTCTAATTCTCTCAGGTCTCGCTGCTCAACTCAAATTACCTTAAAGACCCATCTTAAGGAAATTCCCTCACAGACTGGAGCTCACCTCATTATCTGCTGTGAAACATGTTTCAAGAATGGCAGCTTCACCTCGACTGATACCTCAGCCTCAGTCCAACCTGATTTTAATTTGAAATCACAGAACAACTGCTCTTCAGTTTTCTCTTTGAAGCTCTGAACATCGCAGTGATGCAGTCACATCTTTTAATGAATTCAATGAACAGAACATTCCAGAATTAGGAGAAGTCCAGGAGTCTAGTCCAGGATTTAGGCGCTGGTCTGGCATTTAGGTGTGTAACCCTGATCATGACAGCATACACCAAGCCAGGGCTTCTGTCTGTTTCTGCTTCTTCTTTAGCTTTATAGCTTTTTCAAATGGATTTGCATCATTACTCCCAGCGTGACCTCCCTCACATTTCCTATCAGTCTCCAGTTCAGAGGCAGAATGGAGGAATTCATGCACACATTAGTCACACAAATCAAATCACACCCCAGCAAGGAAACATTGCTACAAAATGCATTAGCTGCTGTGCCATTTATAAAGATACTATGTGCAGCAGCTGGTTCTTAGCTTCTTGCATTGCAGTTTGTGTTCATTCATGTCTGTCAGGTTGCAGTGTCTCTGGAATCTGACCAGATGCTTATATTAACATGAAATTAGACAAACTGAAATAAATATGTGGCTTAACTACTTCACAACACATAAGAGAAAAACTATGGGGTGGAGTTGAAATGAACCTCGCCAGAAACAGATCAATAAATATATCCAATAATTTGTTCACCAAACAAATTGATCTAAAATTGGTCAGGTTTTAACCCCAGACACAGAGAGGAAGCTTGGGCTGAAAAGGCATTTAAATAACATTAAATAATTAAATGCTTTAATTTGTTGCCATTTCTGGAGGATTTTACACGGACTAACCTTTACTTCAGTAACTACTTGTGTACAGACAGAAGTAGTTTTGGTTTATTTTTTTAAACATTGGGAAGTGTTGAACCAACGGGGGAATAAACAGCGATGCAGGCAGACGTAGACATGTGAAGATTAAAACACGACACCTTGGCAAACGCTACAATATTATTTGTTATTTCATGTTTCTGACTATGAAATTGTTTTGTGAAAATTTGTGGAATTAATGTTAATGATCAATCTTGTAACCTTTGACCTTGAAGGACTATGATAGTGTTAATGAATTCTCTGAGCTCTGAAACATTAACAAGTTACAAGCTCCATGTTTTACTAGTTGAGCTGTTCTTCTAGAGTGGACACGCGGGTGTTTTAGCATCATGTTTGTGATGGGTCACAGGAACGGTACCGTACAGAAAGAGCACAGCAGCAACTAAAACACGACGTTCACCAGTCACCATCCATTATGTTCAGCAGGACCTAATAGCATCTGCCAGAACACCAATCCACATAAGAAACGTTCTGCTTGGATGCTGCTGACATGGACCAGTCCATTTACACGTTCATTTGAAAACAAACTACCAGGACCATCATGTAGGCTTTCAGAGTTAGTATTACATCCAGAATCTGAGAAAATCCTTATGGTATTCCACAACACAAAAGAGATCTCACTAAATTATTTTGGGTGAACAACATGCTGTAATGTCAGTAATTTAATTATTGTGCACTGTGTCCTTCTGCAGAGAGTATGACCTCTAATGAGCCTTTTCAGCTTTAAATTAACTGTTTACACTCTCTGAGTAAAACTGGTGTAGTGCACATGTTGTCTACAGTGGAGGTCATGATCAGCAGTTTTAATTTCTTGTTATGTTTCATAAATAATTAATTCCGGTTGGATCCCTGAATGTTCTCTGAGGGCAGCAGAAATGCAGCTGAGAGGTTGAACCTTTGCAGAGAGAACGGAAACGTTCGCTCAAAAAAGCAGGGTGGCGGCCATGATGACAATACAGGAGACCAACAGAGCTGAAGGTCAATGAGGGTGGACACCATTGATGAATGGTCAACCAAAACATCCCCACCTTCATATCCACAAACAGCTCGTTTATTCTTTCTTCCTTTTTCCCTACCTTCCCTAAATATGTCCTCTTCTTGTTCCATGCAGGCTGCAGGATGGATGACTGGAAATATGTTGGAAAAGCTTTATAGGACAATAATATTTACTGTTTAATGGATGGACAGATCTGTGCTTCACTGGACTCCAAACTTTTATTTAACACCATTAAACTGCATCAGGCCCTTGTTATTCAGTGGGATGAGAAGATTTATCCAAAAAATACAGAAAACCTGGAGGGTTGTAGATATTTGTGCAAAATGTCTCTATGGGATCGATTTTAAAGGTAGTGTGGTCATTAATGTTGTTAGATTAGGTGAGTATGTAAGGCAAGGCAGGGTTCTCATAGAACATTTCAGCAACAAGACAGTTCAAAGAGGTTCGCATGATGAAACATAAATAACAGAAAAAAAGAACATAGCAGAGGCAGAATAAATAAAAGTAAAGAATAATTGGACTACAGATTGAAATTACTGATGTAGAGGAACATATTTCCCTGTACATTAGTAATCAGTAGCATGCACATTCAGCCTTTCACAATAAAACAATGAGTCCTCAGATGGTCTCTTTGTTCTTCGTGACACTCATCTTTAAAGAGATCCTCCTACAGCAGCCAGGGGTCTGCAGGAACATATTGCTTTATTAGAAGTTTCAATGAACAGTTTTCCTTGTTGCATGAAGTCTTGGAAGGTCCATTTAAAGGTCACACTGAGATGTTTGACCATACCTGTACAGTGAACCTCTAAAAACCCAATTTCCAGCTGAAGACTTATTTTAAAGGGACAGTTAACATTAATCAGCTTCACTCCATAACACAAACATGTCACATTTAGCCACACAGACTCGTTTCTATCCTCAGTAGGTTAAAAGACAAAATTAGGGAATAAACCAGATTTACCTACAGTTGAGTCCAGAAAAAATCATACCCCGGGCCAGGGACGGACTGGGATTAAAACAGCCCTGGACTTTCTCTCCAACAGGCCCACCATCTGTATTTGTAATTAAAGCTCCAAACCCAGGATTCCTGATATCTACACACTATGTTGCCAGAAGTATTTGGTCATCCATCTAAACCATTGAAACCAGGTGTTCCCATCCATGTCCACAGGGGTATAAACTCAGGAGCTAGTCATTCAGACTGGTTCCATGATTAGATGCTACCTGTGCAATAAGTTCAGGTGTAAAACGTCCTCCCAACTAAATATTTAGCAGGGTAAAAAGGTGTGATTGCTGTTTTACATTGATTATTGAGAAAGGATTCAATCATATTTAACATTTCTAATTTAACAGTAAATGAAAACAGTTAATTAATCGTCATCTTCCGCTTCATCCGGGACCGGGTTGAGCAAAGACAACCAGACGTCCCTCTCTCCAGACACCTCCTCCAGCTCCTCCAGGGGGAGCCCAAGGTGTTCCTAGGCCAGCCGAGAGACATAGTCCCTCCAGCGTGTCCTGGGCCGTCCCCTGGGCCTCCTCCCGGTGGGACGTGCCTGGAACACCTCCCGAGGAAGGCTCCACGAGGCATCCGGTATAGATGCCCGAGCCACCTCAACTGGCTGCTCTCGATGTGGAGGAGCAGCGGCTCTACTCCGAGCCCCTCCCGGATGGCCAAGCTCCTCACCCTATCTCTAAGGGAGTGCCCGGCCACCCTACGGAGGAAGCTCATTTCAGCCGCTTGTATCCGGGATCTCTTTCTTTCGGTCATGACCCAAAGTTCATGGCCATAGGTGAGGGTAGGAAGGTAGACCGACCGGTAAATCGAGAGCTTCGCTTTTCAGCTCAGCTCTCTCTTCACCACAACGGACCGGCACAGTGCCCTCATTACTGTGGCAGCTGCACCAATCCGTCTGCCGATGTCCTACCAGGGGCGCTTAAGCCCCAGACAACATAGCCTCTAGGATCATTCGAGCACTCAAACCCCTCCACCACGTTAAGGTGGCGGTTCAAGGAGGGGGACGGCTTAATTCATTTTGTTTTTCCAAACTGGTAAATAGTTATATTATCTTCTGATGGGTTCCTTTCTAATTTAAAAAACTGTTTGGTTGATTGAAAATAGTTTAAAATCTAAATCTACCAGGGGTATGAAAAGTTCTGGGCTTAGATTTTCATGTGAAATGAAGCAGAAGAAGCTAAACCTTTTGGCTACAGCCTCAACAACCTCTCCTCTATACTAATGGAAAAATTGTTAAATAAAAGATCATGGATATATATTAATATTTTATGTTGTACGAAAAGCTGTTTATCCTGGCTGTTTTTTTTCCCATTTTTCCTTGTTAGAGCTCCAGTCAACATACTTAATTAGTGTGTGTGTGAGGCTGGTGTATATCAGTAGGAGAACCAAACTAAAACATTATCAATATACGGTAACTAACATATCTTCACATTCATGGTTTTCTTGGTTCTGATATCTCAGTTTTATCCCAACATTTTCAAAGTAGCTTGATGTTACTTATTGACTGTGGATGGATGGATGGATGGATGGATAGATAAACTTGTGCTTTTCAAAATAAAACAGGAACCTACTAGTAATCTCCCTTCTTTGCCTTTTCTGTTGTATTTTTGCACAGAATGCTGCAGATCATCTGTTACTGAGCTTTAGTGCAGAATGTGTATTTGCAGAAACTCTCTGAATGATGTTCATTTGTGGCCGCACAACCAGTTAGGAGCTGGTGAACACAGGGACACTTTGTGTTCGGATTAAATAAACGGTAGCAGTATAAACTGCTGTGTATATTTGTGTTTTTTCGGTGAGCTGTACAGGCTGTAAAACAGAGTTTAGACAAAGTGACAGTGAGCTCTGTGGGTTGGAACCAACAGAAATGAGATTCTTTGAGCCACAGTTTCTATGTTTTAAATGCTCTGGAATCTGTGGAGAGACAAACGGTGATATTCTCTAAGGCCATAACGCAATTTCTTCTCCACAAAATCTCTTTCTCAGCTTGTGTAAAAAAAAAATAGCATCCGGCCGGCTTTAAAGCAGCACTTCACACTCTCACAGCGTGACCCACCTGGGAGGTGTCAGGTACAGCTGCGGTTCCAGGGTCAGTTTATTTAACATTTAACGCTGGTAAAGGTCCAGTTCAGTGTGACTTCCTTCAGTCCACATGCTGTCTGTTTATGCTCAGGAGCTTCAGCTTCTCTACCTAAAGTCTCATTTTCATTCAGCATCTATGGAGCTACAACTGTGACATGAGTAAAAAACATTTAAAGTATGTCAGTAATTAGTTAAAAACAAAAACAATTCTTAAAATATACAATTAATAAAAATGCTGTAATTATATATTTCATGGTCCCAGGCTTCTGCAGATCAGGACTTTAATTGTCTGCCAACATGTTGGTCCAAAGTTATTGCTCTGGATAGAATAACCAATCAGATGTGATCGTTGGTTGATAGGCCACAGGCTGATCAGTTCTCCCAGTACTGACCAGGAAAAATGTTCACAAAATACAATCCACACAAAGTCAGCAACACACACACAAACACACAAACACACACACACACACACGTAGGCTGTGTCCAAATTCTGGGGCTGCATCCTTCGAAAGACCAGTATGGATCATGGGATACGGTGGGCTATGAGAGGTTCATTGAACCCATCCTTAAAATCTGGGGAAAAGAAGGACACATTTAGAGGAGGCTTTGCATTTGAACAGCCTTCGTCGCCTCACTGTGAAGTAATCGGCTACAAATGCAGCTTTGGAAGGATGCAGCCCCTGAATTTGGACACGGCCTTAATGTACTTATACAATTAATGGTGGCTATCGTCTCAGCAGTAGCAGAGCTTTAGCATTATAAGCTGAGATAAGGGAGACAAGCAGGTTTATAAAGATTTTGCAGACATTTTTGGGTGGGTCAGTGAGAGGAGATGAAGGAGAAACTTCAATAAAACAAAGCTAGCTCACGTTACATTAATGTTTAAACCACTCATTTAGATAAAATTTATCATTTGTTTCTTTCTCTGTTTCCTGTCAGAACATTTTGTTTAGCATTACTGTTCATAGCTCGGTTCATAGTCCATCACTGGGTCAGTACCAGCAACCTCCTGTGTTCTGTGATCCATCATAAAACTGCAGCTCAGACTCACTGAAACGTGACTAAATGTGACCATCAGGGAAGACGTGTTAGAACAGATTATTTCTGACTACTTTAGTTCAGCTTCCTGTTCTGACAGGAACATGGTTTAAAGTGGAAAATCTTCATGCAGCAACATATTTCAGAGCAGGTTTTAAGTCTTTAAAATCAAGAGTTCTCTCTGTCTATGTTTCTGTTGGGACAAACAAATGTTCTCAGCGTGTTCCTCTGAACTATGTGCTGAGCAGAAACCCTCCCTCATGTGGAGCTCAGATAATAAATCAGTAAAAACCTTCTAAGAAGCTGATGTTAGCTTCAAGTATTTATTTAGATTCTTTATTTAAGCGTTTCCTTTTGTCGTGTCTGAATTTAAAACCCTAACAAAGTTTTCTCCATTAAGGACTTGGTATCTGCTGTGGGTTGGGCTGAGTGATTCCACTGCAGCAGAACCTTCTCAGCAAACAGAAACATAATGAGAACAGCAGAGAAATCATCTGACTGAATCAAATAAATTACAAGAGCAGATATTTTATCCACACTCCTACTATAAACTAGCATTTATTCTGTGTGGATTAAAACAATGAAAAGATTAGGAAGCCCCTGATTTCATCCTGATCTCTGTGCAGGTATCTCAGACATCAGTCATAGTGTAACATTTCGTCTCACTGCTGATTTGCTGATTTGTTTTTGCCTTTAAAAGCAGGGACAGACTCATAAACAGTGGATGTTCTTACTTTTCTACATTAAATGAAAACAAAACAGAAATTGACATTTTTGGCAGCTTCGTTAGTAAAGATATCACCAGTGCTCCAGGCCCTTTATCCTCTTACTGTCAGACAGATGTTCCTTTAAACTGTGCAGGCAGGTGAGTGAGTGCAGTGGTCCAGTCCAGCTTTGGTAAAGCTATCCCTTCCAGTCCTGTTAATTATTTGCAGACTGGACTAATGCAACTCTCTGTACTTTGGATTGGATCAGTCTCCAGTTGGTCCAAAACGCAGCTGCTTGTCTGCTAACCGGTCTGTAACAGAAGGAGCTTATGACCTCTACACTGATATCCTGTTACTTTCAGAATCCAATTTAAAATTGTACTTTTTAATTGTAAGTTACTAAATAACAGAGACCGGTCTTACCTGTCTGAGCTCCTTTTATTCATGCTCCTGGATGAACCATGAGGTCCAGTTCAGAACTGATGTTATCTAAGGTCTAAACTTCTTGTTGTGACAAGTCCTTCTCTGTGGCTGGTCCCAGATTCTGGAAAAGTCTGCCTCTAAATAAGGAGTATTTTAAATCCCAGGCCTTGCTTTCAGCTCATGTTGAATGTTATTTTATTAGCCTCAGTCGCTGTTGTTTTTGTTGTGTTATTGTATCAGTTTTCTATTTCAATGCATCTCTGCCATGCATTTTATTTATTTTAGTTGTAAAGAACTGTGGGCAGCGTGAGAGTCGGTCCAGAACTCAGATTTGCTCATTTATGTTTTTATCTTCTAAGAAATTTTACAATGAAAAAAGTCTTTAATTTTAGATGTGTCCTTATTTTAAATAATTTTAATGAAAACATTCACACAGGAAGCATGGCACTATGACCCCTTACCTAACAGTGTGATGGTTCCCCTTTTGCTTCCAAAACCATCTTCGCCTACAGAGGCATGGACCCCACCAGAGCCCTAAGGTATGCTGTGGTATTTGGCCCTAAGATGTCAGAAGCAGATCCTTCAGGACTTGGAAGCTGCAAGGCAGGGCTTTCTTGGATCGGACTTGTTTATCCAGCACATCCCACAGAGGTTCAATTGGACTGAGATCTGGGGAATATGAAAGTCAAGTCCACATCTCAAACTTGTTTGATGTGCTTCCTAAACCACTCCTGGACCAGCTCTACTGTGGGGCAGTGAGCATTTTACTGCTGAAAGGGGCTGCAGCCATCAGGGAATCCTGGTTCCATGAAAGGATCCACATGCTCTGCAAAAATACGTGGGTAGATGGTACATTTCAACGTAAAATCCACTTGTAAGATAGAACCTAAGATTTCCCAGCAGAATATGGCCCAAGCCATCATGCAGTCTAAACCGATTAGGTACCATGTGTTGTTCAGGAAACACCCATTATATGGATCCATGTCATTAATCAGATTGTTGCTCTGTGGTCCAGTTCTAATGTCCATGTGCCCATTTTTGATACTTGTGGGTGGGGACAAGGGTTAACATTGGAACCCAACAAACAATGAACTCTTTTCTATCAGAACCAGCAGTTTGAGCTGCAGTATCTCATCTGTTGCATTGGACCACATTGGCCAAAGTTTTGAACCACTATGATAGATAGTCAGCCCTGCAGAATGGGAACTGCCCACAGACAGGCTGTTCTGACAATGTTCTGACTAAGTCTTCTGGACATCACAGTTCAGTCCTTGTGGTCAAACTTCCCCAGATCCTCACTTTCCTTCTTCTGACACATCCACTCTGAGGACAAGCTGTTTCCTTTATGCCAGAGATGTTCCACCCACTAACAGGTGGCATGATGAAGAAACGATCAGTGTCCTTCATTTCACCTGTCAGTGGTCATAATGTTATGCCTTATGCCTGTTCCCATTTCTGGTGTCCCCAAAATATGAAAACATTAAACCTTCAGTTTGTTACTGAAAACATTAGAACTGGAATCCAGAGAGAGAACCTGAGATGTTGATGTGTCTCTAAACACTCTGCTGAGGAAGATGAGCAGATGAAGCTTCGGAGTGTCAGAACTGAAACAGGAACTAATGAGAGAAATGTGGGAATGATTGGAATTCTGTCCTAGTCAATGTCGGAGTGACATCCCGACACTCTGCAGGAACAGCCATTTATCAGCGCTCGCTGCACTCTGACCCGTTCTGAGACCCGCCTGCGTTCTGCTCATCCTCTTTGTCGCCCTGCAGGGCTCATTTTCTCGGCAGCCGTCCTGACCTTGGCTCCTGCATGAACCTCGGTTCGGTTGTTTGGGCTGATTAAGCCTGGCAGTCTTGGCCCGTTAAGAGCAAGAGAATCCTCTCGGGCCCTGACCTCCTGCTCCTCATCAAGGCATGATGGGAAAACAGCAGTTGTAGCGTCTCTACGTGCCTGTCTCTCCACCTGTCGTCCTCATTGTCTCCTTTTGTCTTGCCTTTGAAACTGCAGTCCTCCTGTTTACTTCTGGTTTTCTCTCCATTAAAAAAGAAAGTACACCCTCTTTCAGTTCTAGAATGTTATGGCTCAGGAGAGATTCAAAATGATCTGGTCTTTATCAGGTTCAAAAATCTTTTATATAAAACAGCAGCTTTTAGAACCTCCTTCAACAGCTCAAAGAACAGCCTTCAGCAGATTGTAGAACCTCCTTCAGCTGATTCTAGAACCTCCTTTAGCAGCTTGTAGAATCTCCAGCAGTTCCTCATAGAACCTTCTTTAGATGCTTGTAGAACCTCCTTCAGGAGCTTGTGGTACCTCCCTGTGAGCATCATTTTTCTTACTGTTTAAGGAAACCATATAAGCAGCAGAAATTAATTTACATCTGAGTAATATGTCCTGGAAGCTTCTGATGATCCAGAATTGGGGAACATTGGGTTCTCTGTGAAAAACCTTCCCAAAGCTGCTGTTTTGGAGTTATTTCTGGTGACCATGAAGATTAAATAAGCAGAACAAACCCTTTAATGATCATTACAAACATCCTGATTATGTCGTTTCAGGTTTATATCTTTGATTGACAGATATCCTGAGAAGATCCCATATTTTCCACAGTTACAGCTGTTTGTGTTTCACTTTATATCTTTATATCTATTTTTTGTTTCCTGTTAAACAGCAGTAAATAGCATTAAAATCACTGGGTTAGCAGGTCAGAAGGTCTTTGATTCTATTAATTAAATCCCCTTCAGAGGACAACCTGTAGGCTCCATAAAGACGTTTTCTTTAGTTCTTTCTGATAAAACCAGTTTGTTTCTGTGGACTCCACATGCAGGCAGTGAGTGCAGAAATGAATGGGACACAGTACTTATCTGGGATATTCCATGTCTCCATGTTTAGTTTGTCTCACAGTTTGTTCTCTGGCTGGTCCAATCCTTCTTATCTGCATCATCTGGTGCTGAACAGGATGTGAAGGTGTCAGCTTTCTTCCTGCCTTCTTCTTCTCTTTTCCCTGAAGTCTCATCCTTTCATATTTGTCTCTTGTCTCCACCCCTCTTCTCCTCTTTATGATTTATCTCATCTCCTCTACCTTCCTTCCATCGTCTCCTTTCTCTCCAGTTGCTCCCCTGCTTCCTCCTACTCACCCCAGAGATCAATCTGAGTAAATATGAACATGCATGTGCACAGTCACATTTGCATAAAAACTCCCCACACACTCAAGCTGGGAGTGCTGCTAAGGGCTAATGTTGATGGAGATGTTTCCAGTGTTTCAGGAAGGTGGAAACTTTACAAAAAGATGTGCACTTTATCCTGCAGCCATCTAGATATCTTAAGATGAACTGATTTGCATTGATATGCTGACACACACCTGCAAGATGCATGCAAACAAACAGCTGACTGTAACATATCACCCCTAACCTTATTACCCACCTGAAACAGCAACATGCTGTGAAAGTGAAGGTCCACCTGCAACAGACCCGGCTCAGGTTCAGACTCTTCTCGGGCCAGAAGCTGCTAAAGTAGTGGGCTCATTGTATTTTCTAACAGCTGTGCTCATTTAAAGGCCATTAAAGATGCTCCAGGCTTCTTTAAGGAGATCCAGCCTCAATCTTACTGAGGACGCAGCTTTCAGTACCTCTGTTAACTGACTTTTATTTTATTGTTTTTTATGACCTCCATGTCTAAGAAGAGCTGAGCTTCAGCATGGCTGAGATGCCTCACTGTCATTACAGTCACCTTTCATAGTGGTTATTGGTGTTGGTGTGAATCAGCATTGAAGGTTTAAGATGTTATTTGATGCAAAGTTATAAAGAAACTAAAGTAACTTTTTTTTTTTTTCATAATATAGAAAATGCTTCTTCCTGCTCTTTGCTGAGCGTTAATCACATCAGCAGCTCAGGTTTTATAAAGTACTGTAGAACTAGACATGTTCCTTAAAGGTTGCTGTTCAATTCAGATAAATAATTATGGCATTTTTAACTGAATAGTGTCCCTTTTTTAATTTGTGTTGTCACATTGACTCAAACTGAATCACTCTGTTTACTCTAGAAAAATTCAAGATGAAGAAGGGAATTGCATTGTTTCATATTGTTTTTTCCATCTGCGTACTGAAATAAATCAGATCATTGGCAGAGTATCACGATACGTATCGTATCGGCCACAGAGCACAAATACACAACCTTACTGCCTTCTCATAAATACAGGCTGACCAGAGCCCAACGAAACTATTTCTTCATGTGGGACATGTTTCTAGGCCGAAATGGAAATATTCTTATTGTCCCACAGTGGGGAAACAAACACTAAAACCACCAAAAAGACTAAAACATAAAAATCAATAAATGTATTTCACATAAGATCGTCACAATATGGTTCTGTAACACTGAAAACTTAAATGCAATCTTCTCAGTAGTGTAGTCCTTTCAGGCTGCCTGCCAGCTTTGTTTGGTCACGCCTGGTTCCTCTTTCCATGTCCAGAACTGTGACGCCATGTTTTATTTTGCAAACTCATCATTAAGTATTTTCTTTGTTCGTTCAGTGATCATAACAGGAAACATAACTGTTCCTGGTTTAGTTTGAAAATGTGCTTCATAGTGAGGTGAATTCTGCTTGTTTCAGCTCCTTCGAAACTATCTCGACCCACAATGCTGAGCCCAGTTTGTGTGATTGTTACTCCCCTGAGATTACTGGAGAAAGAAACCTGACTGCCTATAGGAGCCCCCCCCCCCCCTCCACCCATCCTGAACAGAGTCGTCTCCTGGCCAACCGTCTGAATGGCTTCTACTGCAGACATGACAAGAAGACATTCACACCTCAAACCATCTCCTCCACATCCCATTCAGGAACAAATTTGACCCGTAAAACAACCAACCCCCCACCTTCAGATCCTCTACCTGCACTAAAGATCTGCGAGGAAGATGTAAACAGGCTCTTTCAGCGCATGAAAACAAAGAAAGCAGGAGGACCTGATAATGTCTCCCCATTATGCCTGAAAGCCTGATCAAATCAACTCGCTCCGATCTTCACAAGGATCTTCAACAAGTCATTGGAGAAATGTGAGGTCCCCTCCTGCCTCAAACGATCCACCATCATCCCGGTTCCCAAGAAACCCACCATCCTAGGATTAAATGACTACAGGCCTGTAGCCCTGACATCTGTGGTCATGAAGTCCTTTGAGCGGCTGGTGTTGAAGCACCTGAAAGACATCACAGGCCCCCTGCTGGACCTCCTGCAATTTGCTTACCGAGCAAACAGGTCGGCACATGATGCTGTTAACTTAGGTCTACACTTCAACCTGCAACACCTCGACCATCCAGGGACGTACGCCAGGATCCTGTTTGTAGACTTCAGCTCGGCCTTCAACACCATCATACCAGACATCCTCCACCAGAAGCTCACCCAGCTCAACGTCCCAGCCTCCACCTGTCAGTGGATCAAAAGCTTCCTGACGGACCGACAGCAGCAGGTGAGACTGGGGAGCATCTTCTTCCGCAGCAGATCAATAAGTACTGGTGCCCCCCAGGGGTGTGTTCTATCCCCACTCCTCTTCTCCCTCTACACAAATGACTGCACCTCAGCGGACTCGTCCGTGAAAGTCCTGAAGTTTGCAGATGACACCACTGTGTCCACCACAGTTTCTTCCCCCAGGCTGTTTCTCTATTGAACATTCAATAGAGAACAAAACAACAGCATACAGATGTTGCAAATGCACCTTTTTACTTATATATGTGTATATTGTACACTGTAAATATGTATATTCTGTAATGCAAAAACAAAACCAAAGAGCAAAGTGTACCGGAGTCAAATTCCTTGTTTGTATGTACAAACTTGGCAATAAAGCTTATTCTGATTCTGATTCTGATAGTGATTTTCAGGTACACCCATTATCTAGTTCACAACTGACACATAAAACCACTATGTCATAAAACTATAGTAATATCCCTCTAAAGCTCACAACAACAATGAAAGGTTACATATAAAACATCTCAACAATGAACAGGTTACAAGTATATAATATTTTGATCACCATTACCTGAGAATAGGGGAGAAAGAATCATGAGTAATTTTAAGTTGCTTCTTTCATGCAGTAGTTTAATGTAAAAAGAAGAGAGCCCAAAAGCCCCCGAGTGGAGGATAGAGCCACTACCAATCGATTTCCGAAAAGGTTTACTAGCTGATTACTGATGTACAGATCACAATTGACTTGGATAAAATAAACATTAATGGAACATGAGAATGAACTTTTTAACCATTTTGTTTCCGGTATTGACATTGTTGTTTAGGCTTCTGTGAACTAATATGAATTACAATTATTTCAAACCTTTTTACTGTCAACTCGTATAATATGAAATCAACTTGTGTTAGTACTGCATTGGGGTATACTGGCAGTCTTCCAACCTATCACATGATCAGTCTAAAGAGTAAAACCACAAAAAGCCAATATTCAGCTTTGTGCTATAAAGTAAATGGGGGGATTGCAGCTTGTAAAATAATTTGGGGGGATTTCCTGCTGGTACTTTAAATAAGGGTGACTGCTGCAGGTGAAGTAAATCAGCGTGATTGCTGCTGGTGAAATAAATCAGAGGTACTGCTAGTAAAATAAATCAGAGGGACTGCTGCTAGTAAACTAAGTCAGGGGGATTGCTGCTCGTAAAATAAATCAGGGAGGGAGATTGCTGCTGGTGAAATAAATCAGGGGTACTGCTAGTAAAATAAACCAGGGAGGGAGATTGCTGCTAAGTAAATAAATCAGGGGGATTGCTGCTGAATAAATAAAATAGCGTGACTGTAGCTGGTGAAATAAATCAGAGGTACTGCTAGTAAAATAAATCAGAGGGACTGCTGCTAGGAAACTAAGTCAGGGGGATTGCTGCTAGTAAAATAAATCAGGGAGGGCGATTGCTGCTGGTGAAATAAATCAGGGGACTGCTAGTAAAATAAATCAGAGGGACTGCTGCTAGTAAAATAAATCAGAGGGACTGCTGCTAGTAAACTAAGTCAGGAGGATTGTTGCTAGTAAAATAAACCAGGGAGGGGGATTGCTGCTAAGTAAATAAATCAGGGGGATTGCTGCTGAAGAAATAAAATAGTGTGACTGTAGCTGGTGAAGTAAATCAGGGTGATTGCTGCTGGTGAAGTAAATTGGGGGAATTGCTGCTGGTAAAGTAAATCGGGGGAATTGCTGCTGGTGAAGTAAATCGGTGGCATTGCTGCTGGTGAAGTAAATCAGGGGGATTACTGTAGTGAAGTAAATCAGGGGGATTGTCGCTGGTGAAGTAAATCGGGGGAACCATTGCTGATGAAGTAAATCAGGGGGATTACTGCGGTGAAGTAAATCAAGGGGATTGTCGCTGGTGAAGTAAATCGGGGGAATTATTGCTGGTGGTGAAGGAAATTGGGGGGATTGCTTCAAACGTTTGACACCAGTGAGGGTTCAGTACATTAACAGCTGCTTTGCAAAAACACTAAATAATAATGTTTATAGTTTAGACAGAAAACTCCATGGTGTTAAAGAGCTCTGAGGTATATTCCAGATTGGTGTTGCTGTTGGAAGAGGAACTTCATATTTTAAAGACATTGGATATAAATAGTCAGTAAGAATCTGAATTATACAACACTGACTTTATTTATTGAGCACTTCAAACTCCCACAGGACCAAAGCACTGTTCACAGCAGTAATAAAGTCAATATTAGACTTTAGCTTTAACTGAGCAACCTGCTGCTGGAGCAGAGAGTCCAGTCATCTTTTCCAAGCTTTCTGCTGTGTGGAGGGACATTGCTGCTGTTCAGGCTGGTCTGTGGAGCCCAGCAGCTCCACCAACACTGAGCCCAGTTCATGTTGATGCATTTTATCTGTCATCAGCAACCAATCAGACGGACTCAAACAAACAATGTAGCCAAGTAACTCTGTTGGACATCTACACTGTCTCTGTTATCAGAGCAGACCTCATCTTTCTTTGCTTCTTCTCTTTGTCTGCCCTTTCTCCCGTCTGTCGCCTCCTCCTCCTCTCTCCTCCTTTCTGCTGCCGCTGCTGTTTCTTATTGACATGGTAATCCTCTTGTCAACAACAAACAGCGGCCTGTGTTTGTGGAAACAGCAATAAGCGGCGTGTTTGTGCGTGAGCAGCCAGGCTTATCTCTGTCAGGTGTGCATGTGGAACCATGTTAGGGTTTTTTCACCCGTTATTCCCTTCTGTTTGCCTGTTTCAAAGTTCAATAAGCCCATCTGCTACATTTCTGTTCAGTTCAACAAGTTTTATTGTTCTGACCATAATGATGTGAAAACAAACAGTTTAGGCAGTCAGAACTGAGGCTGAGGCAAATAAAGCAGTGAAATCAGCCATTTATCACAGGGCTGCAATGATTGCAAACATTGTTGACCTTTTTTCCTTTCTCTGATTTTCTCTAAACACTTTAACAATAAAACAGGACTTTTCACCTCATTATGTCAAGTGCACAACTTTGCATATAATTATTCTTTCTACAACCAAAATAAGAAGCCCGTCACACTTTAGACTGGTTGATTTAAGGATATAAACACATACAAACACAGAGTTAAACTACAAATACAGCAGAAATATTCTACCATAAATGATAATTACATCATCATTCATTATCTTCAAATTTAATGATTTCACTTCTAGGTTAATGAGAAAAGGGTGACATGTCAGTTTCCAGTGTGCACCAGTCTGAATGTTTTTGTATGCTTACCTGTTTCCATCCAGTCACATTAGCATGAAGCAGCAGTAAACAGGCTCTCCAGAGTAAACTGATTGGAGGTTAAAATGTCAGCTTCATTTGGGTTGTCATATGTTGTTTAAAGAATTATGTAAAATTATTCCAGATTGACTTATATAAAAATATCCATAATGTTTTCCACACAATCACCTAGAAACAGCAGCAGCAGCACTCTGATTTCACATGCAAAATCATTTCACAAACAGCATGATGGAGTCTGATTATTAATTCACAAGCTTATGCACATCACTGACATTCAGGAAAATAATTAGACGTGTTAATAACAACCAGCTTGGCTGAATAATCAAACACACACATCCAGCATTGCAACGATGTATAAATGGGGTCAGACAGAATCTCATCTGACCAATAAATCTATCTCAGTGGCCTTCAGTTCGGTCACTGAGACGGATTTATTGGTCCCAGTGCAGCTAATGAAACCTTAATGACATCAGATGTTTAGGCAACAAATAGGACAGAACATATCGGAACCAGCACATCCAGATCTGATTCTGACTCACCAGGTGGCTCTGCAGGGACTTTTGGGTGTCAGATTTCATTTCAGTGTTTTATTTCATCTTGCAAAGAAGACTCGTTTTCTCAGTGGAAACACATCGTGCTGCATAAAACTGCCTGAACACCACATACAACATTCACAGTGTGGTGGCTGCTGCAGATCCAGTTAGCTTCAAGAATGAACTCTTTATTATTAAGTCTTCCATCCATCCATCGTCTGTACCTGCTTATCTGTGGGGGGCTGCTGAGTGAGTGCTGTTACCCAGCTATCATTAGACACTGAATAAAGAAAGAAGAAAATCATAAGAGTATCAGTTTAGAACTGTCACATCAGCTAAAGACTGGCTTGAGACAGAGAACCAACTCCTACAATGTGTCAAAGATAAAGAAAACCCATTAATGTGAGTAGATTTTGTTCTGCATCAGCTAAAGTTGCTGCGGCTCAGTGGAGTCATCTCTAATTTTCATCAGTGAGCTGTCATCACCTTAGCTGTCTTTAACTTGCTCTGATTGAGCTGGTGGCTGACGGTGATAATCATGTTCCCGTTTGTTCAGTAGATGAGCTGTTCCTAGGGGGAGGGGAGAGGGGGGCACACAAATGCAAATGCTGTGATAATGTCACCAGAGGGGTCTTGAAGCCCACTGAGAAGACACACTATCATTTGAAATCCTGCACAATTAGTTTTCCTCTCTCTGCTGAGACAAATGGAGGAACTTTCCTCAAGTTTGTTGTTCTGACTCAAAATTTTTTACCGTTTGAACAAGAAATTTGATTGAATTCTCTGTGCTGAAACTTAAAAGTTCCCTAACTAGCCAATAAATACATCTGTTACATTTATAATTATTGGATTCCCCTCAGGTCTACAAATAAACTATTTATTTTTCATAATGAACTCCATCTGCAGTGTTGATGGAGGGACATGTGCTCAAAATGAACTGAGAAGATACTGACAGTACAGGCTGGGGCAGGTAATCAGATGAACAGCATGATAACATGGATTTTTCTGTTACACAGTGAAGCATCTGAAATCAATACGCTCATCTCTGAGCTAGCTGAATGCAGCTGCAGCATGAAGTTAGCCCACAGGGATCTGCGGATCACCATGACTAGGGTTGCCAACTCCTTGATAAATAAATAAGGGACACCTCCTGGTAGTGCCGTCCAACCCCACTGTCTGCACCTCTAGCGGCCTGGTGATTTTTTTCACCCTTTTTCTTTGTGTGAAATGACTTTGGAAACATTGGACTCGAACCCAAGTTTAATTCGATGCATGTTTTTGACTGATACAAATATCCATGGAAAAATAATTATTCAGCAATTTATAAAATAATTTATTCTTTTTGCAAAATAAAATTACTAGACAAAAGCAAATATCCTTCTAAAATAAATAAACCACCATTGAAAAGACCTCGGTCCTGCTTAACTTAAAACAATATAAAAAAGCATAACAGTATAATGCAAAACATTTTTGTAATAGTGCATTTAGTGCAAACAAAAAGTCTGTAGAAAAGTTGTAAACATAAACACTTGTGCCTTAAAGGCCATGACTGTACAGTTGTGGTGAAAAAAAATATTGAACTAGTGAACTAAAAACTGCAGTGCTGAATTATGTAGAAACAACCTGTTTTTTCCATTTATATTTCATTTGAGCTCTTGCTGCTGCAAGGAGTTGTTTGCTTTTCAGGACTACCGAGGAAAACTCTGAGCAGGACATTTCATTAATTAGACTGACAATTAGCTCACTTAACTCATTAATTCAGTAGAACATTTGGTCCTCAAATCAGTCCACATATTTTTCATGATGGAGAAAATATTTTTCCACAAACCCACTAGAAGAAGGGATGCTGAGGTCAAAGGGTACAATAGCCTGGATGTTGGGGATGTCAGCTGCTGAAGAACTTGCATCCACCTCTCTGCTGTTCCACTGGACTGACACTTCGCCTATCTATCTATCTATCTATCTATCTATCTATCTATCTATCTATCTATCTATCTATCTATCTATCTATCTATCTATCTATCTATCTATCTATCTATCTATCTATCTATCTATCTATCTATCTATCTATCTATCTATCTATCTATCTATCTATCTATCTATCTATCTATCTATCTATCTATCTATCTATCTATCTATCTATCTATCTATCTATCTATCTATCTATCTATCTATCTATCTATCTATCTATCTATCTATCTATCTATCTATCTATCTATCTATCTATCTATCTACGGTGTCCGTAGATCTCCTGCGGCGGAAGCACGGAGCGCTGCTTACGGGCGCTGAACAAGCACGGGCCTTTATTGTCGCGTAAGCGGGGAGGAGATGCTGGGGAAACCGTATCTGATGGGAAAACGCGAATCGACGTAACACCTGTATCTACCCTTAGCAACGGTACCTGCTGGCCAATGAGATGATCCGAAATATTCTGTCAGCTCATTGGTCACAGAGCAGGATATGGCTGGTAATGAATTTACCGTAATGTTAAATATAAAGCACCCCATAATTTATTAATTCTATTGACATTTTAGTGAAGATTTTTGATCCACCTAATAATACGGGACTACGTGCGTCCCGTTTCAGCTCAATACGGGACGCGTACTTTTTATTCTATATACGGGACGATTCCGATTTTCAAGGGACGGTTAGCAACTCTATCCATGACCCCCTGACTTTATTCACATGCTCACCCATGGACACTTCAGTTATTTTTATTGCCTTTAGTTTATGTTATATAGAGAATGGAGGTCTTATTTTTATGTTTTTAGCATCAAGAAAACGTTTGCAAACTTAGCATGCTAATGCTAACCATAACTGAATAGTTCAAGTATCAAAAGTGAAGATACTCTTTCTGTCAATAAGTCATTTATTTGTGTTAATTCTGTTAAACAAGCTTATCGAGTTTATCCTATTTGTGAGTAGAATGGTTCTCTGCTGCCACCTTGTGAACAAATCAGAGGTTAACATTTGGAAGCAGCATGGGTGTTATAATTGAAATGGTCGTTTCTGAGATGTGCAGACATAATTTGGGGCCGAACTATCCTGGTTCCACCTAGATCTGAGCCCATATTTGAAGGACCAAACAGACGTGTACTGCTTTTTTCCTCTCCCTCCGTTGCAGACCCAAGGAGACAAAGACCAACACTTCTACATTTACTGAGCCTGTTTCCTTTGTTTTGTTGTATTGACTGTGAATCAATTAATCAGGGGTGACCAAATCACCTCAGATGTAATGATTCACAGCAGAGATCCCAACATGGTGAGTCTGCTCACAGATGAAATCATGGCGCTGTGTTTCAGGGTCCACAGGGTATTCCTGCAGCACCTTGTGCCACAGGCAGGATGAATATTTGCTAATGATTTTCTGGTTGTCATCAGGTGTAATGAAGGATGTCAAAATAATTAAGAGTTTCTGATTTTTTATGTTGCAACCACGTAAACAGACCTGTTCAGTGCAAATGAAACTTTCTACTGGTTCGAGATGAGCCCTGAAGAGTTGTCTACCTTTGTGAGAGTAAAAGTGTTAGATAGTGACAGAACGTCTCTTCAATCATCCTTCCTGGGAATGTGAAATTTATAAGTAGAGCTTTAATGGGAGCCGCTCGGTCCGGGTCTGAACCAAACTGTGGACCTTCCTCGCTCTCTGTTTGACTGACTGTGATCAAACAGGATGAGCTTCCTGCAGAAGAAAAATCCAAGAATCATTGACTCAGACAAGTGCAATGTGTGATGAAAGGCTGATTGGATTTAATTTTCATGAAAGTGAAGCGTGTTTCTGTTAGACTTTGATCTCTGTAGCTGAAGATGATGAAGAGGAGGAGGAGGGGGAGGAGGAGCTGTGTTCGCGGTGAGCACAGCAGCTGGACGGTGATTGATCCTGGCTGCTCTGGCTTGAATATGAATTCTAGTGCTGAGACGTGCATCACTGTAATCCATGTGTGAACTTTCTACTCACAAGGCGTCCTGGTGGATCTTTAGTGTAACAAACGTCCAAACATCTAATGGCTTTACATGCTTTCAAGAATGAGTCATATCTCAGTTTTTTAAACTTTCTTAAGTTTTTAAGGGGGACCATTTGGGTCTCTACATTCATGTTAATGTCCAGTATCAAGGTTACCCCCTGGACCTTGGAAAGAGTCACTCAATGATGATATGTCACTCAATGTGACATATTATCATTCAACAGCAAATGGATTGAAAGCTAAAGTTCTTGTTTGGATTTTGTGAAGAGGTTGTGTAGGTTGTGTTGGTGATTTGTTTCTGAGTCTTAGTCTCCAGTGTAGGAGTGCAGATCTCTTGGGGTCCTGTTTCTGAGTGGATGAAGCAGTAAATGGGTGAACGTATCAGGGCAATGTCAGTTCTAAAAGAGCTCTGCTTAAATCTGTAGCTCTTGGTCTACTGGTCCATCTGTTGTCCATCTTTCAGCTATAGTACTGAGGTCCTTCGATACTGTGGCTCTGCCTAAAGACTCAGGTATACCGTGGCTTAGGTCATTTCATGAGTGTGTTGCCTTTTATACTGCAGTTCTCATTCATTGTGGAGGAAACCTGCCTGTATTCAACAATTGTTGGCAAAAGGAGAGTGTAGAAGAAGTGCATTCATACCTTCAACCTAAGCCATACTTTCAGGCACTTTGTGTAACATTTTTGCCACTCTTCCTCTTTGGTGAAGACCACCTGTGCTGAGTGATGGAAACCAAATTGTGGATGTGCTGAAACGACGGAACACGGCCCCACCTGACTAGTCCAGCACATTGTTTCTGTCACAAGACGCCAGAAACATCAGGCATAAACCAGACATAAGGTTAGGTGCTCTGTAATCTAAAGACCAAAGTATTTCAGCCTTCATGTCAGAAGGCGTCCTGGACTCCTACCTTCTTCCTGTTAGCTTACCTCGGGGCGGACCCAGAACTTCCTTTTAAGGCATAGTTATGCTCAACGTTAAGGAAGCGGATGCATATGGAGGAAGCTTTCCACCTGTCTTCTGCATTCATTTCATGTGTATTTTAGTCCACCAGGGAGCTTCTGATTGCAGCAACAACAGCAATACCACCCAGTAATGGTGGGGGGCAGTGTGGCCCAGCATAGCTCACCTTCAGTCAGCTAAAGGAAGCAAGAAGGAGATGATGAGGCGAGCAATGGTTTGGGTTTTTTCATCAATATTGACATAAAATACTATTAAGTGTATGACATAAGATGACAAACAAGAAACCTATAGAGATAAAAACATGTACAACATAAAGGAATCGGCTGTCAGATATTTCAAATCTGATATTTTAAGGTATTAAAACTACTTTACATGTTGGCTTTCAGCACAACCTTGACTTGAGCTGTGCTGTGTTTTGAATTAGACCACTGGCATTTATGACATCAACATTTTACAAATAATCACAAAATGTTGTAATTAAAGAATGAGTTTGGGCAAGTCTTTTTTATTGAAAAAAATAACATCAGGTTTTAACTTCATTTTAATGACATCATATAGTTGATATAACTGTGCATACAATAGTAAAAATATGTGAAATTGTTTCTAGAACTGGTTTGCAGAAGATTCATCCAAGTCATTTCTATATTTCTTAATTTATTGGTAGGTTGGATATATTCAGTGAATTATTTTGACCTTGTTGGTGACTAAATACTTGTCATTATAAGTCCAGATCAATGACTAATTAAAAGTCACAGAGTTACTGTCCAGTAAAACTGACAGCGGGGAGTTATAGGACAATGAATCATATGCCAAAGAAATGTTTTATAACATTTTTATGTAATATTTTAATGCCATTTTCAGAGGCGCCTGTGTATTTGAGAAGAAATGGAGATAAATGGTGGAACTTCTCCATCTAATGGCCATGATGTATTTAATGACCTCATGGATCACCTTGGTGTACTGCATTTCCTCTTTTCATGTCTCTTTCTGATGAAGAACTTGGTTAAGATTTCTACCACCGTCACCATCTTTACAGTTGTCTGAAACTTTCCCAGAAAAACCAGCACAGAACTGCCGTCTTGTGGTTGTAGTACCTAACAGCCATGCCGACTTAAAAGCATCAGGGCGGAATACTTAATGTGCAAAGGAAACCTAAATAGATCTTTTCTCCTGCATTTAGTCTTTCATGCAGAATCAAATCAATGCATGGAGAGGCCTAGGTTCTCCTCAGATACCAGCTGTGATCCTTTTAAAGTACAATGTCAGTCAGTCATTTTCTACCGCTTCTTCCATAGTGGGTCACGGGGAAGCTAATGTCTATCTTCAGCAGTCTACGGGCAAGAAGCGGGGTACACCCTGGACAGGTAGCCAGTCCATCGCAGGGCAACACACAAACAACCATGCAC
Organism: Girardinichthys multiradiatus; assembly: GCF_021462225.1. NCBI lineage: Eukaryota > Metazoa > Chordata > Actinopteri > Cyprinodontiformes > Goodeidae > Girardinichthys > Girardinichthys multiradiatus. The sequence goes on from NC_061810.1 coordinate 48,661,369, forward strand.
ACACTCATTCATACACCTAAGGCCAATATAAAGAGACCAATTAACCTAACAGTCATGTTTTTGGACTGTGGGAGGAAGCCAGAGTACCTGGTGAGAACCCACGCATGCACGGGGAGAACGTATAAACTCCATGCAGAAAGACCCCTGGCCGGGAGTCGAACCCAGGACCTTTTTGCTGGCAACAGTACTACCAAAATTGCAAAATTAGAATCAGGAGGATTTTCTGTATTTAACAAATAAAATCATTATCGCCCTGCTGAGACAGGAGCAACATGCAGAGCTTTAAACCAGCTTCCTATGATCCTGGCAGAGCTTTTAGGTGTTTCTCCTTATTCATCATTGTGGTACAGAAGGAACTGGTATTTCAGTTTGAACTTTAGGTTTGGACTGGTAGAATGGAGATCAGAATAAAGTCCTGTTTGATGGTGAGAGAAAAAGCCAGATTGACATTCAGAGATTGCCTCAGTTTATTTTAGGAGTTATTTAGATGTCTGGAAGTGGTGGTATGGTGATGTGTGCATGGTGATATATTCTGGTCCTGATGTCCTGTTAGACAGGCGTTCCAGCAGTGATGCCTTCCAGCTCCAGTATGAACCGGCAGTGGTACTCAAACATGGAGGCCTTCCTCTCTCTGCAGATGGATGAAGATGATTCCAGTTAACGTTTAAAGCTATTGACTTCGTGTGCTTCTAAGCAGCACAACATGGACGACATCTAAATATTAATGATAGTTTCCTCCAGATCCAGTCAACAGAAGAATTGAGTTTTTGCTAAAGCAGACAGTGACTGATGATGATAAAAGCTGCACATTTCTCACAGAGATACATAAATGAAATCATGCAGCACAGGCTGATGATTGTTCCTCCTTCTGTGAGCTGCCAGGGCTCAGTCTCATTACTTGGAGTTAAAATTGTCTTGTTGGACCACAGTTTTCTCTAGAGTCTCTCGTGGTTCTGACAGGAAATCTCTTTATAATCCCAGAAATAATGCAATGTTGGTAGTTGTTGAGCAAAAAAACAGGTTTTCAGAAATTCTTCAGAAAATGTAAAAGCAAAGAGCGAACAGGAGGGCTAAAGGTCATTAAGATAATAACATATGATTGAACAGTGAGTTTGGAGATAAACTCTGTGTAAAAAACTAAATATTAAAATCTAAAGGTATGAGCAGTCTCTCATAATAATAATTCAGTTATTAAGAAACCAACCGGTCAACAGGAAGGAAACACTGAGACTTTATTTAGTTTTAAAGATTAATGTTAAGCTTTTTTAAAGTTGTTTCTATCATCTTTCAAAATATGTTTTATACAATTATTTGTTTATAAATATTTATCAGCTTCTGTTTCTGTTTCTGAAACTGGGAAACAGAACGCAGCTGATGGTCTGAAAGATTGGACCAGGCCTTAAATTCTACAGGATGAACTGGACTGCTGTAAATGCTGGAAGGAACATCTCCTTCAGAGTCATGTTGACGATGGTGCTCAGATGTTCTGGCAGCAGCAGAGATTAATGTGTGCTTCATCCTCCATGGTCTGGACTGGATATGATTTATTGTACAAGATGAATTATATATTGTACAATAAAGAACAAAAACTACTTTAGGACCAGAGAGTCCAGTTTTCTGAAGTACTGCCAGCGATGTCTAGATCTGCTTCACCTTATTAAACGTCTCCCAGCTTGTGCTTTCAGTACTCAGTACCTTCTGTAGTTTGGGCCGGTCAGCAGATTGTTCTACAACCAGAAGGTCCAATCCCCAACCACAAACATCCTGTCTGATGGAGGTTTTCAGGCTTTGCTTCAGAACTTTTTCATTGTCTACACTGTAAAAATTAAACCTGTGAGCTGACGCAACAAAGTCTGATCAAATCAGCTTTTATGTTGTTTTCACCACAGAGGTTTAATACACCAGCAGAAAATATTGATGTTTGCTGAGGATTTTATCTAAAACTGGTTCAGTTTTCATAAATGTGCATCTTGAAATCATCACTGAGGAAATTCATGCAGACAGAAAGCTGCACACAGTTTTATGAATCTGTTTTACAACAGGAGGAGTTGTAAAGCTGCAGTAAGCCTGTTATCATCTCACAGCTTCAGATCACACCTGCAGAAGAGTGTAAAATACGAATAATGTCAAAGTTCTTCTGTGTGAAGCTTATTTTAAAGCTAAGGCCATGGTCCTGCTTTCAGCAAACAACCCAAGCTCTCATTTACCTTCAGAAAGAAGATATTCACTTCAATTATTATAATATTTGATTCAGCAGAGCTTACAGTCCAATGGATGCTTTAGATTAAAGCAGATTCATGTGCTAGAATGGCCTAGTCAAAGTCCAGACCTAACTCTAACTGAGAATCTGTAGCAAGACTTGAAAACTGGTGTTCTCCATCCAGGCTGACTGAGGTAGGGTGGTTTACAAAGAAGAATGGACAAAGTCTCAGTCTGTAGATGTTCAAAGCTGGTGGAGACAAGCCCTAAAAGACCTGCAGCCAAAGGTAGTTCTACAGAGTTCTGACCCGGGCCAAACCTTTTCTTGTACAACATTTAAAAACCTCTTCAGAACTGTGTGTAGGTCTTTCAGATGAGATCTCTATGAAAAATATTGATTAATTTAGATTAACTGAATGCTTTGGAGCTTTTCCAAATTAAAAAATGAAACCACAACATTTAGGAGAACAAACCAGAAGCAGCTTTCATACATGTGGAGAGTTTTAGCGCGTATGAATCCAGCTCTGACATCTTAAACTTGTGCATCATCCTCATTCGGTGCCATGGTTGTCAGTTCTTGTTGATTTCAAACACATCATTCAAACAGCAGCTGCAGCAGAGAGCAGCAGATCTGTGGAGCTCAGCTTCTCGCTCCTGCTGGGACACACATCAGGATCAGTCTGCAAGAAGAACACAAACCTCCCTGACACATGAAGCTCTGCACCAAGGTTCCTGCAGCACTGAGGAAAGATGAGTTTTAATCAGAATAAGATGAAAACCAGAGGCTGAGAGCTGTGATGTGATCAAACATGATATAACTAATCTTAATGATGTCTGTAGAACTAGTCCTAGTCTTTATTCTTTGAACGAAGTAAAAACTGGGAGTTTCCCTCCTCTGTTCCAAAAGAAATCATGTTTATTTACCATCACTAATGACTTGGTTTGGACAACAGAAATCATGTCTGTGCTACACAAAAGAGCTTTTGAGGTATAGTAACTATTTTTAGTTTTTCTGCTGATTCCTGCCATGAAATCACACCGATGTGTAGAATTAGAAGACCTTGGTTTAATCAGTCCATGGTTAAACCCAGTTCGGTTTAAATGATTTACACTGTGAATGAATGACTTAAACTTTAATTCATTTAACATGCAAAACCGCAACATATTTTAATTTATGAGTACAGGCTGACTATTTTTGCATAGCCTGACTGTGTCTCTCAGGTGAGCTCAGGCAGCGCCGCTCTGTTCCTGCAGACTGGGCCTCCTCCTCCATCCAGGGCCCGGGACAACAGACCCCTTTGTCAGCCTTTATGCTGGTTTCTCACTGTGTTCTGTTTCAACAGTGGCCATCCCTTTGTCTCTGTCTTTCTGTCTGTCCATGTCTCTGTGTGTGCAGCAGCTGGCTGGAGGAAACCTCAACCTTCTCATAATACCAGCCCTCTCGGCCTTCTTATATCATGTTTTCTCATCTTTCTTCTTCTTTGATGTTTCTGCTCAGACCTTCTCGTCTCCTCCAATTATTCTGCAGAACTTCTCTGATGAGACTAGTTGGTCTGCTGTGTTGGTCCACACAGTAAATAAAGCATTTATGTAACAATTTAACCAGATTAAAATAAAAAACATTTCTAATTGAAGGCGGTGGTCTCCACTATTACAGAAACCTAGGATGGACCTCCTTCTACCATGGTGTTTCCCTCTGTGCTTTCCTGGCCCTGGAGTCCTCACTAAGGAGAACCCCTCTTCATAACAGTAATAGCTGCCTCCACCTGTGAAAGACATGAAGGTTTGAGGCAGATTGTCACACCCATAACGTACTGAAGCAGTCTTTAGTGCACAGACATCCAGATTACGTGGAGATTGGGTCAATCATTTTTAACAGGACTGCATGGTGGTGCAGTTGGTAGCATTGTTGCCTTGCAGCAAAAAGGTCCTGGGTTCGACTCCCAGCCAGGGGTCTTTCTGCATGGAGTTTGTATGTTCTCCCTGTGCATGCGTGGGTTCTTTCTGGGTACTCTGCCTTCCTCCCACAGTCCAAAAAACATGACTGTTAGGTTAATAGGTCTCTCTATATTGTCCTTAGGTGTGTGTGCATGGTTGTTTGTCTCTGTGTTGTCCTGCATTGGCCTGGCGACCTGTCCAGGATGTACCCTGCCTGTAGACTGCTGGAGATAGGCACCAGCTCCCCTGTGACCCACTATGGAATAAGCAGTATAAAAGATGAATGAATGAATCGGTCAATAATAGTTACTTCAGGTTAATGATGAGCATTTTTACCTGAGCTCAAGGTTGGAACATCAAAGGACAAGCCGGTTAGAAGCTGCTTAATTCTTCAAGATACTTCTCCATCACTTGTGGCACCAAGGCTTGATTCCACTTTTCCATGACCCCCCGGCCGCTTCCCTCTGGGCTGGAATCAGCTCCACTTCATGCTGATCATCATTGATTGAAGACATTGTCTGCAAAGAGCCTAACCTCCTGTCAATGATTGCACCTTGAAATCCTGTCCATTAACAGGACAACCAGGATCAGTGATGATAATCCACTCCAGAAATGCATCAAGGAAGTGGACAGGGTTCTTGGTTTGGTGGCCTGTAAAGAGACCCCAGCTCTTCAGACTCCAATAATTTTTCTGTTGTTTATTGGGATTTAGGACCACCTGCCTATGTGCGAATGTCCAGGAAGGACTCTGCTTTCTCTGGTCTTATATCAACCAGGTCCGTGTCAAGAAGAACAGATGTGTGCATCAATCTGGAGAAATCCTAAGCTGAATATAGGATTCCTCTAGAACCTCTGACCACAGCCCCTTTTTCTAAGCATTTCAGACACACACCTTCTCCGTTTTAGATGTATGAATGAGTGTGTGCGTGGTTGTTTGTGTTTTGCCCTGCGATGGACTGGCGACCTGTCCAGGGTGTACCCTGCCTCTCGCCCATAGACTGCTGGAGATAGGCACCAGCTTCCCCGCGACCCAATATGGAATAAGTGGTAGAAAATGACTGACTGACATGTTTTATACACTAATGGGAATAAAGTAATGTTAGAACATGATGTGGGTAATTTCAGCCGTTGGTTATATTACATGATGTAGTTTAATGAATTAGCATCAGGTCCATTTCTATACCTTTAGGCCAAATCTCCGGTATGTCTGATTACCCGTCCAGCCCGGTATAAAACATTATAGACATAAATGCATAAAACAAACAATCAGCTACATAATTACAATTACATACTTATAGAATAGAAACATAAAAACACACAAAGTGGTAGAAAATGACTGACTGACCTTCTACATCTGGTTATCCCTCAGCATGAGACTCATCAGGTAGCAACATAGGGCTCTGTGTTAGAATCTGCTGTCACAAAGGACTCATACTGCCACCTTCCTCACTCCTGATCCATTAAATTTCTTCGTGTACCATGAATATGTACAAAAAAATTTATTAATTTGTTTCTGCAGATTGAAAACTACCATAAAAATAATTCAAACGTGCAAAACAGAGAAGCTTCAGTTTTAATGTTGGTTGTCATTACAGTCTGCTTACAATAACTTCACAGGAATATTGTTTGACCTTGTTTTCTCGTTAGACACATTTAGACATCCTGGACAAATATTATAAATTCAAAGATGCTCCCGTAATTCCCTGATGTTTATTTGGAAGCATGCACTAAACATGTGCATGTCTGTAAAGACATGCCGTTAATGAACTGAACTTATATAGCGCCTTTCCAGTCATACTGACCATTCAAAGTGCTTTACACGAGAGTCAGCAGAGAGGAGAACAAGAAGGAGATGGAAGTGATCTGCAGAGATGGATGAAAACGTGACCTGATAGAGATGGTAAACAGAAAGTGAATGAATGAAGGCAGCAGGTTCAGATGGGAGAGACGAGTAATGGTGTTGGTGAAGGGATGATGGGAGGATACAGGCAGAAAGATAAGTGGAGGGATGGAGAAAAGGAGTGATGCAATTGAAATGAGAAGCACTTTTATTTAAGGAGCGAGTGATTAAAAAAGGAGAGGGCAACAGAGATGGAGAAGTGCTTGGAGAAGGAGCTGCTTTGCATCTTTCTCATGCTGAGCTGACCTGACTGAACAAATTAAATCTGTTCTTGCGGTAGCAGCGCTCCTTGGACAGCCAGCATCTCTCTGCATCTGCATTCAGCAGCTACACCCGTCAGAAAGTCATCTCAGCAATCAGCGTGTTAATGGAGAGAAATGCACGCTGTTTGCTTATAGCGCTGTAAACAATTGATGGAGGACTGATTAGCATTTTTCTTGGAATTTCTCACATTTTCCAGGCATGGATCCAAACCAACCGTCACCAAGAACCAGGAATTACAGGATAACTGTCCTGTTTACAACAAAATACAACAACGCACTGAACCGATTTTATGTTTAGACTGATATTATATCAGTCTAAACTGTCCCTGTTTCAGCTCAGTTAGATTACTGAAATCAGTTCTGTTTACTAAACGCTCCTCATTCAGCTTCTCTTCCAGGATAATGAAACAAAAAATCATTTCTGTCTGTTTTCACTCTCTTCAAACTCAGAGGTTTGGAAATATTTTCTCAGTATTTAGTAGAATTACCTTTTAAACCATATTTAAAATATTTGTTTTTACCAAATGTTAAAAAGTCAAATAATCTTAGTGTTTGTAAACTTAGAAAGTTAGAGAGAGTAATCAGAATCAGAATCAGAATCAGAAAAGCTTTATTGCCAAGTACGTTTTTGGACATACAAGGAATTTGTTTTGGCGTAGTCGGTGCAATACAATACAAATTAAACAGTATAAACATATCTACAATATAATATAAATATAAGTGCACAGTTTTAAGTGAGTGAGAGTAAATATAGAGCAGTATAAGATGCAAGAGAAATACAACAGTGCAGGTGATCAGTGTGCAAGTAAAGCAGGAGTCCAAGCTGAGCGTTAATGTAACGCATAGAGTTACAGGTTACAGGTGTCCTGTCAGCAAAAAAAGGGGGTGTGTGGGGGAAAGGGAGAGTGTCAGGGTGGTTTCCGGGCTTTGTTAACCAGGCTGGTGGCAGATGGGAAAAAACTGTTCTTGTGGCGTGAGGTTTTGGTCCGGATGGACCGCAGCCTCCTGCCAGAGGGGAGAGTCTCAAAGAGTCTGTGACCGGGGTGGGAGGGATCAGCCAGAATCTTCCCGGCCCGCTTCAGGGTCCTGGAGGTGTACAGTTCCTGGAGCGACAGTAGACTGCAGCCAATCACCTTCTCAGCAGACCGAATGACACGCTGCAGCCTGCCCTTATCCTTGGCTGTAGCAGCGGCGTACCAGATGGTGATGGAGGAGGTGAGGATGGACTCAATGATGGCTGTGTAGAAGTGCACCATCATAGTCTTTGGCAGGTTGAATTTCTTCAGCTGCCGCAGGAAGAACATCCTCTGCTGGGCTTTCTTGATGAGGGAGCTGATGTTTGGCTCCCACTTGAGATCCTGGGAGATGATGGTTCCCAGGAAGCGGAAAGATTCCACAGTGTCAATTGTGGAGTCACAGAGGGTGATGGGGGCAGGTGGGGCTGGGTTCTGCCTGAAGTTCACAACCATCTCCACTGTCTTTAGAGCGTTGAGCTCAAGGTTGTTCTGGCTGCACCAGTCCAACAGATGGTCCACCTCCCATCTGTATGCGGACTCGTCACCATCAGAGATGAGTCCGATCAGGGTGGTGTCGTCCGCAAACTTCAGAAGCTTGACAGACTGGTGACTGGAGGTGCAGCTGTTTGTGTACAGGGAGAAGAGCAGAGGAGAGAGAACACAGCCTTGGGGGGAACCGGTGCTGATGGTCAGGGAGTCAGAGACGTGCTTCCCCAGCCTCACGCGCTGCTTCCTGTCAGACAGGAAGTCAGTGATCCACCTGCAGGTGGAGTCGGGCACACTCAGCTGGGAGAGCTTCTCCTGTAGCAGAACTGGGACGATGGTGTTGAAGGCAGAGCTGAAATCCACAAACAGGATCCTGGCATAGGTTCCTGTGGAGTCCAGGTGCTGGAGGATGAAGTGAAGGGCTAGGTTGACTGCATCATCTACAGACCTGTTGGTTCTGTAGGCAAACTGCAGGGGGTCCAGGAGGGGGTTGGTGATGTCTTTTAGGTGTGAGAGCACAAGGCGCTCAAAGGACTTCATCACCACAGAGGTCAGGGCGACGGGTCTGAAGTCATTAAGCCCTGTGGTCCTTGGCTTCTTGGGAACAGGGACGATGGTGGAGGACTTGAAGCAGGCTGGCACATGACATGTCTCCAGTGAGGTGTTAAAAATGTCTGTGAAGACTGGAGACAGCTGATCAGCGCAGTGCTTCAGGCTGGCTGGTGAGACAGAATCCGGACCAGCAGCTTTCCGGGGGTTCTGTCTCCTGAAGAGTTTGTTGACGTCCCTCTCCTGGATGGAAAGAGCCGTCCTCGGCGTGGGTAGGGGGCTGGTGGGGGGGAACTTCAGGGTGGGGGTTGGAGGTGCCAAGGCCCCTCTTGAGGTTGGGGAGGTGGGGGTGGTGGATTGTGGCTGCAGCTGTTGGGGGGCGTCGTGGGAGATGGTTGCAGGACTGTCCCTTTGTCTTTCAAAGCGGCAGTAGAACTCGTTCAGGTCGTTGGCGAGGCGTCGGTCGTTGATGGAGTGGGGGGCTTTCGGCTTGTAGTTGGTGATTTGCTTGAGCCCTTTCCAGACAGACGCAGAGTCGTTGGCTGAGAACTGGTTTTGGAGCTTCTCAGAGTACAGTCGTTTGGCCTCTTTCACTGCCTTGCCAAACTTGTACTTAGCCTCTCTGTATATCACTTTGTCCCCACTCCTGAAGGCCTTTTCCTTATCCAGTCTTAACCTTCTGAGTTTAGCTGTGAACCAGGGTTTGTCGTTGTTGTAACTCACCCTGGTGCATGATGGTACACAGCTGTCCTCACAGAAGCTGATGTAGGAAGTCACAGCCTCTATGTACTCGTCCAGACTGTTGGTAGTAGTCCTGAACACATCCCAGTCTGTACAGCCTAAACACGCCTGGAGATTCTCCACAGCCTCACTGCTCCACTTCCTTGACGTCCTCACAACAGGTTTGCAGAGCTTAAGTTTCTGCCTGTATGCAGGAATCAGGTGGACCATGATGTGGTCGGATTGGCCCAGTGCAGCACGTGGGACGGCGTCTCTGATGGTGGTGTAACAGTGATCCAGAATGTTGTCCTCTCTGGTCGGACATTTTATAAACTGTCTGTATTTGGGGAGTTCGTGGGTGAGATTACCTTTGTTAAAGTCACCAGCGACGATTACTAAAAAATGTGAATAAAATTATCTCTAATTTTTCTGCCATTGGGGAATCCTAACCCAGCAGACAGGTTAGGGAGGAAGTTCTGGTTCAGGTTAAAGCAGGGTTCGCTTCTACAATAATATCTCAAGGTCTGAACATCTCCCAGAGTTCCGTTCAATCCATCATCTAAACATGGAGAGAGGTGGGGCAACTGCAGACCTACCAAGACATGGAGGTCCACTTAAACTGAAAGGCTTGGCAAGGTAAGCATTTATCAAAGAAGCAGCCAAGAGGCCGATGGTAACTCTGGAGGAGCTGCAGAGATCCACAGCTCAGGTTGGAGGACATGAATAAATCTGGCCTTTATGGAAGAGTGCCAAGAAGAAAGCCAGAAGAAGTCCTGTTTGCAGCTTGTCACAAGAAATGAAGGAAACACAGCAAATATGTGGAGGAAGATGATCTGATCAGTGGAGACCAAAACTGGCACTGCACACATCCACCATGATGGATGTTCACAGATGTTCTCCATCCAATCTGACTGAGTCTGAGTTATTTTAAAAAGGAGGATGGGCCAAAGATTCAGCCTGTAAATGTTCAAAGCTGGTGGAGACGAACCCCAAACGACTTTTTAGTATTTTAGTTTTGAAACAATTTAAAAACAAGCTGTTATTTTTCCTCCACTTCACAATCAACTGCCTTGTGTTGGTTTGTTACAACAAAATCCGGATAAAATACACCCATGCCCCAACATGGCTGCTGGGAGGATCTAGTTTCCTGTTTTTGTTCTAATCTGATGATCATTCAGGGCTTAAATGTGGTTGGGTGAGATGTGAATGTAATGCACTTCAGATTTACTACAAGCTCCACCTAGTAATTATTCTGGCTGAACTCCTCAGAAAAAGGTCTAATTTTTTTTGTTTTATTGACAACTTAGTGAATTCCAGTCACCCCTCATTATTTCCTGAATGCTCACGGGCCCATCTTGTTCTCTGCAGGGTTGGGGGTTCTCACACTCATTTCCACCTAAACGATCTCCTTCTGCTGCATTTCTTCTATCTCTCTCTCAGATGTAGCCTTAGAGCCTTTCTGAGCCACTTGGTTGGATCCATGCTGACTTCCTGCTCAGTATTCTGTGCAGCAGTTTGAATGTTTCAGCGCTGTAAATAAGAGCTTGTTTCTTCCTGCTGTTATTTGCCATCGACCTGCCTCCAGTCGCTCGCCGTTTGCCGATGAGGAACTGTTCAGAGAGCGTTAGAGTGATTTTCTTTGCACATGTCATTCCTTCATGTGTGTGTGTGCTTTCTTTTTGTCCTTGTATGAATTTATTCTGGATCCTGCTGAGCCAAACTCAGAAATCGAATGGAGGGAAATCAGTGGCAGCATATTCCTTTACTGTGTTTGCAGGGAAAGTTCAACATTTATAGGCCTGGAAAAATCAATGAAATTTATGAAGTGCGACATACATAATTTGTGCTCTCCTTAGAGTGCAGTAAGTTTAATTGGTCCTGTTTATTGGTACTTGTAGGACGTCTGAGTCAGCAGACAATAACAGCAAACTCTGCCTCACCTCACATTTCTTCTCTTTGTCAGCCTGTCGACTGAAGCATTTCATGGGAAACCTTTTGACTGCAAAGTTCTTATAGAAAATCATAAATAATGATGAGGTGTAGGAAAGTTTCTGGAGGCATTAAAATGTCGTCATATCTCCAGGTGTGTTAGTCGGAGCAGGACTGAATATCTTCTTGAAATCTAATGCAGCAGCGGTGCATGAAAAGCTGCTCCTCATTTCTAAAGCAGATCATTCAGGTCTGGTGTCCTCATTTCACCCTGATACATACATTCATGAGCTGAAATCAACTCATGCACCACCTTAACACTAACTGCTAATATTGGTTTTAGTGGATGTTGATTGGTGACAGTACCATTGACACTATAGGAAACCACATATACAGATAAATTGATTGTGACATGACTTTCTAACAGTGTAAAGACGTTTTCTCATATTGTCCCAAAACTACTATACGTTCTGTGTGTTTCATTGAGATTTAAAGTGACAAATCAAAACAAACTGATGCACAACTGTGAGGTAGAAAGAAAATGAAAGTTGGTCGAGCGTGCGACCCATTCATGGAGGCCGGTGCTGCATGTCTTCCCCCTCTCTCACCTCACTTCCTGTCTGCCTACTTTTGAAAAAAACAAAAAAATAAAGGAAACAAAAAATCTTTAAAAAGGTATGGATGTAAGAAGTACTATTGTAGTATACTAAACACAGAAACATAATGAAGGGATAGTGGGGAATATAAAACAGCATGATAGAAATGATAAAGGAGGAGTAACTGTTTTAAATTATTTTCTGAAACGTTCAGATAAAAAGCAAATTATAGATAAATTCAGTGAGTTCTTGGTAAATGTTGACCCAAACCTTGCAGCAAATATCCCTGAAACAAAGGTCGATTATAAAAGTAGTAAAGATGAGGATGTTAACAGCACTTTTATTTCCACATTAGAAAAAGAAGAAATATCGTCTGCTGTCAAAGCCTGTTAAAACAAGGGATCAAGTGATTTTTTAGACATAGATATGAGATTAGTTAAATCTATAATTCATGTTGTGATTGAGTCATTCACATACATGTTTCTTTTTTCTACTGGAGGATTTCCTGAAAATCTAAAAGGAGCAAAGGTTATGCTGTGTTATAAAAATGGTGACAAACGTATTTTCTCTAACTACAGACCAGTGTTTTTACTTCAGTTTATCAATAAATACTATATTTATGTAATAATCAGTTTGAGTTTTATACAAATCATTCTGCATCTATGGCCTTAACGGATATGATTGAAGAAACATCTGCTGCAACTGACAAGAGACATTATTTAGTTAATATCTTTGTTGATCGTGACAAAATGTGAAATTGTTCAGGTGGCACCAATATTTGGACAACAGATGGAAAAGCAGCAGAAAGCTGTTAGTGTGAACATCACTAAATGTGGTAGTAAGGGCAAAGGTCTGTCCATGTGTGGGAGTCACTGCTCAGCCTGCTGTAAAACTGGATGTTAAATTAAAAACAGACATACTGTAGAAAAGACTCAGTTTAACCCATCACCAACAGTGTTTAATAGCACTTAGCATGATTTGTCCAGTTAGCAGGGCTAGCTTTGAGAGCAGTCTCTGCTTAAATCCCAGCTCCTAATTATATGGAGCCCAAACCCAACGTAAAACCCGCCCACCTCAATAAAGACCAGCCTCAACCTCACTTGAGCCTCGTGTGAAAGCTTAAAACTGTAACACACATAACAAACAGTAACACGCCACCGTGTTCTTTTAAATGATGATGTTGTGCTCAGATTTCTGTATAAAAAGCTTTAGAGTCATCCTCTGGGACAGGGGCAAGCCAGGCTTTTAGTTCCGGATCAGCATCCCGTTCCTTTCTGGATATTTCTTTATATTTTCCCCCTTCAGCATGACGCTGTCTCTCAACGCCAAGTCAAAGCTCAACAGTAAAGGCCTTCACAGTGACACTTGATTAACCAATCACTGATCAATGATTTTAAAATAAAGGGACTAATGATCTGAGTGCAAGGGAACATGTTTTTGAAATGTGTGAGTTTTTCTTTTTCCGCCACACAATGACAAATATTTTGATAGAATATTTCAAGGAAAACTTTCTAAGAATCTGCCAAATGCTGTGAAAAGCAGCCCAGAGTTGAGCAACACGCCCAAAGGTATATTTTCCAGGCCACCATGTTCAAAAACGCCCAACTGGGTGGAAATGCACCCACTCTGGCAACACTGCTCCCCAGCCACCCCCACCCTGGAAAACCAGTGGGAATTGCTGATAGCTGTGCTAACTACCAGGCTAACTAGTATTGGTATCTTTCAACCCTTTATGAAATCTGGTAATTCATTCTTATAATGAAAAATATACAGTGATGTATTTGAGGACAATATTTAAAGAGTATAAGAACAGTTTGTGTGGGTCAGCCTGACTGTAATTGATCATCAAGCAAACTTTGGGTCGGTTCCGGATCTAGTGTTTTCTGACCATGTGTTGATTTCTTTGCTGATTTTTTTCTTTATTTCTGTTCAAAGGTAGACGGACAGCCATGGATGTCCTCTCCTCGCTGCTCTGCCCTCTTCTCGTCCTCCTGTCCTGCCTCCCTCCCTGCCTCTCTGACATGCTCTGTCCAAAGCGTTGCACCTGCCAAAACCTGCTGCCATCCTACACGGTGCTCTGCGCCAAGACGGGCCTGCTCTTCGTCCCACCGAACATCGACCGGCAGACGGCCGAGCTCAGGCTGATGGACAACTTCATCACCACACTGAGGCACCGGGACTTTGCCAACATGACCAGCCTGGTGAGTTCTGTGAACACGTCTGCATTCAGGCACCAGTGGAAGCAGTTTGGTCCAACTGTTCTGTGGGGTTGGTTCCTGTCCTGTTCTGCCGTCAGTAATTATGTGCTGGTTGAAAACAAGCCTTTGGCTAACCAGGGATAAATGGGGCTGAACACAGGTCTGCACTGACCAGAACCTTAACAAGCTTGGCCTGGTTAGTTACATTTAAATCCAGTCTGTGTGATTGGATTAGACCTTTTGGCTACAGACGAAACTTACAATCGTCTGTTCTCGTCTCCCATCTGTATAAACTGTTTATTGGCAGCCTTTGTTCAAAATAGAAAAGAACTACAGCACCAGAACCATCATTAGAACCTTTTGTTGGCCCGACACATAACCCAGTTTGTTCCTTTTGATCTGCTCTATAGATTGGCATAGTATAAGTAATGTGACCTTAAGCATTCAATAGAAACCAAAATGGTGGCGGTGGAGTACTGTAGTTTAAACTGACAGTCCACCACAGGAAACTGAGCTCGGACTTCCTGTCTTGTTGAACCGCAGCTTGGTTTAGATCTTCCTCTGCTGAAGATCCACCATTGATCATCAGTAATGAATCCCAGATACCACAGTTGTGTCACATCGTTGAAAAAAGCTAATAATTCAAATCAGGTCTTATTATCCACAGCAAATTTCATCTAAAGACAAACACTTTTAAGTTTTACACGGAAAATCACAGTCGGTTTAAATTCAGTTTAATAAAATCCCGTTATAAAGAATGATTCTGATCCAGTTAAATCCTGGTTATCCAGTGTGGTCAAATTGGTTTTACAGAGCCAGTTGCTAAAAGGTTTTGTATCTAAGCCTAACGATTGGCTGGAGTCGCTGACTTTTCTGCATGCCCAGTAAGCATCTGGCAACAGTGGAGAGGAACAATTTTAACAAAAAGAAACCTGCAACAGAACCATAACCGGGCTTAGTACAGCCAAAAGCTGGGGCCGGGCCCATGGAGACCAGCAACCATTCAAAACAGTTTTGTTTTAGTTTTGTTTTTGATTTGTCTAAGTTAAAACACTGAGCTTCAACGTGAATAAAATTGCCAGAATAACAAAATATTATTGTGTTCCTGCGGATTATTGGGATGTCCCCGTTACAGAGGTTAATTAGGCTCCACTCACAACTTTTTATTTTAATGTTGTCAGGCAACATCAAAAAGTCCTGCTGTAAATCTCATGTTTAACTCCTGTTTTTCAGCAGATGCAGGTGCAGATCCAAGATCAGCTGATTGTAAAGCGTTCAAAAAACAAATCGTTGTTATTAATAAATTAATAAATGAAAGAGTTGATATTAGGACCTGTGTTTGCAGGGATATGGCGTTAAATCATGACTGTGATCCTCAGAATAAAGCAGCCGGAGGATCAAATGTTTACAGGGATATTGATCCAGTGATGTGGCTCTGAGGTTCTAACACCTGTTCTGGTTAGGTACTGGAACTGCTCTGTAGAACAGACACAGAAACCATTCAGCAGCAGTGAGCCAGGAGTACTTTCTATGGGAAAGAGAAGCAGACTGGTGGACCTCATTGTGAGTCCAGTCTATTACATTTACATCTACACTTTGACCGAACCAAATCTGTTTATTGCAGTGATCCAGTACAGGCAGTCAAGTTGAAGGTCATCAGCATTTATTCAAAGGATGACTTCAGGGCAAAAAGAGAAATCTCTGCTGAGCTCTGGTTGCTCCCAATAAAAATAAATAAATTAAAAATTAAAAATGACTTCATTAATGCAGCCATATTAAAGCTTTACAGCCTGTTTATTTAACTCATCATTTTACAGACAGAAAACAGAAATTCAGAAGATTATGTGAAAATGTTTGCAGCGTCTCCGCTTAAATCAAAGGAAAAGTGTTTCTTATATAATGTGAACCTGGATCCTTCCTTCTTATCTCTGTGACCACCCTTCAACTGAAGGTCTCTGATCCCGGATCCCAGAATTCACAAATGATGCCCACAGTAATGGAGGTCTGGAAACTTCAGCTCAGAAATAAAATCCTCCTCACCATCAGATGTTTCCTCTGCAGGAGGATCACAGCAGCAGATCTGATGTTTGTTCTCTCTCAGGGAATCATGGGACATTAGTTTCATCTTCAGCAGTAACAGGTGTCCCACCATCATGTGGCAGCTGGTTGACCTTCTCCTTGGTGTTAACATGTTTCTGCTTCTTCACAATCGTTTCGTGAGCAGCAGCAGGAAAACTCTTATGAACCCGATTTAATAGAAAAAATGTGTTGCATGGAAGAGATTTTACCGAACGATATGTAATTCTGGAAGAGATATTTTAACATAAACCTGGATATGTATCCTGGATTTTTACTACTGCCTTTAATGTTTTACTTTTCTTTCCTATAGAAAGTACTCCTGGATCAGTGTTTCTGTGTTCTTGGTGTGTCTCTCCTCTGTTCTCTCAAACCCCCAGTCGGTCGTGGAAAATCGCCGCTCACACTGAGCCTGGTTCTGGTTCTGTTGAAGGTTTCTTTCTATTAAAAGGGAGTTTTCCTCTCCATTGATTGTCGTTATATAAATAAACTGAATTGAACTGAAATGAATTATCTCTACAGTTTTCTCTGTGAACTCTATTGTCTGTGAAGGGCTGACCCAAACAGCACCGGTCTGAAACATGGTGTAAAATCACCTCCTTCATGGTTAATCAACAAACCTTCTGCCCTCATGAGGCACATTTATTTAATATTATTTCATCCTTTGTAGGGGGACATTGTCCTGTCCTCTGTTGCTCCTCTTGGTTAAAAACCATCTGCTTACCTGCATGGGCTCATGGTACAGAAATTGTAGAAAAGAACCAGAAAATTCAACATTGTAGTCAAGTTATTAAATATTGTTTGCCACCATCAATGCTGAAGCTGAATTCACTGAACAGTACCATCTGACTAAATATGTCCATAATCTCTCCATATGGTCCAAATGTGTCGCTGTGGTCGGTAGCTGAAGATGTCCTCCTGTGTTTCAGTGTTTGGTGCAGCTTTAATTAAACAGTCCAGTTCCACGCAGCCTCCTTGGTCCATATATATCATCAAGCACCAGAACCTCCTGAACCAAGTTGAATCCAAGCCTGTGAGCTGAGTTCATCCTTTCCAGTTGCTGAAAATGGCTGACGAATCCAGGGCTGGTAAGGACAAAGCCCCATGGACTGCAGATGATTGGCCGATCAAACCGAATTTATGTTGCTATTCGGTTTAAGGCTGAAGGAAGACGAGGCTGAAGGAAGGCAGAGGAGGAAACACAACACCCCCAAGCAGAAAAACTCTGCCTAGTAACAGCAGACAAAAGTTGCTGATTGGCTTTTTTTTCCCAAATAAAAACTCTCCTTAAAGGTCAGATAAAAATCTGCATCTTTTAAAGAACCTGGTGAAGGCTGCAGACCAGAATGGGTTGCTTCATGGATAAAGTTTCCTGTTGAATTCTAACTAAAGTCTTAATGTTGTTGATCTCCAGCATAACATTGATCTTCTGGGTAAATCTTGTGTTTCTTTATGTCCAGATCCACCTGACCCTGAGCCGTAACACCATCAGTCAGATCAGGCCGTACACCTTCGCTGACCTGCAGGACCTCCACGCCCTCCACCTGGACGCCAACCGCCTCACCGTCCTGGACGACTCGCACTTCCAGGGCCTGGTGAACCTGAGGCACCTGATTCTGGCCAACAACCAGCTGCACAGTATATCAGTCGGGGCGTTCCAGGTACAATCACACTCAGCAGGAGGTCCGGCACCTCCGCTGCCCCCTACTATACTAAGAACTGCAGATTGCAAGAACAAATGGTGCTCAGTGTGAGGAAGCAAAGTCCAATTTCTCCCTTTCTAATGAGAAATGGAGAAATTGGAGCATATTTAAGTGAGATAAATAGAAGTGTGAAGTTACCCTCAGGCCTTCATTAGTTCCAAATTATAATGTTTCACTTTAAATTGTCTGTGTTAGGACAATTCAAGCACTGATTTGCCAGTCTGAAAAATAAAGAGCAGATAGATGTGAGGATTATCAATAAAAACGCTTAGAAATCGCTGCTGCTGCTGCCAGCTCCACTTGCAACTCTCACTCAACAAAGTCAAAACTTTCTCATTCTCACCGAAGTTCAGTTCTGCCAACAAGTGTTATGAATCCTCCAACTTTACAGTCAGACAGACTCTGCCAACAAGTTATTGAAAGTCATTAAAAGCGGATCCAAGTAGCAGTGGTGCTGCAGGTCAAGTGCTTTCTGGTTCCAACACAACCGGCCAGCCCAGCTTGATGTCTCTTTAATAACCGAAAAAGCAGAGACCGCACCTCCTGCTTTCATACAAGCTGTTCTTTTTGGACTTGTTCTGGCCTCTGGACCAGCCCTCAGACCTCCACCACACAAACAGGAACCTAAACTCAATTAATGATGAGACGTCATCAAACTCAAGCATGAACTTTAGTCTTCATCTGCCACCAGCTGCACAGTCATTTCCCTTCAGTCGTTATTCAGAACCGTCCGTCCGTCCGTCTGTCTGTCTGTCCGTCCATCCATCCACCCATGACGCTCACAGAGATAACAGGTCTTCACCTCCGGCTCCTAGTGGCGTCTCTAACTGTAATCCTGAAGCACAAAGGATAAACCTCTATGGCAAAATGAGGCACGTTTTTACCATAAAACTGGGTCTCTGCTGTTCACCACACAGGTCAAACACAGAACCAGCATGTCTACTAAAAGCACAGATCTCACAGATTCCAGTTTTGTCACAATCCACCCAGGATTTACTCAACCGACAGCAATTTAATTTCTGACTCAATCAAATAAAGGCATGTTATTTCGAGCCCAAACTTCATGAAACATCTTGGGGCTTAAGAGGTAAAACCTGGTTCTCTTTCCAGCTTATCCAGCATCCTGTTCCATCCAGCCAGCATTCCAGGGAAAACTGTCCCTGTTTGTGCTTCCGGCTGCCTGTCTGTTACACCGATCATTAAAACAGCTCTAACAGCAGCGGCTTTTTATGATCAGGCCTCTGGTGGAAATCAGGCCAGTCAGGACTTGTTTTCTGCTCTTCATTCACGCTTCCACAGCTTTTAGACTTTCTTTTGTTGCTCATAATTACGTTCAAAAATCAAGGAAGTGGCAGTTATTGTGATGAAAATGGAGGAATTATAAAATTCTAAGAGTGTTCTAATTGTGTGCATTATGAGAATAATTACAGCCCTGACACGTCCATGTTGGCAGATCAACAAGCAGCCTCTGTTTTCCGTCATGATGTTTACTGTGCAGTGATTATGTGAATTACATGGAGACGATTAGAGAAAACAACGCGCTTTGATTGGACACCATTGATCAGGATAATTTAACACCTCTTAGGCTCTCAGCATTTTTCTCCTTTCCTCATATTATCTCTCCACTGAACCCAGAATATGGGCCCATTTACCACAAGAGAAATATTCAGTGTTTCAGTCAGTTTTTTGTTTTTTTTTTCTCTTCTGAATTCTGTTATGTTTTACAAATTTTCTCTGCGTGTTTCTCGTTGCCTCTCTTTTCTTCACCTTTTCCCTATTTCTGGGTCATTTTCTTCTTCTCATCATATTTTCCTGCATAATTTAAATTAGATTTTAATTTGTTTCATCAGCCCTCCTCAACAACTAAACCCAAAAGGTGAAAATATTTTTTATAAACTACAGTAGGGTTGCACAGAAACTGGTTTCAGCTTGCCCAGTGAATGCCAGATCAGATATGAATCTGGGAATGGATTACAGTTATGTTTTTAATCCTGTTATTTTTTGCTCTTCTGTGTTTTAAAGGATCATAAAACGTTTCAAGTTGCTTTTTGTATTCAGTCATGGTATCTTTGTCCTATATTAAAATTAGTTTGATGATCTGAAGCATTTAGCTCACTAAATTATTCCTGTTTTGAGAAGCAAAATCAGGAATAAAGGTGCGAGGCGCAGATACTTTCTAACGGCTCTGCAACCATCTTGGGAATCCTGGAAGTCATCTGAGAAGTTTTTATTTTTGATTTTATTTTAACTTCATTACCATCATCACCACCATCATTTGGTAGATTTTGACATGATCATTAGAATGGTCCAGTTTGTTGGAACCTATTTGATGTTAGGAAAGCTACAGATACAGTGTCTCTGCTCTTTAACGTTCTAAACTGTGTTAATCTTCTGTTAGTTAAAGGTGCATGATGTTCACAGTGTGTTATGCTGCCCTGTCTGCAGGACTTTCTGGAGACTCTGGAGGACCTGGATTTGAGTTATAATAACCTGGTAGACATCCCCTGGAAGACCATCGCTCTACTGGTCAGCGTCAATACCTTGAGCCTGGACCATAACCTGATTGAGAGCGTCCCTGAGGGAATCTTCTCTGACCTGCACAAACTGGCCAGGTACGTCTCAGTTTGCAGAGCTTCAGCTGCAAGCTGCATGTCATCAAATCTCATTTCGTCACATGATGCAAACTTTTAACAAACTCTGGTCACGATCATGTCCACTGATACCTACCTAACGTTAGTCGTTAGGCACTTTGGTCTGTCAAGGTAGCTCAGATGCAGGGGACTGAGTTTGCTATGTTGGGGAGATAAAGATGTTAGAAAGGAGGTGTTCCGGTTCTTTTTTGCATCATTTTAAATCAAATGTATCTAAACAGCTACACTGACCTGCATTTCTAAGATATTTGTTAATGTTGGATCATTTTTCTTTCTTCTGCTGTGATTTAATGGCACTTCGGTGGAAAATGTACAATAACTGTATCTCCCATAGTGTTTTATTTATAACGACTGAACAGATGCATCTTCATGGCTCACTGTCATAAATCTGTCTGCAAAGCTTTAACTTCACAATGCTCTTCAAAAACATTGCTTTATCGGGCCACTCTACATACCTTTGTTTTCTTCCTGACTGCCAAACTAAAAAATATGATGAAAAACATTTTTAGCAGCTCAGGGATCAGGAAAGAAATGTAACTTTATTTAATGAAAAACATATATAAACATTAAGTGATTCATTGATGCTGTGATTTTAGTTCAAACCTTTACCAAACAGACCAACAGACTCACTTTTGTCTAACTTTAAAATAGGCACACACACATCTGGATTGAAAGCATGTTACCATAGCAACACTAACACACTTTCAGGTGTTTTCCTCTTATCTCGATAGGATGTCTCATTCCACCACATATTTTCTGTCTTTAGTTTTTAAATGTTGGACCTCTGTAGTACCAATCATCTGTGAAGTCTACTCTCCAAAGCAGAGAGAAATACTTTTACTGCTGTTGTCCAGTTCTGTTTGATGACATAACATTTAATGGTTGCTGCTGCACTCGGCTCTCATTGCTTGC
The DNA here is from genome assembly GCF_021462225.1 of Girardinichthys multiradiatus. Classification (NCBI taxonomy): domain Eukaryota; kingdom Metazoa; phylum Chordata; class Actinopteri; order Cyprinodontiformes; family Goodeidae; genus Girardinichthys; species Girardinichthys multiradiatus. The sequence goes on from NC_061810.1 coordinate 48,682,505, forward strand.
TTGAAGGGGGGGGGGGGGGGAATGTGCTATCACAGAAATCAAAACATGTAGATGTTGTAGTAATAATCTGAGCTAGAAGGATCATATTGAATGTGGAATGGTGACTGAAAATATAGCCCTGAGGAAGCAAAAGCATTCCCAAGATCTGGACCACTTTAGCACAGAACCAAACAATCAAATGCTACACTTAGTTCCAGTAGAACCAAGAGAGAAGCTTTTGATTCATTACTGTTTAGGCATACGCCATCAAAAACCTTAACCAGTCCAGTTTCAGTGCTGTGGTGTATTTGAAAACGGGTTAGGGTTAGGGGTTAGGGGTTAGGGTTAGGGTTGGGGTGAGGGTGAGTGTGAGGGTTAGGGGGTGAGGGTTAACCCTGTTCTGTGTGAGAGTCTGTTTACACAGATTTTCTCTCCGAGGACAAATCCAGTTAAATCTGAGTTATTAGTTCACCAACTTGTTAAACACACATTGATCTGAGTGGCGTCCTGATCTAAGGGACCAGTCCCACCTCCGGCTGGTGAGATGCTTCTAGTAAGTGACCTCCTAATGTTGACTGAGTTCATTTATAAAACTGAAATTTTAATTTGTCTGATGAATAAATTTGAATAACATTCAATGATTTCCCAAAGAGTAGATGAAATCAGAAAATGTTTGGTCAGTTATTATTATTATCATTTTGTGAATAATATTGTGTAATATTTTGTTTGAATTGTACACATAGCTTTACAGTAAATCTATCCTTTCAGAGAATCATTTCATCATTGCTGTTGTTTAGTTGCTAGTTTAGTTCTCAGGTGTTCTTTGTGTCTGTTTTTAACAGCACCAGTGATGTTCCTCCCGTCAGCATGAGAAGTTCTCCAAAAACAATGATGAAACAGATGAATGAGGTCCATTTAACATTAATCACAAGGGAGCTAGAAACAAGTTATTTACCAAGCATATTTTTCACCTTATTAAATGTGAATTGTTTTGTTCCTTTCTTCATTTTTTGAAGTCCAAAAATCCTCCACATGAGCGCTCAATATTTCTGCTTTCCAGTCCAGGAAAGGCTGTAGAGTCTAAATTCACCTTCATGTGACTGAAATTGAAGTTAAAGTGCAGCCAGAAAAGGATACTGAGGGTTTTTCATCACAGAAATTTTCCATTCAGAGACATTTATGGAACCAGATTTCAGATTAATAAGCCAGCAGCAGAAATCTGATTCTTTCAGCTCCGTTTTGATAAAGCCGAGCAGATAAAAAGAACTCAGGTCTGACTGAGGAGAACCATTTACTGCACTCCTCTCTTTATCTCGTTTGATCCTTGGCCTCTCCTTTCCTCTGCTTCCCTCCTTCTCTCTTACCTTCTCACACGGTCTCCCACCTGATTGATTGATTACCCATCTGCTCTCGCCTCCCACTTCATCCTTCGGCACAAAACATCAGCGCCAAAAAACCATAAATATGATTTGGGAGAAATGAGTCACCAGTTCTTTCCTTCCCTCCTCCGTACCCTTTGCTTCTTCCTCTTCTGCACCTTATCTGTCTGGACCTGCCAAGTCACTGACTTTAAAGAAATGTTTCCTTTTTTTCAAATAATTACATCCCCTGGGCTCATATTTATAGCAGCTCTCTGAAACGGGGCGAATGAGATGGTTGAAGAAATTAAACGCTGAAACCTGACTTCAAAGACATTTTTTCTTCCTCAGAAAAGACAAAAAAACACAGAAACCACTTTGAAGATTAGGAGTTCTGAACCCAACTTTACTTTTCCTGTTTCATAATAATAATAATAATCTTTATTGGTCATTGCACATGTACATTACAATGAAATTTGTCCTCTGCATTTAACCCATCCCTTATAGGGAGCAGTGGGCTGCCATTGTGTGGTGCCTGGGGAGCATTCTGGGGCTAAGGGTCTTGCTCAGGGAGCCAGAGTGGTAATCTGTGGGATATGAACCTGGCCTCTTGTGTCCCCTCTGGAACACAAACCTCCTGATCTAACCACTAGGCCACCACACCCCCGTGGTATCTCGGCTGTTCTTACAGGACATTTCTGGGAGCCGGTTCTTAAGTTTTCATGGCTCCTACTTTCAGTATGGATATGGAAGCTAGTGAGGATATCTGTGTTTTTGTTTTCATCAGACTGGACATGACGTCCAACAAGCTGAAGAAAATACCTCCAGACCCGTTGTTCCTGCGGATCCCAGTGTACGCAAAGATGAAGGGTTCTCCTCTCACAGCGCTGGTGTTGAGTTTCGGGGGGAACCCTCTCCACTGTAACTGTGAGCTGGTGTGGCTTCGAAGGGTGACCAGGGAGGACGACTTGGAGACCTGCGCCTCACCCAAGGACCTGGCTGGAAAATACTTTTGGACCATACGAGAGGTTTGTTTAAGTTTAAAATAAAATACAGGTCCTTCTCAAAATATTAGCATATTGTGATAAAGTTCATTATTTTCCATAATGTAATGATGGAAATTTAACATTCATATATTTTAGATTCATTGCACACTAACTGAAATATTTCAGGTCTTTTATTGTCTTAATACGGATGATTGTGGCATACAGCTCATGAAAACCCAAAATTCCTGTCTCACAAAATTAGCATATTTCATCCAACCAATAAAAGAAAAGTGTTTTTAATACAAAAAACGTCAACCTTCAAATAATCATGTACAGTTATGCACTCAATACTTGGTCGGGAATCCTTTTGCAGAAATGACTGCTTCAATGCGGCGTGGCATGGAGGCAATCAGCCTGTGGCACTGCTGAGGTCTTATGGAGGCCCAGGATACTTCGATAGCGGCCTTTAGCTCATCCAGAGTGTTGGGTCTTGAGTCTCTCAACGTTCTCTTCACAATATCCCACAGATTCTCTATGGGGTTCAGGTCAGGAGAGTTGGCAGGCCAATTGAGCACAGTGATACCATGGTCAGTAAACCATTTACCAGTGGTTTTGGCACTTGTGAGCAGGTGCCAGGTCGTGCTGAAAAATGAAATCTTCATCTCCATAAAGCTTTTCAGCAGATGGAAGCATGAAGTGCTCCAAAATCTCCTGATAGCTAGCTGCATTGACCCTGCCCTTGATAAAACACAGTGGACCAACACCAGCAGCTGACACGGCACCCCAGACCATCACTGACTGTGGGTACTTGACACTGGACTTCTGGCATTTGGCATTTCCTTCTCCCCAGTCTTCCTCCAGACTCTGGCACCTTGATTTCCGAATGACATGCAGAATTTGCTTTCATCCGAAAAAAGTACTTTGGACCACTGAGCAACAGTCCAGTGCTGCTTCTCTGTAGCCCAGGTCAGGCGCTTCTGCCGCTGTTTCTGGTTCAAAAGTGGCTTGACCTGGGGAATGCAGCACCTTTAGCCCATTTCCTGCACACGCCTGTGCACGGTGGCTCTGGATGTTTCTACTCCAGACTCAGTCCACTGCTTCTGCAGGTCCCCCAAGGTCTGGAATCGGCCCTTCTCCACAATCTTCCTCAGGGTCCGGTCACCTCTTCTCGTTGTGCAGCGTTTTCTGCCACACTTTTTCCTTCCCACAGACTTCCCACTGAGGTGCCTTGATACAGCACTCTGGGAACAGCCTATTCGTTCAGAAATGTCTTTCTGTGTCTTACCCTCTTGCTTGAGGGTGTCAATAGTGGCCTTCTGGACAGCAGTCAGGTCGGCAGTCTTACCCATGATTGGGGTTTTGAGTGATGAACCAGGCTGGGAGTTTTAAAGGCCTCAGGAATCTTTTGCAGGTGTTTAGAGTTAACTCGTTGATTCAGATGATTAGGTTCATAGCTCGTTTAGAGACCCTTTTAATGATATGCTAACTTTGTGAGATAGGAATTTTGGGTTTTCATGAGCTGTATGCCAAAATCATCCGTATTAAGACAATAAAAGACCTGAAATATTTCAGTTAGTGTGCAATGAATCTAAAATATATGAATGTTAAATTTTCATCATGACATTATGGAAAATAATGAACTTTATCAAAATATGCTAATATTTTGAGAAGGACCTGTACTCTGCAGTGCATCATAACATGAGCTACACCAACATGTGGTACCATCAGGCAGAAGAAAAGTAAGCACACCAAACATTTACCTGTGTATTCTACCATATCATCCATTCATCATCTATACCCGTGCATCCTTGCAGGGTCGTGGGGGGGCTGGTGCCTATCTCCAGCAGTCTTTGGGCAGAGGCGGGGTCTCCGGTCCATCACAGGACACACAGGGCAACCAGCCATGCACACACTCATACCTAAGGGATATTTAGAGAGACCAATTAACCAAACATTGGGAGGAAGTTGGAGTACCCTGAGAGATCCCAAGCATGCACAGGGAGAGCATCCACACTGTATGCAGAAAGAGTCCAGGCCGGGATTTGAACCCAGGACCTTCTTGCTGGAGGGCAACTGGGCTAACAACTGCTCACCGTGCAGCCCCACCATCTCATCACTTACCAAACAAAAAAAGACAAAACTGAAAAGTTTTTGGAAAACGTAAGCACACCCCAAAAACCACTCGATATACACTATATTGCCAAAATTATTTGTCTGTCTTTCTCCACATCTGCAGCCATGGAAGTGATTAGACCACCAGAATTCATTAACCTGGTGCTGAGACCCATTACTTTTTGCAGTGTAGTGCATATCGAATTTGTAAGCCTCTATAATTTGAATAGAGTGTACTTTCATTTGACCAAGACTTTAAAGGTGCTCCCAATAAAAACTAATTACAGTCTCTATCAGCCTCTAGTTTTCTGTGCCATAATGAGCCTTGCTGAAAAGTTATCTTGTAGCTCCCTGGGGATAAATATACATCCTTATTTTGCAAAGACATATCTGTTAGGCAGATGGTTGGTGTCACAGGAGAATAAACCCAGATTAAAGTGTGGAGTGACTCGACGCGCCAAGACTGCACCGCAGTCATAGTAGGTACTGTATTTCTGCCTTGTTTTATTCATAGACAAATTAGACTGTTTGTTATAGAAAGCTCTCCCAGAATCTCACTGACCAAGACTCACAGATCATGAAGTTAGAAACATCTGCTGTATGTCCAAGCATTTTCTTAGGATCTTCCCCAGCTACACAGATACCAGAGACAGCACCGAGCGTGAGTCCAGATCAGATAATCATTGTGATAAGTGGTGAAAGCTGCAGTGCTGCACACTGATTAACATGCGGATAATAAGCATTATTAGTTATATAAATATATATATATATATATATATATAGATAACCAGTGGGTGGTTATAATCTAAATGGGAATATTTATAATATTTATAACAGCATTAATTAAAACATACTATGAAGTGTGTTTCATTGAATATAAAATTACAAGATATATTGAAATATATTTCCACATATTTTACAATACATGAAAAGCAGAAATTCCTTATGTATTATTCAATTTATTGTAATATTCTGAAAAGATATATTATTCCGCATAAACTTTTAAAGACTGGAATATCAGATTCATATACTGACACAAAATATATATGGAAATATATTTTCCTTGTGTTGGGGACTACTTCCTGCTCAGGTCTGGCTCCTAATGTTGGAGGTCATGTTGGGAAAGCAGAGATCTGCTGGTTGGGAGTGGGAGGCGTTCACAGATAATAGACACTAAAAATGATGCTGGGGATCTTAGGGTCTGTGTGCAGATATGCTGAGATAGATGGTATGGTATGTATAGTTCTCAGGACATGGGTCCAAGCTGGCTATGAAAAACCAGAACCTTAATGGAACCAGTTTAGAGCTGGCTCTTGGACCAGTCAAGGTTATGCACGGGAACTGCTTCAGTGGGAAACCTTGTTTAGGCATTCCTAACAAAGCTGTTCCAGTACCTTGAAGGACAGGATCTTAGACAGACACTTTCACTCCAGGATGAAGGTTCTCCAAACCCTGTTAGAAGATGGCTGGACTGCAACAAACCCAACAGAACCTCCTTCAGTGTGAAAGCTTTTAAGGCCTTGGTGTGGTAAATAGATATTTTCTAGAGATGCTCCCACGTACCTCCCTTGCATGCTCTATATGTCAGCTGGAACATCTCATGAAAATCCCACTTTATGCACTAATAACTGAACCAGGCCACCACCTGGACCACTCTTCACATGCGTCAGCATCAGGAAGATACTGAAACATCACACCATGGCAGCAGAGCACCAGCAGAACGCTACCACCATGATGGTGTCAGCTGCCACCCAGGATCCCTGGTAATAAACCACATGCAGATGTTTTGTGAGTTTTCCAAACCCCTCTGAGAACTCTCAAACATGAACAACCCAGAGGAACTTGTTAAGAACCTTAAATCTGGCCTGTGTAACTGATTTTTGTACATCATCTTTTCTATAGCTCTAAAGAAACAATATAATCTTGGCATCCAATCCTTAACCTATGCAGAGATACTCTGCATAGGTTTGATCCTCCAGAAGAACCTGGATCCATCAGACAGTGAGGAAGCCTCTCCTGGGAGAGATGTTTAGCATGTTGTTCCGACACAGTTCTGGGGATGTCTTCAGGCTGTGGTTCTTAAGCACTTATGGACTCATTCAAGCCCCAGGCTGGTTTAGCTTTGATGTGCTGTGTCAGAGCTGTGCTGAGACTCACAGAGATAACAACTAGGTAGAGTTGTTGCAGAAGGTGGTGAAGAGCACTTTGCTTCATCTGCAGACTCTCAAAGCTGACCCCTCTGAGCTGTCAGAGATCAACAGGCAGACATGGAGCTGCTTTCTGGGATAAACATGGGATTATCTGGTATTATCTTAAAGAAGATGGTGTACTGCAAACCTCAGCTTCACTCGGGGTAATTTATGTAGACCTTCCTCAGAGAGGCGCTGTACAATAAGAGGATTAGCCCTGAAAAGGTTGCTCCACAGACGTGTTCAAGTGTTGGTTCTCATTATTACCCACATTTAATAACCACCTTCCTACTGTGAGGTCATGTGAGCTCCCACTTCTTCTGCCCTCCCACCAGACAATTTATTTTCTCTGAAATCAGTGAAAGGTCATTTTTCCTTAAAGAACACCTAAAACGTCCCACGAGGATGTTCAGAATATTTGATCTGGCTTAAAGTTTCTTTGATTTCCTGACAAAATAGTGATTTGTTTTCCCCACGTTTCCTTATCTGAATCCTCTCCTCAGGGTCTAGTCTCAGCTGTTTGTCCTGAGCTTCACAGGGACCTCTGGGAGTAAGATCAAAGACACAACTAAGAGCCAGTAGAGATTTATTTCAAGCTACTGTCCCCAGGTCAGCTATCAGCTCTGCTGGAAACAAGATCTAAGAAGGAGGCAGAAAGGTCTGGAGACATTCAGTGGTAGGAACGATGAGTAAGCCTTGCTGAGCCCTGCTGGACCTCCTGGTGGTGCTTCACCACAGTTTGAGCTGGATTCAATCAGGCTTCAGAACCAGTGGGTGGTTTTAAATAATGCAAAGCCTGAAAAAGTCAAAGATTGTTTTATTCTCAAGTGTGAACAGTTTAGCGCCTCCTGTTGGAAGAAACCATCACTGACATTAATTCAATTCAATTCAGTTTATTTATATAGCGCCAATTCACAACACATGTTGTGTCAAGGTTCTTCACAACAGTCAGGTTCATACATTCCAATTAATTGTAACCATTGAACAGTTCAGTCAGATTCAGTTATTTATTCAAATTGGATAAAAAGTTTTTCTATCTAAGGAAACCCAGCAGATTGCATCCAGTCAGTGACTTGCAGCATTCACTCCTCCTGGATGAGCATGTAGAGACAGTGGACAGTCACTGGTGTTGACTTTGCAGCAATCCCTCATACTGAGCATGCATGTAGCGACAGTGGAGAGGAAAAACTCCCTTTTAACAGGAAGAAACCTCCAGCAGAACCAGAACCAGGCTCAGTGTGAGCGGCCATCTGCCACAACCTACTGGGGGTTTGAGAGAACAGAGCAGAGACACAAAGAGAACAAAGAAGCACTGATCCAGGAGTACTTTCTATGGGAAGGAAAAGTAAATGTTAATGGATGTAGCTCCTTTAGTCGTTTCACCTAGAAAGAAAGAACAGATAAACTTTGATCCAGTTTTCAAGGTTAGAGTCTGAAAGAGAGCACATAGAGTTAGTCACAGTAGAAGCTCAGTCAGTAACCATGTCTAGGAGAGAGAAAGGGTTAAACACTAAAAGACAGGGCCATGTGGATCATCGGTAGAAGGTGAACATTAAGTTGTTGCCAGCAGAAGCTCGGACGATTCCCCTCTCCAGAAAGGTGTCACAGGTAGACACAGAGTCAGGCCAGGTGTAGCTTCTAGGAAGAGAAAAGAGAGAGAATATAAAGTTAAAAACTGAAATAACAGCAACTAATGCAAAATTGGAGAGTAGTGTGAGAATGTAGCAAAGAGGGTGAAAGTGGTCATTATGTCCTCCAGCAGCCTAAGCCTATAGCAGCATAACTACAGAGATAGCTCAAGATAACCTAAGCCACTCTAACTATAAGCTTTATCAAAAAGGAAAGTTTTAAGCCTTAAAAGTAGACAGGGTGTCTGCCTCATGGACTAAAACTGGGAGCTGGTTCCACAGGAGAGGAGCCTGATAACTAAAGGATCTGCCTCCCATTCTACTTCTAGAGACTCTAGGAACCACCAGTAAACCTGCAGTCTGAGAACAAAGTGCTCTGTTAGGAACATATGGACCAATCAGATCTCTGATGTATGATGGAGCTAGATCATTAAGGGCTTTATATGTGAGAAGGAGAATTTTAAATTCTATTCTGGACTTAACAGGGAGCCAATGAAGGGAAGCTAAAATAGGAGAAATATGATCTCTCTTTTTAATTTTCATCAGAACTCTTACTGCAGCATTTTGAATCAGCTGAAGGTTTTTAACTGCATTTTGTGGACATCCTGATAGTAAAGAATTACAATAGTCCAGCCTTGAAGTAACAAATGCATGGACTAGTTTTTCAGCGTCACTCCTGGACAGGATATTTCTAATTTTGGCAATGTTCTGGAGATGAAAGAAGGAAATCCTAGAAACCTGTTTAATATGGGATTTAAATGACATGTCCTGGTCAAAAATAACAAGGTTTTTTACTTTATTATCGGAGGTCAATTTAATGCCATCCAGGTTAAGTGATTGACTAAGCAGTTTCTTTTTTAAAGACTCCGGTCCACAGACGACAACTTCTGTCTTGTCTGACAGAAACATGATTTGCTGTAGTGATTAACTGTAGTGATGTGACTGATGGCTCTTTGCAGGGACCCGAATCTTCAGGATCTGTTTACTTCAAAGAACCATTCAAAAGAACTGTTTTTGAAAATTTACATATTTGGAAGAAGAAGCCATTTTATCCCTAATACAGTGTTAAATATATTACTTTTGGGAAACCTGTCATCTGTGAATGAAATTCACAAAAATCATCTGCATTAATAGTTTTATTTAAAAGGTGCAAAATAGAACCACAAGATGTTCGTGCAAAAAAATATTTCTTTTTGGATATATTTTTATAAAATTAAGAATAAAATATCAAAATATAAATATCAAAACCCCGTGTAGTTCTTTACTAAAAGTGCTGTGTGCTTTAACACCATTTTAGTGCTGTTTGTAATAAAGAAACAAAATAGAGAGCAAAATATTACAAAATAGGAGAGAAAAAAGTGAACTTGAGTTGGTTTGGCAAAAACAAAAATCACCAACTGCACCATTATGATAATTAAGGTGACACACTATGATGAACAACACTTAACTGGAAATATTAACTAAGAAGCAGGAAGTGCACCGTGACCATCCTCTTCCTCACTCCTGCTGGATGCAGCCTGTGTCTGTGTTGCAGCCAGGTCGCTCACAGCGCCACACACAGGTGTCTGCCGCCGTGTCACATGACGCAGACTGAGCAACGAGCGAGCGCTCTGTATGCTTATAACAACCTTTCTTTTCTGTTTCCATATTTTTGTAATCTGAAGTAATAAACATAAAATAATTTAAAAGGAAAATAAATTGAAAAAGGTGAAAATGCAGTGTGCAGAAGGTTAGAAGCAAGCAAAGTAGTAAAAAACAGAGATTCGAGTCCCAGGGTTGAATGAATCGCATCGTTGGTGAGCGTAACCTCCCTATTTTATATGTAATCATTTAATCTCGAGCATCTTCATCCTGCAGGTTTTCCCATATAAAAATACTTTCTCTGTTTGTCTCCTAACAGGAAGAGTTCGTCTGCGAGCCGCCCATGATAACTCGTCACACCTCTAAGATGTTTGTGATGGAGGGTCAGGAGGTCAGCCTCCGCTGTAAATCCATTGGGGATCCCGAGCCGTCCACGCACTGGGTCAGCCCTGATGGAAAACTGATAGGAAACACTTCCAGAACCATCTGCTACGAGAACGGGTCGCTCGACATCCTGAAGGCCTCTGTCAAGGTAGACACTTCAAGGCGTGAACTCAGACGGTGCTTTGATGATGCCTTATTGAATTGTTCTGCAGGTTTTCTTTGTCCTGTGCTGATTCAAACACACACAGAACCAAAGAGTTGCTGTTCTTCAGAATATAAACGGTTAAATATTCTGATCTGATTAAATCAAATAAATTTTACCTGAACTTATTATATCCAAGGTGAAAAAGTGCAGCTTCACAGTGCCTTCACACTCTGCATGGCAACAACACATCTGGGCAGTTGGATGAACTTTGACTGGATTTAGATTTCTGTGGTCCAGGTGATAATGGCTCACAGAGGGTTGATGGGACATCATGACGATGGAAAAGAAAGAAGAATGAGGAAAATACCTTAGTGTGGCCCAAGACCAGGTTCTAGTGCTGTGAAAGACCTCCTGTCTTGTTCCGGTACCAAAGAAAACTCACCCACCAGTCCTCAACGACTACAGACCTGTTAACATTCCACATCATGAAGGTCCTAGAGAGACTCCTGTTGGCCCACCTGAGTAAGCAAACAATAAACCATCAGGACCTCCTTCAGTTTGTTTATCGCTGTGGAGTTGGAGTTGAAGATGCCATCAAACACCTGCTTCAACAAACCCACTGTCATCTGGACAAAGCCAGCAGCACTGTGAGGATCATGTTCTTTGATTTCTCCAGAACATTTAACACAATTCAACCTGATTTGCTTTGTCAGAAACTCCAGAAGACTCAGGTGGAGGCCTCAACAATCTCCTGGATCAATGACTACCTGACAAACAGACCACAGTTTGTGAGACTGAAGGGTTGTGAGTCTAACCAGGTAGTCAGCAGCACAGGAGCACCACAGGGGACTGTACTCTCACCATTCCTCTTCTCTTTGTACACCTCAGATTCAGGTGTAAGAGAAAAGATGCATCTAAAAGCTGTAGGAATGTAGCTTTCCAGGACCGGATTTGGGGACCCCTGTTGCATATCTTCTATAAGTTTGTGGTGGAGAGTGTAATATCTTCTGCCATCATCTGTTGCAGTAAAAGCATCAGAGGCAATAAACCTATTTTAAACATTACAACACATTAGAAAAAGCTCTTCTTCGGGTTTACTGTATGTTTGGAGAGGGATATGGTTTAATTGTTTCCCTTTTTTTCCTGTGTTTTCAAGGACTCTGGAAAGTTTACCTGTATAGCATCAAATGCAGCTGGTGAAGCCACTGCTCCTGTTGAATTAGTGGTCAACCCTTCTCCACACTTTGACCCCAAACTGGACCCCGACCCAGGGCCCTCAGACATCCCCACATCCATCAAATCCAACGTCAGTGGAGTCCAGCCCAGGTTCGACCAGCAGAGGGTCAGCGTGTCCGATCTGACCTCCAGCTCTGTTGTCATCAGGTGGCCTCCTCAGAACCACATACCAGGGGTTCGCATGTACCAGATCCAATACAACAGCTCCACAGACGATATCCTGATATACAGGTGAGGCTGACAGCATGTATTAATACTGTGGGGGGGAGTTGTTTTCAGCTTTGCATCATAAGGAATGTTTTGGAGAGTGTTCATTACGTTCTTGATGTTTCCTCTACTCTAAGCCTATGGTCTGGATTTGATCACAATGTACTAGAATCTGAAAAAAATCTGAAGTTGCTGTTAAGGAGAAAAGTGAAGCATCTTGAAGCAGTTTTTGAGTTTTGGTTGATTCATAGTTATTATTCACTGGTGCTTTGCATCTCATTCATCCATTATTTCAGCATTCAAACTCACCTGGATAGATGCTCCAACCGGACATTTAGCATCAACATTTATGGAAAGCTCTTCATGCTGATTCTGATTTTAAGTAATTCCAATTCTTTTAAAAAAAGTAAGAATACTTTCTTTAGTTCTCGGACCTGTTCCCGGTGCCTGTTCGACTCTGGCAGGACTGCCCTTTGTTTATAACCTTCATCGACAGGATTTCTAGACGCAACCAAAGACTGGAGGGGGTCTGGTTTTCACTTCTACTTTTCGCAGATGGTGTGGACCTTGCAGACCCCTCTAGCTGAGACCTACAGCATGCATTGAGGTGGTTTGCAGCTGAGTGCGAAGCGGTGGGGATGGGGATCAGCTCCTTTATGTCCAAGGCCATGGTTCTTAAATGGAATAGGGTGGCTTGCCCTCTTTGGGTTGGAGCTGAGTTCCTGCCTCAAGTGGAGGAGTTCAAGTGTCGCAGGGTCTTGTTCACGAGTGAGGGGAGAATGGACAGACAAATCGGTGCGGCGGCTGCAGTAATGCGAACGCTGCCCTGGTCTGTTGTGATGCAGAGAGAGCGGAGCCGAAAGGCGGTCTACGTTCCTACCCTCCCCTATGGCCATGAACTGGGGGTCGTGACCAAAAGAACGAGATCCTAGATACAAGCGGCTGAAATGAGCTTCCCCAGCAGTGTGGCTGGGCAAGATGTCCTTAGCCTCTTATGTTAGCGATCAGCACTGGTAGCATTACTAACATTAAATGGTAACTGGTTTCCTCCCTTTACAGTCATCAGACCTTCACCTTAACTGGGAGATTTCCAAAACACTGCCAGCGTTTCCCAATCTACTACTTTCAATGGAAAATCATGCTGGAGTCTTTCACATGAGAAAACAGAGAAACCATAACATGTTCAACCTTCCTATTAGCTGCTACGTTCTAACTCCCTGTTTAAGTGGCATCTTGAAGGAACCATTGACTTCCCTCCATGGAAATGAGTTTCATTTCTGAACACCTTCTGTACTTCCTCAGACGAAGACTCCGGATTTTCTCAGACTGAAAAGAGCTGAAAACCTGACTTTGTTTCTAGATATGGAACATTTAATTCACCTCAGAAGTGCATCTCTGTATGTTTGAGGAGTTTTCCTGGTGAACAGATGCACTGAGAAGGTTATTTTAGTTGCTAAGGGTTTATCTCTGCCTCTCATCAGGAAAGGGCAGCAAGAAAAGTGCTTAGTGTTACATATGGCAGCCATGTTGGAGATCTGCAGGTCACCGCAGCATCAACCGCTGTTTCTAAACTGTTTATCAGTGTCTGTTTCAGCTTGTGTCTCTCATCATGTTGCTGATCTAAATCTGTCCAGACATGTTTCTTATAAGGACAACCGTCCTAACATCAGGACATAAATGATTAAATCTTTCTGAGAACACCTGTTTGGATGAGCCAAACAGGCTCTTCCTGTCATCGCTCAGTTGGAAGTGTTGCTGTCATGTAAGCAGAAAGTTGTTAGTTTGATTCCTGCCACACCTCCGTGAGCCCTTGGGCAATTTGCCTACTGACCTACGCATCAGAGTCTGAACGTTTGAGTTCAGCTTGGTGAAACAGTATAAGCTCTCTGAGTGGTCGTATGACTTCAGGTAGACTAAAGACGAGTTGCAGAAGGATGTGAAGAATATTTAACCTGTGAGACTGAAGCATGCAAATGTTAAATGTTAAATGTTTTCTTACATTTTTCTTACAAATATGTAAGAAATGCTAAATATGCATGAGAATAGATTGATTTAAAGATATAAACCTGGGAGTTTGTTCAGTGGGGCTACACGAACATAAGGTATGTTTAAGTTAACAGCTGACTTTTGTGCAACAGAAAACTTTTCAATAACCATTTAGTCCCACAGCCAACAGCTGCACCAGTCCCTGGTTATACTGGTTCCAGACAACCTGAAGGTGCTGCACTCACTACTGCAGGGCTGGGTACAGCTCACACAAAATTAATACCAGGTTCCAGAGCTGAACTCTTATAGGTCTAAATTACTGCTCCACAGTAATTACATTTTTTCTTTTAAGAGACAACCTGCTGCAAAACTGGTATCACATTAGGTAAGGTAAGGTAAGGTAAGGTAAGGTAAGGTAAGGTAAGGTAAGTTAAGTTAAGTTAAGTTAAGTTAAGTTAAGTTAAGTTAAGTTAAGTTAAGTTAAGTTAAGTTAAGTTAAGTTAAGTTAAGTTAAGTTAAGTTAAGTTAAGTTAAGGTAAGGTAAGGTAAGTTTATTTATATAGCGCTTTTCAGTAACAAGACATTCAAAGTGCTGTACATGAGGAGAAACAATTACAATACAATCACACAGCAAACACACAAAAAAATAAAAAAATAAAAGAATGTTAATAATCCTTCCAGGTTTACTGGTAGAAATTGGTTTCAAGCCACTCTTAATAATAAAGCATCTTATGCTAAAAGAAGATGATAATATTGATAGTCTCATCATTCCACTGAATTCTAACTAGTGAAGCTGAGTCACTGGTACAAAAACAGCTTTAATCCACATTTTCAGGTGCTAATAATATATTGCTTTTACTGGTACTGAAGTTGAACTAAGTAATAACAGTCTAATTAAGAAAGCTGGGTCATTGGTGTAAGAGCAGCTATAGTCCAAATTTTCAATTACTAATAATATTTGGTTTTCGCTGATAATCCTTCTGATAAATTAAAAATCTATGAAAAAGTAATGAAATCACGCAATTAGGTGCAGGGCTAAGCGACACACGAGAAGAAAAGATTTTGCAAGAGTGCAGTGGAATCCTGAGGGTGCGAATATATAACTGTGAGTGTGTTTGCAACAATTAGATTATCAACACAGATAGAGCACCATTGTCCTTGAGAACAACCTTCTCCATGATTAAATGCTTTCACCTCTGAGTCCAAAAGCCGCTATCAGGCTACGAAGAACCGTATCCAGCTTGAGAGACCAGCTGACCAAATCCATAATTTACAAGTTTAGAAGATATGTAAAGTGAGGCTCTGAGAAAAACACAGACAAAAGCAGATGCACAAGCAGGAAAGAGGGAGAGAAAACGTGTGCATCCTCCACCAAGAGCAGAGCAAAAAAAAAAACTGCATGAGCAAATGTTTTAAAAATCTATAGATGTTCAACAAAAAGAACCTAATTTAAATAAGCTTATAAAAGCTCCTTCAGGGGGCGCTGAAGCACTCTTTGCACGCCTTCTTCCTACAGCCATCACAGGCTTTTGTGAATGATTGTGGCGCTGTCATCTTTAGTTGTCCATTTAGTTTTCTGACTTTAAGCTAAGACACTAATGGTGTTACATTACCAGCTAAAGAAAGTGCAGGACAAGCAAATTAAGCAAACTAACACTTTCCTGTTATATAAACCTAGGGTTAGAGTCACTGCACCCACTGTGGGTGTGGGGGTGAGCATGCACACACTTACACCAAAGAGCAATTTAGAGAAACCAGTTTGCAGAAATAATTTAGAGTTTAATCTGTTTATTGGACCCAAATGCACCCTGAATACCTGCAGGAAGCAGGTATTATTCCATGTGGGACGAAGACTAACTGTGATGCTGGAGAATCCTGCAGAGCAGGAAAACACAAACACAGATAAAACAGCTATAAAAGTCAGCGAGCTGCTGCTGAGAGCATGACCAGGACTGCAGAGCTGGAAGTAATGAAGATAAAGGAAATAAAATCAGTTTTAATGAGAGTGGTGAGAGAACATAAAGATAAATGTAAAGCAGTAATTCTCTTCTTTTATAAAGCAAAGTGTTCAGAGTGAAGTGTAATTGCTGCAGCACTCATTGACGTTTCCATTAAAGATTAATCTGAGTGGTTATCTTACACAATATTCCTATCTAAGTAAGACTGAGAGGACTTCATAAAATGGTCTATTATGTAGTTCAGATATATATTTCAGCTGGAGTTGTCCCTCGTCTTCCAACTGCTTGATGAGTTCCACCAGATGTGGCTTTCAGGGGACATTTGTGGCTCAAGTGCAGAACGTCTGTGAGCGACCATTGGATGGTGTCACCAGCCATTTAGGCACTTCTGTCACCAAGCAACGACACCCAGAATGCATAATGGAGTGTTATTACTGAGCATTTTCAGGGCTGACAGATGACAGTTTGAAACATGTCCAGATGCCGTTTTTCACATTTTAACCACAGACCGATGGAATGCCAGTGGCCACTTTGCAGCCCTCAGACTAAGAGAGGCCTCTCGGGAAGCTGAAATGGATCGTTGCAGATGAGCAGAGGGAGGGGAGCGGCCTGGATTTTACTCACTGAGCCCGGCATCCTGAAGTCAGATGGATAAACATGACCGTTCACCTTCATGTTGGGGATGTTTTACGTTTTAATTAATGTAATCTATCAGTTATTGGAGACCATACTGTGATTTAAAGCACAGATTCTTCCAGAATCTGACACAGTGTCTAAAAAATACCATCAGGCCTTTTCCAGTAGGCTGCTGAGAACATGAACCACCTCCAAACTCACCAAGTCAGACACACTTCTGTCCCCTGTACAGTCTGGTACCCAGGTGTCAGTCCGGACTCTCTCTGCTGTCTCCGGTTGGTTCAGACTCATTACCGCGATGAGCAGGAACAGGTAGATTCCTCCTTCATAACTAAGAGCTACACAAATCATTTTTGATATGATTTTTGTTCTTGGAGCTGATCAACCAAAATTTGAATCCAAGTGTGATTTCCAGGAGACCTCAGGAATGTAGCTTCTTTGCTATGACCTAAACACTCATCCTCACTAAGATCATCTGCAGGAGATCCAGCAGATGCACCACAAACACACTGTGCATTGCCACATCAGAGAGAAGGAACCATCATCCAGCTTCTCTGTGGGACAGTCACTAAAGGCTCCCACCAGAACCAGCAGTTCTAAACCGACAAACTTAGCTTTATTGATAAATCCAGATCATAAGATAAGATTTTACAAAGATAGCAGAGAACGCTAAAGCTGCTGTCCCATTTTGCTAGATAGGCGTTTCCAACTCTTAATAGTGCATGTTGGGATCAAGGGTGTGGAATTCATAAAGTTGTGCTGTGTCAGGACAGGATACATTAATTTTTCACAATGTCATCATCATATTTAATGTGTTATCTCAAATTTAACTGACAATCTGGATATAAATTTTTGTGATCCATAAGTGCCCCTAAGTGATCATATAATTATTAACCAAATAAACCAGAACGTAAGCGAGATGCAGTCAGTTCAAGCATCCTGTAAGCTGAGGTGTGTACAGCGTTTCCACAATATAGTGTGAGATTAGCTATTGCCTTCATTGGTTCATTGCTGTGATATTTGTGTCACCGTTGTATTGATTCTGTTGCAGTGATACAAATGTGTGGTTTATATGACGTGGAGGAGCAGCGGCGCTCAGGTGGAGGAATTTTATGACATGCCAAAATAAATCCGTGGCAGCATGGGTCATCTGGTGATCAATTTGTGCATGCAGTGTCAGATGTGTAGGAAGGTGGTGTGGAAGCAGTGGTTTCTTATTGTGTCATGTTTTCCTATACCATTGAATTAAAGTAGTTTGACATGGGTAAAAAAATTCTCCGTCATTGTGAGTACTGGATCAGATCCTGACTGAAGAGAATCCGATGTTTGATTAGAATAAAACAGTCCAGGTCTGCATGTTGAGGTTTTTACCAGTAGAAAAACATACGACGGTCAGGAGCTCGTCTGTCTCTCAGGACACAAGGTCACATGCTGACAACAGTTGGACAGCATGTCCCAAAACAGACCTGCCTTTGACAAGAAATATTGGAGTGTTCTAATATGAGGAGAACTTGGTACTGTCATATGTGAGGGTCGTTGCGGACCAAAGTGCAGAGACAGGCGAGGAGTCGGCATGGCGAGGCAGAACAATGATTTATTTAAATCCAAACAAAGGCAAAACTCACAGGTAGGCAGGCAGGATGAAACAGAGTTCAGGAGTCCAAGTTTGACAGAGTACGAAAAACAAAGGGAACTTGACGCAGGGAAGGTGACTAAGGAAGTTGACGCAACAAACCAGCAACGAACAATGAAACTAGACCAACTTATATACAGAGGGTAACAAAGGCAGGTAATCAAAAGAACTAGGAACAGGTGTGACATGGAAGCAGGGAGACTGAAGGAACAAGTGAAACTAATACAATGACTAAAGCATGTGAGAAGGGACTAATAAAAAATACAGAGAACAGACCAAAGCAAAACTATAGACAAAGATAAATAACCAAATGAAGCATAGAATCAGGAATAACCATGAACTAAAGGAAACTGAGAAACTGGAGAGAACAGAAGAAACAACCTAAGATCTAAGAAACTGGCAATCTAAGAATTAACAGAAGAAACCATAAAGAAACCCTAACTGCGAGCAGGGACCGCAAGAACTAGAATAATCGTAAACCAAATGTAAACAATAACTAAAGCTAACCTATCAGGAGGGACTGGAAGAAGAGTCCAAAACCCAAAAACAGTCCAAAAACAAAATTAATCTAATGAGGGGGAAAAACTAGAGTCCATAGTTTAAAGCTCAAACTAAAACAGAGTCTTGAAGAACCGCAAAGCAAGGGCGGGCGATCCGAAGGCTGGCGACGAAGAAGCCATTGATGAAGGAGCTGACAATCAGGAGGCCGGCAACGAAGGGCCCAGCGGCGAAGGAGCTAATGATCAGGAGGCTGGCAACGAAGGAGCCAGCAGCGAAGAAGCTGACGGTCAGGAGGTGTGCAGGGAAAGAAGGAGCCAGCGACGAAGAAGCCAACGGTCTGGAGGTCGGCCGCGCTGTGTAGAGGACCCTCGGAGCAGGAGCTGGGCCGAGAAGCATTGAGGACCCTCCAGAAACTAGGTCTGGAAGTCGACCTCGGTGGAACCTCGGAGGCTTGGAGTCAGGTGCGGAGTCAGGTGTGGAGTCAGGCGCGGAGTCTGGCTGTGAGTCAGGCACCTCATAGTCAGGCGTGGAGTCTGGCTGTGAGTCAGGCGCCATAGGCAAAACATCAGTCTGACCAGAAACACATTCAGCTAGGCCAGAAACGCAGTCAGTCAGCCCTGGAGCCAGAATCAGAGGCAGTCCACTCTCTGACCACTGAGGAATAGGGAGTAGAGGCGCTTCGTCCTCGAACCCCTCTGGAACAGGGAGTATATGCGGTTTGTCCTCGAACCACTCTAGAATAGGCAATAGAGGCGGTTCATTCTTGAACCCCTCTGGAAACTCTGGAAACTGGATTAGAGGTGGTCCATTAAATGAAGCACAAACTTGCAGCAACGTAACTTCATGCACTCAGCCTGCATTATATCCAGTCCTGTCAGAACCCATGCTGGAGTTGGAGGCCTAACTAAAGGCAGATGACCACCAGAGGGCGCTGGGCAGTGTTGCCAGGTGTACGATAATTATTGTATGCATACGATAATTTTGTTTTCTGTACGATGTACAATCAATATTCCTAAAAAAGGCCAAATGTACGATAATTTGACCATTCCATGAATGTGTTGTTGTAATCAATTGTCATCAGCCTATCGCCAAAGTCTGTCAGAGGTTTTTTGTGAACCCTGAAGGCATCTGTATCCGGATTCGGAAACAGATGCTGAAAATTCCATCCAATCGTGCTTTTCTAAATGTGACCTACGAGTGACGTGATGCATTGGCCTCAGAACAACGGCCACGATTGGCTGAATAGTCCACTGTGCCCGCCCATGATTGAGGAAAAGAAAAAATTAAAAGAAGAAGAAGCAGAAGCAGAGCCCGGCACTGTTGGGATGCAGATGTTGATAAATCCATTCCGTACTGACGCCACAAAGCTGCGAGTACCTATTAGACGCTATTCAACACATCAACAGTCTTGTTATTTTGGTTATGACGAGTGTACGATAATTTCCATCAAAATACGATAATTTTATGTCTCTAGTACGATAATCCTACATTTCTCACCTGGCAACACTGGCGCTGGGTGACTGTTCACCAACTCCAGGGAAGACAGCCGCAAGCAGGCCATGACGGACGGACCCTCCGTAGAGGAGTAGGAGGCGCCCATCCAAATCTGCTTGGAAAGGACTACCCTTCTGCAACGGCGTTGTTCTAGGCGGGAGCCAAAACCAGCGGAGAACTCAGTCAAACCCGGTGCAGACGCGTGAAGCTCAACCGAGGCTACAGCTGGTGTGAATGGCTCGGGGGAAGCTGCTGTGGCTGTGGGTGACGAGGAGGGCTTGCGGCGATGACGGCGACGGCGTGGGGAGGCGGAGGTGGCTGAGGTGGCTGAGACAGTTGGAGGCAAACTGGAGCGAACCTGGCCCGGTATAAAGTCTAGGGATACTGGCGTCGATCGGCGTCCTTTGGCTTCCTCCAATTCTTGGAGCAACAACGGTGAAGGTACTATCTCCCCTTCCTCTCCGTACCTTCTTCTTAAATCCTCCTCCTGTTGTTGCACCCACTTCTTTAGTTCTTTAAATTTGTCTGCTTGGTCCTCTTGGCTGGTTCCTACTGTCACATTCTGAGGCTGGTTTGTACTGTCATATGTGAGGGTTGTTGTTGCGGACCAAAGTGCAGAGACAGGCGAGGAGTTGGCATGGCGAGGCAGAACGATGATTTATTTAAATCCAAACAAAGGCAAAATTCACAGGTAGGCAGGCAGGATGAAACAGAGAGTTCAGGAGTCCAGGTCTGACAGAGTACGAAAAACAAAGGGAACTTGACGCAGGGAAGGTGACTAAGGAAGTTGACGCAACAAACCTGCAACGAACAATGAAACTAGACCAACTTATATACAGAGGGTAACAAAGGCAGGTAATAATTGTAATAATTGTAAACCAAATGTAAACAATAACTAAAGCTAACCTATCTGGACGGACTGGAAGAAATAGAGATTAACTAGAGGAACTAAACTAGAGAATAACAACAATAATAATAATAATAATAATAAAGAGAGAACCATTCTACGTAATAAATAAGAAAACATCACCACAGGGCGAAAGAACTACAAAACATCAGGAGCCAGGAGAGAGAACAGAACTATCAGAAAACAGAAAGATATAAATAAGATGACTACAAAACCCAAAATAGAAACATCAAACATCAAGCTGAAAGTAAGCAAAACACAAAACCACAACCAAAGTCCAAAAATGTCAAACCCCGACAGGTACCCACCAAGGATTTCTGGTACTGTGGTATCACTACACCTGTATGGGATTCTGAATCAGGATGTTTCAGGCATAATCTCAGTTCCTGTCAGATTGAGCAGGTGAGAGAAATGGTAAAGCAGGTTTTTTATAAAGTTTAGGTAGAATCCTGGGGCTTCACATAGTTTACACTAAAGGCTGGTTAGTCTTAGCTGGAGGCTGCAGGCATCCGGTTAAAGATGAGGTTTCACTTGTTTTACTAAGTTCTGCTTAGTTTAGTCCACATTACTTTTCCTTTGTGCATGGTGCTATAAAGCACACAGCTAAAGAAAGTTCACTAATTAGGATATCCGTCACGTAAACCCTGCAAAAAGTACTTATTAAACTTCATTCATCTACTTAGAAAGAAGCAATTGCAATTATTTTGCACCAATAATAAGTAGTAAGCTAAATCCTAGACATCAATCATAACTTCCATATCTTAAATAAAGGAAATTTTAAATGTTTGCACACATTACCATTAACCTCCTTCCACATTTGTCATGCAAACATGCAACATCCTATGATAAATCAGCTAAGTACCACTCAGCTTAGTTATTACTAATTCCAACAAATCCAACAAATAATATGAACCTTTTAAATGTTACGTATTTACAGTTAGCTCCACGCACACAAAGCTCTCCTTAAACACCTTAAAACATCTAAAACATCACAACTGCTCTCACTCACAGACCTCCTAAATTTCAGTTCTGCTCTGTTTTGCAACTCTGGACAGTCACAGAATATTGAAGCTTTAAATGGCTGCTGTTAATTGTGATTGGCAGGTTGGCCAGCCAATGATGGTGCAGAGCAGGTTTTAATACACAGAGAAGCAAACGTTTAGTCTTTTCCACCTGGATGAACCCCCACCTGGACCTGATGGTCCGCACACATCAAGCAGTTCATTCTCTTGATGAAATGAACCCACCAACTCCTCCACTACTCCACAAAGTCCAGAGATCTATTCAGTTTCAGGTCAGAATGTGTGTTAATGCTGAGAACTGATGCACATCAAAAGTAGCTTCATGGTGGTTTCAGTGTTCTATCAAACCCTCGTGAACCTGGCTTTTTAGGTCAACGTCCTCACCTAGAGGTTTAGAGTTAGCCGCAGGTTGACTTCCACCATGACCAGAAGAGGCTGATGAGCAGAGGTGTTGATGGCTAAGCACTTCCTGCAATTATTTCGGTTTCATTTAACAATTATTTAGGAGCATAATAATAATAAAAGTCTTCATGTTGGATGCATTTTCCAGAAGGTTTCAGTAATGAAGTCTTGTTGTAAACAGTTTATGAAAAATCCTGTTTAACCACATGTGAACAACCAGACTTAAACACCACACCCTTCAGTCAATCTGATTGGCTCACAGAGCTGACCTTAAATATGAAAGAAACATGAAATTAGAAAATTAATCAATTAAAACATTTAAACTGTTTTGTTGGACACAGATCAGCCAACACATTAAAACACATCTGTTGACCAGAATATGGAGGTAGATCATATTTCATCAAACGTCCCTAAAATGTAGATGGTAGTAGATTAGTTATGTGTCGTCGTGCTTTATTTTATAAAATGTTCCTGTTTCACTTTGCTAAACTATAGAGGTGAGATGTATTTTGTTGTATTTTCTGTGTTCTGCCTGTGCAGAACCGTCCCTCCTCTGTGGGAGCCTGAAGGCAGAGAGGTGAAGCCTCCTCCTGCTTTAAAGGTCAGAGCTGTGATTTCTGGACTCAGCAAAGTTTCTGAAGTAAAGCAGCAGAGTTCTCCTCTGCTTTTATACCAGCTGCTGTTGTTGCCTTGAGCTCAGTGTTTACCCCCTCCAGTGGAGCTGGAAAAGACCCGAGAGCAGCCCTAAAACAAAGCGAGGCTGGAATCTTTATCACTGAGAGGAGCAAAGACGGTTCAACCTGTGCAAAACATAGAGCAGGAACCAGAATGCATTCTTCAAGAACAAACCCAGCATTTTTATCAGAAGGTTTAATTTAGATCAAATTGATCTGCTTTAAAATGATCCAGACAACATTAAACAATAGTGAACACATGATTAACAATTTCGAAATGAAGTTCTAATATAATACGACAACTTTGTCTTGAGTCTCATGATCCACTGCTGTTTATGTTTTGATTACAATTGTCTTGAGTCTTATTATTGCCATTAGGCTCTTGCCATATTTAGATCATTTCTGGGTTGTTTATTACTGTCATTAGGCTCTTGCCATATTTAGATAATTTCTGGGTTGTTTATTATTGCCATTAGGCTCTTGCCATATTTAGATCATTTCTGGGTTGTTTATTATTGCCATTAGGCTCTTGCCATATTTAGATAATTTCTGGGTTGTTTATTACTGTCATTAGGCTCTTGCCATATTTAGATCATTTCTGGGTTGTTTTTAGGGTCTTTCTTTGTGTTGATTTTATGAGTTATTTTCTGTGTTCTGTTGTCTGTGTATTTTGGTTTATTTTTGTGTTGGTTCTTTTCCCCTCAATTTGTGGTTCCTTTGGTGTTTTGGTTCATTTTCCTCTGTGTTCTTGGAGTTAATTAGTCTGCTTGCCTCTGCTTCCTGCTCTGTACTGTCCCTCAGCTGTATAGCATTGCTCTAAATAAACATACCTGGAGTGTATTCACTCCTCCTCACTTCACTCCTCAGTATTTAAGCTCCTTGGTTCTCTTTGTTCTCTGCTGGTTTCTTCTGTCAGGGAGGGTATTTTAGCAGGACCAAATGTCAGCTAGAAGACCTGGAGTTCATGGTGACTTTGTAAAATTTAAATATGAACCTGCAGGTGGGAACAGGGAGAGCAGGACATAGAACCAAGGAGGATGCAGCAGAGAACTGCTTCTTGTTTTCAGCAAGAACAGATTCAACAGTGGCAAAAAGAAGAGATTCGAAAGTATTTAATGAGTTTCTATATATTTATTATTTAAAGAGGAAAATTACCTTATACATTTTTTTAAATGGTGTCTAGAAGTGTGTTACAGCTTTAAGTAAAAGATGAAATTTTGGATTTTTCTTTGAAAATCATCTGTCTGGTTGATTTCAAGCCTTAAACCACCGATGTAATGATCGTGATATCTCAATGGAACACAACAGGGTTTCAGGTTTTACTAATGCTGACCACAAGATTATTTCTGTGCCTGTGTCCAATGACCTGCCTGATTCATTCGTTCCGTTCAGCCTGATCCAACTCATCCAAATCAGACTTGGCTTGTATAATTAGCATCACCGAACTGCTTCCTGGACACTTCTGGTAGAAAAATAAAACTTGATGAACCCAGAAGTATGAGCTGTGCTGAATTGCACACACAACCAAGGAATTAAGAGGACATTCTGGTAGTAGTTAGTAGCTTGACTTTTCCCCCCACTCAATCTCTGTTGATAAGGATGTTTTATTTTTTCAAATCTAACACATAACATACCAATAATAATAAATGTGGCGAAAAAGATGGTCTGGCTAATTTTTGAGCAGAGCAAGCAGAGCAGACTGGACTTTCTGAATTTACACAACCTAAAAATACTTCTCAAGCAAGGCTTCCTGCACCTCAAAAACATTTTCTTTGCATAAGCAAATGACTGCAGAGCTGTAATGTCCTCAGGAGGCTCCTGTGTGTCATTCATGACATCTATGAACAGGCATACAGAAGCAGCCTGTGCATTATTGTGAAAAGCAGGCAGCTAAGCAGAAACATTTCATCAGTTTTAATGTGGACCAAAAAGTAGGCACTGCAGCGGGAATAAAAGCACATCAGAAGTTACTGAGTTTGGCTTTAGGTCCAGTCACTTCCTTCACCAAAGTTTGGCAGCACTGATTCAAACTCACCCAGACTTTGATTAAATCTGAATGCAGCCAGTTCTCCAGGAAGAGCCCAGACCTTTGTTAACCTTCATATTTCCAAGGACAGTTACAGGAGCATGCCTGCAGCTCTTCACCAGCCTGCTCCACATTCATGTTTGGAAGCTGCCCCATAATGCTGAAATGCATCGACTGTGTGAACAGAGCAGCAGACATCAGGTGGAAGTTTTACAGCAAAGAGTTTTGGAGCAAAAGCAGGAATTATTCATCTTTTATCCCGACTGGGAAGGTTCCTGTCCAAAGCTCCTACTGCTGGCCAACTATAACAGCAGGACATATGAGTGCATAAAAACTATGAATTCACTGAACATCTGTGTGCTTATCTCTATTTCCCACTCAGCTCAAGCAACCAAATTATGCATCCCAGATTAAATTATCCCGCATTCACTCTGCATTCCCATATCTTAAATTCTGTGGACTTTTTTAATAATTGGAACCCCTCAGCTGATATTTTCATCCACTTCTGCTGTTTTGCGGCAGAGCTGCTTAGATGTGAGCTATTAAAAGTGACAGTTCGCTCAGTGACAGAAGCAGAAGAGCACAGCGTCCTACTGAAATACTGACTCCAGTGTAGTTGGACCTAAAAGATGACAGCTACATGTGAGAAACTGTAAGGAAAAACATTCATTGCTGTCATATCCGACCTAACAGTTTGTATAACGGCACCTGAGAGGCAGACTATAAAGATATCCTGCTGATATCATGGAGGTAAAATCTCACCATCATTCCTGAGAGAAATCAACTTTCCTGACAGACAGACCATGGGCCTTCACAACTGTAATGTATAGATGAATTAGGATGATTTTAATCAGTCACAAAGAAAACATCCACTGCAAGACAAGCCAGATTGATTGAAACACATGTTTCTGACTTACTAAAGCATTGCTTCTTTATCGGCACTAAAATCAAACGTGCAGTATGTTAAAATGTCCTCAGGCAAGATATTAATCCACGAAAGATGCACAAACACCTCCAAATTGCACATGTAGTATGGTTGCTGAGAGACTGAAGGAAGCTGTGAGTTTTTAAGACAGAGGGCCTGATCTTCAGAGATTCCTAATATGGAATATGAATTACTTCTGCAAAAGAAAAATTGCACATGCAATAATTGGGCGTGTTGTGGCCGATCTACAAAAATTGTCTGTGCAATGAATTTTGCTACTGGCTGTCACCATGGACAGTTTGGGAGACCAGAGTGGCTGTATAAGAAAGATGAAGTTCAAAGCCAACGAGTTGGAGGTAATAATAATCATTTTGTAATAATCATAAGATTAAGCCCATAGACTGCTGGAGATAGGCACCAGCTCCCCCGTGACCCACTATGGAATAGGTGGTATAGAAGATGAATGAATGAATAATCATAAGAAGAAGAAATATTGGAGCTGAGGAGAGATGACTCATAGCCACAGAAGGAAGACAAAAATATCTACTAACCAGTAAAATTAAACCAAAACACACAGAACATAAGAAAGAATGGATAAATTAACCTTAATGGAAAGACCTTAATAGCAATAATAAAAAAAACAAAATACCAAAAACAAGTGAGATCCCAACACCTGTGGATTATTACAGATCCGAGAAATTATTTCTGATTAAATGGCTGAAAAGGAGCAATCACATGACAAAAACAAATGATCCCATCACACAACCGTGTGGAACACCATAAGCAATTTATTAAAGAAGTTGCTTAATCAACACATAAAAGTTGAGGTCTTCCTCAGGTCAAAGTCCAAACAGTGGGGTGACCGTTCATTTGCTGTACCTGGTCCAAAGCTGTGGAAATCCTTACTTTCTGAATTGCGGAACATCAATGATATTTATTTGTTTAAAAATAAGTTAAAAATGCATTTGTTTAGAACTGCTTTTAGCACCTAACAGCCCTTTGACACTTCTTTTATTATGTTTTGCATGATTTACTAATGCTGGTAAATTGCCTGTTTTTGTTTGTCTTTATTTTAGTTTGTATTTTTATTCTTGCACTAATGGAAAGCACTTTGGCTTAGTAGTGACTGTTGTAAAGTGCTATACAAATAAAATTTTAGTGACTGATTGATTCCTGATTATTTCATCGGTGATTTTCACATGTTCTTTAGGTTTTTAGTTTCTCCTGCAGGGCTTGCATCAAGAGAATTGACGTCCTCAGTTTCTTTGTCTCTGGCTGTTTCTGTCGGTCAGACTGTTTACGAGGGGAGAAAGGAGAGGAAGCGGTGTTTTACCATTTCTCCCTCCTCCCCAGCTCTGCCCCATGCCAAGAATAACCTGCCCAGCTTTATCTTTTACCACTTTCCCCAACTCTCTTGCACAAACACTTGTGCACTCTCAGGATTATGGGTGTAGGGCAAGCTCAGCCTCTGTCAGCACCAGGAAATGAAGCTATTGATTCTTCCTCCTTTAATATTCTCTTCTGCTCCTTCTCCTACTCTGTCCCACAGCAGAAGTAGATGTGTGTGTCTGCATGAAAGTCTTTTAATACTGGGCTCATATGAATATATGTGTTTGCACGAGCTCCCTAATTACTCTCCTGGCTGCTCCTGGACGACAGATTAAAGAAGGGAAGGAAAGGTGGGTGATGGAAGATGGACAGAACTTCACTGCTGTGAAGAAGATGCTCTTTGACTCAGATGACACACAGATAGGAGGAAGTGAAGGAAAACAGAGTAACAGCAGAGGAAATGACAGCTGATCATATTCTGCTGAGGTGATGATGGCATCAGCTTTCCTCTCCTACAACTCTTTACTCATGTCCTCCCATCCAGCTCTCCGTCAGCATCCAGGCTTTCACAAAGTCACTGTAATGTCATTTTCAACCTCTTCAGGTTTCATGTCCTCCATCCTTCCTCATCATTTTTTTTTCCGTCAGCCATGTGTCACTTTGTCCCACTGGTCAGAAGACATCCAGGACAAAAGGTGACAGCCTGGCTTTTAGGCTGAGATCAAACCATCCAGGCTGTCCTCTTAACTCCTGGCTGTCAGCTGTCTTCATGTCTGGCTTTAAATGCTCAAAGACCTTTTATTTTCTGGGAGAATATCACTGTCAGATGGACCAGAATCAAACTTCTCATCTTTGAACAGATGAAGATTAAAGGATTTGAGGTGTAGCTTTACTAACTGTATTATTTTATTTAATGTGGTCACATGTTCAGCCCCTCTGTGTCTTTGGACAAACAGATAGTGTGGATCAGACATCAAGCAGGTTAACAGGTATCCAGCATTAACTACTGGGTTTACTGGCTGAGTTAAGTAGATTCTCATCTTCCTGTGAACTTTGCAGCTAAACAGACAAAGCTGAACTCCTCAGGTGTTTGATGTAAAGTAGCAGCTGGAGGTCGCCCAGATGTCTTGTTAAGTTGCTGTTTCTGTCTCTGCGCCAAGACAAACTTTGTTAAAGATCTTCCTTCGGCACTTTTACTTAACCCACAGGGTATTTATAAAGCAGAGGCTCTGCTGCCGCCTCATGTTCAAACCAGCAAGGGGACATGGCTTGCACTTCTTCTCAAGGTGCATCTTTGCAGATAACTTATAAGGACGTTACACCCAGAATATTTAGGATATATTTAATATCTAATCTGACCTTGTGATTTCCGCAGAATTGGAAATGATTGATTGTAAGTGATCAAAATGATTAATATGGTTAAATGATAGGTGGACAAGATTAGCATTCTTAGCCAATCTCTCATCAAAACCCAGAACTTTACTGTGTTTTATTAGGATTTTATTTAAAAGATTAACACCAAGTAATGCATTATTGTGAAGCTTAAGGAAAATAATACAAACATTTAAATTTTTTGCAAGAAATGCTAGAATATTGTGCATGAATATTCAGCCTCATTTACTTTAATACCCCTAAATAATACCTAGTGGAACCAGCTGCATTCAGAGGTCAGCTAATTAGCGACTTCTGTGTGTCTTTTTCGTGATTAACTTAATTTATTCCAGATTCAATCGACACAGAGCGAGCTGCAGGGTACCGAGCCCCCCCACCCAGCCACACGGCCACCCCAGCCTCACAGGCTGAACCCAGGAACCGCCCCTTCCAGAATCTATTCTCACGACAAATCTGGTCTTAATGAAAGAGTGGCAAGAAGACAGCCAGAAGAAGTCCTAATCGTGGTTTGCATCCATCCATCCATTCATCTATCCATCCATCCATTTATCCATCCATCTATCCTTCCTTCCTTCCTTCAACCCATCCATCCATCTATCCATTCATCCATCCATCCGTTCATCTATCCATTTATCCATCCATCTATCCTTCCTTCAACCCATCCATTCATCCATCCGTCTAGTTTTCTCCCTAAACCTCAGCTCCTCCATCTCTCTGGCTCTTATCTGTTTGCTGAAAGATAATCAGGAAGTGAGAGTAAACACCATGTTTTTATAATGTGTGTTTTATTCTCTCAGTGCTTTTACTTACTTGTTTCCTCTGTAAAACCAAACTCATGTATTGTTTGTTTTATTGAGAGTGTGGGAGCAGGCTTGAGGCCTTTTCTCTCTCATCTCTCGCCTCATCCAAACAAAGGACGCCTCTTCTTGTTGTCCTCATCGCCTCTTTCCATTCCTCTGCTCTTTAACCTCAGATCCTGTTTTCCTTTGCTGTGTTTTGTCTTTTCACAGTAATATTGTGATGATGGGAGGCTGTGAAGGAAAAGGCCTGTAGAGAGGATTTCACGTTGACCTTGTGACCTACATGTAGGAAATCCTGCATGTGTGAACTTCATGTACGATCAGGTTTTCAGGAGAGGGAAACAGTATTGATTGTCAGACGTTTCCAGGGGTAACAGGTATTACTGGATCATTGGTGAGCTCCATTATCTTCTTCCATTGACTCAGATGGAGGAAGTCCATTCTCAGGTTCTTCAGATTCAGCACTGACTTAAGTCTGACCCGGTTCTGTGAACTGAACACTCATCTAACTGCCACCTCTTCACCCTCTGTGGACAGTCAGTGTCACATCTTCACACAGTTAGAGACACATTTGAATTCAGGGTGGATTTTCTCTGACCCACACTGGGTCAAAATTATACATACACCAGTAACTTTATTTTTTGTCCATAAATTATTTAATTTAGTTTAATAAAGTGGAATGACACCAGAAACATGTTTTGAATACACGAGGAGAGGCTCCAAAATGGCAGAAAGCCAAGAAAGCAGCTTAAATTCGTCAGCATTTAGAAAACAATCCTGCCTCCTGTCAGTGCAAAGTAATATCGTCTGATTTAGTTTTAACTGATGGTCTACAAAAAGGTTTCCCATTACCAAGGTGTCAAACAAGACGGACCACTTTGTTTGTTACAGCAAAAGGCTCTCAACACCATCAGAACCTTATTGGTGCAAACAAATTAATGACATTGGTTACAGATGTGTTTCTAAACTCCTGAAAGTTCCACTGAGGATCTTTGGAGCCAAAATCTGAGTGGAAAGAAAGTAATTAGTCTATAAAGCAGCCATCACCAGGCGCTCCTCACAAGAGTCCAAAAAACATAGAGATACGCTGTCCAGAAGCTAAGGGCCACTCACAGAAAGTTTTAAAAAGACCAGGAGATAGCAAGTATTCTGCCCATGAAAACAACAAATAATGCCTTTAAATCAGTGGCGTCTAAAAACATTCACTGCACACATCTCCACTGCTGAAGAAAGAGCTCTGTGTTCCCCCCTAAGAATTGACTGATTTGGCAAAAATGAACTGAAAATATTTCCCCTCAGTTTTGCAGCTGATTAACACATCATGTCTTTAAAGGCATCGATGAGTTCCAGTGATTAACCTGAAATCTGTTATTCCTCTTTGCACGTGGCTCTTCTCTGATCATGTCTATTCACTTGCTCTTTTCCTAACTTTCCCTCTACTTGAAGTTTCCGAATCAGATCCATGGGGCCCTTCCCCATCAGAGCCGACGGGTGCCTGTAGGAGCCTCCCAGCTGGGCCCACAGGGTGAAGTACTGGCCGTAGTTGTAGTCGAAGAAGAGGTGATGGTCGGTGTGGTGGGCTGAGCCGTTGATGACACTAATCAGGCCACTGGGAACGCGATAGTCGCTGTCATGGATGGAGATGGTCCAGATGTTGACGAACACATAGAGAGCCAAGTAAAGGACCTTGTGAAGGGGGAAGAGGAAGGGGTAGATGTGGTACGGGAGGCCCTGCAGGAAGCCGTCAACTGGATGAAAGGCGTGGCTGGCAAATGGGGTGGGGATCTTCCAGATGTGGTGTGGTTTGTGAAACATCTTGTAAATTAGCTTATGGTGCAGGAAGCGTTGAATCCAATAGATGCACATATCAGTGAAAAACAGGAAGGAGATCATACTCAGGAAGAGGCCTGACCAACCCAGTGGCGAGTCGCTGACGTTGTCGTACAGTTTGCTGTATACTTGGACTTCAGCGAAAAACAAGGCCACTGTGGGGATGCTGATCCAGGGCAGGGAGCTCATCGCATATTTAATTTCTCTCCTAACTTGATTCTCTAGGAAATGCCCCCAGGCCAAGGTACAAGACAGCAGCGCCGAGGTTGGTCACCACCAAGAGGCTGATGATCTGCCGCAGGGCGCCGTCCTCGGGCCATGATTCCGGGTATACGTACGGAGTGAGGACGTGATAGTCAGCGACCTTCAGCACGAGGTCCATGGCTGATTCCCCAGTAACATTTAGAGAGATGTCTGGTAGCAGGTTGCAGCAACATCATGCTGTTTGTTGCTATCATCAAGCTGCTGGCATCACTGCCTGATATGTGAACACTCTTCCTGGCTGAGCTGGTTGAGTTCATTTAAACTGGTCGGCTTCCTAAAACGCACCGGGCTTTTAAGCACAGGTCATTCGTTTTCTACAGGGTGGAGCTCAGAACCTTAATGCTAACATGCTGTATCCAGTCCTGAGCCAGTTTGGGATCTAGTTTGGAAGAATGGTCCTGCTGGTGCATATAACTGTGTCCTGGTTTCAGTCATCCAGGTGTTGATTTGAGGTGAAGTTGGATAAAGCCGGTAAATACTATCAAGATCCGAGAAATGTATTCTGTCTCTCAGAGATGCAACAACAAAATCATGTCATTCGGGTCTTTCGGACCTGGCAGTTGTGGGCGTCAGAGAAACAACAAGTGGTTCAGAGTTCTGAACCGTAGTTCTGAGCGAGGTATAAAATGTCCTGTCAGAAAGCTTTCTCTGTTCTTACACGTCTTAAATATTCCTTCCACTCTGTGCGATGCAGTGTTAATTGCAGTGAAACATCCCCAGAGCATGATTCTACCACAACCATGTTTAAAAGCTGATAGGGTGATTTTAGGTTTGAAAGTCTCACTCTATCTCCTCCTAACATCTTTCTGGTCATTTTGGCCAAAGAGCCCAAATCTTTGTATTTTGAGGCCTTCACACCGGTTCCTATTATTGTTCTGTGCAAAGGTTTTGGATCATCCTTTAGTTCTTTAAATGTTCCTTTTAACACACAGACTTCTTGATGATTATTTTCCCAGGATTTCTGAAGGTCTTTCTGTGATTTTTCTCTGGATTGTTGCTGCTTGTTCTCCCCAGTTCTACCTGGCATCTCCAGCACCAGCTGGGTTCTGTTTCCCTCTGGTTGGCAGAACAACGTTACTGCTGTACTGGAGTGCAGCATGACACTCAGTAAATTCAATTCAATTCAATTCAATTCAAAGATACTTTATTGATCCCCGAGGGGAAATTAGAATTCCAGTACAACCCATCCAAACATACATCATGACACAAGACAAGGGGGGACGGGTCACCGAGGCTTTGCTGCCCACTCACAGGCGCTGCCCTTGTTAGATGAGAAAAGAGGCCACATTAGGTAAGTAGAGGGAAAAAAATCATATTTCACACTTTATCCTTAACAGGATACAGTTTGAGATTGTAAAAAACCTCAGAACAAAGAAGCAACAAGTAGACAAAACAACATCATGCTGGGAACGGTGAAGGTGGTGTGAGGGGTGCATATGTTTATCTTGAGCATGTGTGTGTGTGTAAGTGAGTGTGTGCAAGTAAGTCATGAAGCACTGTCACAGAGGCCATTGTCCTTGATGGTTCGTTGGAGTGTTCATCAACCGGCCACAAAGTTCTGAGCAGGTCCACAGATGTCCTCAGGGAAGGGAGGGAGCAGAGCGTCATGTTTACATAACTTCCAGGAGAAGTTGAAGATAGCCAGCCATCAAGGCTGTGCAGGGAAGCCAGATTCAGAAAAAACAGTAATTATTTGGGTTAGGTTGATTCTTAATTTTCCGTCAGCCTTGAGAGTCTCGCTGGTGCTTCTCAAAGGCGAATCCAAACAGCCAAATTCCTGGTCTTTCGCCAGATCCGAGCGAACAGCTTTCTCCAAGATTTATCCCATTTCACCCCTGAGTCCAGGAACCGCAACCTGCCTGCGATCCTAAGGATCACATCCAGTCTGCGATTCAGCTCACGTAACATCTCAGTCTGAGTGCTGATCACCCTGAAGATCCCATCACACATGCCAGGCAGCCTTACAATGGCCAGAACAGCTGCTGACATTCTCCGAATTTCTCGATGTGCCAGGTAACCGCTGACTCCAAAAAGCAGAAATCCTGACATCAAACATCCAATTATATACACATCTTCCACATCCTCGACTGACATTATCGACAGACACACAATCCTCCACTTCTGCCAGGAGTCCATCGTGTATCCAGAGAAAAACCTCCAGTCCGGACAAGTTGGGCTCTCCTTCACCCTGTCTTCTCCTCGAGAAAATTTGATCAGTTGCATTGAGAGACCAGCTGATCAAATCCATAACTAAGAATTTGGAAGATTTGCAAAAAGAGGCTCCAAAGACAAGACACAGAGCTGAAGCAGGGCAGATATTGGAGAGGGTGGGAGACAGAGAAAAAGCGTCCACCTCCACCGAGAGCAGAAAGAAAAGGGGTTGCTTGTTTTGCTCATGGACAGCTAGGGATGCAGTGAAGATCATGATCTGCCAGTTTTCTCTCTTTAGCTCTGATTGGTGATCAACTGATGAAAAATTGTAATATTTCAGGCTTCAATAAATACATCAAAACTAAGATGTTAGAATGTTTTCGGTCCATAAACGTATGAACCAACAGCATGTTCTCTTAAGCATCTTAGGTCCAGGTGCATTGATAAGGATCATTTTGTTGTTTCTTTATTTTCTGATGGATTCAAACTAAGTTCTCACAGAAACCTGCAGAACATTTATTCTTGTATCTGTTAAAGAAAATAGTGTTTGAATTTAAATTAAAACATTGAAAGTAATCAACTTTATGATAAGGTTTTTCTGCACGTGCATGCTACAGTTAGATTTTGAGCTTTGATGCCACAAACATCAGGGAATGTTAACCAGAACCAGCGTTTCCTGTTTAGGGTCTTCCTCAGAGTCAGACTGGTAGAAGCCACCAGAATAAATCGGATGAAAGTCGAGGTTTTGGGGCTGATTCAGGAACAGCTGAGCTACCTGATCCAACTGACAGCCACAGTCAAGTCTTTGCTCCTGCAGCAGCAGAACCTCATAAGATAATTAAACCTATAAAGTTCTGTGTCCAAAGGCTGGTTCTGATTCTCTGCTGAGTGAATTAATAATGGAATATAAAATGGATGGAGGCCCTACACATACAGGCGATGAACGTGGAGCGGTTGGAGTAAAATCTTACTCCCATGATGCCTCAGATTTAGTGTCAGGCCCAGTGAAAAATCCGACACGGCTCTATTTCTTTCAGACTGTGGCCGATGCATTATTCACTAACCTGCCATGAGAAGACGCAGAGATGCTCGTTTTTCTCTTGAAATTCTGACGGGCAGCCATCGTATCTCTGAACAAAGTGACTGCTGCATTATTCAAACCTTTTAAATGAAACTCACTGTCCTTCTGTCATGTTTAACTGCAGTTATGTTGGGTCTTTGATGCATTTTATTACTCTGGATTCTAACTTGTTCTGTGCCAAAGGCTCAGGAAATAATATGAAGCATAAAGCTTTAATATAAAGAAGAACCTTTAGAGGCTGGAAGCTATTTTTCTCTCTGGGTTCCTTATTTTATCCCAGCATGAGATGTAATTTATTCAGCTTAACTTCTCACTTCTAGATTCCTGAGCTGTTTCTCCTTTCATCTTCAGAAGTCAACAAAACCTCAAACCGACCAAAACATAGAAACATTTGGACATGATGTCCTATCCGCTCTCTGTCTCCAGACAACACAAGAACTCTGAAAGAACCTTTTTACAGTTCTACCAAACTTCTAATCTGTTTCTTGTCCTTATATGTTTCACACTGCAGGAACTGAGGCTGTCCCGTCCAATCATACAGAGAGATCCATTTCTTTATGTCAAACAGTAAAAAACTTTCCTACTAAGGAAACCCTGCTGATTCCATTGAGCAAGCAGGTGGTGACAGTGGAAAGGGAAACTACCCTTTCAAAGGAAGAATCCTCGAGCAGAACCAGAACCTGTGAATAGCTGTGGGTTTAAGAACACAAATACTCAGGAGCTCTAGTCTACTTAAATGACAGAAACAAGTTGATGCTCATCAGACCCAGACAGAAAGCAGCAAACCGTGAATCCAGCCTCCTTCAGCTTTCCGAATCACAAAGTCTGGAGTCATTCCAGTAACTGTAGCCGAATTGTGCCGACCTCTGGCAACATAGGCCTATAATATTACTCAAACATGCAGATATTATCAGTCCTACTGACTCGGCGTGCAAGTAAGCAACAACAGAAACCTTGTTCACAGAGTGTCTGAGTGCTTGTGGCGCCCCCTAGTCAAAGGTGCTCTGAGTAGGGAGCCATATTGTGTATCTGAAAACCTACTTCTGCACATCCTCTCGCAGCCCTGGCAAAGATATGTAAAAACTTTGAATAATTTCCTGTTTTACTGCAGCAGCATCATCATCTTGCACCAAATAAAGCTATAATAATATATATAATAATATTGACCTAAGTATGTCCGGTCTTTATATTTACTATAAATATTTTTACTAGGATGTTCAAATGGCCTAAAAACCACAGAAGAAGCCAAACAATACTTAAATTTTTTAAAGGTCCAAATGCATCGCAGCATTTCATGAAGTAACTTGAGTAGAAATAAAGTTGTGAATTTCGACTGCTGGTTTAACTTGATTCATCATGCAAATAACTTTAATTGTGTTTGATTAACAAGTCATGCAGAAATGTGATTCAGGAAATGATAAGGGTGCAGGAACCCAGTCTCAGTCCTAGACTGAAGCCTGAAAGAGGCCCTGAAGAGCATGAAGGACAGAGTCAGTATTAGTGTCTGTACATCTGTCTGAGAGAAGAGCCTGAGGTGCTCATTCAGCTCTGCTTCAGTCCTGCAGCTCTCAGAGACCTGGCCTGCTGTCACTCAGTCACACCTCCACCTGTTTCTTTTTACTCTCTGACCATTTTTACTATCCTCACACATTCATGCACTCAGACCCACACTTCCCAGAGGTTTGACTTTATTATCCATCCTGTCTCTGTTCACCTCCGTTTGAATGGGAACTCTCCAGCAGCACCTGACACCTGAATTATAGATTAGACACAGCTCTGTATAAGAAGTCTGAAAGTAAGGTGGTATGCTCTTACTTTGTCACTCTGTGTTAAAGTTGCCGTCCTCCATGTTCATTTAACACTATCTTAATCAAACTTTAAATTGAGAACAGAGTGATGCTACAGCCGCAGCACTGAGACAGAACAGACTTTAACCCATCTAATCTAAGTGTTTCTAGCTACTAAATTACATGAACATATCCATATCAGGTGTCATCTGTAGCCTTTTGAACTAATCAAGAATAAAAACTGTAAAAAATGATTGAATTATACATGAAAACGGGTGTTTTATGAGTTATTGTGTTTTCTGTGGGTTAATGTGTGTTACTCTCATATAG
The DNA here is from genome assembly GCF_021462225.1 of Girardinichthys multiradiatus. NCBI lineage: Eukaryota > Metazoa > Chordata > Actinopteri > Cyprinodontiformes > Goodeidae > Girardinichthys > Girardinichthys multiradiatus. The sequence continues at coordinate 48,719,438 of NC_061810.1, forward strand.
ATGAGCTAAAATGCTTTTCACCAAATGATGAAGATTATAATATGTAAACATTTTTTTAATTGAAAATAACAAACCTGCCACAAATTACTTAATGCGACGTGTTATTGTACTGTATGCAATAATAATTGTGATTTTGTCATCTTGTAACATTTTATTGCGACATTCAACAGAAAATACTTGTATTTAAGTTGAAAATAAAATATTTAGGTGTAATGCCCCTTTTGTAAACTACACATTGAAGTATTCAATTCAATTCAGTTTTATTTATATAGCACCAATTCACAACACGTCGTCTCAACGCACTTCACAAAAGTCAGGTACATACATTCTAATTAATCCTAACCATTGAACAGTGCAGTCAGTGTTCCAGTGTACATTCCATGCTAATGTAGTCTGAGGAATGTATAAAGAGGTCAACTGTTGAACAAAGTGCTTGACTGTCATTACAGTAACATAGAACATAAAGGTAACATGTATGGTAGAGGCCTTCGTTTATATGAATAACAAAAACCATGAACATGTTTCTGTTAGTCCCAATGTCATACAGTAACACTCAATAGTTAATTCTAATGCTCCTTCTCACCATTTGGTAACTTCAGTTTTCCTCACTTGTGCGTCCTTTCCCCTTCCTACGTTCCATATTTCTTGAAACACTAATTGTTCTCTGGCTTATCCAAAGCCTATAGTCCTTGACGCGGTTTGTCCTGGATTCAATTCCTGATCTCTGGCCATTTGCTGCATGTCTTCCCGTTCTCTCGACGCCCTCTTTCCTGTCAAATTACTATTCAATGAAGCCCACTAATGGCAAAAAGAATCTTTAAAAGAAATTAATTTGAGAGAGAGCTAAACCTGAAGCTTGTTCTGTCCAGTGTGTGACGCTAAGATTTTAATAATTCTTCTGTCCTCTGTTGGTCGGTTGTAAAACTACGCCTGTGGCACAGAAACAGTTGCTGTCTGCAGCTGGGTGTGTTTCATGTGTTATCTTGGTCTGTTAGATGATGGATCAGTTCAAAACTCCCATGGTGTCATGCTCAGTTATTTGTGATGAAACGTCTTGCTTTTGGTGGAACCCAAGATGCTTAAATGGATTCGGTTCCTTTGAGCTCCTCCATCTTTCCTCACCTTCTGAACCCTATGTTTTAGGAACCACTAACTGCTGGCCCCTCTAGCGGTGAATCAGCTGATCCAAACACCGTCTGTCTGTGCGCCGCCGGCTGGGGACTGAGTTTGTCTCATCTTGGTGTGGGGTCAGTTGTACAGTAAGTACGGTGCTCGGTGGTGTCTGCTCTGTTGTGGGCGGAGGGTGGGGTGGCATTGCGTGGGGGCCTTGCCGTCGCTATGTGGGTTAGGATATGGGTCTAACCCTGGGCCGGGGCCGTTCAGGTTCGGGTGGCGCCAGCACTAGTTTGGGCTGGTGCTGGGGCTGTCTCTCTTTCTCTTCTCCGGAATGAAGGGGACCAGCTCCTGGGCCTGGGGGTTGGTTACACCTCTGGGGTATCGGCACCTGGACCTGGGAGTATAGAGCATGTATGAGGAGTGTGAGTGAGTGTACGACGTCCATTGTTGTGTGTTTTTACATTGGGTGTGTATGTGTGTGTTTTTATGTGTACGCATGAGGGTGGGAATGTGTGATTGTGACTGTGTGCACCTGTTTTTGTGTCAGGTTGGGTCTTGGGCTGCTCCCTCTCCTGGATCAGTTTAGGTCCCCTATCAAATGTGGGACCAATTTTCTCCCCACCACACTCCCTGCCGGTGGTTGGTGTCTCTGCCCGCTGGTGTGTTGGTTGTTCTCTGTGTCCGGGGCTGGGTGCTTTGGTGTATGCCACCTCGCTCCTGATGACTACTTGCTGGGGCCTGGGCCACCTGGCTCTGTCAGGCCTCTGCTTGAGGGGTGATGTGCCCCAGGGTCTGGGGCATACACGGCTGCTGGCGGGGCCTGTGGGCTTGTCATTGTAGCTCCCTGGGGCTTCTGCACTGTGGCTGCTGGGTGGTTCCCCTGTTGGGACCCAGCCATGGAAACAACATTAAAACTTCGATACACACTTTTCTGGAACTTTCAAAAAAAAATAGCATTTAACTGACTTCCAGCAACTGAGGAAAGGGGGGTAGCAGCAGACTTCCAATGATGCCACTGTCTGAATAAGAGCACCCTTCTCCAACAAGTCGACCTCTTTCCACTGCTCCTCTGCGGGACCAGGATAGGGGAGGCCCAGCGCACTGATGTCTCTTTGCTGGCAAAAAAGACAGAACTCTTCAACTGGATCCGAGTGTCATAAGATCACGCAATCATATGCACAAGTTAAGTATGAGTGAATAACTGTTTGTGTACCCGGTATTCATTCATAAAACGGAAATTAAGGTACACGCCTGGCTTGACTTTTTCTCTCTGAGGCCTGCAGAAGCAAACGGTGTCCCAGAGAAGTCCCTGCAGAGACGCTGTCTCTACAAGCCAAGTGAAGAGGTTTTCCTTGTCTGAGAGGAGGACAAACGAGTAGCCGCATTACGGCAGTTAACGTGCAGAGAAGGTCAGCAGACAGAACGAGCCGTCTTCCAGCCAGAGCTACGGAGGTTAGCTGGAAGCTAACCCTTTGTTCACAGAGCTCTCTTCAAACTTCATCGTCGCCCGGACAGCTTTTCCTCAGCACAGTTCATACGAGGTTAGGTTTGGGAACCTCTCCAGATAATAACCTTGATAACAAGCTATTGGAGCTTTACATAAACATGATGCCTTTCTCTATAAAAGTCTTCTATAAAAAACTTCTTAAATGTTTGTAACTGAACTTCAGGTCCCCCCAGAAACGTGTGAAAGAAAGATCCAGACAACAGTGAAGCTACAAGGTTTGTAAAAAATGTTTCCGTCAGCCTCAAAACTTTGCACAGTTTCAGAAGGAAGACATCTGCTGCCTCAAAGATGGAGAGATCTTGTCGGTTTCTGTGAAACATCTCGGACAAAAGGCTCAAACAGGGATGATGTTAGGCCAAAGTCAGCGGGTTGTAACAAAAACAACGTTCACCTTTTCACAGCACTTCCTTGGTCTGGTTCGGTCCAGTTTCTGTGGACCCTTCAGGCTTTAGGTTGTTTTTTGGTTTTAAATGAAGGTTTGATGCATCAACAAACAGAACCTGCTGCTCGTTCCCACTGAGCCTAAAGAAAATGTCCAAACTCAGACTGTTACAGCACTTCATTAAAACTGAAAATGTGCCTTTATTAAAGCAGCTGACTTCTTCTTCTTTGTCTTGTCTTATTGTTTCTCTGTTTATTATTTCCTGTCCCACATCTCCTTCTGTTTGTCTGGGTTTTATGTTTTCCTCTTTATCTCTTCGCTCGCCTCCTCTACGTCCTCCATCTCTCAGACTTTGACATCAGAGAGATCAACATCCTCCTTTTTTGCTCTGTCTGTCTTCTTGTCTTCCTGTTCAAACCCTCCGCTCCAATGTTCTCCTTTAGCTTCAGTCTTCTGTATTATCGGAAAACTCTTCTTGTCAGAATCTGCTGATTGTCAGCTGGTTTTGGAATAATGGAGTAGAAGTCATCATAAGGAGCAAAGCTGCTGTTTCAGCTCAGATCTGTAAAAATGCTGATTAGATGGATGGACTAGACCATTTTACAGCAGTACGTTTATTTTAATATTCAAACCAAACTGAAAACAAATGTATGTGAGAAGATAATCTTTTATTTAGTTTGTTTGCTGAAGATTAAGTTTTGAACATTGTTTTTTAGCTTCAACCTTGAGGTCCTAATAAAGAGACTTTAAACTGTTAACATAATTTATTATTTAGGATGTTTTTTTCCTGCAGGAAAAATGTTCAGATTAAACTTTTCTGTGATGGATTCAGACGAAGGAGACATCATCTGAGACATGTTTGTTTATGTCTCCCCGTCGTTCAGGATGATCCCAGCCAATCACAAGTACTTCCTGCTCAGTGACCTGGCGTCGTCGCGGGACTACGAGCTTTGCGTTCTGGCCGTCTACGATGACGGCATCACCACCCTGACCGGCACCAAGCTGGTGGGCTGTGTGTCCTTCAGCACGGATTCGGAGTACGGACGGTGCCACTCCATACGGGACCAGGTCAGTGTGGGTTTATTTTACTGGTCCCACAGACCCCTGATTATTGAGCAACCTGTTTGATCAATCAACTCTTTGCTCCAGACAAATGTGACATTTACAAGTTAAACTGTTCATTTTTTATCTGTATCTGCAGTAAAAATGAACTTCCTCTAAATAATTCAGATCAGTCATTTTTCACGTCTCTCGTCTGTTTTCCCTTTTATCTTTTTTCCTTCAGTAAGTTTTCACACCTCTGTCCTAATGCCGGCGTTAGTGATTTATTTTAACTTTCACAACTTTACTTCACAAATAATAGTGAAGTGAAAGGAAAACAAAACATCATCTTCAAATGTCTTTTACAGATGAAAATAGGATTTCAGTCCCATTTTCTCTAAAATCCAGTGCAACCAGTTTATTAGCCAGAATCCAGCTGCATTTAATTTGAGGCCCACTGCACCTGTTCTGTTTCTGGCCTCAGAGGTCCTCTGGAGAACATTAGAGAACATCATGATGACCAAGGAACACAGCAATCAGGTCAGGGAGAACGTTCTGGTTCAGTTTAAAGCATGGTTAGGTTCTGCAACAATATCCCAAACTTTGAACTTCTCACAGAGCTCTGTTCAATCCATCATCTGAACATGGAGAGAGGATGGACTACCTGCACACCTACGAAGACATGGAGGTCCACTGAAACTGACAGACCAAAACTAAACTTTCTGGCCCTTTGTGCAAAACGCTGTCCGTGGTGAAAAACCAACACTGCACATCACCCTGAACACACCATCCACAGTGAAGCATTGTGGTGGCAGGGATTATTTTCTTTAGCAGATGTGTTCCTTGGTCCTCAGCTGAATTAAAGGCTGGATTACCTCCTCAGAATGGCATCTAGTTTATGCATTGTATCGATAACAGATGTGAGAGTCTTACCAGGTCCACACACAGCAGACAACCAGAAGACAACATCTGTCCTCACATCTGTTTTCTGTCTTCAGCAGCGGCTTCAGCTGTTACTGCTGTTAAAAATCCAACCAGAGTGAGCAGCACTTAGGTTCAGAGTTCAAAGTGTGCTCTTGTGAAGCTCCTCATACGCTAATCTGTACGTTAGAGATGTTCAAATTTAGCCTCTCGTATTAAGAGCTGCTCTCCATCACTGATGCATTTTTAGTTGCAGACCTCCTGGTCTTCTAGACATGTTCATGCCTATATGAAGGAACATTCTTCCAGTTTGGCTTCATGTTGTCATGGATCTAAACTAAAACACACATGTTGCTTTTAGACAACAACATTCCTTTGCCTTTGGGTCTAACTACTCTTTCTGACTCCTCCTCCAGTTCTTGGGCGGCACCATGATCATTATCATCGGCGGGATCATCGTGGCCTCTGTGCTCGTCTTCATCTTTATCCTCCTGATGAAGTACAAGCTCCACAGTAACCACTACAAGCAGAAAGCTGCTGCACGCCAAGCCAACGTCTGCTCCCAGACCAACGGAGGTGGAGGAGGAGGTGGAGCCAACATCCTGGCTCTGCCTCCATCCTCCTCAGCGGGGCAAGGTAACTGAAACTGTGGTGTCATTAAACATGGTGAATGAAGTTCTTCTGGTTTCTGAGTGCATTCTAATTTTTTCCAGGCGCTAATACAAACTGTCACCCATCATCATCAGCAGAGGGAGGAGCTTCTCTCAGAGGAACCACCGTGGTGGACCTAAATCCCACTCATGATGATGACGCCATCTCCCAATAACACAGAAGAAACTGTCGAACCCCACCAACCTCCAGAACCAACACTCCATCTCCTTCCCTCCTTCTCTTTCATTTTTATGTGTTTTCTACATTTTTTTGCTCGTGCCTGGAGTCAAACCCGACTTTCCTCTGAGGAGCAGCTCCTGTCTTCGGTGAGTTATCCATGAACACAGTAAACCCACATCCAAAATCCTGAGGTTTTCTAAAATATTATAAAAAGCTAAACTTGTCATTTGTTTGAAGGTATTGCTATCAAATTAATAAAAGAAACCCAGTTTTTTCTGATGGCAGGAAACTTGGAAAGCTTCGCCCAAAGTGTTTTCTGGAGTAAAAATATGACAGCAGGGTAGCAGATCCATTGCTGACAGGTGAGGATGTCACAGCTGGATATAAAAGGAACTTCTAGCAGAATGTTAGGATGAATCAGAAATCTTCTTGTCCCAAACTGCTTCAGAGTTCATGAGAGTTTGGGCTCAAATATGCATAAAAACCAAGGCTGGAAACATAGATTCAGCAGAACGTTAGAGAACAATCCCAGAATGTGACCTGAAACTGGATAGAGAAACTCAGTCTGTAAAGGTATTGCTGAACATCAGCTGACCTGCAGAAGTGTGAAGGTACCACTGATGCAGAGGAAAATGTTGGAATTTGAAAGGATTTGGGCTACCTTCAGCATGAGGTCTTCTCCAACAGCTCTGTGGTTATTTCTGCAGTATGAACTGGGACCAGCAACGATGTCAGATCCCTTAAATCACTGTTTCCTTCTCATTGTGATGCTCAGTTTGAACATCAGCAGAAGTCTTCATTATGGCTACATGCCTAAATGTATTGAGTTGCTGCCATGTGATTGGCTGATGAGTTGCTGCAATGTGATTGGCTGATGAGTTGCTGCCATGTCATTGGCTGATCCTCAGCACACTGACTGATATTTAGAGATTATATTTTTATGTTTATCACCTTCATAGTTATACATAATCCAATCAAATTTAGCGGATTGCATTAAATCATTGACTTTGCAGAACCCATTCCACTGAACAAGCATGTGGTGACAGTGGAGAGGATAGGCTCTTTGATAACAGGAAGAAACCTCCAACGGAACCAGGCTCAGTGTCAGCGACAACTGCTGCGACTGACTGCATAACATAACAGGCTGTTAGTGATGAAACTGACTTTTCCCCTGACTAAGATTTTACTGCTTAGAACCTCCAGGGGGCAGCAGTTTGTCTCCGGATTGACTCCTAACCTCCTGGTTAATCCGTAGATGAGTCAACGAGCTGGATGTGTTTGCACACGGTCAAGTATGACCCCTGTAGATGCTGTAGGGAGAATGTAAACATACATGCCATCTGAAGCAGTGTGGGTGGGCTGAAGTTTGATGAAACTGACGGCTCAAGGTCAAGTTTTTTATCAAAGGTTTTACAGATTGTCCAAACAAAGTATTTTAAGGATGCAACTGGAGAGACTGAACCAGAACAGGGCTGCAGGTCCAGATCATGTCAGCCCTAGAGTCCTGAAGGCCTGTTCAGAGCAGCTCTGTGGGATTCTGCAGCACCTCTTCAACCTTAGCGTGGCCCAGAAGAAGGTTCCAGTGTTGTGGAAGACCTCCTGTCTTGTTCCGGTACCAAAGAAAACTCACCCATCAGTCCTCAATGACTATAGACCTGTTGCCCTGACATCACACATCATGAAGGTCCTAGAGAGACTCCTGTTGGCCCACCTGAGTAAGCAAACAGTAAACCATCAGGACCCCCTTCAGTTTGCTTATCGCTGTGCAGTTGGAGTTGAAGATGCCATCATACACCTTCTTCAACAAACCCACTGTCATCTGGACAAAGCCAGCAGCACTGTGATGATCATGTTCTTTGATTTCTCCAGAACATTTAATACAATCCAACCTGATTTGCTTTGTCAGAAACTCCAGAAGACTCAGGTGGAGACCTCAACAATCTCCTGGATCAAAAACTACCTGACAAACAGACCACAGTTTGTGAGCCAACTGTGAAGCCATCTACAAGAAGGGACAGAGCAGACTGTACTTCTTGAGGAAGCTTAGGTCCTTTGGTGTTTGCAGCAAGATGCTGCATATCTTCTATAAGTCTGTTGTGGAAAGTGTGTTATCTTCTGGCATCATCTGCTGGGGAAGCAGCATCAGAACCAGGGACTTAAAAAAGCTCAACAAGCTGATAAAGAAGGCTGGTTCTGTTCTGGGGACTCCTCTGGAAACTCTGGAGATCATTGTGGAAAGATGGATTCTTCATAAAATGAAGAACATTATGGAGAACCCTGATCATCCTCTTCATGAGACTGTCCTACAACAACAGAGTGTCTTCAGTCAGAGGCTTCTTCAGATGTGATGTAAGACGGAGCGCTACAGGAGATCCTTCCTGCCCACAGCCATCAGCATCTACAACGGCTCTTTGAGGAAACCTTCATAATATGAGCTATAACAACATTTAATTTCCCTTTGGGATTAATAAAGTATTTTTGAATTGAATTGAACTGAATTACAGTAGTATGTTCACAGACATCATGGACCACACTGGAAATAATACTACTATTTATAATAGCAAGGACAGTGGTTGCAATGGAAGGAGAACCCTATTGTTTAATGCAGGGATGACATCAGCAGCAGAACCTTAGGGTTTCATTTGACCAACCATCTCTTTAAGACCCATGAATGAAATGGACTCAAACTGGTTTAAGACAGCCGAGCAGGGACTAAAAATGGACGGGTCGTGTGTAGAAGGTGGACTCAACCTTATACACAAAGAGACAAAGGAAATGATTGGAAATATCAGCAGAGGCAGTCAGAATGCTATACTGGGGCCCATTTAGAAAATAACATGGAAGTTCGTTCTGCATTTCTACACTGACTGCTCAGGTGGAGTCATTTAACCAGGGCTGACGAATACGTTGGGAAGCCTGGTTTTTAATGGGGCCACGGTGTTTAGGGTCTCAGTACAGGTTTCCTGAAACTGCAAAATCAGCTTATCTGTGGTGAGACCAAAGGTGTTCCCAGAGCCACTAAAGATTTTATTTATGGAAGCAGAACTGAGAGCAGCGGTGGAAGAAATTAATATGTGACAATGCCTGGCTGGAACGCGACCTTCAAACTCACCTACAAAAGAAATGTCCAATAAAAACAATTTGTTATCAGAAAACACTGCAGCCCCAGTTTCCAAATTACAAACAGATAAATCATCTGATAAAACCAGATCCAGAGTTTGGCCCTGCTGATGTGGGACCTGCTATGGACTACAAGGTTAAAGGACTGAATAAGAGTTAAAAGATCCTGAGCAAAGAGTTTAAAATACTTCTGTTAGTCTATAAATCACTGAATGGCTTGGCACCAAAATACATTACAGACTTGTTGTCAGTGTATCAACCACCCAGACCTCTCAGGTCTTCTGGCTCAAATCTACTCTGCAGAACCAGAACCAGAACCAAACATGGAGAAGCAGCTTTTAGTTCTTATGCTCCACTAATCTGGAATAAACTCCCAGAAAACTGTAAAAGTGCCAAAACCCTAAGTTGCTTTAAATCAAGATTAAAAACTTATTTGTTTAGAGCGGCCTTTGACTGGGCCATCTAAACATTATTAGTTAAGTTTTCAGTTCAATTTTCCTTTCGTTTTCTTATCCATCATTCTATTCTCTTTATTTTTTTTAAGTACTTCTGTTGTTTGATTTTCTGTATCATTGTAATGTTTTTCCGTGTATACAGCGCCTTGATGCCTTGTTGCTGAAAAGCGCTATATAAATAAACTTGACTTGACTACACACCGTACCGGTTGGGAATGACCCAGTTTAAAACTTAGTAGTTCAAAGCTGGAGGAGGGAACCGGTACCTTTAGTTTTTTGCAGTGAAAGTGATTCTTAAAAACAGCAAATATTCCTCCTCCTCTACCTCTGCCTTAGAGAGTTGAAGAATGAGCAGTCGGAGGGCAAGAGTTCAGAAAAACCGCAGAACTCACCAACTCTCAACCAAGTCTCCGTTGGAGAAAGGAAGTCCAATCCACTGGAAGAGAAGAAATAATTTACAATGAGTGTTTGATTTGATAAGGATAAGAGCCGTCCTCACAGGAGCCGCAGCCAGGGGAGAAGTTGTCTGGGAAAACCAGGCTAGGGGACGTGTGTTCAAAAAGTCTATTCCCCGACTCCCAAGATGCCGAGTTGCAGTAGACACCTGACCCCACCACAGGAACCAGGAAGGAGATGATAGGATCCAGGAGCAATGGAAAGGTCTAGAACCACTTGGAGCAGTTGCTGTAGAGAAGACAAGGCAGTCTTTAAGCTTCACCAGCGACTAGCACGTTGGTCCTAACTTCTGTGACGGTGCGCCCGGCCAGGTGGAGGCAGGTAAGCAGGTGCATCAGCTAAGGGTGAAGGATTGCCTGTTCTTTGCTCCTTCTGACTAGGACTTTAAATCTGATGGCAAAAATGTAAAATGTAAAACTTTCTGGCAACGCGACTGACAGAATCACTTAACTTAGGCAGAATATTTGGTTCCGTTTCCAACTGGTTGTAAATAAAATCCTAATGAAACACACCGCCGCCATCTTGAAGCATCTTTAATGATTAAACAGTCCTGGTAAGTACGAGTAAACTGTAACAAAGAGGAAACTTTAGATAATTATTACTGCAAAGCTTTAACATTTAAAACTACACATCAGAGAACGGGTTCTGTAAAATACAGCAATTTTCATCTTTTTCCCAACGTAGTTGAATAATTTAGAAGAGAATGACTCATAAAGCTACAGTTTTACCTGCAGTAACCTGCATCTGGATCTAGATGCTCTTATTATTTTACATCATTCGTTTTTGTTCATCCCACCGCTAGTTTATTTTTGATTGATTAATGTTTCTGAAACGCTGCTCAGAAATTAATAAAAAATGAAAAATGCCTTGTGGTTGCAGCACTTTTTGCTCTTCCCACTGCAGGAAGTTGTTGGTTCAAGCAAACATAGCTGTAACGTCAAGGCCAGTTTATTTCTGCAGCCCCATTCATAGACAAAGTAACATGGTTTATAGAAAATCAACATAAGACTGAAAGACAATCACAAAACACCTTAAGGATTTGCTTAAAAATACCTCAATATGCTGAAAACTTCAACAAATTTTAGACTATGAATTCAAATCTAATATTCAATCTGACTTTTAAAGACAGGAACAGACCATGGCTGAGTTCCATCTTATCACATTACCATTTGAAATGCAAGACAGTGAGCAGTTGTTTCCTGCAGCGAGCGCTGCAGAAAAATGCTGCAGAACCTGCAGAGGTTCCTCCTCAGTGAACAGTAATTTCAATGTTATAAAGCATCCTACATACTAAAAAACAGCGCACTGTAACATGTAAAATGTATTAACTGAGCATAGGAGGCCCTTAGGGTCTGGTGGGATTAACAAGTTAAAAGCAGGCCCAAAACCATTAAGACATTTAAAACCCATTAAAATAATCTTAAAACGGATCCTGAAACATATGTAGCAATTTTAAAACAGGCGTAATATGATCCGCTTCCAGCTCTTGGTCAACACACAAGCAGCAGAGTTTTGTAGCAGCTGCAGGCTGGACATACAGGTCCTTCTCAAAATATTAGCATATTGTGATAAAGTTCATTATTTTCCATAATGTCATGATGAAAATTTAACATTCATATATTTTAGATTCATTGCACACTAACTGAAATATTTCAGGTCTTTTATTATCTTAATACGGATGATTTTGGCATACAGCTCATGAAAACCCAAAATTCCTATCTCACAAAATTAGCATATTTCATCCGACCAATAAAAGAAAATTGTTTTTAATACAAAAAACGTCAACCTTCAAATAATCATGTACAGTTATGCACTCAATACTTGGTCGGGAATCCTTTTGCAGAAATGACTGCTTCAATGCGGCGTGGCATGGAGGCAATCAGCCTGTGGCACTGCTGAGGTCTTATGGAGGCCCAGGATGCTTCGATAGCGGCCTTTAGCTCATCCAGAGTGTTGGGTCTTGAGTCTCTCAACGTTCTCTTCACAATATCCCACAGATTCTCTATGGGGTTCAGGTCAGGAGAGTTGGCAGGCCAATTGAGCACAGTGATACCATGGTCAGTAAACCATTTACCAGTGGTTTTGGCACTGTGAGCAGGTGCCAGGTCGTGCTGAAAAATGAAATCTTCATCTCCATAAAGCTTTTCAGCAGATGGAAGCATGAAGTGCTCCAAAATCTCCTGATAGCTAGCTGCATTGACCCTGCCCTTGATAAAACACAGTGGACCAACACCAGCAGCTGACACGGCACCCCAGACCATCACTGACTGTGGGTACTTGACACTGGACTTCTGGCATTTTGGCATTTCCTTCTCCCCAGTCTTCCTCCAGACTCTGGCACCTTGATTTCTGAATGACATGCAGAATTTGCTTTCATCCGAAAAAAGTACTTTGGACCACTGAGCAACAGTCCAGTGCTGCTTCTCTGTAGCCCAGGTCAGGCGCTTCTGCCGCTGTTTCTGGTTCAAAAGTGGCTTGACCTGGGGAATGCGGCACCTGTAGCCCATTTCCTGCACACACCTGTGCACAGTGGCTCTGGATGTTTCTACTCCAGACTCAGTCCACTGCTTCCGCAGGTCCCCCAAGGTCTGGAATTGGCCTTTCTCCAGAATCTTCCTCAGGGTCCGGTCACCTCTTCTCGTTGTGCAGCATTTTCTGCCACACTTTTTCCTTCCCACAGACTTCCCACTGAGGTGCCTTGATACAGCACTCTGGGAACAGCCTATTCGTTCAGAAATTTCTTTCTGTGTCTTACCCTCTTGCTTGAGGGTGTCAATAGTGGCCTTCTGGACAGCAGTCAGGTCGGCAGTCTTACCCATGATTGGGGTTTTGAGTGATGAACCAGGCTGGGAGTTTTAAAGGCCTCAGGAATCTTTTGCAGGTGTTTAGAGTTAACTCGTTGATTCAGATGATTAGGTTCATAGCTCGTTTAGAGACCCTTTAATGATATGCTAATTATTGTGAGATAGGAAATTTTGGGTTTTCATGAGCTGTATGCCAAAATCATCCGTATTAAGACAATAAAAGACCTGAAATATTTCAGTTAGTGTGCAATGAATCTAAAATATATGAATGTTAAATTTTCATCATGACATTATGGAAAATAATGAACTTTATCACAATATGCTAATATTTTGAGAAGGACCTGTATTTAGCTGAGGGAGACCACACAGTAGGGCACTGCAAAAATCTAAATGACTAGAAATAAAGTCATGCGTTAGAGTCTCACTCTTGGCCAGAAAGAGAAGAGGGTGAACTCTGGCTATGTTTTTTAAATCATAAAATCCTGTTTTGACATTTTATTTGATACGTGGAATAAAAGTTAAATCAGAGTCAAAAGGAACTGCAGTTTCCTGATTTGTCTGGAAGGATTTAGAAAGTTTAGGTTTTTAATTTTTGAAGTGATTTGTCTCCCTGAGCCTCTTGTATGATGATAAAAAAAACTTCACTTTGTCCTGGTTGAGCTGGAGAACGTTCTGTGCCATCCAGGTCTTTATATCTCAGATGTAGTTAAAAAGTGCATCAGTCAAGTGCATCAGGAGACACAGACGTGTATAGCTTAGTGTCATCAGCATAGCTGTGGAAGCTTATTCTTTGCCTCTTGATGCCCCCACCAAGTGGCAGCATGTACAAATTACAAAAAACCGGGCCTAAAATAGAGCCCTGAGGGACACCATAGTTAACCTTATGGATACATGAACTAGTTAGGTACCAGAGAGGCCAACCAGGTGTTCAATTCATGAACAATTTAAAGGAATTTGGATCTACTGTGTCGAAGACTGTACGTAGATCCAGTAGCAGAAGGACTTGGAACTGCTGTGAGTCCAGTAACAAGGTAGCGAGGGTCCAGCTGATTTCATGTAAACACTGAGCTAAAATCAATGCAGGATGTCGATATGCTTCACCGTTTGACTCATTTCAGTCAATGACTCACATAATGTGTTGCTGCTCATGTAAAAGCAATGCATCATGTTATATTTGTTAGAGGAGTTTATATTGACAGAGTCCTCAGAGAAATAAAATACTGAACAAACCTTATTGGCAGCCTTTTATTGAACAATAATGCATTTTTCTTCACCTGTGATAAATCCAAACTAATCCAGTTTATTTTTAAAGCACATTTAAAAACCAAACATGGTTCTTCAAAGTGTTGTTCATGAACAGAAAGGGTAAAAAAAAAGTAAATAAGGAAATAAACAGACAGAAAACAATGTCAGGCAGCACAATAACTCATGCTGTGTTCAATGGCAGGAAGAAGAGGAAAGTCTTCACAAAGGTTCTAAAAGCAGGCAGTGAAGGAGCCTGTCTAACAAATAGTGGTGACCCGTTCATTAACTCAGGGGCTGGAACCACAAAAGCTCGATCACCTCTGAGCTAGAACCTTGTGTTTGGAACGGCCAGGAGCAGCTGCTGACCTTAGAGGTCATAAAGGAGAACAGAATAAAATGAAAACAAAAAAGTGCAGGAATCCTGAAATGTTTCTGACAATTGGATGGATAAAAACCTTTGAAAAACCTGTTCGAGTTAACAAATACAAAGTTAACAAATACAAACCTGGTAGACAGACCCCAGAAACCTGAAGCTGGACCTGTAGCTGGTGGTTCTACAGCGTTCTGACTCAGGGGGTACTCCACACTGATCAGAATTTAACAAAATCCCAATAAATTTCATCAGTTTGTGGTTACAATGAAAAAAAGTTGAAGTCATATGAATACTTCTGTAAGTTACTGTATCTACTGGGCTTCAGCTTATAACCATCTGCAAACATTCACCCATCAAGCTTCATATAACAGAGATCTTAGATGAACTTCGTCCTCATGGAGACTCAGTAGATTTTAATGAAGTCTTCATGCGCTTCCTGTGGAGATCTCACTGTTAGGATCTGCCACTGATGGTAGACACCATGTTGTTGCAGCTCCCTTTTGTGATGTTTCCAAATGCAGAAAAATAAAGTTTAGAGCTATCCTGTTACAGGTCTTGGTAATGCATTGTTTGGGTTCTGTTAGGCTCACACGGAGCCTCCGTGGATCAGACTTAAGCAGCCATTTGATGTCTGGTTTGGAGATATTTGGAGCATTGATAACAGTTCCCAGCTTTGAGTCTTCTAACATCAGCAGGTCTGCTTGTTCTGTAGAGGGGGTATTTTTAAAGCTTCTGTGGCACTGGTGGACCTTCTTCACAGCTTCAAACAGACCAGGAAATGGTGAGAGAGAGAGAAGGCCTGAAGAGATGCAGTGAAGGTCCTGATGTCAGGAGTCAATTTCGAGGACATAAATCCTCCACATTTGAGGCGTCCGCTGTACCACTACAGCGACTGGGCCGTGCACAGCCCAGTCGGGCTATTGTTAAAGTAATATAAACACCAGCAAACTGGTGTCTGGTATTCCACAGCAGAAAAAGAACTGGGAGGACATCCAGAAGATAGCACTCCTGCTTACATGTCAGGTCAGGATGTTCTGGCCGAGCTTGAACCCTGATTTAACTTCACACTGCAAAACAAGACCAGTACCGGGTCAGATCTCATTCCACTCACAATCCTTCCTGAGTGTACTTAGATCTGCCCACTCGGGAAATGTCAGTGCCAGAACAGGTCGGAAGTTCTGAGGGAGTTATCTTCTCAGTTTGGGTGTTTTGGCTTTATTACATGAAAAGATGTGTTTGCTGCTAATCTTGGTGACTGTTTTACTTCCTTTTAAACAGTACATCTTAATGCAGCTGAGCTTGGCTTTTATTGGACATGAAAAACAAATATTTAAACTTGATTATTTCCTTTCTGAACCTCCAGTTTCCTCGCCATCCCACCACAGACATGTTTTATCTCTTTTTGGGTGTCTTTTCCTCCGTTCCTCGCGTTCTTTGCTTGATTTTAATTAGCTCTTTTGTTTCCTCCCTCTCTCTTCTCTGCTCCTTTGATTTCCAAGCTCAAGGTTGTTTTGTTTGTCTGTTATTCTTCATTACAGTTTTTCTCTTTATCTGGTGGTATTTCTGCTTCCAGAGTCACTCCCAGATTGCAGTTTGGAGCATATATACGTAAAGAAATCCTTCAGCGCTCCGGAGGATTCTCTGCCCTTCAGCATCAATTTATTTTCTCTTTATCTCTGCCGTATTTGAGATGTTGCTTGTGTGCAGCTGAATAAATGATCAATCAGTGGAAAGTGACACTTTGACTCACTCCCATTTCACCCCTTGCAGCCGCCACTTAGTCCTTTCCCACCATTTTGAGCATTCACACAAAGGACTCAGGCTGTTTGTATTTGAGATGTTCTGTGGCAACACAGACTGAGGCTCTTTAGCTGGAGCATTACAAGTGATGTGAGCAAATTTTAAAAGAAAGAGAAATGAACATTTCATATGCTAACTAGCATGTAACTAACTGCATGTTGGTAGCAGCATCATGGTGTGGGGTTGTTTTCTTCATTAGGAACAGTGAAGCTGGTCAGAGTTACATTCTACATTACAAATGCAGCAATGCAGGGCTTGAAGGCTTCCTTTACTTACATTGATGAAAGCAACAAATCTCTGCCTGTAATTCACTCCGTCTAGTTGGACGTTTTGCTGATTGTTTGGTGGATTAAGCCCAGAGAGGAGGCAGACCTAGCTGAGCTTTCTGAAAGAAGTCTGTCAGTGTCCAGGGTTATCCTCCCCAAGAATCAGCTGATTTAAACTGAACTAATTCATCATCGACTAGTTTATAATCATTCTGCTGGAATGTCTGTGTCAAAAATGCATTTCAAAAGAAAAGTTAAATATTAGTAAATGGCCTCCTAGTTCGCAGTTAAACTGCATCAGCGCAGTTTATGTAATCTGTTCCCAGTTAAGCTTTTAACCTTGGTTGGACCCATCTGGAACCAGTTGGCCCAACTCAGCTGTTGTTCACAGAATATTTTTTATTTTTCTACCTTTTGGTTGTAAACCTGAGACATGGTTCTGTGTAAGCACCAAAGTAGATCAGCAAGTTCTGAAGTACTTGAAGCACTAGATGCTTAAATGCAATGAGTTTCTGCCATGTGAAGATTTACTAGTTCTTTATAGTTGCTGTTTTAACGATCATTTTTGGCTTCTTTGCTTTCTAGCCACATTTATAAACGAAGGTGTGTATTGCTGGAGATGCAAGATGTTCACTCAGGACACTGTGAACACCTGATCATGAGCACCAGGGGAAACTGACTTCTCCATGTGCTTTACCATGCAGCCCCAGAGTTTTGTACTGTTATTTTTGTCAGCTTAAAGAACTACACACTTCTGTGTGATTTCGCTACAAAACTACTGCCTTTGGTACACGCCAGCAGACAGCCTTGCCTGGACCCAGGATAAACCACAGCTGTCCCCTTGTTTGGGGTTGTGCAAATAGGAATCTGCTTTTCAGACAGAAAACTGTCTAAACAGCTGTTGCTAAATGCCAGATCTTCTGGACAGTTGGTACGAGGTGTCGGTGCTAATTTTCTGTTTGGTTTTCTCCATCATGGTTCGGTGCATTATGACCAAACGTCTCTTTTTTGGTCTCATCTGTCCAGAGGTCATCGTCCCAGAAGTCTTGTCCAGCATTCAAATGCAGCTTTGCTAACCTAAGTCCTGCTGCCATCTCTGCCAGACTGGTTCAGTGTTTTACTAACTGTCCTGTCATGAACTTTAACCTTTAAACTGTTAACTGAGGCCTGTAGATTCTGAGATGAAGCTCTTAGGTGCTTGGTCATTTCTCTAAACTTCACGCTCTGACCTTTTCCTGAATTCATTTGGAAATGACCTTCTAACCCTTTGCAGATTGATGGGCAGCAGCAGTTCGTTAGCCTCATAGCATAATTGTCGTCGGCAATGTTTACTCAATGTTCACAATCAGAGATCACATTAGAACGTTGTCATGTAGATGTCTTAACAGAAACGGAAAGACAATCCTGTTTTCAATAGATTGATGTCATGTAAAAAAGGGCCTGTGGTCATTGCTGATGTCTTTCCATCAGGTGCTCACACTGATGATGATCATTTAAAGCAGCACCAGGCATGAAAGTGAATCCGTAATGAGAGTGCTAAACGTGTACTCACTTAAACGGAGATTTACAGTTAAACCCATTGAAGTGAGGGTATAGCAGCTGGTACAAATTATCCTCAGAGCATCATATTTTGGGTTATATATGTTGAAACAGCATACTGTTGATGTTTTTATCAGACATTAAATAATTCATCTTAAATTGAGTCGCCACACAGCAGCTGGTCTCCTGTAGAGTCCACGCTCCCTCTTCACAGAGTACTACTGATGGGGACTGAGGAGGCAGATATCATCACAGGGAGCTCAGTAAAGCCACGAGGCATCATTCATCTGAGCCTGGCACAGAGCAGCGTGACGGCGCGGTGACGGAGCTGTTGGTGAAGGCCCTCACTATGCCCAGCGGGCAGGCGGTTCCCACACATGGGGCCACAGTGACACCTGGTGGTTGGACACTGTGCACCAGCTTTTATTTTTATCCTCATGTATCCAGGGAGAAGAAAAGGGATGCTGTCTCTCACATTCATGCACCGACACGCTCATATTCACAGTGGGAGACACGGAGCACAAAGACAGGTGTGAAAAGAGAATAAAACTCGGATTTCTGAGGAGGAGGAACTTTTTTTTAGCTAAAAATATAAAAATATTTAACATTCCTTTGCTTGGACTGCAGTGAGCAGGAGTTTGCTTTAAGAATAAAGACTCTACTCTACTTTAGAAGGAAAGTCTGTTTAAAATCTCAGTGTTTCGTTTTTATTCATAGCCCAGATAAAGCACAAGAAAAGAGTTCAGAGTTCAAATAATTAAAAATTACATTTGGAGGGAAGCCAAAGCAGAAAAAGATGGAGAGCTCCTTACGGATCAGGGTCAGTCTCAGGGGAGCAGTTCAACCAGAGGAGATGGAAACAAAGAGTGGGTCTTTCTAATGTTGGCGTTGCTCTGATCTGTTGAGGTGAAGAAAAAATTGACCATGGTTTACTGGTCTCTCTATGTTCTGAGTCTCACTTGTGGTCACGAGATGTGGATCTCTGATTTCACCAGCGGCTGAAATCAGCTTCCTCCTCAGAGTGGCAGAGATCTGGTGATGAGCTCAGAGCAGAACTGATGCTCCTCCACATGGAAAGGACTCAGCTGAGGTGGTTTATCGGGTCGGGAAGCCCCCTGGGCACCTCCCTTTGTCCCACTAGGAGGAGACCCAGAACATGGTTCAGGGACCCATCTGGCCTGGGAAGAACCTTGGTATCCCCCAGAATGAGCTGGAGAGGCATGTTTGGGGCTTATAATAATAAAACATTTCATTTTTTACACATTTTATTTTAGATTCTGACTAAGTCATCATGATTAAGGTTGTTCCCCCTGACGTAGAATCTTGTTAGGTGGAAAATGTTTTCTTGATGAGACCAAAATGTAACCATTTGGACGTCACTAGAAACGTCATTTTTGGAGGCCAGATGGCCCAGAATATCACCCTAAAACACCAAACCAACCATTTGGGTGGTGGGGACATCTTGGTATGGGACGTTTTCAGCATATGGTTCTAGTAGACTTCATATGACTGAAGGAACAATAAACAGGAATGTTTTTGATAATCATCTCAGGATGAAATGATGCTGAATGTGAGCCAATGAAAACTCACAGCTGGTTTCAGAGAAGCCAGTTAGAGCTGCTAGAATGGCCCAACGACTGACCTGACTTGAATTTATTTGAAAATCTATGGAAATAACTGATAATCAGGGAACATAAAATACCTCCAGAACCTTTAAAATCCAGTGGGTCAGAATCAAACCTGAGTTTGTGGGCCTGAGGAATGCAGTAGTCTAGTTTCTGCTTCCAGGAGATGTCATGAAGCTGTTTTTGCCTAGAAATACTTGTCTAATTTAAAAAAAAAAGCTCATTTTGTTTTTGTTTTCAATATTATTAAACCATTATGTCGATTAAACATCAGTTTAAAGTTTTTGTCTTAGCTTTTCTAATTAATAAAGCCTGTTAATATTACTTAACTGCCTTCATTTCAAAGGTTTTAGAAGATTCACCATTATGCGAAGAATGTTCCTCTTCATACATCTGATCTCCAGCTACGGCAGACTGCCAGAAAATGTATTTTGGACATGTCTAAAAATCCTCATGAGCCTCACAGCTCAGAGATGCATATGTACCAGATACTGTGCAGTACATATTACAGAAATACCACACAAATGTCTAGATTACTAGATTACTTGATGCAGATGCTCTCTTTGCACTGATGAAGACTGACTCAACTCAACATGCTGAATGCTTGGAGTGACTCCACTGGGAGGACAATCCAGCCTGAGTAGTTCAGGTCTGTGACAGTTCTAATTATGTATTTGTAATTAATCAATCTCCATTGATCACATCTTCTCAAAAATACATATTTTACATAATCATTTCATTTGTTCAAATAGCTGTTGGTAGACAAGTGAATCATTACCAGACATTTACAGTAGATGAACAGTCAGATGTATGTACTTACTTAGTGAGGCCCTGAACCTGTACCAGGACTGTTGTACCTAGTGCTAGCTCTGGTGTCTCTGTTTGCTGCAGCTGGTTTTGCATCGAGGTGACACAACAGGTTTGTAGGTAAGTTCATTGTTGCCAAACTGTATAATATGCGCATGTGTCGCACTATAATGCCGCAGCTCCAAAATGGCATTGCTTGGCATTGATTGGTTAGATGATATTTCTAAAATTTTTATTTCTGACAGTCAAAATATGGTGACATGTGCACAGAAGGTTCTCTCTCTCCGTTGTCTGTCTCTGTATCTACGCCTCCTTCTCGCCATAATGACCAAGACAATTTTGTGTGCTCGTTTGCACCTGCCTTTCAAATGTGCTGAATATGGATGCAGAAGCTGCACCTGTAATCCATTTCAGGTTGGATAAATCCCGTTGTGGTTGGCAACGGATTATATTTGCATATCATTATCTTGTGTTTTGCATTTCATGAAGGCAAACACGCTAAAACGTTTGCGCCTGCAGTCCCGCCCATTTCACACATGCAATTCCATTTGAACCTGGACTGTAGATCAGCTTTGCACACGCAACCCTGTTTGCACATGTTTTTGTACATGCAAACCTTTTGAAGATCAGCCCCAAAATGTGGTCGCCACCTGCTGGAAACATGTGCATAACCAGTATAGATCAAGTTTTCTTTCAATTTAAGATAAATGTGAAAAAGGCTGTTTGTGCTGATTAATTTAGAGCTTTTCTGATTGTTTGAGACCAATCCTGAAAAGATGAAGAGAATCCTTTGGTCATGTTTGCTTTAACTGCAGCTTCTGCATGCAGAAAGGAGGACGGCCCAATCCAAGCTCAGGGTCTCTTCTTTTCTCAAATCTATCATTTTTTTGCCGCTGGGAATGGCTTGCACCATTGTGTTGCCAGAAGCCTTATAAAAGCCACAACTAAAGTTAAACATAGTAATTTAATCTCCTCTTTCATGGTTGAATGTGAGAAGGAGACAACAAAGATGGCTGAAGATGGACAGACAGACGCACCGAGAGTTTCTCATTAGTCAGAGAGAAAAACATTCAGAGTAACAGAAGGGAGGATTACTGATGGACTATATTTAGTTTGTGAGAAAAAGAGAAGAAAAAACAAACAGCAGAGAAAAATGGAAAGAAACATCCAAACCTCCAGATGAGTCACTGAGCTCCAGAGACAGTTATTGACAAGATGAGATGGAGGGATATACAGAGGAGGAGAAAAATACTAACTCCAGAACCAGGAAGAGGTGGAGGAGGTGGAGGGACAAAGAGGAGGATTTGGAGAAGGATGAAGAGAAAATGGCAAATAGAAAAGCTGAAGCTTAGAGAAGAGAGAGAGAGTCAAACATAAGAAGATGATTGCTTTATCCATTCTTTTGTTAAAGACGAGTTTAACATGTTTTTCATGCTGATTGTTGTTAGCAGCCATTTCACAACCAAGGCTGTGTGTTCAGATCGACAGGTGACCTCTGACCCCAACAGTGCTGCACCTCATGACCTTGGCTTTAACTGGAATTAATGTTAAATTTTGAATTTACACAGATTTTATTTTCGCTCTAGGTGTTCTCCAGCTGAAACACACCTGATTTAACTGAAGGACTCATCATTAGGTTCCTGCAGAAGGTGCCGACAGACTGGGTAGATGATTGAGCTGTTAAGAGCCCGGCCTCAGAGGACGCGTAGGACCCAGCTCTTCACTGAAGAATAGGTCTTAAAACAACACCAGAGGAATATCTGCCTCACAAAGTCTGTCAGCAGCTGATTGGCTCTCATGAAGAAAGCTGTTATTAGGAGTCCTGGTTGTGACTTTCAGTTCAACACCCTGTGACTACTTTGGAGGCTTTTATTCTGAAGTAATAAAGGAATTAGCTTTGGGTTGGCTGATAAAGGCTGTTTGATGGACTGGTTTAAGACAAGCATTAAAGAAATATTTAGACCCTGAAACTGTTAGCTACTAAAGACACCTTATATGTCAGCTTCATAGCTTCTAATTGATGTTAAAATAAAGAAATATATCATATTTATTAAGACTTGATCACATCTAGATCCCTTAAAGCCAAAACACAGTTTCAGATTATGAAACTTTTTATGCTGTTTGGAACAAATAACAAATATTGGATGTTCCTAATGGTTTCTGAAGTATTGTAAACCCAGTTTTATGTATCGTCCTGTGAGTCAGACGTGTGTGTGCACGTTTACTCACATCTTTCACTGATAAATGATGTGCTTGTTCAATTTGGTAGATTTAACCTTTAATTTCCCTTTGGGATTAATAAAGTATGGTTGCAATAAATTGATCTGAATCGTTCATTCGTCCTCTTTCTGGTGTCCTCCAGCTGCGCAGGAAGATGACATCAGGAAATTCTTCCCTGCAGTTTTCTCTAAACCAGACAACACAAAGGGATCAGTTACTTGGTACCAGAACATCATCTCTGGGCTCTAACTCAAGGTCCAGGAAGTGACTTTAAAGCACCAAAGTAGCAGCAGTTCTTGTTTAGAGATCATTATTCCTCTAAAACCATCAAGGTGTTGGGTCAGGCCTGGTGCTGGAGCTCCTCTCTAACTGGTCTCCAGCGCCAGAGATTTAACACAGCAGCATTATTGCCTCACACAAGGTCAAGCCTCCCTGTGTTTTACACAGAGTTACTGCACTGGATCGGCCCAGTTTTAGCTACTTCCCTGTCTGTCACATTTTGTGGTTGCGATTGACCAAAGGGGCAACAGGCGCGTGGTGGTAAATGAATACATGAAGGAAACACGGCAACCAGGGACAGAGCAACCAAGAACAAAGCAATGAAGGGACAGAAAACAGAAATACAACTGAGGTTAAAGGAACTACATGAACAACAGGTGAGTGCAATTAACAAAACAAACAAGTGCAGATCATGAGATTACAACAAAACCAAACCCAAAGTTCAGGCGGATGACACAGAGGTCGTCCTGCAGAGGCACAGAGTTCTGGAGGCTGGAACATCGGACACTGAGCAGAGGAGATGAACTCAGCAGTCCCTGCAGCTAGGGACCCACAGAGGAGCTCAGAAACAGGAACCTGAGGCGGATCCACCTGGACACCCTTGTTGGAAACCTTGGGAACTGAAGCATAAAGCGGTACTTCTCATTTCGGCATCCCTGGTGGCAAGATGATGGCCTGTTTTGAGGTGACTGAAAGGTGCTGTAACGTCGCGGGCCACTTCCCATACCTGAAATAGGCAGCTATGAAGTCCTCCACCTTGTCCTTTGACCAGAGCATGTTTTCCTCCGCCTGGCATCGGAAGTACTCAAAGAGTGATGACCTCCGCACGAGTTGCCCGGTCCTTCTTTTGGTTTGGTTCTTTAGTCAGATTTCGTAGTTTTGAAGGACCGAGCCAAACCAAATGCATGGAAAGTATAATGAACTTACCACCAGCCGCCTGCCGATGTCCTGTTGCCACTTTGGTCCTTCACAACAATAAACTGTGACACTGTCATCGTCTCTGCAAGCAAACGTCTTCAATTTAGACACTGTAATTTGTAAACAGTTTCTCTTTATGAACATTCTTCATCATTTCTAAACAGGAGCCACACATCCAACCCAGCAGGGTTTCTAAACCCTGAGCTAAATCAGGAAGTAAACTGTAAGTTCAGCTCAGTAGCCAGCCTGCAGCACATGATGGGTTCAAACTGGTTTCACTCAGGATGTTCAAATTATGATGGGAGCAGCTTGTTGTTCTGGTCCAGCAAATAAGTGACACCAATCTGACACCATGTCTTCAGCACTAGACCCACTGCTTCAGCAGAACAGAACTGCTGTGAAGTAAGCACTGGTTTGACATTAGAACTGGAATCCGTTTGGGAGAAGAGGTCCCATTCACTGCAGATCTAACTGTGACCTGAGGTTGTTGAAGGTTCTTTATGATGGTCACACTTTTTGTTTCAATATGTTTTTCAGATCAGTGTGTGTGTGGCACAGTTGGTAGCACTGTTGCCTTGTGGCAAGAAGATCCTGGGTTCGATTCCCGGCCTGGGGACTTTCTGCATGGAGTTTGCATGTTCTCACTGTGCATGTGTGGGTTCTCACCAGGTACTCCAGCTTCCTCCCACAGTCCAAAGACATGCCTGTTAGGTTAATTGGTCACTCTAAATTGCCCTTAGGTGTATGAATGAGTGTGTGCTTGGTTGTTTGTGTGTTGCCCTGCAATGGACTGGTGACCTGTCCAGGGTGACCCTGCCTCTCGCCCATAGACTGCTGGAGATAGGCACCAGCTCCCCTGTGACCCACTATGGAAGAAGTGGTAGAAAATGACTGACTGATGTTTTCCAGATTTTAAATAAAGCCTCTGGAATTTCTGGTTAGTCTTCCTCAAGACCAGGTCCAGA
Organism: Girardinichthys multiradiatus; assembly: GCF_021462225.1. Taxonomy (NCBI): domain Eukaryota; kingdom Metazoa; phylum Chordata; class Actinopteri; order Cyprinodontiformes; family Goodeidae; genus Girardinichthys; species Girardinichthys multiradiatus. The sequence continues at coordinate 48,744,108 of NC_061810.1, forward strand.
GGTTTCATACTAGTCCTACATGTTCTTCATATTGGATGTTTGGGTCACAGGTTACAGCATTTAGTGCTGAACACTGATGATGATTTAATATCCATAGAAAGATCCAAGCAATCGAAAACCTGAGAGACGTCTACATGGACCATTTTTACTTCCATGTTCAAACGTTCATCTCCTGGACTGATGGAGAGAAACTGATCCTAACTTATATTTCTTCTTTGTTGGTTTTGTGTGTCTTTCAGATTTAATTCACACTCAGCGTGTCATCGCTGGAGAGAGAGGAGGAGGAAGAGGTGAGAGATCAGGCACACACCTGGGCACACACACACACACCTGGATACACACACACACCTGGATACACACATTCAGAGACAAGTGAGGGCCTAAGGACCAACAGAGTGAAGCTGAACATCTTGAGGTGGAAAATGAGTGGAAGACGAACTTTACCAGGGAGGATGGCTGAACGGAGGAACCGGAGAGGAGAAGCAGCTGCTCTTAGTGGACCTGGAGAAATGGTTCAGCCTCAGTAAACAGCATTACTCCTCTTTATGGGTCATTGTATAACAGGTTGTTCCAGCACAGCATGCAGATTGCTCTCACCCCCACCCCCTTCCTCATCACTTCCTCTTGTTTACACATTTTGACTCCATCCTTTTTCTCATCCTTCTCTTCATCTCCCCTCTTCAAACTTCTCTCCTCTGTCTTTAATCCTTTCTTTTTCTCTTCTCTCAGGTCTTCCTGTTCTCTACCTGCTGTGGTTTCATCTCCTCTGGTCTCGTTGTACGTTCCCCTCCGTTCTCTGTTTTTCCTCATCATCATTTCTCCTTTTCTTTGTCCTTTTACCATTCTACAATTTCTTCTTTCTCTCCTCCCCTCCACCTTTTTATTTGTTTTCCACTCATCTTTCATCTATTTCTTCCTTTTCGTTTTCACTTTGTCCTCTCCCATCATCCAACATTATCCTCCGAGGACCAGCAACCTTCAGCTTCAGGTCTAAAAGAATAAACAGGCCCCATGTTTCTAATACAAAAATACTCAAATGTCTTCCAGTGGTGCTTTTTGATGTGATTAAACATAATTTTCTCTAAACAATGAAAATCTCAGACCATAAATTTCTGAGATTTTTTGGGAATTTGTTTTATTTACCAGAATAAATACAAATAAATTCTGATAAACCAGAAGAGTCAAACTGAGAAGAGTGAATAATGACAGATGTTGTTTCTGGAGATCATTTTCTGTCTGTAAACGTTTACAGCCGCACCAACATACAGCGATAGATTCAAACAAAAACAGGCATATTAAGCATAATCAACACATCCTAAATTAGGTTTTCAGCTCAGTACTCAGGGCAGGTCAAATAAACTGCAAGGCCTTAAATAAAGCTAATGGGGTGCAATTTATTATTAATTATTATTATTAATTAAAATCAATAAAAAATAAACACTACTGCATGTTTAGATATTATCATTTAGAAAAATAAAGTGACAAGTAAAAGTAGATTATGACAGGATTATTTGGACCCATGGATGGATGGATGGATTTTGTGGCCTTATTATTTGGTGTGCGACGCTCTTGGTCTTCCATATCCTGCATGCTGGTTGGTCCAGACTGTTTGATATTTAGGTTCCTGCTGGTGTTACATGATTAGATTTGAGCACCAAACCGTCCTGGTGGTAAAATCATCTATGAGGTCTTTAAAGTCCAGTTTCTTGGCAAGTCGAACCTCTTTGGAAAGCTGTGCCAAACTTCAGAGCCTCTCCTCAGAGCTTGTAGAGTCCATGAAGTTAATTATTATTTATATGTTACTGAAGGATGATCTGACTGAGACGGGACAATAAGAATCCTGAATCAGTCCGTCCTCTGTGGAACAGGCAGCCCTCCTGCATCACTCTCATTTAAATAACTGATTCGCTCTCCTACTGGTCCTCTGTCTCTCTTTGGTTAATTCGACCTTCTTTAGATCTTATTTCTGTTTCAACAAAAGATTTCATGGGCCTTATGTGGTAATTATAAAGTTATCTGTCTTACTACAGTCTGCAGTGATGCAGTGAGTCAGAGTATGTTCTGGCTCAGTTAATAGGTCCACATCAAGCAGAACACTCATTAGGTCTGATGTATTTTTTTTTTTTTTTCAGCCTTAAAAGATTATGTTTTAGTTTTGTAAAATAGTTTTTGCAGATTATTTCCCTTCATGATTCATATTTCTAACAGTTAATGTGATTTAGTGATGTATATGGACTCTAATAAATTATTTTAAATATACATTTATAAATAAATATAAATACATTTATTAGATAAAATAATAACATCATGCAGTGTGAAGTCAGCAGACCCATCTGATGCATGAATCCTCCAGTTTCTATGTCCAACTCGGCCTGTTCTCACAGAATTTTAACCCAGCTCGTTTAAGTGTTGTAGCCCAGATACACCACAGAGCGGCGCTGTTTCATTTTATAAAGGGGAAAATTGAGAGACTGGACAATGGGAATTAAAAACGTCCTGAAAAAGGGTGGAGGCCTGTCAGTGGATTATGCTTTACTGTGGGATCTAAAACCTACATCAATGATATGAAAGGTCTGATTGGGTCGTTTAAATTTCACCTGAATTTGACCTGCTCTAGTGGATTTTGTTACTCTTGGAGTAAATTCATTTTAAATGAATCAGTCTGCAGTGCGCCCTCTGCTGGCACTTAGAGAGAACATCTGCAAACCTTCATCCTTCCACACCATAGCAGCATGACTGCTTTGTTTGAAGAACATAAAAAGGGTTGCTATGTTTTTTGCTTTTTTATGAACCGTGTTTCTAGAAAAACAAGCAGCTGGTTTCCAAGGCAACGTTTTGGCATGAAACAAATTTTAAGGCTGAAATCTCTAGCAGAACACCCACTGAGTCATCAGCACTGCGCTGACTCCTTTTGCCTTTTTGTTATTTGTATTCAGTAGCACAGCAGGATGTGCTGAGGGTTGTTCTTCTCCGTGTTGTCCATGACCCAGGATGTTCTGAGAGGATGTCATCACAAATAAAGGGGTCTCCAAATGAGGCCAACTGCCCCAACATGCAACAAGAGTCCAATAAGATTTGATTTCAATCCTTTTGAATATATATATATATATATATATATACTTACATATACAGGGGTTGAACAATGGAACTGAAACACCTGGTTTTAGACGACAATAATTTATTAGTATGGTGTAGGGCCTCCTTTTGCGGCCAATACAGCGTCCATTCATCTTGGGAATGACATATACAAGTCCTTCACAGTGGTCAGTGGGATTTTAAGCCATTTTTCTTGCAGGATAGTGGCCAGGTCACTACGTGACACTGGTGGAGGAAAACGTTTCCTGACTCGCTCCTCAGAAACACCTCAAAGTGGCTCAATAATATTTAGATCTGGTGACTGTGCAGGCCATGGGAGATGTTCAACTTCACTTTCATGTTCATCAAACCAATCTTTCACCAGTCTTGCTGTGTGTATCGGTGCATTGTTATCCTGATACACGGCACCGCCTTCAGGATACTTTGAACCATTGGATGCACATGGTCCTCAAGAATGGTTCGGTCGTCCTTGGCAGTGACGCGCCCATCTAGCACAAGTATTGGGCCAAGGGAATGCCATGATATGGCAGCCCAAACCATCACTGATCCACCCCCATGCTTCACTCTGGGCATGCAACAGTCTGGGTGGTACGCTTCTTTGGGGCTTCTCCACACCGTAACTCTCCCGGATGTGGGGAAAACAGTAAAGGTGGACTCATCAGAGAACACATCAGGCAGATCTCCAGGTACTGTCAACGTAGATATATATATACAGGTCCTTCTCAAAATATTAGCATATTGTGATAAAGTTCATTATTTTCTATAATGTAATGATGAAAATTTAACATTCATATATTTTAGATTTATTGCACACTAACTGAAATATTTCAGGTCTTTTATTGTCTTAATACGGATGATTGTGGCATACAGCTCATGAAAACCGAAAATTCCTATCTCACAAAATTAGCATATCATTAAAAGGGTCTCTAAACGAGCTATGAACCTAATCATCTGAATCAACGAGTTAACTCTAAACACCTGCAAAAGATTCCTGAGGCCTTTAAAACTCCCAGCCTGGTTCATTACTCAAAACCCCAATCATGGGTAAGACTGCCGACCTGACTGCTGTCCAGAAGGCCACTATTGACACCCTCAAGCAAGAGGGTAAGACACAGAAAGACATTTCTGAACGAATAGGCTGTTCCCAGAGTGCTGTATCAAGGCACCTCAGTGGGAAGTCTGTGGGAAGGAAAAAGTGTGGCAGAAAACGCTGCACAACGAGAAGAGGTGACCGGACCCTGAGGAAGATTGTGGAGAAGGGCCGATTCCAGACCTTGGGGGACCTGCAGAAGCAGTGGACTGAGTCTGGAGTAGAAACATCCAGAGCCACCGTGCACAGGCGTGTGCAGGAAATGGGCTACAGGTGCCGCATTCCCCAGGTCAAGCCACTTTTGAACCAGAAACAGCGGCAGAAGCGCCTGACCTGGGCTACAGAGAAGCAGCACTGGACTGTTGCTCAGTGGTCCAAAGTACTTTTTTCGGATGAAAGCAAATTCTGCATGTCATTCGGAAATCAAGGTGCCAGAGTCTGGAGGAAGACTGGGGAGAAGGAAATGCCAAAATGCCAGAAGTCCAGTGTCAAGTACCCACAGTCAGTGATGGTCTGGGGTGCCGTGTCAGCTGCTGGTGTTGGTCCACTGTGTTTTATCAAGGGCAGGGTCAATGCAGCTAGCTATCAGGAGATTTTGGAGCACTTCATGCTTCCATCTGCTGAAAAGCTTTATGGAGATGAAGATTTCATTTTTCAGCACGACCTGGCACCTGCTCACAGTGCCAAAACCACTGGTAAATGGTTTACTGACCATGGTATCACTGTGCTCAATTGGCCTGCCAACTCTCCTGACCTGAACCACATAGAGAATCTGTGGGATATTGTGAAGAGAACGTTGAGAGACTCAAGACCCAACACTCTGGATGAGCTAAAGGCCGCTATCGAAGCATCCTGGGCCTCCATAAGACCTCAGCAGTGCCACAGGCTGATTGCCTCCATGCCACGCCGCATTGAAGCAGTCATTTCTGCCAAAGGATTCCCGACCAAGTATTGAGTGCATAACTGTACATGATTATTTGAAGGTTGACGTTTTTTGTATTAAAAACACTTTTCTTTTATTGGTCGGATGAAATATGCTAATTTTGTGAGATAGGAATTTTGGGTTTTCATGAGCTGTATGCCAAAATCATCCGTATTAAGACAATAAAAGACCTGAAATATTTCAGTTAGTGTGCAATGAATCTAAAATATATGAATGTTAAATTTTCATCATGACATTATGGAAAATAATGAACTTTATCACAATATGCTAATATTTTGAGAAGGACCTGTATAGGGAAAGAGGTTGGACCAGCTGCTGACCTACCAGGACATGAATGTCCACCTACACAGACAGGCTGAGCAAGGAGAGCATTAATCAGAGAAGAATCCAAGAGGTACATGGTAACTCTAGAGGAACTGCAGAGATCCACAGCTCAGGAGGGAGAATCTATTTACAGGAGATCTACTAGTCGTGGACTAAATAAAAGCAGAAGAAGTTCTGTTTGCAGTTCAACACAAACCATGTAGGAGGCTGAGCAAGCGTGGAAGAAGGTGATCTGATGAGACCAAAATTAAGCATTTGGCCTTTAGGCAAAATAATATGTATGAAGGAAGACTTACACTGAACACCACCCGAAACACACTATTCCCACAGTTAGACATGGTAGTGGCAGCATCATGCTGTGGGGAATTCCGGTCAGAGTTGATGAGAAGATGAATGGAGCAATCCAGGACAATCCTGGAAGAAAAACCCATTAAAGACTAGATCATCTTACAGCAGGACCATCACCCTAAATATACAGCCTGAGATACAACAGGATGGTTTAGATCATTGTAGATTCAGGTGTTAGAATGGCCTAGTCAAAGTCCAGACCCAAAGTCTGTAGATGTTAAAAGCTGGTGGAGACAAACCCCAGACGACCTGCAGCTTGTAATGTGACAACATGGGGAGGCATTTAAGGGTATGAATACTTATGCAAAGCTCGGGAGGTTTCATGGAGAACGCAGGAAATGAGCAAACTCACATCAGTCCTTTAACTGAAGCAACTTCTTTCTTTTATTTCATTTTCATTTATTGATTTAGAAAAAACTTTAAAACATCTAAATAAGGAGACCAAAGAGGTCCAGATGATACTGATCAGTTAATCAGCTACACCCCTTTCTTCTTCTCTTGTCTCCTTCAGGTGCTCTGCTGATTCCATCATCACCTCCAGGTGAAATGTGAAGACACTGTAGGCAGATGAAGGGAACTGATCCAACCTGCTGATGTGCAGAAATCAGCGACGCTGCTGAGACAGATGTGTAGGACACATGTCAGCATCTTATCCTGGTAATGTTCTGTCCTTTGGATCAGAGAAGATTCTGATGGAAGTACTGACCAGGCAGTGCTCTGAAGGACGTCTGCTGGATTCAGTCTCTGGATGTGACCAATGGATTCTCTGCAGGTTCTGCTCCTGGAAGGTTTTAGTGGATGTCAGTAAAACCTTTTTCTTCCAGGATGTTCTCATCAGATGCTGGTGGCACTGCTCTTCTCTTCTCCTCACTATACAGTCATATGCCAAAGGATTACAATAATGCATTATGATATTATTAAGAAAAATCTCTGACTTATTAAAGCACACCTCTTACTGTATTTACAATGTACGTGTCAGGCCTTGGACTGAGAAACAAGCACACCGTCAATGTCTCGTCGCCAAATCATCGAGAATAATACGCAGTTGGAAGTAAAGAGGAACTTCTCTGGCACTTTAAACATGTTTTCATCTCATTTCTCTGTCCTCTCTTTAAGTCCTCTGTTTTAGGAACAAACTAATCAAATATCCTACAGTATTACTGATAAAACTCTTCTGGATGTGGAAGATAATGTTGAAATATTTGGTATGTTTGCATCTATGGTGGATTGGTTCTCTCAGTGTTTGAGTAAACAAAATGGAGAACTTTGTGTCCCGAAGATGGAGCCCTGAGGAGCACCAGCGACACACTCAAAGCACACGTGAAACTGTACATGCCTGAAATGCTGGTGAACCTGACCAATGATGTTTCAGTTGGGGGTGGGGGACGGGTTGGGTGTATGAGTGGTTTTAAAAGATGGCTGCAAATCTCATGTTGTCCCCTCCTCTTCCTAACGCCCTGCCCTCCTCCTCCTCCCCCGTTGCTGTTTGACAGTGTCTGTGTTTGTATGTGGCATACACCTAACGGTCTTCAATGGTTTGATACCCATAATTTACTTTGAATATAAGGAAACAAACGACCACAACATGGAGAGAAAACACAGCAACATGTGAAATGGGAATTTTATGCTTTCATAGACACAAATATGTGGATTTCTAATAAAATAAAAAGGTATTTTTCTTGGAAAAGTTCATTTCCAATCATTTTTTTGTGATGGTTTGCATGAAATATATATATATATTTTTTTTAAAGAATCAACACATTTTTTTTTACTGAATAAATCAGCTGATTGTGATCTGTTTCAGCTTAAAACACGCGGTCGAGCTGCCTGCCTGATGTCTGGTAAGTACTCAGTCAAAAGCATTTTATTCAGGCGTTATGGACCATCGCCTCCTCACACCTTCAGGCTGTGATTCAGATACCTTCAGGACATCTCTGTGTGTTTATCTGAAAGAACCGAGGGAGCAAGGGTGTAGAGGTCAACATGCGACCAGCTGGACAGGGTGGTGCAGTGCATCATTTCATGTTTTACACACAGGTGCTGCTGAAGTACATCGCGACAGAACCAATCTCTGGACTTCGGCCATAGGTATTTTCTTCAGAATCAGTCAGTCATCTTCTATACCGCTTCTTCCATAGTGGGTCGGAGGTGGGGTTCACCCTGGACAGGTCACCAGTCCATCGCAGAGCAACACACAAACAACCATGCACACACTCATTCACACACACACCTAAGAGCAATTAAGAGAGACCAATTAACCTAACGTCCATGTCTTAGGACTGTGGGTGGAAGCCGGAGTACCCAGTGAGAACCTGAGTATGCACGGGGAGAACATGCAAAGTCCATGCAAAAAGAACCTCAGCCAGGAATTGAACCCAGGACCTTCTTGCTGCAAAGCAACAGTGCTACCCACTGCATCACTGTGCAGCCCTTCTTCAGAATCACTCATGATCACACACACCAGCTGTTTGTTTCTCCAATCAGAACAGGAGACACCTGAAACCTGTTTTATGCACAGCGCTCTACTGTCGGTTCTGGGTTCCACTCCAGACCTCCTTTGGTCCACTTTTAAAGCTCAGCTGTGTGTGGGACACGAGGAGCTTTACTGTGATTTATGAACAGCTTATGTGTCAGACTGTTTCAGGAGCATCTTAGCACAATCTGCACCTTGGAGCCTCTCTGATGAGGTAGACCCTGACCTCCATTGCTCTTGTGCTAAGAACCTGTTCCTGTGCCTCCACGGTTAATGTCTTTATGCTGTCCACACTGTGCTCTAACCACTGGTTATGCAGAGGCGTGTTTCTCCAAGATGGTTCCTTCCTCCTTCACTCCAGGTTTCTGCTGACTAATAGATTGATTATTGGGAACCACTTTCCTGACGTTCTCCTGGATCTTTGTGGTTTCATCCTTAATGGTGGCTCTGATGCTCTGTTGTCAGCCTTGCTTGCAGTGTCAGGGTGATGGATTTAGAGTTAAATACTCTGTGAAGGAGTTTCCCTGTTTAGATATCGGTCGCTTCTATCTCTCCGTTGGTTACGCAACTACAGCAGCCTGGTATCTACTAATTATCTGAGTATTTCATACCTTAGACTTTATTCTTACCACTCTGCTAGCATTTAGAACCTGCCTTCTTCTTTGTGGATACCTGGTCATAGCTGACTTCCTGGAGGCTTGTTTTAAACTCCTACAATGTTCCCTTCTGGTTCTTCAGCCCCTTTCAGCTGCGACCAGCTTTTTTCTCTTGGACATCTTTCGGCCACTTAAACAGTCAGAGTGACATCCTGGTGTCCTTGCTGTATATCCAGGTTAGGTGGATCAGGAAGTTAATTTCTTGCTCTTTCTTGGCACACAACTTGATGTCTTCATGTAGAGGAGGTGGCTGATGATGTGTCCACTCTGAAACCAGAGTCTGTAGCCACCCTTGCTGATGATGTGGCTGAGGGGTTCAGACCAATGCAGAATAATCACCTCGGCATATCTTACACTGGATTTTGTCTTTGAGTTGGCCAACAGAGTTGTCTTGTTTTCCTTTAAGTCTTAATATTTCTGATCATCTAGACGGTAAATGTTTTCGGGGCAGATTGGGCTTTGTCTGGTTGGTCGGGCGACAGAACAAGCTCTTCACCCAAGGCGCCATATTGGAAGAACTACCACAAACATCAATGATGAATATTAAACTATTTACATGAAACCGGCGTGGATGAGAACAGGCTCATTTTCTCCAGTTTTAAAGCACCATCAGTGTTTCTATTTTCTGTCTGTGAAATCAGCTCTAACAGAGATCCTGACCCTGTACCAAGTCTCATATTTCATTTGAACTAACTCTAAATAATGCTTGCCTTTAGTAATTTGGGTCCAGCTGGCTCACAGATCTATAAATCATCACGCAGACAGAACCTTCAATCGGGGCCACAATCACGCATTAAAATCAGAAACTGAGGAACATTTTTCTATGACCTGATGATCAATGTGAACCATAAGAACCTCCCTACAGCTTTAACCACCTAAACACATTTCTGTCTCGGTGTAAACAGCATCAGAGTCTCTCAGATATCCATGTGGATGTTTAAAACCATCTGAAACATGTCTCTGTTCCTTCATGTAGATGTGAAATGAAGATCCTGCTCTACTGGTTCCTGGAGGCTGCAGTCCCCTCTACTGAGTGGCCTTCAGCTCTGGAACCATGAACATGATGGTTTTTCTCTGGGCCTGACCTGTGGCTTCTCCTGGCCTGGAAACAGATGACAGTTTAGTTTGATGCAAGAACCTTACTAACTGAAGACATCATGCATGATACAAGCTGATCCCATCACATCCAAGAGGAAGACAACCAGTCTGATGATCAAAGCAGTCAGAGAAGCTGAAGTTGAATGAAACCGATTCAGGATCAGGTTTCATCAGATGAATCAAACTAGAAGTTTACAATAATCATAAATCTGCTGTTTTGTCTTTATACTGTCAGTAAATCTGATAATTAATATAAATATAATCAATTTCCTTGCTGACCATAAAAGAAACAGACACAGCTGCTGCTCCACCTAAAGCAGACGTTCTCCTCATGTCTCTATGAGTTTACCTGAGACAGTGAGACTGAGCACCTGGCTGATAGAGAAGTTATGGGAGAAAACGTAAACGTGGTAAACACATCTGTAGGTTCCTCGGTGGGCGTGGCCAGCATCAGAGAACAGGAAGAGGGCGGAGTAGTTAACAGCTGGGAGGGTGTGGTTCTGAGCTGAGTTGGAGGTGCTGAAGATGAGCTGGAAGGAACCACCTTCATACTGAGGTCTGATGGAGCAGATGATGCTGAAATCTGAGCCTATGGGGAGCTCAGACCCCTGTCTTCTGGCTGTGGAGACCCCGTCAGTGGACAAAGAGAGGAAGATGTGTGGCTCAACCACAAAAGGCGTTGAAGGCTTCAGGTGAGGTTAAATCTGCTCGCCAAGAAGAAAAATGTATCCTGTGCTCCAGAGATATTTCAGTGTGAACAATGCCAAACGAGATACCCATGACTGCATCTACTGATGGGTGTGCACCCCCGGCAAGCAGGAAACACCCATTCTCTCGGACTCAAAGAAGAGAGGAAAGAAAGCTAAAGCAACTAAGACATTAACAGCAAATGCACAAAGATAAAAAGAAAAGTCTTGCCAACCCTTCATTTGCCACATTCCTTCCATGCAGCCTGTTACAATCTTAAAGGTTTTTATTTGGACTCATATTAAGGAGTGAGCTACTGCCCTCAGACTAAAACATGAGAAATGACTGTATAGAAAAACCAAACAAATCTCTGAAACGTGACCCGTCAGAATATTGACTGAAACATGTCTGTAATGTGTCAACGGAGATGAGCTACATCAACACCAGGAAGAAAATCAAACAGAGTTCAGTAATTTATGGTTTATTAGAACTGCTCGTTTTTTCTTAGAAATCTTTGGGTTTATGCAGACAGAATGAGGTCATTACATTCATTCTTTCTTTCACATCCAACCTTAAACGTTGTGCAGCAACGGTCTCCATCCTGTTGGTCTTCTTTAAAGACATCTGAGTGTTTTTCACACAAAGTCCAGTTTAGAATCAAATGCAACTAAAAACCTGGCTCCTCTCTCACTGCGAACCCTAAACAGGAAACTAACATTTTATTGGTTTAATCTCCTTTACAAAAATCAGAAACTTGAAGTTCAGGGAACCGGAAATTCATCAAACTTGTTACTCTGAACAAACTGACTTCAAAACCAAGCTGTGTTTTTATGCCAAATCAACTGGTTATTATTAGAGCTATAATAATTTAGACCTCTGTGCTCAAAACATTGAAAATTACCTCTTAAATTTGGTGCAAATTTGTGGACAAACAACTAAAATATAAATCTGAACATTGATTTTATGGCATTTCATTCAGAGGAACAAATGCATGTCAATATTGTTTGAAGAACAAATGAACTCTGAACCCTGCAGACATTAAACATGAATTATCATAGCTCCTTGCCATGCTAATAATTCAGAACAAATCTTTGCAGACTGAACTCTTGTGTCTTTTAAGAGCCATCCTGATGTTCAGAGTAAAACACCTCTCCCTTCCATGTGGACTCTCATGTGTTTGTCCAGATTTGCCTTCTGGATAAACCTTTGTCCACAAAGATCACAGGAAAATGGTTTCTCTCCAGTGTGGAGTCTCATGTGGATTTTTAAATTTGACTTGTAGCCAAACCTTTGTCCACATACCTCGCAGGCAAACGGTTTCATTCCTGTGTGTGTTCTCATGTGGATTTTATGGGACTCCTTGTGGCTAAACCTTTGTCCACAAACCTCACAGCCAAACGGTTTTTCTCCTGAATGCAATCTCATGTGGATTTTGTGCGACTCCTTGTGGCTAAATCGTTGTCCACATAGATCACATCCGAAGGGTTTCTCTCCAGTGTGGCTCCTCCTGTGTTTGTTTAAATTTGCCTGTTGGCTGTATCTCTGGCCACAAACGTTACACTCAAAGGGTTTCTCTCCTGAGTGGCTTGTTGTGTGTCGGTTTAAATGTGCCTTTTGACTAAATCTTTTCCCACAAACATCACAACAAAACGGTTTGTCTCCTGTATGGATTCTGGTGTGCTGGTTCAAATGGGCCTGTTGGTTGAACCTTTGACCACAAACGTCACAACAAAACGGCTTCTCTCCGGTGTGGATTCTCATGTGAATCTTCAGATCTGTTCTTCTGGTAAAACTTTTTCCACAGTCACAGCTAAAATATTTCAGAGTGTTCGGGTCTTTCCTTGGGGAAGTTACGTTCTTCTGCTTCCTAACACACTTATTGTTGACCGAACAGTTCAAGGATCTGATGATTGAATGACACGTCATGTGTCTCTGAAGAGAACGCTTGCTTGCAAACTGATTGCCGCACTCAGAGCAGCTGAAAGATTTAACGAGGTTTCCACCGGAGCCAGGAGCCCAGTCACGGTCAACATCTTTAGTTTCAGGCTCAGAATCTGACAAGGGTTTCAACTCAGAGTCAGGAAGCTTCGATTCATGATAATCCTCACTTTCTTCAGTCTCTGAAGAATTCAAAGTGTCTCCACGAGCATTTCGATCCAGCCTTCTGCTGGATCCTGCTACTTCACAGTCATCTTCGTCAGTTTCCGCTTTCTTCTTCTCAGTTGAGCTGCTGCTGCTACTTGGAAGATCTTCATCTTCTGCTTGATGAAGATGTGAGAACAAAGGTTTCTCATCACCATCACCATCATCATCATCCTCACACTTGACAATAACTATATTTAATGGAAATGACGCATCATCAGTCTCCTCCTTCACATTAAGCGTCTCTTCCTCCAGACTGATCCAGGGATCTCCCCGCTCCTCCTTTACCAGAACCAGCTCTGGATCCTGCTGGTCCACATCAGAACTCTGTTCTGTAGGAGTATCATCTTCAACCAGCAGCATTAGTTGAACATCTGCAGGGAAGATGGTACAGCTTAGAATTAGTGGAAACAATGAAGCATGTTATCAAAGTTTAAGTTCTCATATCTTGGATAGTTCACAACATTTTGAATAACTTGGATAATAAACTACTGACTTTAGAAAAACAACGTATTTATTGCACATCAGAGATGAGAGAATTTCTGTGAAATAAACAACCTTCTTGTTGAACCTTTAGCTAAAATGAAACATTTATTTAAATGCAGGATATAAAACTAACTGTAATTAAACAAACTAGTGACTTAATCTCTGAACTCCGACTAGGAAAGGAAACAAAGTTTTAAAAGAAAGTAAAATAATTATTTTCACAATCTGTATTAGTTGCTCATAGATCACTGCCCCGAGCTGCAGACACCACAGACAGGCAAACCCCGCACATCCTGCCTGCAGCCAATCAGCTCGCCTCTTCCTCCCAGGCGAGGAACGGTGCCGTCTGCAGCGGGCGCTTCGGACCGGCTGTGTCAAAGCAACCTGCCAGGATGAGCTGCTCTCCAGTGTTTTTTTTACTCAAGCTGGACCTTTGAAACGTGGCCGACCCAAGCACGCAGGTTCAGCCTTTAAAAGTGCACCTCAGACAGGAAACATTACAAAATAAGAGCATACCTGCAAAGTGGAAAAGGCTGAATTAATATTTATTTAAAAATACATTATTTGATGATTGTTATTCCTCTGAATATCTGGAGACAAAAATCAAAGATAAAATCATTTTGATCAATTGCACGTTTTTTTTCTTTAAATTTGACTGTGAAAGCTCAGCTTCTCAGAACCACCGATCCAACAGAACTATGCATTTTTTCACTTTTTTAAAGATCCTGGCTTATTGTTTACAAGTAAACAACAGTTGAACACCTAAAATGTATCCATTTATATGGTTAGTTCAGAAGTTATTACAGTTTAATACAGAAACAATGAAAGTTTATTGGGATTTATTTGAATTTAATAAACTGTCAGCTTTTAATGTTGTTTAAAATAAAGAGTCACCCACAAGGCAGTAAACCTACCATAACTGTGAGATTAACCAAGGACATGACCTCTGACCCTGACCATTTTCTGATTAATAAACACAGACCAGTAATAAGATTAAAGCATGAAACCAGTTTTCATGGTCGGCTCATTATGTGATGGTAAACCAGAGTTATCTGTTATAAACATTACATTTATATGTCATCTGTATTACATGGTTTAGGAGAGAACTAATCCACTTTAATCTGCATGAGAAACCTGAAGTGTTAGAGAGAGACCCAACATCTGGAAACATCAGCGGGCCTGCCAAACAACAGGTTCACCAGTGACAACAGGGACACTATGGGGTCCCGATGTTTCATTGACAAAAAAAAAAAAAAAGGATAATTCAGAAAAGGTTTTAAAACAAGCTTTTATTTTGAAACGTTGAAACGGGCTCATAGAGGTAGCAACCTTGAATATTGAGTGAAACAATCAGTAAAGCAAACTCTATTAGGAACGATAAAGCAGAACAGAAGCTGGCTACTCACTGGTCACTCACCTCCTGACCAGTATGAAGTGGTTTTCCAGGTGAGCATTCCTGGTATGACCACTTCCTGCGGGCTACACACACAAAACTGAGAAAACTATCTTCTGTCTGAAGATCAACATTTGGCCGACCAAAATAAATACCTGAGGCAGTGACGAACTCTACCAGTAGGTAACTTTACATCAGAGTTCACATGAGGGGTTCCTCAAGGTTCCAATCTGGGAACCCTCCTATTCAATATCTACATGCTTGAACCTTTTCAAGTGTTGGCTAGAAGCAGAGAACAAATCAATGTGTGGATGAGCCATAATTTTCTTCAATGAATAAAAACTAAACTGAAGTCATTATTTTTGGACCAAAGGAGGAGCGATGAAGAGTCAACACTCAGTTTTAGTTACGATCAAAGGAACTCTAGACTAATGAGTTTTTAACCTGGATTTTAGGGTGTATTCTCACTTGCCACTTTTGGTCCGCTTTAAACGGACCAGAGTTCGTTTCCCCCCTTGGACCTTTTGTGCAGGTGTGAATACACTCAAGCGAACCCTGGTCCGGACCAAACAACCGGACCGAGACCCACTTTTTGAGGTGGTCTCGGTCCGCTTCCAAACGGACTCTGGTGCGGTTCGCTTATGGTCTGAATACAAACCGGCCCCGATCCGAACCAACTACAAAAAGCGAACGTCTCTTTGGACATAAAAAGCCACCATAGCCGGTAGCAAAGGTGTGTGTTGTAAGGTAATCATACCTGATAAGCTGTGTGTTGCTTAGCAACGCTACTGGCTTGTTGCACGTAGAGAATGTCTGCGTTCAGCTCGCATTCTCCAACGGGGTTCCAACATTATAAATAGAACGTCTCAAAGTCTGTGTTGAATGAGCTGCTCTTCACTCTCACAATAATATTGCAGCTTTAATAACGCAGCACGTCTACAGCTGTTTTCCTACATTTCCGGGTCTGTACTCTGTCCCGCCCCCGTCGTTTCTGTCCAATGGGAGCAATGATCGTCACCCGCGTGGCTTTGTTGACAAGTAATAGTTCACTTGCAAAAAGTACAATGTGAAAACAAACCGCACCAAATGAAAAAAATAAAGTTCGCTTTTGGTCCGGACCAAACAAGCGGACCAAAGGACTTTCCTGGTGTGAATACACCCTTAAAGAACTCAGGGATTCAGCCTCTCTGCAGTTTTCTGGACGTTTGTTCCAGATTAGTGGGCAGAAGAACTGAGTGCTGCTTCTCCATGTTTGGTTCTGGGGATGCAGAGTAGACTGGAACCAGAAGACCTGCTTGGTCTGGAAGGTTGATACAACAGCAATAGATCTTTAATGTATTTTGGTGCTAATCCATTCAGTGACTTACAAACTAACAGAAATAATTTAAAGTCTATTCTCTGAGGTCCAGGGAGCCAGTGTAAGAACTTTAGAACTGGGCTGATGTTCTCTACTCTCTAGGTTCTAGTGAGGACGTGCAGCAGCGTTCTGGTTCAGCTGCAGTTGTGAGATGGACTTTTTTTATTCTAGGGCTGAAACAATTAATCAGATTAAACAATTACTGAAATAATCACCAAGTAATTTAGTAATCGAATAATCCTTAACTGGAGTAAACAGACTCTGAAACATGCCATTTACTAATAGAACAACCCACTCAGAGCAGTAATCAGGCCAAAATTGTACAAAAAATATATACATTTTGCATTTAAGATGAAAACCCTTCTTCGTCTGTAAATATGCTCTATCCAGAACTCTTGAAGTTGCCTAGCTTTAGCTTCCCCTGGTTTAATTTCTGTAAAAAGGTGGATCAATCATTCATTTTAGAAATGGAGAAAGAGGAGGGCATAAAGAGGAAGATGAGAAGATCCAAGCAGAGGAATGGGTGGGGCTTCACGTTTCCTCAGCCACAGATCCCGCTCTGAATGCCACCAAACACTAAAATGCAGCCACTGCCTCCTGGAGAAGAAAAGGTCTCCCACACCATGGAAGAGCCAGATCTGTGGTGTCCTCCTCCGTTTAGTGGTGGACAGATATGGCGTGATTTTTGTGCCACCAGGTTGAGCGCGCAGTGACACTGATTTGAGGGCACAGATCTAGCTGAAGGAACAATTATTCTAAGCGTGTGCGTATAAATCTCACAGCTCAAATAAGAGGCGGAGAATAATCTAAATACCAAATAATCTAAATTAAGTGGCTGTTGACGTAATGCTGATTGCAGTCTTGCAAGAAGTCCCTCCATATGATTGATCTTTGACAAACTGTTGTTACATTAACAACTTAAGGCCAGAAAATAATAGCAGCCTTCAGTAAAGAATACATTACCTGAGGAGAAAAACTAATTTGTAAAAGCTATAAAAATATATGTAAAAAATACGTACATGTGCCCGTGATGCAGACGACATAGCTGGAGTGATGGTGGGTTTCGACTTATAGTTGAAATAGTTGAGTCAGTCTTGATTGACAGTTTTGCTAAAAGTGCTGCCAAATAACCCCCCAAAACAAAACATTGTGGATTTAAATGTGAAAATAGGTCAAACTGAGGTTAAAAGTACAGTTAAACTAGATACTAAGATTATTATTAGATTATTATTGTTAACATTTCTAGTTTCTTTAAAAGAATAGGTATTTTGAAAAGAACGTAATGGCATTGTAGCGTCTGATCCATATTCCAATCTAGAAGGTGGTGGTATTGCACCTTAAAATTGTTTGCCAACTGCCCTCACAAATACAAGAAAAAAAAAGTCAGTGTTGATCGTGTAAAAATATAGCCTAAAATAAAAATGACAATAAGTAATCACAGTAATGACATACATTCGTATACTGAAATAAATATTCTTAAGCTATAAAATTAGAAAATGTACCTTCTTCTCTTGTGTCTTTCATTACGCTTTACGTTTTGAAACTTCCGCCTCTTATTTGCAAGACATGCTTTGATTGGATGAAAAAAGGGCCGGTCTGTGATTGGCTGGTGGCGTGGCTCATTTACATACAAATGACAGATACTGAGCCTCGAACGAGCAGAGAGACAGAGCTGAGCGCGAGCAGAACGAGCCGTGCGAGGGCGCAGTTTTTCAGAGTTGAGCGCGTGTCCGAGCACCTATGAGCGAGCGTGTGTGAGATTTATACGCACACGCTTAGAATAATTGTTCCTTCAGCTAGATTTGTGCCTCAAATCAGTGTCACTGCGCGCTCAAACTGGTGGCACAAAAATCACGCCATAGACAGAAACTGTCTTTTAGAGTGGCACAAATAATGTGTCTTGTTGTGACCCGATGAGCCTTTTGTAAATAACTAAATAGTTGTACAAACAATGATAAATGGAATTGCAAGCACTATTAATTACTTGGTACAAATGTATATTTTTGGAATCTTGTTTTGACCCATGATGTTTTGTACGGAGTTTTAAATAGTTGCAAACAAATGTATAAGAAGCTGCCTTGATTTCCTGTACATGATATTATATAACTGTGTTATTTGCTATATTTGTACATGAGTTTTAGAAATTTACAATGTATTTTCTAGATTATAAGAACAATTAGTTATTTATGTTTGTGGATTTCACTGCAAAAATAAACTTTCTTCTAACTCGGATTTTCTATCTCTGTGTGACTTAAGGTCCAATATGCAATTACAGTAAGTCCAAATACAAAAGAAAGGTGTAAATTCACACAGCTGAGGTTGTCCTGAAAATAATGATACCACATAAGGCAACAGTAACCGCTTTTAATGGAAAATATAAAAGGTAAAATCAAAAACAACCATATATACCCTGGACCCCAGAGGGTTAATCCTGGAAACGTTCTCCTGGTGATAGAAGGCCAACCCAGTGACTGTCTTTATGTGCCTCTGAAGGTTCAGGTCCATCACTACAGCCAGACCTCGGTTCTGATCTGTGGTTTCTAGCAGTAGTTCTATTTAAACTGTTAATCGAAACACTAAATATAGTCTGCAGTCCAACTTTTCTTTACCTGCCTTTATTAGGCCAATGCAATGTGTTTTTCTTTTCTTATGTTGTAGTATTGCAAAGCATTTTGAATGGTCTTGTTACTGAACTGTTCTATACAGATAAACTTGCCTTGCCAGCAGATTTTACTCCTCACTAAAATCAGAACAATATCTGATACATTCTTTAAGAAGCGATGGCTTTGTTTCCTCACCAGCAACCTCTGATTGACTCATTTTAATGCAGCATCTTCTGATAGCATTATTATTCAGTAGTGTCACGTGTGACAACCAACCCTAACCCTGAATCTTTGGCAAGCACGCGCTGTAGCCTAAAAGAAACCAGCCATCCTATCTAAAGCTCTTCCTCTATACTTTTAAAAGGTGATAAATGTTTGAATAAAACTCGGTGTAAACGTCTTCGAAGAGCAACACAGAAATACTAAAAATGTTACGTTTTTATGTGAAAAATACTAAAACTAGTGATCATGCAGCTAATCTCTAACCACAGTTTTGAAAATGTCACCACCAACAGCGCCCTCTAGAGCACGAGATTTAGTAACCATGACAACTAACCGTCTTTTTACCCCTACAGCCATATTGTAGCTGTGTTTCGTTAACTCATAGATTAGTGTTGATGTTAGAGGCGCTGATATTTTTAACCCACAGGAGCTTCTGCAGACTGGATGAACCTGGTTTCACAGAGACGCCATTGTGTTGAACTTTTATCAGTTATTTATTCATTTTCAGCCAGTTTTGACTCGACACAGACAGTTTTAAACACCTCCAGTAAATTTTCATCTTGCGTCTGCTGATATTAAGCAGGGATCAGAACTTGTTAGTAATGCAGCACCATCAGTTAATTGTTTCAGTTAAAATGACCAGAAAATGCTGTTTTCTTACATCAAAAACTAAACACTTTGCTTTTCTTACAGCCACTATGGCTAGTGGAAGTTTCTTGTATATATATTGATTGTTGTTATCAAAAATGTTATTATTTTTGTTTAAACAATGAGGCCAAGCTGCCTGGCAGCATTACCGCGGGCAAACAGCACCCCCCAGTGGTCAGGCGCCCAGCGAACTGAAACACTGCCTGCTGATATGCAGTGCGGGGCGGGGAAGCCAGTGCGACGTTTGCTTTCTCGTCTAAACAGAAATGCCACTCACAAAATGGCGACTACGCTGACCTGCTGCTCGGACGCTCAGGCGACGTCTACTTTCCTGTCCGCAGCTAGTAGCTCTGGAACACGACTCGACACAACACCTCCGACCTTTCGAGCCAGAAATCCTCTAAGAGGTCAAACCAGTATTCCCAGTCCATCCCAGACCACAGCTGATAATGGAAAATGAAAATATACCAACCGGAATCTTCGGGGCTGAAAGCAGCATCCAGTATTTCGTGTCTCTGCTCCTCTGCTGCATCCAGTCGCTGTTTGACCTGCTGTCTCCACATCTCTGGTAGCTTTTCTCTCTCCAAACTTTCCTTCAACCGTTACTGAGCAGTTCCTGCTGAGCTTCAAACCGTTTCTCTTCTTTCCAGAGTTCATCAACTGCTGCTGTTTCTATCTTACAGCTTTATTAACTCTCCCGCTGCTGCTCCGTCAACAAAAACCCAAGAAAACACGAAGGACGACGCGTCCACTAGCTCTGCTACACTGAACAGATTCATGAGTCTGCGCACTGGGGATTATGCTGGCATCCGAAAGACCCGGAAGTTCCACCTACAAAGGGGCATCAGCTAAAAGTCAATGCGTCCGCCATATTGGTAGGGGACATCCGTCCATATATATATATATATATATATATATATATATATATATATATATAAATTGTGTGTATATATATATATATATATATATATAAATTGTGTGTATATATATATATATATATATATATATATATAAATTGTGTATATATATATATATATATATATATATAAATTGTGTGTATATATATATATATATATATATATATATATATATATATAAATTGTGTATATATATATATATATATATATATATATAAATTGTGTGTATATATATATATATATATATATATATATATATATATATAAATTGTGTATATATATATATATATATATATACAATTTCAGGGAAGTCAGTGGTTTAAATGGTTCGCTGTTCAAATTGTTTTTAAATTTAAATGCTAAATGTCAAGAAAAAATAAGAGAGAACTAAGAAGAACTACCCTTTTCAATATCAGAGGTTTACATGCACTTAGATTACTATGACTTTAAACAATTTGATGAAGGCTAGATAATAATGCCATTGCTTTCTAAGATTCTGATGTGAGTTAGATGGAGGCACTCCTCGGACAAACTGTGTTACTTTGTGTGACATCATTGGGAAACCAAAATAAATAAGCTAAGGAAGAGAACTGTGGATCTCCAGAAGTCTAGTTCATTCTGTGGTACAATTTTCAAATAGCTACCTGTACTAAAAAAGATTGAAAGATCACTCAGGGATGAAAATACTATTAATCCAATAGAAGCATCCAAGCCTAGGCTACAGTTTGCAAGGGTTAAAGTTAAATTTAAAGTCATCCAAGTTTTTATGTCTTCAAGACATGCTTGTAGTCTATCTAACTGGTTGGGCTCATCAGGATTTATGGATAAGTAAATTGGAAAAACTGGAATCTGTCAGACAAATAATATTTAAACCAGCCTAGTACTGTTCCCCTGATCCTTACAGAATATTTCAGCCTTTCTAAGAGAATATTGTCAGGGTAGGAAAAAAGACCTTCATCTTTAGACGCATTTCCTGTGGTCTGATGAAACTAAAAATGAACCATAGCTGTAGCCATATAACCTTAGAAAAAACTGGCCTTGTGCAATACTGTGATGGCTTTTTAAAAACCAACCTATCAGGGTCACCTTTCTTAGAATCATATAGAAGCCCAAAAAAGTACCCGTACCATCGAAAAAAGTCCTAAATTCTTGGTGCAAAGAACAGTGTTGT
The DNA here is from genome assembly GCF_021462225.1 of Girardinichthys multiradiatus. Taxonomy (NCBI): domain Eukaryota; kingdom Metazoa; phylum Chordata; class Actinopteri; order Cyprinodontiformes; family Goodeidae; genus Girardinichthys; species Girardinichthys multiradiatus. The sequence goes on from NC_061810.1 coordinate 48,765,762, forward strand.
TGTGGGTGGACGGACACTGACTGATGGACAGACAGACAGATTTCTTTCAAGAAAATTCCACCAGTAGGAGACTATTGTTTTTATGCTGTACAAAATGACACTTTTTGATGCTACACAGGGTAAATGTGTTGACCAAAGGCTATATCATATAAAAACAAAATCATAATTTTTATTTGACCAGATTCCATTTTATGAGTTTTGGCTAAATTGTGCCAAAATGCCAGCTCCGCCTGGCACATTGTCCACTAAAACTCAGACATACTAAGAGTTACAAAAGTGGTTCCACTGGAAAAATATTCTTTTATGTCTTACCTTTATACAGTCATGTATTTGTCATGCAGTTTTAATGCATAAACCTTACAATTAAACCTCATTATATTTCCCGCTACTTACAGATCATTACTCAGGTTCTTTATAAAAAAATATTTCTGAATTTTGGCATATTTTGAACTTCCAGCTAGTTTAATTTCACTGGGATAAAGTGCCATTAAATACGGCTCCAATTATTCTATATTATACAATACTAATTATTTGAAGAAGTTTAAACTATTTCATTAACCTTAAATGGTGCTGCAGCAGAACTACTGCTCAACCTGGATATGCTTTGGTTAAGGTGCTGGAAACCAAAAATAGTCCAAAGGCAAACAGAGGATTTCCGCACACTTATTCTGTACGAGATTTTACCTTTTAATGTGAGCTTTCGGTCGGAGATCTTTATCAAAGCATACAAAGTACAACAATGAAAAGGCAGGTTTTAACTTAAATGGTATAATACAGAAATCAAAATTTCATGTTTTATCCCCACTCAGTTATTATATAAACATGAATTAAGTGCAGTAATCATGGTAAGCCGTTTTTTATTCGCTTTTGTATCTCAAACAGTGCTAAACTTAGAAAGGCAAGGGTGGTAAAGCTGAGCGTCTCTATGGAAGTTGAGGCGCGCACAAATCTGGTAATAGGGTAGAATCAGCTGGAACCAATCTCTGATAGGCAGTCTATAGGTGGGCCGTGGGCAATCCTACGGTCCTTTCCTTCCAACCCATCTTTATGCATCTCAGACTGCAGAATTGTTAACATCGATTTACATCAAAAACATGCTGCTTCTTAACTCTCCTGAAAACTCTGGGTTTTTTTAAGCTTAGGAAACATGATTCTAAACGTGATTTATTGTGTCAAGCAACAGATGAATAAACATTTATTCATTCCAAGAAAACAAAGACAAAACATCACAGACAGAGACACAATTATTTTAAGTCAGAGTTGACCTTTTATGTCGTAACCAAACACTAAAACAAATAAAAACTGCTGTTGGGACCCACAGCCATGGATTTCAACATTAAAACTCCGGTACAAACTTTTCTGGAACTTTCAAAATAAATTGCATTAACCTACGTCTGGCACAACTTAGGAATTGGGGGTAACAGCGGACTTCCCATGATGCCACTGCCTGCATAAAACCCCCCACCTTCCCACAAGTCTTTCTCTTCCACGCCGGTAATCTTTGGGATAGAATGAGACAGCGCACTAATGTCTCTTTGCTGGCAAACAGACATAAACTCTTCAACTGGATCCAAGGTGTCATACGATCCCGCGATCATATGCACAAGTTAAGTACTGATGTACTGATGAATTACTGTTGAAAGAATCCGGTATTCATTCATAAAAAGGGGTAAATTAAGGTATAAGCATTGCTTGCTTTCTCTCTGAGGCCTGCAGAAGCAAACTGTCCCAGAGGAGTCCCAGTAGAGAAGCTGTCTCTACAAGCCGAGTGAAGCGGTTTTCCCTGCCTGAGAGAAGGACAACAGGAGCCGTATCACCGTGGTTACGGTAACGTGCAGTTTGGCTGGCCGACAGAACAGTCGCCATCCCCCACAGCTAAGGAGGTTAGCTGTAGCTAACCGTTTAAAGACTGTGGACGTTTCTTCAAACTTCGTCGTCGCCCGGACAACTCCTCAGCATGGTTCATGAGGCTAGGTTTTGGGCAGAGAGTAATAGTGAAGGATTTAGATTGAAATGATCTAAACGTTTTTCATTTTATGAAGTTTGGTTTTGTTTGTGTTGAACTCAGCTATCTTGGTGCTAGCAGAATATCTGCTCAGCACACATATTCAGTTTTGTGTTCTTTGTGTGTTTTTAAAGTTAAGACAAACTTTATTTAAAGGCCATAACGCGCTGCCCGCACTTATGCATTTTAACCCTTTTATTGACGGTATTTTAAAGGTTTGTGTTTGATTCTGGTGCTAAGCTATTAGCATTCTTTGTTAGCTTTAACTGCTAACAAGTAAGGACATGTGCTTGCTGCCAAATAATATTTACCCAGAAAGTTTCATTTTCCATCCAGTAAATAATATTTCCCTAACATCATTTTACTAAATTTGATAACTAAGTAAACACCATTAAGCCCATTTCTCCAGAAAGATTTGTTTCTTTTCCAAAATACGTCCTTAAATGTTTTACCATTCCCTTAATAATATTTATTTTTATTTTAATAAATAAAGGCAGCTAATGAGACACCGTTGAGAATTAGTCATCCAGAAGGTTGGTTTTATTCAGCAGATCATTATTTAAAACATTATTTTATTAAAATAATATTTTATCTCATCTTGCATTGTGAATGGTTGTCTAAACGTTTGCTGATTATTGTCTAAGTTGGTTCCAAAACTAACTTAACTTCATTTCCAGATTCTTCAAGATAATCCTTGGTTCTCAAACATAAACATTGCATGGTAATGTTGCATCACTCTTTTGGTCATAATTATCAACCATCTTTAATCAACTTGTTTATATTGTACATAGCCCATTAATCTTCATTATTCTTTAATTCTGCTTGGTAGTTTAGTTGGATTGTTTTAGCAAAGTAAAGAGTTTGTTGATCGAAATATGTTTGACTTTGAGTTGACTTATTTTTGTTAATAAATTCTTGTATTTTAAGAAATTGTGTGAATTCATTCCATATATGTGCAGAGTTTATGCTGTTCAATAATGTCAGAGCTCGTCTCACACCTTTCTATTTTGTTCTAATACCATCACCTTACTGGGCTGGTATTCACAGGACAACCCTTAACAGACCCAAATATTATTTGATAAAATATTAATATTAAATATTAAATAATATTCTCAGATTCATAATCCTAACACTGCAGTGTTAAAACTTAACTTGAACTAGATTTTATGCCAGCGTAGCGCTTAAAAAGGAAACAAACATAATTTACTTTAAATCAGGGCTATTAAAGTTTTTAAGAGTTGGGGAAGACGATTATTCTCAGGACCCTTCTTTTATAATTTACATAGCGATAAATGTTCCATTATTTTAAATATTAGAAATTTTAAATTATCTTTTGCACTAAGAGTCGAAATCCACTGGTCCCCAAACCAGACCCCCTCCGGCCCTTGGCCTAGAAATCCTGTCCATAAAAGTTATGAACAGGACGAAAAGGGATCGTCTCTTCTTTTTGCAGATGACGTGGTCATGCTGGCCCCCTCTAGCCAAGACCTACAGCATGCACTGGGGCGGTTCGCAGCCGAGTGTGAAGCGGCTGGGATGAAGATCAGCTCTTCCAAGTACGAGGCCATGATTCTCGACCGGAAAAGGGTGGATTGTCCTCTTCAGGTTGGAGGGGAGTTCCTGCCTCAAGTGGAGGAGTTCAAGTATCTCAGGGTCTTGTTCATAAGTGAGGGAAGAATGGAGCGGGAGATCGACAGACGGATCGGTGCGGCTGCCACAGTAATGAGGGCACTGTGCCGGTCCGTTATGGTGAAGAGAGAGCTGAGCCGAAAAGCGAAGCTCTCAATTTACCGGTCGGTCTACGTTCCTACCCTCACCTATGGCCATGAATTTGGGTCACGACCGAAAGAACGAGATCCCGGATACAAGCGGCTGAAATGAGCTTCCTCCGTAGGGTGGCCGGGCACTCCCTTAGAGATAGGGTGAGGAGCTCGGCCATCCGGGAGGAGCTTGGAGTAGAGCCGCTGCTCCTCCACATCGAGAGGATAAAGCGAAAGAAGACGACGACTTTTGTACTAATTTTAAATTATGTTTATGACTCCTAGGTAGTGTAAATTTTTATTATTCTTTTAAACTTTAAAAACTAAAAAATCTAATACTTATTTGAACATTTTTAAAATTGCCCCAATTTAAAGTTTATAACTCACAGCATTAGTCATTTATAAGTTATACATTTCAAAGCCAGAGCCCTTTTTTTTTTTTTTTGGCTTAGACTGTTCTGTGAATAAGTGTAGTATTTTATTTTGCATTTTTAATGTATCCTTGTTCAATTAAATGGTATACCTTTCTTGATTTATTTCAGTTTTCTTTACCGAGCCACAATCTATGGCTCACATGCATAAAGCTTCCAGAAACCACAGTTTGAGGACCACTGCTTCAAACCCTGATGCAAGCTTTCTGCAGAGATTTAAAAATTGATCAAAAATCCTTAATATATTCAGACTTAAGAGTGTATTATTTCTGGAATGGACAGATTTAATCGGATTTAGGGGTGGCAATCACTAGTTCACAGATCTTAACATGGTTACCGCTGAGTTTTGGAGGTGTCGAAATTCCCTCTGCCTTTTAAAAACAAAAATAGTTGACCACAAATCTACCATGACAAGAACAAGAACTTGCTTCTTTAAAACAATTAAACCATCACGCTTTTGAAGGAGAATGTTTTCAATGCAAGAATAACATTTAAACCCCTGTTATGTCTGTCAAAGTCAAGCAAATGTTTCTTCATTGCAAAATGTAGAAATACCACATCAGCCACAGTTAATAAGCCTTCTTCATTGCAGAAAACAGAAATGATATATGCAAATGTGTGTGTGTTTGTACGCTATCCACCTCAGTTTCTGGACCGCTCCGGGTTCAGACTGTCATGATCAGTCGCTTATCAGTCCAAAGATCCAGGTCCCTTCTCCCGCAGACCCACTTTAACTTCTCCACGAGGGAGGGCGAACTCTGCTACAGCCTGTTCATGTTCTGCATGCATAAGTTGTGCTATGAACATCAGTCCAGTGTAACGCTCTTCTGGCTCTGACAAACAGCATGGATTGTTGCCCATAACTGTGGCTTCGGGCTTTTGGCTAGAATTCTTCTGAGTTTTGTTCTGGTGAAAACTGTCAAACAGTCGTCTGCAGCTGGCAGGCAGGACCTTCCCCTTTCAGGCCATGCTGAAGAAGCGTCTCTGGTGAAGTGAAGCCATGGGAAGGGCAGGTGTCCAGACTCAAAACATGGAGGGAGCGCTCAAATCCTAGTGTGTATGTTAATGTGTGTGTGTATGTGTGCAGCAAAAAAAAAGTTTTAGTACGTGGTTCAGATTTTGCACAAGCAGAAATATTGTCAGTCAGTCATTGGTCCACATACCTCTCATTTCCTTCGAACTTTACTTTTCTTGGTCTTCCCACATACTTCTTCCCAACACTTTTTCCTAACAACTTTCTTGTAATATTGGAGGACTAAAGAAACCTCTTGCAGGAAAATCATAATATTTTAACCCATTCATTAACGCATTCTGTGCTTTTTGGTCCATATTATCTTACCCTAAAATTAAAGGTTTCTTCCTGGGGAGGAGGCAACTCCTTGGGAACATTCTGACCCATTACGCATTTGGGTAATGATGGAATATACCTTTAAAACCTGTCCACGTCTAGGCCAAGAATCAAAGTCTTTCAGTGCTCTGTGCTGCTGTGCTCTGTGTTATAATTTTAAGCCTTTAATCTGATTAGCAGAACCTATTAAACTTTCATAATTTTGATTTGAGGCCTTTGGAAAAATTTCTGTTAATTTTAACAAGCTGTTATGCAAACTAGTATAATAATAATTAAATTATGCTGACTGAGGATTTCACGGTTTAAAAAAAGAAATTGGTTCTTTTAGGATTCCAGTGCTGAGTCTGAACACCGAGTCAGAAGTCCCCCTTCCCTTTTTAGCTGTAATCAGGTTTGAGGCAAGGAAGCACTTCCCAGTTTGATCAGACCCCTCTTTTGTCAATGTCCTTGGAAGAAATCCCACCACTGCTTACAAATTGTAATGGAAAAATGTGTATTTAACAACAGAAGAAATCGATAATTTTGACTCAATCTGCTTTATTGACGTTGCACAAGGGAGAACAGTTTACAGCATTAGAAATGTGTTCAGGTACCCTGTCATATCTGTTGTCACTAGGCAAAAAGAAAACTCCCATGAGGCCTGGGCTCACTCAGGAGGAACAGAGGTAAAAGGTGTTAAAATTTTGACCCAGACACATAGAAAGTACTCCTGTATCAGTGCTTCTGTGTTCTGTCTTGTGTGCACTCTGTTCTCTCAAACCCCCAATAGGTTGTGGCAGATGGCCGTTCACACTCACCCTGGTTCTGCTTGAGGGATAAGGGATTGCTGCAAAGTCAATGAAAGCGACTGTCCACGGTCGCTACACGCACATTCAGGAGGAGTGAATGCTGCAAGTCACTGATTTGATGCAATCTGCTGGGTTTCTTAGAAAACCTTTTAACCAATTTGAATAATAAACAAAATTTGACCGAATTGTTTGATAACTAGGGTCAGTTGGAATGTATGTACCTGACTTGAAATCTGTATGATTGGATTGAACTGACATTGCACAGTGCTTTGAGACAACCTGTGTTGTGAATTGGTGCTATATAAATAAACTGAAGTGAATTGAATTGAGTTTGAAACCTTCTGGAAGTAACATTTTTCAAATCAACTAAATATGAATGTTCAGTGTTACCTGAGCAGATTAACTCAATGCTCAAATCACTGCTCCCAAAATGATATTCAGTCAAACAGCCCCTTAATGCACGTGCTGACTGCAAACAGGAAGATACGATCCACCAGAATGGTTTGTCTGAAGGTTCTTTTGACTTTCTTGCTGAAACAGCAGCACCACAGTCCAGTTCACCACACACTTTAGCAGCTAAGTACTTGTTCCAATTATTATCCCTGTCAGTCACTGGTCTCCACTGTCCTCGATTTAGCATCTCCAGTGTCCCGGCACATCGGCTGGCCTCTCCCACCAACCTGATGGAGTCTAGATGTGAGCATCTAGACTCATCTAGAATAGACACTATTCTTAACCTTTCTTTAAGGGAATTTTGTGATTGTAGTAATTTTTCACCCCCCTATATGGCAGGGTGGATTATGTTTAAAATGCAAGGGAAAAAGAAAATTGCTACACCTCCTAAGGGTAATACTTGCAATTTGGCTTTTGACACACACCCCTGTATGGCAGGGTGGATTTATCATTAATTTACTCAGGATGTCGAAATATAACCAAATCAGAAGATGACACAGATTCGATGCACAGAATTAGATTGAAATGAGGTTTTATTGTTCCAATTTAGGTAGACCTTGATTAGAGTTGTTAGAAGCCAGAGGATGAGGAAGCCCCAAGGATCCGAGCAGAGAGAGAGTGTTCTGGCGGTGGAAATATTTACAGTGCAGATTTCCTGAAGAAGAGTTCCATATGGCGACAGGCAGGCAGACAGATGGGCAGATCGACAGGAAGGCAGGACAACAAGCGATCAGGCAGGCTGACAGAAGTCCACATAACAGAAACTATGTTCCAGCAACAGACTGTGTCAGCAGCTGTCTTAAAAAGCCATGAGCTCATTAGCTGGATGAGTTGCAGCTGAGAACAATGAAGTGCCAGAACCAGCCAGCAGAGATCTCACAGGATTAGATTAAATTTGGGATTTAATCTGGCAATAAATCCTGTTCTTTCAAAACATAAAACAAACTAAAGTACCTGAATGGATACATGCATCAAACATCAGGTCAGATACTAAAATTAACTGCAAAGTTAAGTTAGTTTCAAATTGTGGTTGTACACAAAACACAGTCTCTGGATTCAGATGTGCAGCAAATGTCTGGACAGCGAGGTTAACTGAAGTTAAACCAAGTCTCAAGTTATTGCTTACACAGAAGAAACCAGACTGAGTCAGAACATCTAAAATGTTGCCTATGTAGCAAAGTTGATTGTTACTAGCACAGAGATATTATTGGAGTTATTAACTCTTATCATCAGAATCAAACACATACCTTTAAAATACCACTAATAAAAGGGTTAAAATGCATAAGTGTGTACGGCTCGTTATGTCCGATCTTCTGTGTTTAAAATCACCCTTTAAATAAAGTTTGTCTTAACTTAAAAAAAAACACAAACACAGAACACAAACTGAGCATGTATGCTGAGCAGATAAACTGCTAGAACTAAGATGGCTGAGTTTTCAACATAAACAAAACCAAACGTCATAAAATGAAAAATGTTTAGATTATTTCATTCTAAACTACTTCTCTCTGCACAAAACACAACCTCTTACGTGAACCGTGCTGAGGAACATTTGTCCGGGGCGACGAAGTTGAAGAAAGCATCCACAGTGAACAAAGGGTTAACTGCAGCTAACCTCCGTAGCTGTGAGGTGGGGCGGCTCGCTCTGTCGGCCGGCCAAATTGCACGTTACAGCTGCAACCACGGTGATGCAGTCCCGTTGTCCTTCCTTCAGACCGGGAAAACTGTTCCACTTGGCGTTGTAGAGACAGGGTCTCTGCAGGGAACTCTCTGGAACACAGTTTGCTTCTGTAGACCTCAGAGAGAAAAGTCAAGCAACGCTTGTACCTTAATAATTCCGTTCATGAATGAATAGTGCATATGATCACATGATCGTATGACACTCTTGGATCCAGTTTGAACAGTTATGTCTGTTTGCCAGCAAAGAGACATTAGCGCGCTATGTCCCTCCGTCCAGTTCCGCTGGGGACCTGCGTGGAAGAGGTCAGCTTGTTGCAAAAGCGGAGTTTTTATTCGGACAGTGATGTGACGGGAAGTCCGCTGTTATTTCCTGTTCCTGGGTGTGCTGGAAGTGGGTTAATGTGATTTATTTTGAAAGTTCCAGAAACTTTGTTACTGGCCCTTCATGTTGTCCCCATGGCTCAGGTCCCAACAACATGCTCCAAAACTCACCAAGCTTACTCACCCGTTCTATTGGTTCACACAGCATACTCCAAGTGGGATCATACAAAATGTACAATGTACAAAATGAACAGTTTCCACACTTTCAAAATTGAATTTTTTCCAACGTATTCCAAACAACTGCCACACAACTCTACCCCGTCGAGGAATGGAGGGCCACTGGAGGCGCATGTTGCAGAGCACCCTGTTAGACTTCCCTCCCTCAACTGATCAGCATTCCCCCGATTAGTCTAACCTGTTTCCATGTCACTAATCACACCTCTGTATTTAAGCTATCTGGTTTCCGTTGTTCCTGGCTAGTTTCTTCTGTTTCATCCTTCCCAGTTACGTGTCCTGATCCCCTCATGCATAGCTGTAAGTTTTGTTCTTTATTATTACTAACTGTTGGGACCACAGCCATGGTTACAACATGCGGTACGGACTTTTCTGGAACTTTCAAAATAAATTGCATTACTTCCAGCATCTTAGGAAGGGGGTGTAACAGCAGACTTCCCATGATGCCACTGCCCGTATAAAACCCCCACCTTCCAAAGGAACCGATCTCTTCCATCTGGACCCCGCTGCGGAGCTGGCAGGAGAGACAGCGCGCTAATGTCTCTTTGCAGGCAAACAGACATAAACTCTTCAAACCGGATCCAAGGGTGTCATAAGATCACGCGATCATATGCACAAAGTTAAGTACGAATGAATTGCTGTATGTGTATCGGGTATTCATTTATAAAAAGGGGTAAATTAAGGTACAAGCGTTGCTTGACTTTCTCTCTGAGATCTGCAGAAGCTAACTGTTTCCATAGAGTTCCCAGCAAGCCGAGTGAAGCAGTTTCTGAAAGGAGGACAACCGGGACCGCATCACCATGGTTACCAGTAACTTGCAGTTTGGTCGGCGGACAGCGAGCCACACCCCCAACAGCTCCGGAGGTTAGCTGAAGCTAACCTTCATTCAAAGTGGATGTTTCTTCAAACTTCGTTGTCACCCGGACACTTCTCCTCAGCACGGTTCACATACGAGGTTAGGGATTTGGGCAGAGAGATAGAAGTATTTAGAATGAAATAATCTAAACATTTTTAATTTTATGAAGTTTGGTTTTGTTTGTGTTGAAAACTCAGCCATCTTAGCCATCTTTAATCAACTTGTTTATATTGTACATTGCCCATTAGTCTTCCCAAATCCTTTAATTCTGCTTGGTAGTTTAGTTGGATTGTTTTAGCATAGTAAAGAGTTTGTTGATTGAAATATGTTTGACTTTGAGTTGACTTATTTTTGTTAATAAATTCTTGTATTTTAAGAAATTGTGTGAATTCATTCCATGTGTGTGCAGAGCTTTGCTGTTCAATAATGTCAGAGCTTGGCTCACCCTTTTGATTTTGTCCTATTATCACCACCTTATTGGGCTGGTATTCACAGGACAACCCTTAACAGACCGAAATATTATTTGATAAAATATTAAAGTATTAATATTAAATAATATATTCAGACTCATAGTCACAACATAAAAACAGCCCAGCAGAGGATGTTCTTCCTGCGGCAGCTGAAGAAATTCAACCTGCCAAAGACTATGATGGTGCACTTCTACACAGCCATCATTGAGTCCATCCTCACCTCCTCCATCACCATCTGGTACGCCGCTGCTACAGCCAAGGATAAGGGCAGGCTGCAGCGTGTCATTCGGTCTGCTGAGAAGGTGATTGGCTGCAGTCTACTGTTGCTCCAGGAACTGTACACCTCCAGGACCCTGAAGCGGGCAGGGAAGATTCTGGCTGATCCCTCCCACCCCGGTCACAGACTCTTTGAGACTCTCCCCTCTGGCAGGAGGCTGCGGTCCATCCGGACCAAAACCTCACGCCACAAGAACAGTTTTTTCCCATCTGCCACCAGCCTGGTTAACAAAGCCCGGAAACCACCCTGACACTCTCCCTTTCCCCCACACCCCCCCTTTTTTTGCTGACAGGACACTTGTAACTTGTAACTCTATGCGTTACATTAACGCTCAGCTTGGACTCCTGCTTTACTTGCACTGCCATACTTGCACAATGATCACCTGCACTGTTGTATTGCTCTTGCATCTTATACTGCTCTATATTTACTCTCACTCACTTAAAACTGTGCACATATATTTATATTATATTGTAGATATGTTTATACTGTTTAATTTGTATTGTATTGCACTGACTACGCCAAAACAAATTCCTTGTATGTCCAAAAACCTACTTGGCAATAAAGCTTTTCTGATTCTGATTCTGATTCTGATCCACCAACAAATTAAAAGATCATATTGTTGAGAAGACCTGTCCATCAAAACAGAGACAGTCAAAACAAAAGCTTAGAATGACGAATCACAGATGGTTCTGATTAAACTTACAAAGCTGTCAGTAACACTGTTACCTGAGCAGGTAATTTGCACTTTCCGAGTGATGGAAAGATCAGACATTGTCGAACATTTCCACAAAGGTGAATTTTTGATGCAGGGTATATTTGTTAGCGGTACAGTTTCTTTGAATTGTTGCAAAGTGATTTGTCTTGAAACAGGAGAGCCACAGTTCAGCTTTTGGCATATCATATCTGGTTTCCACATGGTCCCGTCAGAGTCTTTTTTGTCAATCGCAGGTTCCCAGAGGCCATAATGTTTAATCTCTAAGTTACCACTGCAACCAGTGGCTCCTTCAACCAGTCTAACATCATCAGAGTTTGCGCAAAAACAGAGGTGTTTGAAGTCTATTTATAAAGGATTTCTGTAAAATATCAAATGTGAAACAAAACATCAGTTCTACCTGAACAGGTAAGTTTGGCAGCTTTGCCAAGTGAGCAGTGAGTCATTCTTCTTGGCCATGAGCCTCCACAGTCCAGCAGAGCTAACTCACTGCCCTCACAGTGAAACTCTCTGCTCCACACTGGAGTCTCCGCCACTCCACAGAGCGCCCCCTGGAGGACTAAAGGAGGCCCACAGCCAATCTCCCTGCAGACCACTTCTGCGTCCTCCAGGTCAAAGTCAGTTTCACACACTGAGGACCATGACTGGTTAGACTTCACTTCAAGTCTGCCTGAGCAATGATTAGACCCATTAACCAGCCTGACGGACTCTGAAAAGAATGAACAGGAGGATTATTTGACATTTTTACTGAATATGGCTTTAGTTTGTGTAGCAAAGCTACATTAACTCTTATTAATGCTCATAATTCAATCCTTCTTATAGTCTATTTACAAAGAATCTGAGCAGTTAAAACTTTCCATTCAGCTGTCTTCATATCACTAAAAGATGATCTTGGTATATTCTGCAGGATTCAGTTTTTTAAAATCAACTCAAAAAGTCATTTAAAAACGTAAAACTTGATGGGGGCTGATAATCAAAAACATAAAAATGTATTATCTGCTGATATATAACTATTGAATATTTAAATATATATATAAATATACAGGTCCTTCTCAAAATATTAGCATATTGTGATAAAGTTAATTATTTTCCATAATGTCATGATGAAAATTTAACATTCATATATTTTAGATTCATTGCACACTAACTGAAATATTTCAGGTCTTTTATTGTCTTAATACGGATGATTTTGGCATACAGCTCATGAAAACCCAAAATTCCTATCTCACAAAATTAGCATATTTCATCCGACCAATAAAAGAAAAGTGTTTTTAATACAAAAAACGTCAACCTTCAAATAATCATGTACAGTTATGCACTCAATACTTGGTCGGGAATCCTTTTGCAGAAATGATCCTTTTGCTGTCAATCAAGAAGGGATTCAGCCTCAGACAGATCATCCAATCATCATGCAGAAGCTGCAGCGTCCGGGCCAGCCGAGGCCAGCCCACTGCCCCATAGACCCCCAGAGACGCTGAGCGTCCGATGGGCGGGACGAAACCCAGCATTTTTGCTTCGCTATTGAACTCACTGTTTAAAGCACTGTGAAGCTGCGGGAATGAGTGAGAGGAAAGCCGCGTCGTTACCAGAGATAAGAAGCTGATTCTGAACAAAAGTTGAGTGCGTTGTAGCGCATTTAGTCAATGACATGTACACACAACAGTATATATTTGATCACTTATTTTTTGACATTTTAGGGGAAGCTGAGCTTCCCTTGCAGTCTTGGAGCAATCACCACTGATATATATATATATATATATATATATATATATATATATAAATATATATATATATATATATATATATATATATATATATATATATATATATATATAAATATATATATATATATATATATATATATATATATATATATATAAATATATATATATATATATCCACTGGTCCTCAACCTGGGGGACCAGTGGATTTCGTCTCTTCTTTTTGCAGATGACATGGTCCTGCTGGCCCCTCTAGCCAAGACCTACAGCATGTGCTATGGCGGTTCGCAGCCGAGTGTGAAGCGGCTGGGATGAAGATCACCTCCTCCAAGTCCGAGGCCATGGTTCTCGACTGGTAAAGGGTGGCTTGTCCTCTTCAGGTTGGAGGGGAGTTCCTGCCTCAAGTGGAGGAGTTCAAGTATCTCGGGGTCTTGTTCATGAGTGAGGGAAGAATGGAGCGGGAGATCGACAGACGGATCGGTGCGGCTGCCGCAGTAATGGGGGCGCTGTGCCGGTCCGTTGTGGTGAAGAGAGAGCTGAGCCGAAAAGCAAAGCTCTCAATTTACCGGTCGGTCTATGTTCCTACCCTCACCTATGGCCATGAACTTTGGGTCATGACCAAAAGAACGAGATCCCGGATACAAGCGGCTGAAATGAGCTTCCTCCGTAGGGTGGCCGGGCACTCCCTTAGAGATAGGGTGAGGAGCTCGGCCATCCGGGAGGTGCTCGGAGTAGAGCCGCTGCTCCTCCACATCGAGAGGAGCCAGTTGAGGTGGCTCGGGCATCAATACCGGATGCCTCCTGGACGCCTTCCTCGGGAGGTGTTCCAGGCACGTCCCACCGGGAGGAGGCCCAGGGGACGGCCCAGGACAAGTTGGAGGGACTATGTCTCTAAATTGGTGTATGGATGAGTGTGTTTATGGTTGTTTGTGTGTTGCACTGCGATGGACTGGCGACCTGTCCAGGGTGAACCCCGCCCCTGCTGGAGATAGGCACCAGCTTCCCCACAACCCACTATGGATAAGTGGTAGAAAATGCCTGACTGACTATATATATAAATATATTAGATTAATAGAATTTGACATGATGTGGTATTAAAAGGTAAGATCAGAACCCTCTAAAAATGTTTCCTTAAGATGGTGTGATGAACAGTGCCAAAGGCTGCTGAAAGTTCTTTGACAATAATAAATTCCCCAGTGTCGGCAGCCATCAGGGAATCACTTTACAATCTGGAGAAACCCCTCCAGGCCACACATAAAAATAAATCAAACCATAGATGTCCATAAATTACGTTACGCGTAATAAAATTAAATAACAGGAGGGAAATTATTGAACACCTGATGAAAGGGGGTGCAAAATGTCATGGAAGCTTCATTGAAAGTGGACAATGTTGAGGCTATAATCTGGAATTGAGTAGAACATCGATACATCATAAATCTGCCATGAAAGGTGCTGCCATAAGATTTAACACAGAGTGAAAAGATTTATCAAAAGAGTTGTCCTCTTGTGGAGAGCTTCAGAAAAAGCTGGAATTAGCAGATACAGCTGTCACAATAGAAAACTTCTGTCATGGTCTGTATGCATGTTTGGAAAAGGAAAGGAAAAGGGTTGTTGAAGCATGTTTAATAGTTTGAAGCTTGTGAAATACTAGGAGGATATAGTCTGTTCAGATGAAAATTTAGAGGTAGGAACATCATGGTGAAGGTCTGGTTTTCAGCATACAGCACTAGCAGACTTCATGTAATTGAAGCAATGAATGGCAATAAATGGTTAAATGTACTGAGACATTCTTGATAAAAATGTGTTGCCATCTTCCCAGATGATGAAGATGCAACAAAGGTGAACATTTCACCAAGACAATAATTCCAAACATACAGTCAAGGAAATTTGTTTCAGAAAAAAAAAGATAGAGTGGAAAAAAGATAAGCTCCATATCTCTGAAGAAGTTCTCCACGAATGCCTTTCTATGTATCAGAGAGCTGTTAGGGCCATGTGCAGGTTGCTAATCATCTTTTGCTGACTGGCAGATTTGTAGTTATTGTTTTCTTTGACCTGAAGACTATGTCTGATACTGCTGACAATAGGATTCTGCTGTCAGGTTTAAAAACAGTGTGTAGGGATCACATGCAAACCTTTTTATTGTTTGAATCTTATCTAACCGGTCGGACTTTCTCAGTCCAGTCAGCCAATTTCTCCTCAGCAACAGCTCCCTTTTCTTCTGGTGTGTCTCAAGGTTCCTTTTTGGGTCCAATGCTGTTTTATTATATTTATGCCACTGGGGCTCATTTTTAAAAGAACATAATATGGCTCATTGCTACATGGAGGATGTCCAGATATACCTACCATTTAGACCAAACATCAAAGGTTACAATCAGTCTCTATTTGACTGTATAAGTAAGGTTAAATCCTGGATGACAAGTACGTTTTTACATCTTAATAATAACAAAATGGATCATTTTGTTCGGGCACAGCTACACCTATGATGACCCTGGGCTTCTGGGCCCTTGCTCCAGATTTTTCCTCTCATGTGTCAAGAACCTTGGTTTGACATTTGATGAGAATATGAAAAACTTTATGCTCTTTTGTTATTCAGTTGACTATTTGTTTATTGTTCTTTATTTTTTTTATCAATATATTTATTATTATTCAATTTGCTCCCTCCACCCTCCACCCCCCACCCACACTGTCATCATGATTACGTTTATAATTACTGTATAATTACAGCAATTATAATTACAGCTCTTCTTTCTAGGAATCTGGCCAAATTTATTAGGTCTCCAAAACTCTGACAACCCAGGGTCCAGAGCAGGACACAGAGTCATAGTTTAACTTTAACTTTGATTGAATAGAAAATTAAAACAATTAAATGGGGCTTACTGAACATGAGATCTCTCTTTTCCAAGACTTTGTTAGTTAATGACCTGATTTGTGACAATCAGATTGATTTATTTTATCTCATAGAAACCTGGCTGCAGCAAGAGGATTATGTTACTATAAATGAGTCATCTCCTAATTATTTAAATTTTTACATACCTCGAATACTGGGCAAAAAGGAGTAGCAACCATCTTTCAGTCCGATTTATTAATTAGTCCCAGACCAATAAATAGCTTCAACTATTTTGAATATTTAATCCTTAGTTTTCCTCATCCAAATTGCAAAGTACTAAAACCACTTCTGTTTGTTGTTTTGTATCTTCCACCAGGCCTTTATTCTCAATTTTTAGATTAGTTATCTGATTTAGTGTTAAATACTGACATGGTCATTATAGTGGGGGGATTTTAACATCATATTGATGCTAAGTGATAACCTAAATGTAGTGATAACCTAAATGTAGCCTTTAATGTTATCTTAAACTCAAATACCTTTGCTCATAACATCCGCAGACCTGCAGTACCCTCTTTTGTCCTTATATTAGGACCTTATGCTAACATATGTCATTAAGTATGAAGAAATATCAGTATTTCCTCATAACCCTGTTCTGTCTCGCCATTTTTAATAACATCTGAGTTTAATCAGTCATCTCACAAAGTGGAACTCATATACAGTATTATATAGAATCATTACACATAGAGTGACATATTCCAAGCCTCGGCTTCTTTTAATTTTGATGTTTGTGAAAAGTTCAGTGTCTCGCAAAATTAGCATACTATGAACATTTTCATTATTGGACACTCGTGGTGGTACACCCTGATCAGCTAATTAACTCAAAACACCTGCAAAGGTTTCCTGAGCCTTTAAACGGTCTCTCACTCTGGGTCATAGGTTACACAATCATGGAGAAGACTGCTGACTGGACAGATGTCAAGAAAACAGTCATGGACACCCTCCACAAGGAGGGTAAGCAACAAAGCTAATTGCTGAAGAAGATAGTTGTTCCATTGAAGGATTTGGGGGAGCTTCACAAGGAGTGGACTGAGGCTGGAGTCAGTGCATCAAGAGCCACCACACAAAGACAAATACAAGACATGGGCAACAAATGCCACATTCCCCATGTCAAGCCACTCCTGAACCAGAGACAATGTCAGAAGCATCTTACCTGAGCTCTACATTTTATTTGAAAATAAAGGTTCCAGAGTCTGGAGGAAGAGTGGAAAGGCAGAGAATCCATGTTGCTTGAAGTCCAATGTGAAGTTTCCACAGTTGATGGTTTGGAGTTACATGTCATCTGTTGGTTCTGGTCCACTGGGTTTTCTGAAGTGCACAGTCAAGGAAACCATCTACCAACAAATTCTAGAGCACTTCATGCTTCCCTTTGCTGACAAGCTGAATGGAGATGCTGATTTTATTTTCCCTGTATGGGGAGTGTACAATGTCCAATGTTGTGTGTCTTTACGTTTGGTGCGTGGGTCTAAGTGTTTTTATGTGTACGGATGAGGGTGGGAATGTGTGATTGTGACTGTGTGCGCCTGTTTTTGTGTCAGGTTGGGTCTTGGGCTGCTCCCTCTCCTGGATCAGCTATTTCCTCCACTCCACACTTTCAGCGAGTGGCTGGTGTCTGTCTGCTGGTGTATTTGTGTTTCTCTGTGTCCGAGGCTGGTTGTTTTGTTGTGTGCCAGCTCATTCCTGGTGGCTGCTTGCCGGGGCCTGGGCCCCTGGCTCTGTTAGGCCTCTGCTTGGGGGTGTCGGGTTTCTGGGTCCATGGCTGGATCTGCTCCGGCATAGACGGCTGTCAGCGGGGCCAGTGGGCTCGTCACTGCAGCTCTCTGGGGCTTCTGCACTGTGCTGCTGGGTGGTTCCCCTGGGACTCTCCTCTGTTCTTCTCTGAGGGGGTTGTGGTGGTCTTGGAGGTGTCCCTCCCAGGGTTCCCGTGCTCTGAGGGGCCTTTGGATGTCTGAGGCTCAGACCTCCTCCGTATCAGTCTCAGGTCCAGGGTGGCAGGTCTGTGGCTCCTCACACTCACTATTGCATATTTTTAATGGAGAAACCTTATATGAACACGCGCACTCACACTTACATCCCCAGGCACCCCCCATGTTTCTGCAGGTGCAGAAGCAGTCTTCCAGTATCTTGTATTTTCTTCATCCTTCTTTATCTTCTCTATTCTTTTCTCCTTCTTTCCCTTTTTCCTTTTAGCCCCCCCCCCCCCCCCCTCTCTCTCTCCTTCTTGCTTCTTTTTTTTTCCTTTTCATTTCCCTCTCCCTGTCAATTGCAAAATGTATGTGCTCTCTTTCATCCTCTAGACTTGAAAACTGGCTCAGAGCTTATCTGTTTAGCTGTGTTTCTCTCCTAGATGAACCCAATATAGGAGCTACTACTGCCTTTAACCTTTCACTTCTCTTTCACATAGAAAGTACTCCTGGATCTCTGTTTTTGTTTGCATGCATTGTCTTCTCAAACCCCCAGCTAGATGTGGCACATGTCTGTTCACCAGTCATGGGAATAAAGGCGCTAAAATAAAAGGATTTACTTTTTTCAGTAATGAGTAATCAAAGAATTACTTTTTTCAGCGTAACAACGCTAAAGAAAGCTACTCATTGAAGCTCTTGTCATCTGTCGTGGCTTACAGGACAGACACAGGAGGTAAGCTTTTTTTTTTTGGTGAAGGGAGGAGTGAGGGGCAAGACAATTGCATAAGTAATGATGATTGGCTAAGGTAGAGTAACCTTTCATTGCAAGCCAATCAGAGGCAGTTTTTAGTTTACACACAAACCGCAAACACACACGGCAGCCCTGCTCAGGCAAACTAGGAGATGTAAGCTGAAACAATGACGGGTCTGGAGGGAAAGATTGCGTTTTCAAAGTGGAAGTACAGACACAACTTTATTCTCCTTGAGGTAAAAGGAAAGAACGGACATGTGAAGTAAATCTTAAAAGTTCAGTGTCAGTACTTGTATATGTAATTCCACTTCATGCAACTGGCCTGTGAAACTTTAAAACATAAAATCTAAATTTGTAGACATATTTAAATTTTAAAATGTAACGTAATAGTTACTTTCTCTTTTAACTAGTTACTTTTATAGTGGAGTAACTCAGTTACTAACTGAGTAACTTTTTGGGAGAAGTAACTAGTAACTATAACTAATTATTTTTCTAAAGTAACATGCCCTACATTGTTGTTCACACCGAGCCAGGCTCTGGTTCTGCAGAAGGTGTCTTCCTGTTAAAGATTTCCCCTCCACTGTCACTCCATTCATGCTTGGTATGAGGGATTGCTGCAAAGTCAATGCCAGTGACTCTCCACTGTTGCTACATGCTCATCAGGAGGAGTGAATACTGCAAGTTACTGACTCAATGCAATCTGCTGGGTTTCCTTAGAAAACCTTTTAACCAGCTTGAATAGTAAACTGAATTTGACTTCACTGTTTAATAATTAGAATCAGTTGGAATCTATGTACCTCTGTCTATGAATCTGTCTGGACGATTCGATTGAATTGACTTTTTTTGTGAAGTGTCTTGAGACGATATGTGTTGTGAATTGGCGCTAAATAAATGAACTGAATTAAGTTCAATTGTTGACTTGTTCAGAACTTTGGTCGGCTTCGGTTGTTGTTAGATTTCTCTATAAATAAACTTTGACTTGACTCCTGCCAGTCTGACCTACCTTTGGTCACCTCCTGAGTGTGAGTTTTCCGGTTTGTCTGTAAGACTGGAGCAGGACTTTGTTCTTAGGTGAGCGGTAGAGTTCTGGTTAGGTCAGTTGGTTCTGGGTGAACCATTAACTATTTGCACAGTTTTGCTGTGTTATGCATAAAGTTAACCTGGCAAAAATGGGCAAGAGTAGAGCTGGCATGACTGAACTTAACCAAAATGACAAACGTTTGCACAGCAATGGTTTAAACAATTTACAACACAGTTTCATCTGCTGAAGCAGAAGTTAAAGGTCAACAATGAGAGCACGGACAATGGGCTAAACCAATAAGGACAGTCTGAAAATTATGGATTTAAAACTTGTAAAAAAAAATTAACGGAGAGGTTATTTGTTCTGTTTGTTGACATAATCAAACAGATTAGATATGAAAATCATTTTATCATGAATGGTTTTACCTGAGCAGGTTATCTCTGTGGAGTAATGGGAATATGCAATCCACTGGACACATTCTGTCGCAGAAGATCCATCACAATCAAAAAATTTCCACATGTTTGCTTTAGATGTCAACTTTCTTTTTGTGGATAAAACAGTAGAACCACAGTCCAGCTGTTTACACAACCAGTCCATTGCAAATACCAGGGTCTGATAACCCCAATGTACTGGTTTCCATTCCCCCTGGTATTTAATCTGCAACGTGCCAGCACATCGACTGCCTCCTCCAACCAACCTGATGCCATCGGATTCTGGGCAGAGGAAAAGCAGTGGCTTTTTATCAAACTAACTTAAATCAATTATTTTTTTTAAAGTAAAAACTGTTTTTCTCAATATATATAAAACTTTGAACTCCCTTACAGTCATTTCACTCTACCTGAACAGGTGAGTCCAACAGCTCTGCCAGAAGATTTTCTACCTGAGGTGCCACAGTCAAAGAGAGCAGCCTCATCACCTTCACACTGGAACTCTCTGCTCCATGTTGGAGTCTCTGTTTCTCCAAAGAGCGCCCCCTGGAGGACTAATGGAGGCCCACAGTCAAGCTCCCTGCAGACCACCTCTGCATCCTGAAGGTCAAAACCATCTTCAGCCACTGAGGACCACGACTGGCTAAACTGGTCAGATCTCACCGCCAGTCTGCCTGAGCACAGACTGGTCCCATTCACCAGTCTGACAGAGTCTGAACAGAGAGAGGAGAAGATGCAGCTGATTTATGGGAAGTCATAGTTTATTTACCTGTAAGTTTCTAAAATGATTTATGCATTAAATTATCATTCTAGTTATTAAAACAATTATTAAGGAACGAGTCTGAAGAGTATACCCGTTGTGAACTGCTTCTATGAATTGAACTGAGACGCAACCTCATTGACACTGTACCTACATGAGAACCAGAACCATAACCTTACCACAGTTCTGGACCTAAATCCCTCAGATTAAGTTCAGTTTTACTATAAAGTGCTTTGTGTTGGTTTACTGGATATTCTCCCTGTTCACTAAACCAGCAAAGAAAGCAATTAATGAAATCACCTGAACAGAGAATCTCTACATTGGATGTCTCAGCTCTTCGTAACGACACCACAGATCCACAGTGGAGCTGTCTGCACACTTCAGCTGCTGACGTCAGGTTCCAGTTCAGTTCCTCATCTATCACAGGTTTCCAGACTCCCAGATCTTTCTCCTCCAGTCTGCCTCCACAGCGACTACTTCCTGCTACCAGTCTGACCTCATCACAGAGCACTGGACCAAATAATGTTTACATGGATTATAAAAAGCAAACATCACATTAAACTATTAATGATGGTCTTGATGGAGTATGGCTGCACGTTAACAAATACTTTTAATATGTGACAGGTAGGCAGGACATTATCACAATAAATGCATCAAATCTATTCCTGTTATTATAAACATTTTACACATTTCTAATTTAGTACTGACTAGCACCAGTACCTAATTTAAATATACAGGTCCTTCTCAAAAAATTAGCATATTGTGATAAAGTTCATTATTTTCTATAATGTAATGATGAAAATTTAACATTCATATATTTTAGATTCATTGCACACTAACTGAAAAATTTCAGGTCTTTTATTGTCTTAATATGGATGATTTTGGCATACAGCTCATGAAAACCCAAAATACCTGGTGGTAACCGGTGGTTTGCCGGTTCGAACTCCCGCCTTCCCTGCTAATGGTGGTCGGAGGGTAACTGGATCGGTCTTTCTGGTACAGCACTTTGCTGGTTTGAGTTTTACTTGAGGTTCAGGGACTTTTTTGTGTCAACAGATAACTTTACATCAGAGTTGACAAAAATCACTTTTCCATCCTGGGACCTTTTCTATTCAATATCTACATGCTTCCCCCACGCTCAAATCATAACAAACAACAAGATGAGTTACCATAACTACGCAGATGACAATCAGCTCTACATTACAGTGTCACCAGGTGACTATGAACCTGTTCAAGCGTTGGTTTGATGCAGAGAACAAATCAATTTTTGGATGAGCCATAATTTTCTTCATCTGAATAAAAACAAAACTGAAGTCCTTATTTCTGGCCCAAAGGGTGAGCAACCAGGAGTCAGCACACAGCCTCAGTTACTACAGCTAGAAACCACAGATCAGGGTGTTGTAATGGACTCAGAACCACATAAACACAATAACTAGGTCGGCCTTCTATGACATGAAGAACATTTCCAGGATTAATTGACTAATGTCCAGCAGGATCTGGAGAAACTCATCCATGTTTATCTTTAGTGGGATTGATCACTGCAGGTTCTTCACAGGTCTGCCTAAAAAGTCCATCAGTCAACTGCAGCTGATCCAGAACGCTGCTGCACGTCCTCACTAGAACCTAAAAAGTACAGAAAATCAGCCCAGTTCTAAAGTTCTTCCACTGGCTCCCTGGACCTAAGAGAATATAATTTTAATTACTTCTGTTAGTTTATAAGTCACTGGAAGGCTTAGCACCAAAATACAATAAAGATGTATTGCTGTTTTATCAACCTTCCAGACCAAGCAGGTCTTCTGGTTCCAGTCTACTTTGCATCCCTAGAACCAGGACCAAACATGGAGAGGCAGCACTCAGTTCTTCTGCTCCACTAATCTGGAATAAACTTCCAGAAAACTGCAGAGATGCTGAATCCCTGAGTTGTTTTAAATCCAGTTTAAAAACCCATTTGTTTAGAGTTGCTTAGATTCTTCTATTTAAACTATGACCTAAAACTTCATTTAGTCACAGTCTGTCTTCCAACTTTTCTTTGCCGTCCTTTTTATGCCACCAGTGTATGTTTTATGTATTCATCATATAAAGCACTTTGAATTTTCTTTTTCTTAAATGTGCTATACAAATAAACTTGCCGGTCAGATCCTGGTTATTTTTGCCTATCTTATATTCTGGGTTTACTATCTGGTAGGGCACTCCGATGGGCAGAGGCAAGATTCACTAATTATAGTCATTTTGGCTGCACTTATGATGAATTCTTAAAGGACTTCAGATCCATATTCGATTTAGAGATGGGTCAGACTGAGGTGGCTCATAGGTTATGCACGCTTAAGCAGCGCAACCGTCCACTTACTGATTTTTCCATAGATTTTCGAACTTTGGCGGTTGCATCTGGCTGGAATTCCGGTGCATTGAGATCAATGTTTTTTCAGGCTCTGGATGAAAATTTAAAGGATGAACTAGTTCTATTGGAGGAACCAGAGGACCTAGATGAATATATTGATTTAGCCCTCCGCTTGGATAACCGTATAAGGGAAAGGAGGCGGTCCCGCGCTGAGCGGTTTTTGCCTAGAGCACAGTCTTCCACCACTCACCAGACACCGACCCAACTGGTACAAACTCCAGGCCAGGTAGAGTCCGAGCCCATGCAGCTCAGACGGGCGCGGTTGTCTGATGATGAGCAGAGTCGCCGGCGGGAGGCCGGGCAGTGTTTTTACTGCGGATCCCCCGAGCATTTGGTTTTGGCTTGTCCTATTCGGCCAAAAGGTTGGGTCCGCCGGTTCTAGCGGGGCGACTGGTGGACCAAAGGCCCTTTAGCATGCCCTCACGTTTCACATTACCTGCCACATTAGTATTGAATCAACAGAGCCTCACTCTCTCCGCCCTACTAGATTCGGGTTGTGAACTGAGCCTAATCGATCAGGATCTGGTAAATCTCCACCAGATTAAGATTGAACCATTAACCGTGCCACGTCAAGTCTTGGCCTTAGATGGCTGGACGCTCCACAGTATTACCCATAGAACTCTACCCCTGGAATTAGTCTTATCTGGTAACCATAGGGAGCTTATTACCCTGTTTGTGTTTCCCATAGTACAGAGCTCTCTTGTGCTTGGATTTCCTTGGCTGCAGCTTCACAACCCGCATCTGAACAGGGCGGAGTTATGGGTAGAATCATGGTCCACCCAGTGCTTGTCATCCTGTCTCCACTCAGCTGTTCCCCCTAGTACTAGTACTCCTGAGAAGGAGAGGGAGGTCGAACTTCCCGATCTTACTCGAGTACCAAGTGAGTATTATGATCTAAAATCAGTGTTTAGCAAGTCTCGGGCTCTGTCCCTCCTGGCGCACCGTCCTTATGACTGCGCTATTGACCTTCTGGCAGGAGCTCCATTACCATCCAGCCGGTTATATAAAATCTCTGGACCGGAGAGGTTGGTAATGGAGAATTATATAAACGAATCATTAGCCTCAGGAATAATCCGACCGTCTTCATCCCCATTGGGAGCTGGGTTTTTCTTTGTCGGCAAGAAAGATGGGTCTCTCCGCCCCTGTATAGATTATAGGGGATTAAACGCCATCACGATAAAGAACAAGTACCCTTTACCCCTTCTTTCATCGGCCTTCGAACCAGTTTATGGCGCCACAATCTTTACTAAACTTGATCTTAGGAACGCATACCACTTGGTCCGAATCCGCCAGGGAGATGAGTGGAAGACGGCTTTTAAGACTCCACTCGGACACTACGAGTACCTGGTGATGCCGTTTGGACTATGTAATGCACCCGCCGTGTTCCAGGTTCTTGTAAACGATGTATTAAGGGACTTCCTGAATCTATTCGTTTTTGTTTATCTTGATGACATTTTGGTTTATTCAAAGACTCCTATAGAGCATCGCCGGCATGTTCGTTTAGTCCTTCAGCGCCTCCTGGAAAATCAGCTGTTTGTGAAGGCCGAGAAGTGCGAATTCCACCAGTCATCCATCAGTTTTCTGGGTTTCGTCCTCGAGGGTGGGCAGGTTCGCGCTGACCCCAGCAAGATCAAGGCGGTGGAGGACTGGCCTATCCCTACCACTCGGAAGGAATTACAACGGTTTCTGGGCTTTGCCAATTTTGATAGAAAATGTATTATGAATTACAACCAGAAGGCCAGCCCCCTCACAGCCCTGACTTCCTCTAAGGTGACAACGCATTCAGCACCTTAAAAGACAAGTTCACCCATGCTCCAATGCTCGTTCACCCTGATTCAGCAAAACAGTTCATTCTGGAGGTGGATGCTTTGGACACCGGGGTGGGAGCGGTGCTCTCCCAACGCCAGGACCTTGGCTCAAGGCTTCATCCATGTGCCTTTTTCTCTCGCCGCTTATCTGTGGCAGAAAGGAACTATGATGTGGGTGACAGAGAGCTCCTAGCTATTAAGCTCGCTCTGGAGGAGTGGCGCACTGGTTGGAGGGCGCTGAACTTCCAGTGCTGGTCTGGACCGACCATAGAAATTTGTCTTACATCCAATCAGCAAAACGGTTAAACCCTAGACAATCACGTTGGTCATTATTCTTTTCTCGCTTTAATTTGTTGATCTCTTACAGACCCGGCACCAGAAACACAAAGCCAGATGCCCTGTCACGACAGTTCTCCACTAATGAAACTGAGAAGCTAGCTGCGCCTATCCTGCCTCCTAGCTGCACTATTGGAGCCGTTACCTGGGAGATTGAGGACAGCGTGCGGCAGGCCCTCCTCGCTGACCCGGGGCCAGGAACTGGACCACCTAACCGGATGTATGTTCCCAGCGCTGTTCGGTCCCGGCTCATTACCTGGTTCCACGCTTCAAGGTTCGCCGTCCACCCAGGAGCTAATTGGACCATTGCTGCCCTGTCTAGACGCTTTTGGTGGCCCACTTTACACCGAGACATTAGGGATTATGTCTCAGCCTGTAGAACCTGTGCTCGTAACAAGACATCTAATCGGCCACCCCCTGGCCTCCTGCAACCGTTGGACGTTCCTCCTCGACCTTGGTCCCACATCGCCGTGGATTTTGTCACTGGCCTTCCAAACTCTCATGGTATGACTACTATCATGACTATTGTGGACAGATTTTCTAAAGCCTGCCATCTTGTACCTCTCAGGAGACTGCCTTCCGCTTTCCAGACTGCTAAGCTTATGGTCAAGCACGTATTCCGTTTGCATGGAATCCCCCAGGACGTGCTGTCGGACCGTGGGCCCCAGTTCACCGCCCAGGTGTGGAAGGAGTTTTGTGGAGGAGTGCTGGGGACCACCGTCTCTCTAACTTCCGGTCATCACCCGCATACCAATGGCCAAGTGGAGAGACTTAATCAGGAGATGGAAGCAACGCTACGCTGCGTAGCATCCTCCAGCCCTACTGATTGGAGCGACTACCTGCCCTGGATTGAGTACTCACACAATTCACATGTCTCCACTGCCACCGGTTTATCCCCGTTTGAAGTTTCGCTGGGGTATCAACCACCCCTGTTTCCTGCTGATGAGAAGGAGATCGCTGTTACCTCTGTACGACAGCACGCCCGGCGATGCAGACGGATTTGGACGTCTACCACCAAGGCCCTTCAGCGGTCCGCTGCAGCCAACATACGCTATGCCGACAGGCAACGGATCCCCGCTCCTACCTATCGCCCGGGTCAGCAGGTGTGGCTGTCTACACGGACTGTTCCGCTCAAGTCTCTGTCCCGGAAGCTATCTCCCAGGTTCATCGGTCCATATGTTATAGATTCTGTGGTTAACCCTTCATCGGTACGTCTACATTTGCCCCCTAGTTTCCGGGTCCATCTTGTGTTTCAGATTAAGCCTGTCCAGTCCAGCATGCTCTGCCCTCCGGCCGTGCCCCCTCCACCCGCCCAGGAGTTCCAAGGCCACCCGGCCTACTCGGTCCGCCGGATCGTGGCCTCCCGTCGACAAGGAAGGGGGTGGCAGTTCTTAGTGGATTGGGAGGGTTACGGTCCAGAGGATCGCCTCTGGGTTCCCCGGTCTTTCATCCTGGACTCTAGACTGATTCAGGACTTCTGGTCGTCCCAGGCCAGTTCGTCTAGACCGCCCGGAGGCGGTCTTTGAGGGGAAGGTGGTGTCAGATCCTGGTTATTTTTGCCTGCTACTAACCCTTCTCCACCAGTAGGGGCGTTAGGAGCTGAGTTCTGGGTGGTCAGGTGTATCGCATGAGTGTCATCAGCTGGAGGACTATAAGAAGGAGGCGAGCCAGTACTTCGACACCTGAGTGTTTTGCCTCCTCATGGTATTCAGCCTGGCCAATTTCATGATTTTGTGAAGTTTTTGATCTTCTGTGAAGACTCTGTTTATTCCCTTGACTAATGGTCTTATCTGTCTCAGGATACCAAAGCCTAGTTCCTAAGAGATCTCTGGAAGACTTCTAATAGTTTATGGATTCTGGATTCTCGCTCTTCTACCCGCTGGCTGCCGGATCAGACGTTTGCTTCATAGCTCCAGGCGAACCCTGTCCACCCTCCTCCGAACCTCTCAGGACTACCTTGCTCCAACGTTGCAGTGTTGCTCACAGCCCCTCCAGGATCATAACTTCTCTCCCTGGCGGACCTAACTCAACCGGACGTAAGCTCTCACATAGAGCACATTGTTAAGGTTTCTTTGGTGGTGTCTTACCTGCGTTCGCTTTTCTCTTGCAGTCGCTCAGCATCCTCGGTTTCCAGTACCTGGTTCTGCAAATAAAACTTCTTACTAAACGCTTCTCTGTTTAGTTGTGTTTTTCTGCATGTGGGTCAAGTCGGCCATTAACACTATGACATTGCCTTGCCTAACATGACAACACATCAGCCTTGCTTTACACATCAGATAAATGGTTTCTAGGTTTTTATCACAGCATCAATGCTCCTAAACTTCTAAACCTTTTCCTGATTATAGATCTGATTTTTGATTTTTCCTCATCTGAGTAGAAAGAACGGCTGTCATACCGGCAGAGAGAAACATCTAAACAGCACTAAAAACCCATGTTTTAGCCTCAGTGTTTGCATGAGCATGCTCAGCGAAGCTCATCTGCATTTCTGGTTGAGCAACATTATCAGTCTGGCTTATCCTGGCAAATCTAAACTTCTGACCTTTAACTGGAAACAGCTTATCTCAGAGAGCTGAGATATAATAAAAACACAACAGAAAATAAAAAAAACATTATCACCCTCTTCCTATTGCTACTGCAACATCCATCCATAACAAAAAACACTCAGTGAAGAGACACAAACTTTCTGTAGAAACAAAATCAGTTACCGAACCTTTGAAGCAGGGGCTTTCCTGGCACCATTTGAAGGGTGAAGAGGCTGTGACCTGCAGGTTTTAACACCTTTACCCTTTTAAACTTCAGTACAACAGGAACTGGAGAAGGTGGACATCAACAGTTCCGGTTTTACTTTACGTCTCTGGATCCAATTTCTAATTATTAAATACCCCAAAGCTCTGATTCTAGCTTTAGTTGACTGCAGTTTATCAGAAAGAGCTTTAAACACCAAAGTGTTCCTCTACATTTCTAGTGTTAAAACAAACATGAATCGTGATGCACACAACAAATATCTAAAACATTCCTGCAGGAGGATATTAAATGAAAAATAAGTTTGTGTTCATCAGTGTTTAGAAGTTTCTGTAAATGAATCATGCAGCTGTAAAGCAACAACTCTGGCCAGAAGCAGGCAAGTAAAACTTAAATGTAAAATAATTCAAAAGGTCCGTCCTCCTCATGGAGCCGACAAACATTTAAGGAACCAACTGTAGAACCCCAGAGCTGTTCATCATTCTTTGTTGAGGCAGAAATTATTTATAAGCAAACAGTCTCTAAGAGTAGCAAAGGTTCTAGCTGGATCTGGACCCAGTCGGGTCTGATCACCGAACCAACTGCAAACAGGTTGCTGGCAGCCAATGAGAAATAGAGGCTGGGACACAGCAACAGGTTGGAGCCATTTTCTTTTCATACTATACCAACATAAACATAAAAACAACAGTCGGCATAAAATAAACTAAATTAACTAACTAGATTCAAACAGTGATAAATAAAATAAGCAAAAAACAAAACAAACAACAAAAATATACAAATGAGAGAAACATGCAGATATTTAGGACCTTACTAAAACAACCCAAACAATTTAGATGTTGAGCATTAAAGTAAAAATCCTCTTTAATTGATAAATGTCAGTGATCAATTAAATAACATTGTTTAGTTGGGGCTTAATTTAGAGAATTGGCATCTCAGGATAAAATGATTTCCAAATAGAATAAATGTATTTATCACAAGTTCTCAATGTTTATGTCAATGCTCAATCCAGGCCAAACATTTTTTGTCTGTTAAGATAGAAATAATACTTTTAGATTAAAAAACTGACTTTAACATTTTCTACCTACAAACTCAGAAGCTCAGATAAATGATCCAAACTCTCAACATGAGTGGAACAAAGAAACCAGTCAACACGATCAGAACCATGTTCATATGTGGGTTAAATTTCAAGTCTTGCATCTCATTCATATTATGGGGGAGTGAAACAGAAATACAATTCTGAGAATATCTTCAATTAGCGCCCCCTACTGGTCTGTTTGATGCATTCAGGGGTCCTCATTCTAACATCAGTCTGTTTGAGGGAAATTTTCAGAATCTGTGACGACTGAAGACGCCATAGTTTTATCTTCCTAAGATGACAAACTGCCGTCGAACAGAAAACTGAATCCTAGAATGAATTTAATTAAACATAGTTTCATTTAGAGACCAGTAAACCTAGCAGCTGGTCTGCCACAGAGCTAGAGTTAGACCAGAGTACATTCTGTGTGCCAACTAGTGAGAAAAGATCAGAACTTCCATTGAAAAATGTAAGACTTCCCAAACCGTTCTCAGAGCCACTCATACGTAATTAAATATAGGATGTTTTTAGAGAAAAACATGTGTATTATTTAGTTTTGGAGAAAGCATTCAGATATTTTACTTTCAGAGTAAAATCGGGTCTGAGCCAAAACATTAGAAACCAACAGGAAACAGTCATTTCCATTTATTCCAGTAACTCCATCGCTAAGTGAAATATATTATATAGATTATTTCCACACAGACTGATCTTTTAAGCCTTTATTTCTGTTAATATGATGATTTTCTGCCTACAGCCAATAAAAACCTTTTCATACAGAAATCTGGGCTGAATGAAAAGCATGTTTACTACCTGCTTAAAGGTTGTTATTTTAAAATGGTTATTTTAATCTGATAAACGGGCCTCATCAGAACCCAGATATGAATTTACTATAATGTTTTATATTTATCTAATCAGTTTTCTCTCCTGTGTGTGCGTTTAAAGTTGACTTTCGGTTAAATTTCACAACCAAACTCCATGTCTCCTGTGTGGATCTTCATGTGGACATTTAGATAATCTTTTCTGGAAAACTTTTACCACAGTTAGCACATTTCCTCAGTGAGTCCACAGTCATCTCTCCTGAAAACATTTCTTATCATGTGAACAGCTTGAAGACATCCTTGGATGACCAGTCATGTGAACGATTGTTAAACTGTGGCCACATTCAGAGCATCTCAAAGATCTGTTGGCAGTTTCCACCAGACTCAGGAGAACCGATCTCCTTCCAGTCATACTAGTTACTAGTGTCTAAATCATCTTAATTCCACAATACGTTTAAATATACAAACATTCCTTGTGATTTTACTTAATAATTATTAATTATGGATCACAATTAATGAATTATAATTATTAATAAGTAACCAAATAATCACAATCCCATAGTGTACTTCTAATATCTACACGTTGTGGATGGTTTTGGTTATGAATTACAAATGATTCATTTTCATTTTCAATTAGTTTTAATATTAAAAACATAATAAAATAACTGGGATTGCACTACAATGGTTTAGCACCTAAATACGTTGAAGATTTATTGCTGTTGTATCAACCTTCCAGACCACTCAGGTCTTCTGGTTACAGTTTACTCTGCTTCCTCAGAACCAGAACCAAACATGGAGAACCAGCATTCAGTTCTCCTGCTCCATGAATCTGGAACAAACTTCCAGAAACCTGCAGAGATGCTGAATCCCTGAGTTCTTTTAAATCAGTGTTAAAACCCATTGGTCCAGAGTTGCCTTTGACTGGTAACATCCCAGTCTGTAGTCCAACTTTCCTTTCCTGCCATTATGCCACTGCAGTGTACTTTTTGGTGTTTTATTTTTACTTGTTCGTCATGTAAAGCACTATGAAATGTCCTATAAACGCTCAGAATAAATATTTTCTATCCTTATTTGTATAAAATCGTTTTTCTGTCTGTGAGTTGAATGCAAGTTCTCCTCAGAAACCAACATAGACATGAACACATAGATGTGGCCTTCCTTTCTACTAAGTGATGCATGAATGTGACCACCATCTTGAAACAGGGGACCCCCTACCCAGTATTGTGCCAGTTCATATGTAAGAAGAACTATTTCTCAACTATTCTGAACTAAGTTCACAGCTCCAATTTGAACTAGTTCTTGTCATTTATAATGAGTAGTCTCAAATAAAGAAATATTTATAAATGGGTCATGACTTAATTTAGTCATTACCGTTTGGATTACAGCATTGCTGTCATCCGCTGTATTCTCCCCTGCTGTCTTTTGCTTAAATAAATTATACTTGATAATGACAGAATTTCCAAAAATGCTGTTGAACAGTTTCCTCAAAAGAAAAGAAAATTTGCATGGTAGTTATGCATTTTCTTTTTATCTTTTTCCATACATAGACCTCCTGGCCCAATGTTTCTCTGTTTAACTCTGTTTTTCTGCTCAAAGAAACCACTAATGGGACCATTGTTACCATACCTGTGTTCTTTGTTTCCTGGATCAGTGCTTCTGTCTGCTTCATGTCCTCTCAGCCCTGAGTCAGTGACAGCTTTCTTTTTTCTTCACTTAAAATTCAATTATCACTTTGTTCATGAGGAGATTAACTGAAGGCTCATGCTGTAACCCTTAAAACTACCAGGTTAAAATGATCGGGGGGTCTGCACCCTTCTTCTGGTTTATGGGGGGGATGGATATAGCAATGATGAACAAAGAAGCTGCAGCTCCTCCAGACCATCCAGCAGGTAAGCAGCCCAAAGAGCAGCACACATACATTTACATCAGTGAAGAGTTTGTCAGCTAATGTTCTTAAACAGAGTCAATTCAACTCAATTCAGTTTGTTTATATAGCGCCAATTCACAACATATGTCGTCTCAAGGCACTTCACAACAGTCAGGTTCATACATTCCAATTAATCCTAACCATTGAACAGTTCAGTCAGATTCAGTTATTTATTCAAATTGGATAAAAAGTTTTTCTATCTAAGGAAACCCAGCAGATTGCATCCAGTCAGAGACTTGCAGCATTCACTCCTCCTGGATGAGCATGTAGAGACAGTGGACAGTCACTGGTGTTGACTTTGCAGCAATCCCTCATACTGAGCATGCATGTAGAGACAGTGGAGAGGAAAAACTCCCTTTTAACAGGAAGAAACCTCCAGCAGAACCAGAACCAGGCTCAGTGTGAGCGGCCATTTGCCACGACCGACTGGGGGTTTTAGAGAACAGAGCAGAGACACAAAGAGAACAAATAAGCACTGATCCAGGAGTACTTTCTATGGGAAGGAAAAGTAAATGTTAATGGATGTAGCTCCTTTAGTCGTTTCACCTAGAAAGAAAGAACAGATAAACTCTGAGCCAGTTTTCAAGGTTAGAGTCTGAAAGAGAGCACATAGAGTTAGTTATAGTAGAAGCTCAGTCAGTATCTATGTCTAGGAGAGAGAAAGGGTTAAACACTGAAAGACAGGGCCATGTGGATCATCAGTAGAAGGTGAACACAGAGCCAGGTCAGGTGTAGCTTCTAGGAAGAGAAAAGAGAGAACAAAGTTAAAAGCTAAAATAACAGCAAATAATGCAAAATTGGAGAGTAGTATGAGAATGTAGCGAAGACGGTGAAAGTGGTCATTATGTCCTCCAGCAGCCTAAGCCTATAGCAGCATAACTACAGAGATAGCTCAGGATAACCTAAGCTGCTCTAACTATAAGCTTTATCAAAAAGGAAAGTTTTAAGTCTAGCCTTAAAAGTAGACAGTTTGTCCATCTAGAGCCCACTGATGGTCATTATTATACTAAAAACCACAACGATTGGGATACCTCTCTCTGTCAGATTGATTATAACTGCTTTTCACGCAACCGAGACGAGGTTACCGCGCAACTGGAGCATCACTCTGGAGAAGAAATCCCACATGGATTTTCATTCATTCTCCCCCGTTGGCCAACGAGAAGAAAAATTCATGAAAGAAGTGTCTGGAATAGGAAGGCCAGAAATTTCACTTTATCGATCGAAGGCGTGAGTTTAACACGTAACAGAAGAGAAAAACCCCACGGAGGTTTCAAGGAGACGGAATCGCCATCATTGTTTTTGTTCCAGTCGACTGTTGACGATCCGTCATATCATTCCTTTTCGCCAAGGAGGCCAGAGGACGAAACTGACCGCTCTCCTGAGTTATCCCTCCTTCTCTCCCTCTGCTCAGAGGAGACAACATCAAGTAATCTTTTTATTTTATTTTCCCTTTTAGAAATAGCTTGGGCAGGATAGAGAAGGATTTTAGGACAATTTCAAATCGCTACATATGGTCCAATGTGTTCTAAATTGTATGTGCATGCAATGTTTTATTGAAACTTTGATTGCGGTTGGACATCTGAAAGCCGCTGTGCTTTTCAAGCTGTGTGTGTTTTGCTGTGTTGTTTTAACACCTGAGAGCAAGCTCAGGGTACATTTTAAAGTTGGACCTTTAGAATTTCATGGTGGAAACTCACCATCTCTTTGTCTGCATCCTGCGTGTTGCTTTTTACTGGTTTGCCGTCAAAAATTTTATTATCCTTTGTTCGCTGAGCTTCCAACTTTGGGGGAAGTTTTATGACCCTGTGGGGTGTGTTACACTGAGCTACATTTTGGCGGGGCCGCTCCCAAAGCTCCGCTCAGCACCATATTATCACTTGTTTGCCATAACTGCTGGTTTGATTTTCATACACACTCAATGCTGTTTTGGTTTATTTTGCTTAGTTAGATATTTTTGTAGAACCTTGCATGTTTGATTAGGTGAAGATTATTGAATTGGAAGAGCGTGGTGTATCAGGGCTGTTGATTTAATAAATATTCACGTAGATAAAGAGAGAGCGTTTGTGTTTATTTTGAGCAAGAGTGATTTGTTAGTCAAAATAAGGTCGAAGATCCTCCACCTGCAGTGAATTAAACCTGCAGTTGATTAAACAGTAACATCTAGTAATAGTTATCAATTATTACTGAAAACTAAACCAATTATTTTCAATGCCTCGATGTTCATCCTCGTCGTCAGAATAATGAAGAAACAGATCGAGCTCCCTTTTGTGTTTTCGCCATGCTCTCATTCTCAAAGTCATCTGTAAGCAGATGTGAATATAAGTTAATCAAAACATTGTTTATTTGACAGCCATTTGCAAAAGGGAGGAGGATGCGGTCACAACACTTACCTTATTGAGATGGTTAGAATGAAGAAAACACACACCTGACAAAAAGACAAGACTGATTTATAAACACATAACTAAACCTTAGGTGTGTCTAAACATTAAAAAAATGTGGGCTGGTGCTGAACTTCATTTGAAAGCATGCTAGTTAAAATGAGGTCATCAGGCATGTTTCTTTTTCTCCCAAAAGGCCTAATCCAAGTGGACAAGGCCTGATGAGTCTTCCACTAGACAATGGAAATATAGCAATAAGCAACCACCTTCTTTCATGATTCACTAAAATACTTTGGTTAGTTTATAAGTCCCTGAATTGCTTAGCAAGGAAAATACATTAAAGATTTGTTGCTATTGAATCAACCTTCTAGATCACTCATCTGGTTCCAGTCTACTCTGCATCCCCAGAATCAGAACGAAACATGGAAAAGCAGCATTCAGTTCTTATACTCCACTAATCTGGAACAAAACTGCTGAATCCCAGAGTTCTTTTAAACAAAGATTAAAACCCCATTTGTTTAGATATCTTTGGAAGGAGCCGCCTCGTCCCCTTAAAGCATCGAGTTCATTATTTTCAGCTTGTAGCACAACTTTTCTTTACTTTCCTTTGTTTCACTTGATCATGCTACTGCAATGCACTTTATGTTTTTTGCAAAGCACTTTGATTTGTCCTGTTTCTGGAATGTGCTGTATAAATAAACCTGCCTTGCCGTGTAGCGTACTAAAAAGTTAGAATAAATACATTTCTAAACTTTTACCCGCCTTAATATTCATCTACCACTATAAATACAAGAAAAAAGAAGAGACTATTTAAAGAGCCGTTTTAGCAAACGTTAGCTGAAGAGGTGGAAGCTGATACAGCCAGCAAGGTTTGGTGGTTTCAGATAAAGTTAAAACCTCAAACACAGCAGAATCACTCTTACCTTCAACATTTGAGTGGATTGTAGTGAGTTTCTTCAGCTCCAGCAGATATGAACACGAATAGCAGAAGTTAGGGTTTAAATAAACCGTGCTTCTATTATGATATTTCTTCGTTTTGCTGGCGGGCTTCTTCTTCTTCTTTTGTCTTTTATTGGCGAATGGCAAACCAACTTAAGGTGCATTTACCGCCACCTACCGGACTGGAGTGCGGATGTCGATGATAGTCAGAGGGAACTTTATTCACACACAGTAATGGTGAGTGTGAATGTGTATACACACACACACACACACACACACACACATTTGTATGCATATGAATATGTAAGCACATATGCATATATATTCATACTTTAATATGACTAAAACAACCTAATATTACTTTTGAATATTTAATTAATTGATTCCTAACAGATTTTGATTTCTCTCCCAAAATATTAAAGTGCTTTTCCCTCTCTGTTTAAAACCAACTTTAAATGCTGACGTTCTTCTGAATAGTTGCTGCATTCTAATAAAACATGCTCCACTGTTTCCATCTGATTACAATAAATAAAAGTCCCTGTTTCATGTTTCCCTATTCGAAACAGAGAACTATTAAGACCTGTATGACCAATTCTAAGACGTGGTATAATCACTTCTTCTTTCTGACTTCCATCCCTACTTCTATTACCTCCCACAGACTTTTGAATATTATATAAATGCTTTCCATTGTCATGATTATCCCATCATTCCTGCCACACCTTAATGATTTTGTTTGGAACAATTGATTTTCCCTCTCCTTTGCTCAGAGGAATATTTAAGTTAATACCATCTAATTTCAAAGCCTGCTTAGCTAACAAATCTACTTCTCCATTTCCTTTGATTCCTACATGAGCAGATATCCAGACAAATCTAACAGAACAGTTTTTATTATGTAACTGGACTAAGTGATATATATTAAAAAATAAATCTAATCTACAGGATTTACCAGACTATACTTAAAATTTCAGCTTGACTGTCTGATGCAACTATAGATCTATTTACCTCCTTAACATTATCAGCAAGCGACCATTTCAAAGCTAATATAATAGCAATTAATTCAACTGAATAAGATGCTAGATGGTCTGTTGTTCTTCTTTTAATCATGACTTTATAACGCGGGATATACACAGCTACAATTCTTCTTCTTCGTCTTTTTCCTAATGACGGAAAGCAAACAACTTCATTCGTACATATCGCCACCTACTGTACATGAGTGTGTAACCACAGTCAACCACAGTAAAACGTAGAAAGAACTATTTTGAATTGATAAATAATAACCGTATTAATTAAATAACAATAAAACAGTTAAGGAAATGTATTAAAATATAATAAAAAAATAACATAGTCGATAAACAAATAATTAAATTATGTTTACATTGAAATCATTTATTTTCGTAATTATTCATGTTAAGAAAATAATAAATCTGCACTTGTCTGGGATGTCTGTTTCCCTGCCAGTATTTACCAACCTCCTAGCCAAGCACAGGTCTTCACTGTATCTGAGGAAAGGTTTCTAAGAAAATATGAATTTAAATGTAAATGATGAGTTCAACATAAAAAACGTAAATATATTGTGGTTATTTAAACACAATTTCTTCTGCTGCAAAAAGTTATAATATCTATATTTAAACAGCTTCTCTGCCCTTGTGGATTCTTGTGTG
The DNA here is from genome assembly GCF_021462225.1 of Girardinichthys multiradiatus. NCBI lineage: Eukaryota > Metazoa > Chordata > Actinopteri > Cyprinodontiformes > Goodeidae > Girardinichthys > Girardinichthys multiradiatus. The sequence continues at coordinate 48,802,645 of NC_061810.1, forward strand.
TCGGTTTAAAGCCGACTTACGTCTAAATGTTTCCCCACAAACATCACAACCAAAAGGTTTCTCTCCTGTGTGGATGCTCAAGTGTTTTTCTTTAAAGCTGTGTTGTGTCTAAATTTTTGTCTGCAAACTTCACATGCAAAAGGTTTTTTTCCTGTGTGGATTCTCATGTGACTTTTTAAGTTTGCTTTTCAGATAAATCTTTTTCTACAAACGTCACAGCAGTTGGGTTTCTCCCCTCTGTGGGTTCTTGTGTGATTGTTCACTGTTGTCTTTAAGGTAAATCTTTTCCCAGAGAGATCACATACAAATGGTTTGGCTCTTGAGTGTATTTTCATGTGTAGCTATAAGCTTGACTTGTGTCTAAATCTTTGCCCACAAACATCACAACCAAACAGTTTGACTCTTCTGTGTTTTTTCATGTGTCTTCCTAAACTTGACTGGAATCTAAATCTTAGTCCACAAACATCACACTCACAGGGATTTACTCCAGTGTAGACTCTCATATGAATGTTTAAATATGGCTTATGACTGAAATGTTTGCCACACTGATCACAACTAAATAGTTTTCCTCTCGTGTGTACTCTCATATGTTCTTGCAGATGTCCCTTTTGGCAAAATCTTTGTCCACAAACATCACAAAAAAATGGTTTGTCTCATGTGTGGATTCTCATGTGATTGTATAAAGTTGACGTCTTGCTAAATGTTTTCCCACAATCAGCACAACCAAGTGGTTTGTCTTCCCTGTGGCTTCTCATGTGTTTGTTTAAAGGTAACTTCTTGCTAAACTCTTCTCCACATTGATCACAACCAAACAAATTGTCTTCAGTGTGGATTTCCATGTGTTTGTTTAAATTAGTATTTTGGCTAAATGTGTGTCCACAAACATCATGACTAAATGGTTTGTGCCCTGTGTGGATCCTTGTGTTTGTTCAAATGTGACTCATTACTAAACTTTCTTCCACAAACATCACACCCAAACTGTATGGATTCTCATGTGACTCTTTAGAGTTGATTTCTCAGTAAATCTGCTTCCACAAAGCTCAAAACCAAATGGTTTCTCCTGTCTACAAATATCACACATGAAGGGTTTTTCTTCAGGGTGGATTTTCATGTGACTGTTCAAAGTTGACTTATTGGCAAATATTTGACTACAAATGTCATATTCCAATTCTTCAGCCTCTCTGTGGATTTTCATGTGTTTGTTCAAAAGACTTTTCCTGTTGAAACTTTTCCCTCACCCACAAAATCTATGACATTTCAATCACTATGGTCTTTGCTGTGGGATGTCATATGTTTCTTAGAAACTGAGCAGCTTGAAGAGCTTGTTGCTGAATGATCTGCCATGTGAGTCTGAAGAGAGAGCTTGGTATCAAACTGTTGGCCACAGTCAGAGCAGCTTACAGATCTGCTGACAGAGTTTCCACCTGACTCACGAGTCCGGCTCTCCTTCCAGTCATCATTACTGTCTTCAGTCTCAGATCCACAGTCAGGATGGTTCACATCATCTTCCTTGCTGTCTTCAGTCTCTGAAGAGTTGCAAGCGTCTCCATGAGTGTTCAGATCTGCCTTCCTGTAGGATTCTGCTCCTACATGGTCCTCTTCATCACTCCTCTAGTGCGCAGGCTTTCAGGCATGATGGGGAGACGTTATCAGGTCCTCCTGCTTTCTTTGTTTTCATGCGCTGAAAGAGCCTATTGACATCTTCCTCTGAGATCTTTAGTGCAGGCAGAGGATCTGATGGTGGGGGGTTGGTTGTTTTACGGGTCAAATTTGTTCCTGAATGGGATGTAGAGGAGATGATTTGAGGTGTGAATGGCTTCTTGTCATGTCTGCAGTAGAAGCCATTCAGACGGTTGGCCAGGAGACGACTCTGTTCAGGATGGGTGGAGGGGCTCCTATAGGCAGTCAGGTTTCTCAGACCAGTCCATACAGCTGAAGTGTCACCAGTAGAAAGGCTGTTCTTCAGCTTCTCACTGTAGCTTCTCTTGGCTGCTTTGATCTCCTTTGTTAGTCTGTTCCTGGCCTGCCTGTACTGCGCCCGATCTCCACTGCTGTGAGCTTCTTCCTTTTCCCTGCGCAGATTCCTGTGGTGTGGAGTAAACCATGGCTTGTTGTTCCCAAAGGTGCAGAAGGTCTTGGTCTGCACACACATGTCCTCACAGAAACTGATGTATGATGTCACCACATCAGTTAGTTGGTTTAAGTCAGTGGCTGAAGTTTCAAAAACAGTCCAGTCTGTGCATTCAAAGCAGGCCTGTAGCGTCTGCTTTGATTCCTCAGTCCACTTCTTAACAGTGTGAACCTTGAGTTTGGAAGCTCTTAGTCTCTGTCTGTAGGTTGGGATGAGGTGGATAAGAGAATGATCTGAAAAACCCAGAGCAGCCCTGGTAACAGCATGATATGAGTCCTTTAAAGCTGTGTAACAATGGTCCAGTGTGTTTTTGTCTCTGGTGGGACACTTAATATGCTGTCTGTATTTGGGGAGTTCATTGGAGAGGTTTGCTCTGTTAAAATCTCCCAGTATTATGATGAAAGAGTCCGTGTGTTTTTTCTCTACGTCTGTAATCAGCTCAGCAAGATGTTTTTCAGCGGCAGAAGTGCAGCCATGCGGTGGAAAATATGAGCCAATTATTATAAACGAGGAAAACTCTTTCGGTGAATAAAACGGTTTACAGATTATGGAAAATGACTCCAGATCAGGACTACATGTTTTCCCAGCACTTTTACGTCTCTGCACCAACCTTCATGTATGTAAAAGCAGATTCCGCCTCCTCGCCTCTTCCCCGATAGCTCCGCGCTGCGATCCGCTCTGAGCAGCTGACTCAATACCCGACTTTTGTAAAGTGCCTTGAGACAACATGTGTTGTGAATTGGCGCTATATAAATAAACTGAATTGAATTCATTTACCCAGTCATATATAAGGGATGCATACATTAAAGCAGCAATTGCAATCAAGAAAAACGATTGCCATTTACAGGCTGTCTGTAACGAACACCACATTAAAGCATAAGGGTGTTCATCAGTGCACTTGGCACCAGGACACCGTATGTCAAAGGTCGATGATCAATTTTGCAGTCAAGTCTTCATACCTTCGGTCCTCATGTCTTTGACACACGGGTAAAAAGAAGGGCTGAGCTGATAGATAGATCCACTGAAAAAGGAGGAAGCCAGACAGACTTGACAGGCCCAAGCACATAGTGAGGGTCTGCTGGGAATGTTTGTGAAGCCCCCAATCAGGGTCATATTCAAATCCCACCTCCAGGAGAGCTTTTCCTGGATCCCAGGGGAGGCTGGAGACATGGAGTCTGAGTGGACCATGTTCTTCACCTCTATTGTTGATGCGACCAATCGTAGCTGTGGCCCAAGCTCTGCGATGCCTGTCACCGCGGCAATCCCTGATCCCAGTGGTGGATCCTGGCAGTAAGGGATGCCATCAAGCCAAAGATGGGGTTCAATCGGGCCTGGTTGACTTGTGAGAATCCTGAGGCAGCTAACAGGTACAGTGAGAACAAGCAGAAGCAGTGCTTCTCCAACACTGTTTTTAGTGGGGTTGGGGAGCTGCTGACCTCTATGGTGGACGTTATTGGGTGGTGGAAGGACTCTCCTAAATCCTGCCTTCACGCCTTCCCTGGTGGAAGCAGAGATTGAGGACTCTGAGTTGGACTCTCCCATTACCCAAGTCAGCAAGGCAGTTAAAAAGTGGCAAGGCTTTGGGGGTGGATGAGAGTATCAGGATACCATGATGAAGGCCTTTGCAGACAGTATGATGTGTGCAAACACTTCAGATGTTTCAGTCTCTTAATGCCACAAAACACATTTTTAGGAACTGTTTAATTTTTCTACAGACCAATTTCAACAGGAATAGGTCTGTAAACTTAAGTTTTATGGTATTTAAAAACACCTTTAGTGTGCAGAATCCACAGAACCCAGCTAAGGTTTCAGAACGCATTTAGAGTCCATATTCTTTCACAAGTTATATATGAAACTTCCTGCTACACAAACAAAGGTCTGTGCTGCATCCTATGAAATGTTTTAGGAAGAATTAATGAAATTGCAAACAAGAGTTTGGGACGAGTTTAAAATAGTGGTTCAAAAACAATCACAGAATCAGAATCAGTTTTATTCACCAGGTTTGTGCACAAAAACATGAAATTTGTCTTTGGTTTCACTTTGCCCTGAAGTTTTTAATATAAATATATAAAAAAAGAGAAACACATGGCTGACTTAGTGCATCGATTGTATCGATCCCAGCACTCTGACTGTTAAGTGTTCATAAGAAACACACCCTGGACAGGCTGATTAATGGCAGTTTCAAAGATGACCAGCAGCTCCAGTGGAAGGTTGTCCTAGTTGAGTTGTAACAGGGAGTACAGACTCTGTTGGACCTTTTTCCGAACAGTGTGAGGACCAGGGCAGGCCCAGACAAAGGAAGGTTCCCAGGAACCAAAAGTGATCCACAGTAGACACAGTGTTGTTGAGGATGGTGAGGGAGGCAGTGTGGAGGCACCGTCATCTCCACAGTGTTGAGTGGGTTTAGTTCCAGGTGGTTCTGACCACACCAGATGACCAGCTGATCCACCTCCTGTCTGTAAACAGACATGTCATTGTCCTAGATCAGATCAACGATAATGGTGACTTATTGAAGTTTGAATATTGTCTTAATATTTACATCGACACTTTAAATATGAACTGTTGAATAACACTTTTAAAACTTCATGAGAAACCGCGTGTCTCATGTGTGACATTTTACATGTCTGTTTAAATTGGACTTGAATCGAAATCTTTGTCTACAGATATTACAACTAAACGGTTTGTCTCCTGTGTGGATTCTCATGTGGCAGTTTAAATTAGACTTTTCACTGAATCCTTTTTCACAAACAGCACAACTAAATGGTTCATCCCCTGTATGGGTTGTCATGTGACAGTTTAAAGCAGACTTTTTGATGAATCTTCGTCTGCAAACTTTGCAGCTAAATGGTTTTTCTCCTGTGTGGCTTCTCATGTGACCATTTAAAGCAGCTTTTTCGATAAATCTTCGCCCACAAACATCACAACCAAATGGTCTGTCTCCTGTGTGACTTTTCACGTGTCTGTTTAGATTTGATTTAAATCTAAATCTTTGCTCACAAACATTACAACTAAACGGTTTGTCTCCTGTGTGGATTCTCATGTGGCAGTTTAAATGTGAGTTTTCACTAAATCTTTTTCCACAAACTTCACAACTAAATGGTTTATCTCCCGTGTGGATTGTCATGTGACGGTTTAAAGCAGACTTTTCAGTAAATCTTTGTCCACAAACATCACAACTAAATGGTTTGTCTCCAGTGTGGACTCTCATGTGGCTTTTCAAAGTTGACTTCAATCTGAATCTTTGTTCACAAACGTCACAATTAAAGGCTTTTTCTCCTGCATGAATTCTGATATGATTGTTTAAAGTTGACTTATTACGAAATGTTCGCCCACAGAAATCACAACTAAATGGTTTGTCTCCTGTATGGATTCTCATGTGTCTGCTTAAACTTGATTTAACTCTAAATTTCTGTTCACAAACCTCACAACTAAATGGTTTTTCTCCTGTGTGAATTTTCATGTGTCTATTTAATTTTGACTTGACTCTAAATCTTTGTTCACAAACATCACAACCGTAGGGTTTTTCTCCTGTGTGGCATTTCATGTGTTTGTTGAGATAATCCTTCCTGTTAAAACATTTACCACAGTCAGGACAACCATAAAGTTTCTGATCCTTTTGGACTTCCCTCGCTGAGCTTGAAGACCTCATTGCTGAGTGACTCGTCATGTGACTCTGAAGAGAGAGCAAGTTGACAAACTGTTCGCCGCAGTCAGAGCAGCTCAAAGATCTGAGGACAGAGTCTCCACCTGATTCAGGAGCCCTGCTCTCCTTCCAGGCATCATCACTGTCTTCAGTTTCAGATCCAGAGTCAGGATGGTTCACATCACCTTCCTCTTTATCATCAGTGACCTCAGTCTCTGAGAAGTTGGCAGTATCTCCATGGGTATTTAGATCTTGACTCATGGTGGATTCTGGTCCTCCATGGCCTTCTTCATCAGTAACTGCTTTTATCTGCTCAGCTAAACTGCTGGTTGAAAGATCTCCGTTGTCTGTCTGGTGATGATAACGTTGTGAGAAAAGAGGTTCCTCTTCATCATCCTCACTCTTTATGATAACAGTAATGACTGGGAACATGGAGCTGTGAAAGAGCAGCTCCTCCTTCACACTGAGCTGCTCGTTCTCCACACTGGTCCAGAGTCCCTCATCTTCCTCCTTTTTATGGAGAGGCTCTGGAACCCTGGAGGCATCAGTCTCCTCTTTTAAACAGAGCTGCTCTTCCTCCAGGCTGGTCCAGAGTTCCTCCAGTTCCTCTTTTATGTGGAGAGGGTCTGGCTCCTTCTGATCCACATCAGGACCCTGTTCTTCTGGAACCTCTTCTTTAACCACCACTGACTCTTGAACATCTGCAGGCAACTCTGAAACAGATTATGCAGATTATAAACAAATGTAACATCTCAATATGAATATGTAATACAGAATTTAAGGGAACAATCTGATCAATTTTATTCATTTCATATTATAACACAAGCAGATCCATTTTACATTCATAATTTATAATCAAATCAATTAATTATCTAGACAGATGCCCTTCCTTGAACCGCCACTTTAACGTGGTGGAGGGGTTTGAGTGCTGGAATGATCCTAGAAGCTTTGTTGTCTGGGGCTTAAATGCCCCCGGTAGGGTCTCCTATGGCAAACAGGCTCTGGGTGATGGGTCAGACAAAGAGCATTTCAAGATGCCTTAATGAGGACCACAAAATCGAGGCACGTGACGTTGCCCGGTATGGCGGAGCCGGGGTCCCACCCTGGAGCCAGGCCTGGTGGCCGGGTTGCTCACCGCGGGACCCGGCCGGGTCATGCCAAAAAAACGCGAGACGCGAGGCCATTCCCCAGTGGGCCAACCACCTGCAGGGGGAACCACAAGGGATCGGTGCAAAGAGGATCGGGCTGCGGACGAAGGTGGAGACCTCGGGAACCCAATCTCCGGATGCTTAGGCTGGCTCTAGGGACGTGGAATGTCACCTCGCTCGGGGGGAAGGAGCCTGAGCTTGTGCGGGAGGTCGAGAGATATCAACTAGAAATAGTCAGGCTCACCTCTACGCACACCATTAGCTCTGGAACCCAGTTCCTTAACAGAGGTTGGACTCTCTTCTACTCTGGAGTGGCCCGCAGGAAGAGCCAGCGGGCTCGGGTGGGTGTGCTTGTTGTCTCCCAGCTCAGCCGTCTTGTGTCGGGGTTTACCACGGTGTATGAGAGGGTTGCATCCCTGCGCCTTTGGGTCGGGGACAGGTCTCTGACTGTTGTTTCGGCCTATGCGGAGAACCCATCCTTTATGGCGTCCATGTCGGGGGTGATGCATAGTGCCCCTCCCTGGTACTCCATTATTCTGCTGGGGGTCTTCAACCCCCACGTGGGAATCGACAGTGACACCTGGAGAGGCATGATCGGGAGAAATGGCCTCCCCGATCTGAATCTGAGTGTTTTTTCTTTATTGGACTTCTGTGCTAGTCACGAATTGTCTGTAATGAACACCATATTCAAACATAAGAGTGTCCATCAGTGCACTTGGCACCAGAACACCCTAAGCAGGAGGTCAATGATCCACTTTGTTGTCGGGTCTTCAGACCTTCGGCCGCATGTTTTGGACACTTGGGTGAAGAGAGGGGCTGAGCTGTCCACTGATCACCACCTGGTGGTGAGTTGGATCCGCTGGAAGAGGAGAAAGCCGGACAGACTTGGCAGGCCCAAGCGTATAGTGAGGGTCTGCTGGGAAGGTCTGGCGGGATGTATTGAACTCCCACTTCCGGGAGAGCTTTGACCAGATTCCGTGGGAGGTTAGAGACATAGAGTCCAAGTGGACTATGTTCTCTGCATTTATTGTCGATGCTGCTGCCCGTAGCTGTCACCGTAAGGTCTGCGGCGCCTGTCACGATGGCAATCCCCGAACCCGGTGGTGGACACCGGCAGTAAGGGACGCTGTCAACCTGAAGAAGGAGTCCTATCGGCTGTGATTGGCTTGTGGGACTCCTGAGGCGGCTGACGGGTACCGTGAGGCCAAGCGTGACGCAGTGGCGTGCCATGGAGAAAGACTACCGGTTGGCCTCGAAGCAATTCTGGAAAACCATCCGGTGCTTCAAGATTGGGAAGCAATGCTTCGCCAACACTGTTTACAGTGGGGGTGGGGAGCTGCTGATCTCGACTGAGGACATTATCGGGTGGGGGAAGGAGTACTTCAAGGATCTCCTCAATCCTGCCATCACGCATTCCCTGGTGGAAGCAGAGGCTGGGGACTCGGGGTTGGACTCTTTCATCACCCAGGCTGAAGTCACCGAGGTGGTTAAAAAGCTCCATCGTGGCAGGGCTTCAGGGGTGTATGAGATCCGCCCTGCCACGGTATTGGAGAGGAGAGTCTGGCCGATCGTCAAACCTCGGCTTCAGGAGGAAAAATGTGGTTTTCGTCCCGGCTGTGGTCCCATGGTAGAATAAGCTGTGTAAACGACGTGGTAACTTCAGTAAACCACAAATTAACCTTTAACAGTACATTCATAGGCTCAATACTTCTACAACATTTTATTAGCTTACCGTTCAGCCAAGCTACCAATATACAGCTTGAAGTACGCTTTGTTAAAGCAAGAAAATAACTTCAAAGTATTTCCACCATGTTTAACCACTTCTCCACAGGGATAAAGCCGCAGCTGATAGGAAGAACATGAAGTTGCCATAGCAAACCTATGCTAACTAATACAAATGTAATGAGAAACTTGTATATCATGATTACTGTTTGCAAATGAATCACTGTCATCAGTTTAACTTCAACATCAATGTTCCCATTATGGTTCGTAGCAGTTTCATCAAACTCTCAGCAACACTGATATTTCTGTGTGAAATGATATCTGTCAGGGATAAATTACAGCCTGAAGACACGATGCATTCAGCGTTCAGGCTGCTGGGTTTCTACAGGATACTGTTTTAATTAGCATTATGCCCCTCAGAGCACTTTAAACCTGGATATGGCTCTTATTCTGAAGGCTTGCCACATTCACCCTATAAATAAAAGCACAGACAGAGAGTAATCAGACGCTGGGATACAAGGCAGTCAAATAAATGTGATGAACTGGTAACCAGTTAGAAAGACAAAGCAGTCAATCCAATGAAACTAAACTGACTTCAGGTCAGTGAACACAACTTCCTGAATGTGTTGCTGCACATGCTCAACTCTCCACACACATGTGACACTTTGAAACTTTTCTTGCGGGTTGTTTGTATTAAAACTCAGCTGTGTGCGAGAAGGGAGGGGCGTTGTCAGGGCAACAGACTCAGCCAATCACAGTAAGAGTAATCTCTGCCGTCAATTTTCCCATTTGGTACAAGTAAATATTTTACTGTCCAGCTTCTCACATCATGATGCACAGATGATCGGATCCAAAATAGAGGTTTGGATGCTCTGAAACATATCTACCTCCAGCTTCTCCACTTGTTACTGGTCAAATTATCTTCAAAAAGCCTTTTTTGCAAAGAATTTAGCTACATGTAGGAGTTCGTCCTGTAATTGGTGGGTTGCCGGTTCCAACCCCCGCTCTGCCCATCTCAGTTGTTATGTCCTTGGGCAAGACACTTCGCCCGACTTGCCTACTGATGGTGGTCTGAGGGCTCGGTGGCGCCTGTGTATGGCAGCCTCACTTCTGTCAGTGCGCCCCAGGACAGCTGTGGCTACAATGTAGCTCACCTGTCAGTGTGTGAATGTGTGTATGATGGGTGAACGACTGATTGTAAAGTGCTTTGGGGTCTCTCGGGACTTGATAAAGCGCTATACAACTTCAGGCCATTTACTATTTGAAGGTTAAAATATCTGAGCTTGTTTTCACCAACTGAGACGATGCCCTTGATGGACAGTCATAAAGCGTAGACGTTTTAAAAGGCAAAGACATTAAATATAGTTTTAACGGGAAATATATTTTCAACTAATTTTACTAATACCCATTTACCAGTAACCATAAATTATTTAAAGCAGAATGAAAAGAGAAAAACGAAGCTTGTGTCTGAGCAAGAAAACGGAAAGCAGAACACTGAACCACTGAACAAAGGCTCGCACTGTTGCTGCAGAACAAAAGAGTGATTTTATTATTTTAAACATATTTATTTTCCCCTACATTGTTTTTTTTCCAGCAATAAAAGTAAAAAATATTAAAAAAATAATATAATAAATAATTGCTAAAACAGGCTACAATGAAGAATAAATTAAGAGTCGGTTGTTACAGGTTGCAATAAACCTTCAGGGAAGGTTTTGTAAAGGTTATTTTGTGCAAATTATAATAAATAACTTTTAGGGAACATTCGCTCTAGGGTTGTCGCAACCTGAACTTTAAGGTTTATGACTAAAATGCAAGAAAAATATTGAAAAATGTCCACTCATAATGATCAGTGTTGTTGCTCAGGATATTCCGATTTGGAGTGACCAAATATTCGATAATAAAAATGTGTGCTGATGTACAGACAAACCAGTGCTCAAACGCTCAGCTGTAAAGCTTTGGTTTGGTCCTCCTCTTACTTCAATGTCCCTGCAGCTGAATGACAAACCTAAACGTTTCATAATACCACATTTTAATGAGCTGCTCATCTAGTTTCCCTTTGTATGAAGTAAGGACAACACATCTTCTAAAGATCCTCCTTGCACAGCTGTAAAGTTCAAAGTTCAGCTACATGTTACACCCTTTCTCTTTGGTGGTTTAAATATCTCTACTATATTTTCACTGCATTCTGCTCATATCAGCTGCAACATGTTTCAGACGATGCATTTGATGGGCGATAACTGATGGGCAAAAAATCTAATTGTTATAAAGAGCAAATTACTAAATATAGCTTTACAGAAAATGTTATTTATAACTAACTATATTAATACTGTACTTATACCACAGTAGCAGTGTGGTAATTAATTTAAAAAGTAACCATTTCATCCTGGCTACATACTTTTAATTGTCCTTTTTAGTTTGAAGGAAAAAGAGGAGAATAAAACCTATGAGGCTGAGCAAGAGGAAGCATTGTGTGCTGTAGCGGCAGAGCGTGAGCCCCATCTGCAGAGGCTATAGTCCTCGATGCAGCCGTCCTGGGTTCGATTCCTGACCCTGGGAGCTTTGCTGCATGTCTTCCCTCTTCTTTCTCTGCCCATTTCCTGTCTGATAACAATATGGGCCACTAGTGACAAAAAACTCTTATGACTCTGCAAACACCAACCCTTAAAGAATGTCAGGCTTATCAATGTTAAACTACTTAGACACAGAGTAAAGAAATACATTTATTTTTTAAATATCCTTCTTTAAGAAAAGAAAGGAAATGGTGAGTTTTCGCAGCATTAGAAATGAAAAGGTGGACTGCAGCATGAATCAAGCAGGACTGTCCTGAATAATATTATTAGCTATAGACTAGAATGCCCTGAATTACTGAAATTTCACAGAAATAGAAACGCAGACAGAACATAAATATAAATAACAGCATTGATTATGTTTGGGTTAACAGAGTAAAATCTAGCTGTTTATATGATCTTATTTTCTCAGTACTTCTTTATTTCTGCTGAACAGGATATGAAGATATGGTGCAAAGCTGTAAAAAAACAAAATCACATTTCTTTCCCCCTTCACCCCACATCACCTCTTCTGCACTTTTACCTTATTACACATTAAATGGACGCAGTAAAATTCCAGCGTCAGAGAAGAAACCTAGCTAAGCTACAAACTGACAACGGTTTCTTCTCATGAAGAATCCTACTCCATCAGGTCCCTGAAAGCTGCTGCTAACCTGCAGCTAGCAGAACAATGAAAACATCCAAACCTAATGACTGCAGCCGATCTTCGGGGCTGAAAGCAGCATCCAGTATTTCGTGTCTCTGCTCCTCTGCTGCATCCAGTCGCTGTTTGACCTGCTGTCTCCACATCTCTGGTAGCTTTTCTCTCTCCAAACTTTCCTTCAACCGTTACTGAGCAGTTCCTGCTGAGCTTCAAACCGTTTCTCTTCTTTCCAGAGTTCATCAACTGCTGCTGTTTCTATCTTACATCTTTATTAACTCTCCCGCTGCTGCTCCGTCAACAAAAACCCAAGAAAACACGAAGGACGACGCTCCAACTGCCGCCATTGAACCGGAGAGAAACACGAGTCTGCGCACTGGGGGTTAGGGGCTTCTTCTGGTGTTTAATGGCGGTTGGCAAGAATCTGTAGGTGTGCATTACCGCCACCACTGGTATGGAGTGTGGTTCATCATGGATTGACATCTTTCTTATTTAATCAAATTCTATGAAATAATTTTGTTCTTTTAGGAATCTTGAAGTAAATGTTTGCTCCCTTTGTTCTTTTATGATGAATCTATTATGCTAAACTTTTCTTTAATCCTTTCAAATTCTCTCTTCATGCTTCTTCTTTCCAGCTCATATTTCTGACACTATAAAAACATGCTTCAATTGTTTCATCCATCCCACTGGTCATTTCATGTTCTAAACATAACATTGGATCATTAATATTTCTCTCTTTTCCAAAACCACTTTGCACCTTAGTAATGTACCTGTTGCTATTCAAATAATATGTTAATCTATTATTAATAATTTTTTCCATTATTTTGCATATATTTGATGTTAAAGCAATAGGTCTCTAATTTTCTGGTTTTGTGTTGTTTAGCTATTGGTACGATGATTGACTCCTTCCAGCTCTGAGGCAGCTCCCCCTCCTCCCAGACTTTATTATAAAGCTCTAATATGACATCTTTAGATGTTTCACTGAGATGTTGTATCATTGTGTAACAAATCTGATATTTACGTGGTGCCGTATTCTTAATTTTTCTAAGCACAGAGTTCAGTTCTGCTTTTGTCAATGGTTCATTCATTAAGTTATTTGTTTCTTCAGTGTTCTGTAGTAAATCTTTGTATTTCAGTTGTGTGGCTTCCCTCCCTTTCCTTCTCTCATCACTAATGTTACCTGAACTATGAATTTTATTAAATGTTTTAGCTAGTATTTCAGCTTTTTCTTCATCTTGTATTATAGTTGTGTTTTCTACTTTTAATATTGGATATCCATATTCTTTCTTAATACCATTCATTCTTTTAATTGTTTTCCATATTTTATCAATTTTTGTTTCTCTTCCTACCGTACTACAAAAATTCCTCCAATATTCTCTTTTTGCATTCCTAATAATTTTCCTCACCATTGTTTGTTTTTTGCTTTATATTCAATGAAGTTCTGAAATACTGGATTTCTTTTAAGTGCTTTATTTCTTAACTTTATTACTTCTCTACATTCACTTGTCCACCATGGTACCATTCTCTTATCAAACCATCTTCCTCCTTTCTTTATTGAATTTTCTGTAGCTTCTATAATTATTTTACAAACACATTCATTTATATTATTTACATCCATTGTCATGTCTATTTTTCCTAGATTCTTTTCACTCAAATATTGAAATTTAATCCAGTCTGCTTTATTAAAATTCCATTTATTTATTTTTATATTATTAATGTTGAATGTTAATCCTGTTCTGATCTTAATGGGATAATGATCACTTCCTATTGTTGTGTTTTTATCAATATCCCACTCACATATACCAGCTAACGAATTTGATACCAAGGTTAAATCAATTGTTGACTCTTCTCCTGTTCTTACATTAATTCTTGTACCCCTTCCATCATTAAGACATACTAAATGTTTTGTTTCTATTACTTCTTCTATAACTTGTCCATTTTTATCATTACACTTTCCCCATATTGTGCTATTAGCATTAAAGTCTCCACACCATATTACTTTATCCTCCAGATATTCTAACATCTCCTCCATCCACTCCATTGATAATGTTTTACATAGGTTATAAAAATCAATTATCTTACATTTACCTTCTTTTTCCCAAATTTCAACAACTACAGTGCCTTGTGAAAGTCTTCGGCCCCCTTGAACTTGTCAGCCTTTTGCCACATTTCAGGCTTCAAACATAAAGATATAAAATTTTTATTTTTTGTGAAGAATCAAATACAAGTGGGACACAATCGTGAAGTGGAATGAAATTTATTGGATGTGTCAAACTTTTTTAACAAATAAAAAACTGAAAAGTGGGGCGTGCAATATTATTCAGCCCCTTTACTTTCAGTGCAGCAAACTCACTCCAGAAGTTAAGTAAGGATCTCTGAATGATCCAATGTTGTCCCAAATGACTGATGATGATAAATAGAATCCACCTGAGTGTAATCAAGTCTCCGTATAAATGCACCTGCTCTGTGATAGTCTCAGGGTTCTGTTCAAAGCGCAGAGAGCATCATGAAGACCAAGGAACACACCAGGAAGGTCCGAGATACTGTTGTGGAGAAGTTTAAAGACGGATTTGGATACAAAAAGATTTCTCGTACTTGTACTCATAGTCTTCCGCTTTATCCGGGACCGGGTCGCGGGGGCAGCAGATTCTGCAGAGACGCCCAGACGTTCCTCTCCCCAGACACCTCCTCCAGCTCCTCCGGGGGGAGCCCAATGCGTTCCCTGGCCAACCAATAGACATAGTCTCTCCAGCGTGTCCTGGGCCGTCCCCTGGGCCTCCTCCCGGTGGGACGTGCCTGGAACACCTCCCGAGGAAGGCGTCCAGGAGTCATCCGATATAGATGCCCGAGCCACCTCAACTGGCTCCTCTCGATGTGGAGGAGCAGCGGCTCTACTCCGAGCCCCTCCCGGATGGCCGAGCTCCTCGCCCTATCTCTAAGGGAGTGCCCGGCCACCCTACGGAGGAAGCTCATTTCAGCCGCTTGTATCCAGGATCTCGTTCTTTTGGTCATGACCCAAAGTTCATGGCCATAAGTGAGGGTGGGAACGTAGACCGACCGGTAAATTGAGAGCTTCGCTTTTCACCACAACGGACCGGCACAGCGCCCCCATTACTGTGGCAGCCGCACCAATCTGTCTGTCGATCTCCCGCTCCATTCTTTCCTCACTCGTGAACAAGACCCCGAGATACTTAAACTCCTCCACTTGAAGCAGGAACTCCCCTCCAACCCGAAGAGGACAAGCCACCCTTTTCTGGTCGAGTACTTTGGGAGCGAGCGGTCGGATCTCTGAGCCAAAACAATTAAAGCAGTACTCAGAAATATTCTCCCTTCAAACAACCCCACGAGAGGGGACTTTATTTCTTCAAAAAACGCACAAACAACATCTTCATCAAAAATTCCAGAAGTCACCCTGCCTCCAGTCTGTGCAGGGTGGTTTTTATACAGATACAACGCACTGGTGTGTATGGGGGCCTTCTTAACCAATTGAAATCATTATTCTCCGTTACATAATATTCCTTGGCACATTCACAGTTATCTCTACTCTTTCCGAGAATACACTCCGACCCAACATCTGGAAAACATCAGATTGGCGTACGTGACATTTCATAACCCTAACCCGTCATGAGGGGTTCTTGAAACCCCTCATGACGACTACAAAAATATTTCCCAAGCTATAAACATCCCAAGGAGCACTGTGCAAGCAATCATATTAAAATGGAAGGAGTATCAGACCACTGCAAATCTACCAAGACCCAGCCGTCCCTCTAAACTTTCATCTCAAACAAGGAGAAGACTGATCAGAGAAGCAACCAAGAGGTCCATGATCACTCTGGATGAACTGCAGAGATCTACAGCTGAGGTGGGAGAGTCTGTCCATAGGACAACAATCAGTCGTATACTGCACAAATCTGGCCTTTGTGGAAGAGTGACAAGACGAAAGCAATTTCTCAAAGATATCCATAAAAAGTCTTGTTTAAAGTTTGCCACAAGCCACCTGGGAGACACACCAAACATGTGGAAGAAGGTGCTCTGGTCAGATGAAACCAAAATCAAACTGTTTGGCCACAATGCAAAACGATATGTTTGGCGTAAAGCAACTCAGCTCATCACCCTGAACACACCATCCCCACTGTCAAACATGGTGGTGGCAGCATCATGGTTTGGGCCTGCTTTTCATCAGCAGGGACAGGCAAGATGGTCAAAATTGATGGGAAGATGGATGGGACCAAATACAGGACCATTCTGGAAGAAAACCTGTTGGAGTCTGCAAGAGACCTGAGACTGGGACGGAGATTTATCTTCCAACAAGACAATGATCCAAAACATAAAGCCAAATCTACAATGGAATGGTTCACAAATAAACGTATCCAGGTGTTGGAATGGCCAAGTCAAAGTCCAGACCTGAATCCAATCGAGAATCTGTGGAAAGAGCTGAAGACTGCTGTTCATGAACGCTCTCCATCCAACCTCACCGAGCTCGAGCCGTTTTACAGGGAAGAATGGGCAAGAATTTCAGTCTCTCGATGTGAAAACTGATAGAAACAAACCCCAAGAGACTTGCAGCTGTAATTGCAGCAAAGGGTGGCGCTACAAAGTATTAACGCAAGGGGGCTGAATAATATTACACGCCCACTTTTCAGTTTTTTATTTGTTAAAAAAGTTTGACACATCCAATAAATTTCATTCCACTTCATGATTGTGTCCCACTTGTTGTTGATTCTTCACATAAAATTAGAATTTTATATTTTTATGTTTGAATCCTGAAATGTGGCAAGAGGTTGAAAAGTTCAAGGGGGCTGAATACTTTCACAAGGCACTGTATATACTCCAAATCTTTAACTTTTCCTAATATTTGATATTGAACTCCTTCCTTTATAAATATTGCACACCCTCCTCCATTTCCTTCTGGTCAATCTCTTTTTATACTACCATACACTTTAATAACAAAATCTAATGTTGGTTTTAACCATGTCTCCTGTACACAAATCATCTCTAGTTTCTCTTCAAGTCCATCAATATAGCCTTTCAGTTCCTGACCATTAGCTATCAGACTTCTAGCATTTCATTGTAGTTTTCTCATATGTTATCAGCTGAGGTTCCTGGTCTCCCCTCTGTTTCCAACCTTTTATTGATGTTCTCCCAAGATCCCTCTTTGAAACCCAGAAATTTTTATGCTCCTCTCACAATTATTGTAATTTTTTCAGTTTCATGTTTGGCCTGGTCAGTGCAATTGATGACATAAGCTATGAATAGTATTAGTTTTTCTACTGATAATGTGGATGACGTGGCTAAGAAAAAATCAGAAGGACTGAAGGAGGATTTCACTCGTCTTCTGAATATTGTTGGAGGTCTCAATATCAAGGTGTTTCTCAGCGGACCCTTTGCACCAATTTTCTGTGGAGATGAGATTTTTTCCAGACTTCTGATGATTAATAAATGGTTGAAAAAAACATGTGCCACCACACCTGTGAACTTCATCGACAACTTTAATATTTTTTGGGAAAAAAGACAACTCTTCAAGCAAGATGGTTTCTGTTTGAACAAGCTGGGAGCCAGACGTCTCACATCTAATCTCTTCTATTCAGTAAATAATCCGCCAGCAGCTTCGACCTTCAGCAGAGAACATGGAGTATCAACAACAATGATAACGCTGCCTCCAACAGCTCCAGCAGAAACAATCAGCCAGTTGGCTGAGAAAGAGAGGTCATCACAAAAGGTCTCCCCATCAAAATCCACAGGAGAGGTGCCTGTAATAACATCTGATTTAACACAAATAATAAACACGTCCCTTTTGTCAGGTGTTTTCCTCCAGACCCTGAAAACAGCAATTATCAAACCTCTATTGAAAAAGAGCAACTTGGACAAGCTGCTACTACAGAACTAAAGGCCTATATCAAACCTCCCCTCCATCAATAAGATTATTGAAAAATCTGTGTTTCAGCAGTTAAACAACTTCCTAACAACGACCAACCGCTTCGATGTCTTCCAGTCAGGCTTCCTGCTCACCACAGTACAGAGACTGCTCTTGTCAAGGTGTTCAATAACATCCGTATAAATGTAGACTGTGGAAGAACCACAGTGCTGGTATTATTGGACCTTAGTGCAGCATTCGACACTGTTGATCATTTTATTAGAGCGCCTGGAAAACTGGGTCGGCCTTTCTGGTACAGCACTCAACTGGTTTAAATCCTACTTGAAGGACAGGGACTTTTTTGTGTCAGTAGGTAACTTTACATCAGAGACACAAAAATCACATGTGGCGTTCCCCAAGGGTCCATCTTAGGGCCCCTCTTATTCAATATCAACATGCTCCCCCTAACTCAGATTTTAATAAACAACAACGTAAGTTATCATAACTATGCAGACGACACACAGCTATACGTTACGATGTCACCAGGTGATCACGAACCCATTCAAGCGCTGGGTAAATGCTTAGAAGAAATCAATGCATGGATGGGCCAAAATCGTCATCAGCTGAATCAAAACAAAACTCAAGTAATAATCTTTGGACCAAAGGAAGAGCGTTTGAAAGTTAGCACACAGCTTCAGTTAATAGGGCTAGAAACCACCAGTCAGGCTCGAAACCTGGGTGTATTGATGGACTCAGACCTGAACCTTCAGAGGAACATAAAGACAGTAACAAGGTTGGCCTTCTATCACCTAAAGAACATCTCCAGGATTAAAGGACTATGTCTCAGCAGGACCTTGAAAAACTAATTCATGCGTTCATCTTTAGTAGAATTGATTACTGCAACGGTGTCTTCACAGGTCTGCCTAAAAAGTGGATCAGACAGCTGCAGTTGATCCAGAACGCTGCTGCCTGCGTCCTCACTAGAACTAAGAAAGTGGAGCACATCGGCCCGGTTCTAAAGTCCCTACACTGGCTCCCTGTAGCTCAGAGAATAGAGTTTAAAATACTTCTGTTAGTCTATAAATCACTGAATGGCTTAGCATCAAAATACATTACAGACTTGTTGTCAGTGGATCAACCACCCAGACCTCTCAGGTCTTCTGGCTCAAATCTACTCTGCAGAACCAGAACCAGAAGTAAACATGGAGAAGCAGCTTTTAGTTCTTATGCTCCACTAATCTGGAATAAACTCCCAGAAAACTGGAAAAGTGCCAAAACCCTAAGTTGCTTTAAATCAAGATTAAAAACGTATTTGTTTAGAGCGGCCTTTGACTGGGCCATCTAAACATTATTAGTTACGTTTCTAGTCAAATTTTCCTTTCATTTTCTTATCCATCATTCTATTCTCTTTATTTTATTTTATTTATTTCTTTTTTTAAATTACCTCTGTTGTTTGATTTTCTGTATCATTGTAATGTTTTTCCGTGTGTACAGCGCCTTGATGCCTAGTTGCTGAAAAGCGCTACATAAATAAACTTGACTTGACTTGACTAGATGAAAAACAGAATAACTGAAGACATTTTTAAGAACAGGGATCTGGTACTGATGGTTTTTGAGAACCTGGACATGAACAGAACCAACGACATCAGTGACTACAAATTGAGATTGAGTTAGTTTGACAGCAAGAAGGGGAGCAGCACTTACTACCCACCTTCAGTCAGGGCCAGCTTTGACAGGAAGCATCTTTGATAATGTCAATCAAAGCTTTATATATTAATTGTATGACACAAGCACCCCCCCCCCCCCCCCCTCCCTCTACACTAATGACTGCACCTCAGCGGACCCGTCCGTAAAAAAGTCCTTAAGTTTGCAGATGACACCAGTGTTAATGGACTAATCCAGGACAGTGATGAGTCTGCATACAAACAAGAGGTGGATCGGCTAGATCACTGGTGTGGTCAGAACCACCTGTAGCGTAACCCGCTCCAGACTTCGGAGATGAGAACACACCCCAGACTGCCTCCCCTCTTCATCCTCAACAACACTGTCTGCTGTGGACCATTTTAGGTTCCTAGGAACCATCCTTTCTCTGGACCTGAGAAGGTCCTCATACATGGACACTTATCAGAAGAAGGCCCTGCAGAGACTGTACTTCCTGCAGCAACTGAAGAAGGTCAACCTTCCAGGAGTTGCTGATTATCTTCTCCACTACCATCATTCAGTCTGTCCTGTCTTCGTCCATCTCAGTGTGGTTTGGCTCATCCACAAAACAGGACAGGTCCAGACTGCAACGAATAATCAGGACTGCAGAGAGAAGCATCAGGGCTGACCATCCCTCCATCCAGGACTTCTACTGGTCTAGGGTCAGGCAAAGGGCAGCTAACATCTCTGCAGATCCCACAATCCTGGAAACAAACTGTTTAGACTTTTACCTGCAGGTGGCGCTACAAAGCACTGTTAGCAGAGATGAGCAGCCACAGAGACGGTTTCTTCTGCTTCTCCTGCTGATCATTTGAATGATACATCAATGAGGCCCCCATCTTGGTACGGGGACACTTATCCCTAAAAGCATGGCAGCCTATTGCAGCAAAGAGCTGTCTACAAATACAATCACTTGTAGTCTTTAAAGAATTTTAAGCAGTTTTATCTGTTACAAACTCTGGCATGTGTTCTGCATAAAATACTAATAAAAACAAAACATTTTATATAAACAACTCTGTGTAACCAGCCATGCTTAGACTAACTGAACTAAAAATATGTAAATGTTTTCCAAAAGGATATACAATGTTCTTACTGTACATATTTCAGTTTATTACTTATATTTCTAATCAGCAAATAAGTGTAAATATATCAGTGTGGTTTCTGATAAATTTATCATTGATTTAATTGATAGTTTGTGATGTTTTTCATAGATAATTGCTTCAGCTTCTCTGCTGCTCGGATGCTTTCTCCCCTTGCATTCTTATCTCCCAGTCAATACCTACAGAAAAGTTGGACTAAACTACTTTAAATCAGTGATCCTCCATTATTTTTTAAAATGATTTTTTAATGGAGTTTGAGAGGAGGACCAGGTGACACTAGGAGGAACTGCATTTTTCATGGTGGCACAAGCTAATTAGGACAAAATGCCTCCCTTTTCCACAGATGACTGGGAAAAACTTCTCCAGAAAATAAGTGATGGAAAAGAAAACTCTTTAGCTTCAAGTGAATGTGAAGGAAAATGCTGGATAAGACAATGAAATGACCCTACTAATGATTCTAAACAGTGAAAAGACTAACAAACAACCAACTAGCGCCATCAAGAAACATAATATTGCAGTAAATAAGAATAAACCGACCAACAGTCCTCCCTGGAACTTTCCTGGTGTAAAGCTAAAGAATAAATCCCTTCCTTCAGATCTGGGAAGACAGTATCTTCATGGAGGGAAGACATGTTTTCAAAAAGATGGATTTTATCTTGATAAGTGTGGAGTAACACTCTTCGCTGCCAACATTTTCTATTCTGTGAATCAGACACCAGATGCCTTAGATATTTTGGCCACAAAAAGGAGACAAGACGACGTTCTGAAGGACAACTGCAGCCTGCTGAGATAAGGATGAACCATGAAGAATGACACACAAAGGGACTTCTTCATCACTACAACAAATTGAATCTCACCAGATTCCAACAGGACAAGTGGACCCCCCCCACACACACCCCAACCCCCGTAGCCCCAACAGAGGACCCCACCCACCTTTTCTTAAGACTCCAGGCTCCCCTCTCCTGGATTTAATTGACAAAATGGAAAACCTTGTCAAAATCAGAATACAACTCACTCCCAAATCTCACATTTTCTCCACAAATTCCTTCATCATCCAGCTTATAATAAGCCTGTTTGTATCCAGGTTGTTCCAGAAACATATCTGTGATTTGTACAGAGCCCACGGATAAGACTACCAACAGGATTATATCCAGGAAAAACTTGTCACCTATTCAAGCGTTGGTTTGATGCTGAGAACAAATCAATGTTTGGATGAGCCATAATTTTCTTCGATTGAATAAAAACAAAACTGAAGTCATTATTTTTGGACCAAAGGAGGAGCGATGAAGAGTCAGCACACAGCCTCAGGCCTTTGACTGTGTTATCTAGAGATTATTAGTAAAGTTTTCAGTCAAATTTTCATTTCATTTTCTTATCCATCATTCTATTCTCTTTATTTTTTTTTTTATTACCTCTATTGTTTGATTTTCTGTACCATTGTAATGTTTTTCCTCATGTACAGCGCTTTGAGTGCCTTGTTGCTGAAAAGGAAGAGGAAGCAAATAATGGTTCAGTTAAAAATGGATTTTTCAGGTACTCCACAGAAAATCTGGGTTTTAGTGAACAATCCAACAGAAATATGTGGATTAACACCAAAGAAGAAAGGAAACACCTCAACTGATAAAAAATATAGGGTCTAAAAGAATGAGGGGGCCTTTCTTAAAAATGTGGCACAATTTAACTGGAAATAAACAGGCTTTTCAATGTTACAAGATTTATTGTCAAGAAGAATTATTCTAACAAATAATCAAACTCACACCAATTATCAGACTTGTGCGCTACGATTTATAAATGAAACTTTTATTCCTTATATTACCAAACAAAAGAAAGTAAAATAAAAAAAGCTATTTGTTTTTTAGAATATCAGAGAAATGTTTTTGTCATGAACATTGTATTCTTCAGGGTTATCTTTTAGCCTTCCAGATGTTCACAGTGAGACATGACGAACAGGGTGGCCCAAATATTTGCAGAGCTCTATGTATAAATAAAATGCACAAGCAAAATAAAAAGTGTATTTAAACATCCATAAAGGAATAACCAATGTGGGGACAGATCTGCGTCATGACTGCAGCAGGTAGGATCTAAGTAGGATCATGTCTAGAATTAAGATCCTTAAACTAGGAGCAGAGGACAAAGCAACACTAATGGCATGAATAACTTTTGACCTGTTGCTGCAGCCAAAGTCCTGACCAACAGAATACTATTTCACAAAACAAAGAGATCAAATTTATATACAGAAATATTGACTCAGTCTAATCAGAAAAATTTCAAGTCTATATATATGCAGAGTATACATTTATATAAAAAAAACTCAGTCCCAGTTAATTGCATTGAGTCTTTAACTTTCTACGTCACACCAACCACCTGGTTTAGGGTGAGGTAACATCTAGTTTTCATGCTCCTCAGCTCAAGATCAAACTCCCTGAAAACCTGAGATGTGCAGAAATTCTTGGCTTCTTTGTGTCAGGACTGAAAATATTTCGGTTGACTCCCACTCCCCTAGAGGCCAAAGAACCCACACACGCACACACAGAACATGCAACAATTCTTTTAATATTGGCATTTATGCAATTTCTCCTGTGTGGATTCTCATGTGATTTTTTAAAGTGGGCTTTTCAGTAAATCTTCGTCCACAGACGTCACAACCAAAAGGTTTGTCTCTTCTGTGAATTGTCATGTGACCATTTAAAGCAGACTTTTGAAAAAATCTTCGCCCACAAACATCACAACCAAATGGTCTGTCTCCTGTGTGACTTTTCACGTGTCTGTTTAGATTTGATTTAAATCTAAATCTTTGCTCACAAACATTACAACTAAACGGTTTGTCTCCTGTGTGGATTCTCATGTGGCAGTTTAAATGTGAGTTTTCACTAAATCTTTTTCCACAAACTTCACAACTAAATGGTTTATCTCCCGTGTGGATTGTCATGTGACGGTTTAAAGCAGACTTTTCAATAAATCTTTGTCCACAAACATCACATATAAATGGTTTGTCTCCAGTGTGGACTCTCATGTGGCTTTTCAAAGTTGACTTCAATCTGAATCTTTGTTCACAAACGTCACAATTAAAGGCTTTTTCTCCTGCATGAATTCTGATATGATTGTTTAAAGTTGACTTATTACGAAATGTTCGCCCACAGAAATCACAACTAAATGGTTTGTCTCCTGTATGGATTCTCATGTGTCTGCTTAAACTTGATTTAACTCTAAATTTCTGTTCACAAACCTCACAACTAAATGGTTTTTCTCCTGTGTGAATTTTCATGTGTCTATTTAATTTTGACTTGACTCTAAATCTTTGTTCACAAACATCACAACTAAATGGTTTTTCTCCTGTGTGGCATTTCATGTGTTTGTTGAGATAATCCTTCCTGTTAAAACATTTACCACAGTCAGGACAACCATAAAGTTTCTGATCCTTTTGGACTTCCCTCGCTGAGCTTGAAGACCTCATTGCTGAGTGACTCGTCATGTGACTCTGAAGAGAGAGCAAGTTGACAAACTGTTCGCCGCAGTCAGAGCAGCTCAAAGATCTGAGGACAGAGTCTCCACCTGATTCAGGAGCCCTGCTCTCCTTCCAGGCATCATCACTGTCTTCAGTTTCAGATCCAGAGTCAGGATGGTTCACATCACCTTCCTCTTTATCATCAGTGACCTCAGTCTCTGAGAAGTTGGCAGTATCTCCATGGGTATTTAGATCTTGACTCATGGTGGATTCTGGTCCTCCATGGCCTTCTTCATCAGTAACTGCTTTTATCTGCTCAGCTGAGCTGCTGGTTGGTTCTTCACCATCTGTTTGACAACAATGAAGCTGTGAGAGCAGAGGTTTATCTTCATCATCCTCGCATTTTATGAGAACAGTAATGACTGGAAACCTGTCGCCATCAGTCTCCTCCTTCACACTGAGCTGCTCTTTCTCCAGACTGGTCCAGAGTCCCTCATCTTCCTCCTTTATGTTGAGAGGCTCTGTGCTCTGCTGGTCCACATCAGTACTATCTTCTTCAGGAACCTCTTCTTTAACCAGCAACATTTGAACATTTGAAGGCAAATCTGAAACGGAATATACAGATTATGAACAACAGTAGCTGGTCAATGCTTCTAAAATGGTAGGTATGAGA
Source organism: Girardinichthys multiradiatus (assembly GCF_021462225.1). Taxonomy (NCBI): domain Eukaryota; kingdom Metazoa; phylum Chordata; class Actinopteri; order Cyprinodontiformes; family Goodeidae; genus Girardinichthys; species Girardinichthys multiradiatus. Next base: position 48,827,269 of record NC_061810.1, read on the forward strand.
TGTAATGGATCCATTTGGTAAAAGTCTTTAAATTCAGTTTTTCTTTGTGTAACACAATCATAACACTTGCCATCTCGGGGCACTTTAGAAGACTAGCATCCATTTCATACATAGAAATGTGTAAGTCAATCAAATCATAGACATATTAAAACTCTACTCTATACATGCCAGATTTCTGCTGCCCTTGTACAGACCAAAAATAATCATTCCCCTATGTTGGAAAAATTTATAAAAGTTATCATTGTTTAGTTTAAACAAGGTTTATGTTTTAAGTTCTACTCTGGTTAAGATGATTCCTGTGATTATTTTTTAGTGTGTAAAAGGGAGTGGAGAGAGTTAAGGAATGTGGTCTGAAGTGGATGACTCTCTGGACATGACATGCTCATACCATATACAGGTCCTTCTCAAAATATTAGCATATTGTGATAAAGTTCATTATTTTCCATAATGTCATGATGAAAATTTAACATTCATAATTAGCATATCATTAAAAGGGTCTCTAAACGAGCTATGAACCTAATCATCTGAATCAACAAGTTAACTCTAAACACCTGCAAAAGATTCCTGAGGCCTTTAAAACTCCCAGCCTGGTTCATCACTCAAAACCCCAATCATGGGTAAGACTGCCGACCTGACTGCTGTCCAGAAGGCCACTATTGACACCCTCAAGCAAGAGGGTAAGACACAGAAAGACATTTCTGAACGAATAGGCTGTTCCCAGAGTGCTGTATCAAGGCACCTCAGTGGGAAGTCTGTGGGAAGGAAAAAGTGTGGCAGAAAACGCTGCACAACGAGAAGAGGTGACCAGACCCTGAGGAAGATTGTGGAGAAGGGCCGATTCCAGACCTTGGGGGACCTGCGGAAGCAGTGGACTGAGTCTGGAGTAGAAACATCCAGAGCCACCGTGCACAGGCGTGTGCAGGAAATGGGCTACAGGTGCCGCATTCCCCAGGTCAAGCCACTTTTGAACCAGAAAAAGCGGCAGAAGCGCCTGACCTGGGCTACAGAGAAGCAGCACTGGACTGTTGCTCAGTGGTCCAAAGTACTTTTTTCGGATGAAAGCAAATTCTGCATGTCATTCGGAAATCAAGGTGCCAGAGTCTGGAGGAAGACTGGGGAGAAGGAAATGCCAAAATGCCAGAAGTCCAGTGTCAAGTACCCACAGTCAGTGATGGTCTGGGGTGCCGTGTCAGCTGCTGGTGTTGGTCCACTATGTTTTATCAAGGGCAGGGTCAATGCAGCTAGCTATCATGAGATTTTGGAGCACTTCATGCTTCCATCTGCTGAAAAGCTTTATGGAGATGAAGATTTCATTTTTCAGCACGACCTGGCACCTGCTCACAGTGCCAAAACCACTGGTAAATGGTTTACTGACCATGGTATCACTGTGCTCAATTGGCCTGCCAACTCTCCTGACCTGAACCCCATAGAGAATCTGTGGGATATTGTGAAGAGAACGTTGAGAGACTCAAGACCCAACACTCTGGATGAGCTAAAGGCCGCTATCAAAGCATCCTGGGCCTCCATAAGACCTCAGCAGTGCCACAGGCTGATTGCCTCCATGCCACGCCGCATTGAAGCAGTCATTTCTGCCAAAGGATTCCCGACCAAGTATTGAGTGCATAACTGTACATGATTATTTGAAGGTTGACGTTTTTTGTATTAAAAACGCTTTTCTTTTATTGGTCGGATGAAATATGCTAATTTTGTGAGATAGGAATTTTGGGTTTTCATGAGCTGTATGCCAAAATCATCCGTATTAAGACAATAAAAGACCTGAAATATTTCAGTTAGTGTGCAATGAATCTAAAATATATGAATGTTAAATTTTCATCATGACATTATGGAAAATAATGAACTTTATCACAATATGCTAATATTTTGAGAAGGACCTGTATATACATATATATATTTACATGTACATATATATGTACATATATATATATATATGTATATATACATATATATATGTACATATATATACATATGTGTACATATATATATATGTACACATATTTATATATATATATATATATATGTATATATACATATATGTACATATATATATATATATATATATATATATGTACACATATATATGTACATATATATGTGTACATACATATATATATATGTACATATATATATATATATACACATATATATGTACATATAAAAGTGTACATATATATATATGTACACATATGTATATATATGTGTACATATATATATGTATATATATATGTATATATACATATATATATATATGTACATATATATATGTATATATATATGTACATATATATATATGTACACATATATGTGTACATATATATGTATATATATATATATATACATATATATATATATATATGTACATATATGTATATATACATATATATATATACATGTACATATATATATGTATATATATATATAAATGTACATATATATGTGTACATATATATATGTACATATATATATATATGTACATATATATATATGTATATATACATATATATATGTACATATATATACATATGTGTACATATATATATATGTACACATATTTATATATATATATATATGTATATATACATATATATATATGTATATATATATATATATATATATATACATATATATATGTACACATATATGTACATATATATGTGTACATACATATATATGTACATATATATATATATACACATATATATGTACATATAAAAGTGTACATATATATATATGTATATATGTGTACATATATATATGTATATATATGTATATATACATATATATATATGTACATATATATATATGTATACATATATGTATATATATGAATCTAAAATATATGAATGTTAAATTTTCATCATGACATTATGGAAAATAATGAACTTTATCACAATATGCTAATATTTTGAGAAGGACCTGTATATACATATATATATTTACATGTACATATATATGTACATATATATATATATATGTATATATACATATATATATGTACATATATACATATGTGTACATATATATATATGTACACATATTTATATATATATATATATATATGTATATACATATATGTACATATATATATATATATATATATATATATGTACACATATATATGTACATATATATGTGTATATACATATATATATATGTACATATATATATATGTACACATATGTATTTATATGTGTACATATATATATGTATATATATATATATATATATATATATATATATATACATATATATATATATATATATATATATATATATATATATATATATATATATGTACATATATATATATATATATATATATATATATATGTACATATCAGAATAACAATCAGAATCAGAAAAGCTTTATTGCCAAGTACGTTTTTGGACATACAAGGAATTTGTTTTTGCGTAGTCGGTGCAATACAAATTAAACAGTATAAACATATCTACAATATAATATAAATATATGTGCACAGTTTTAAGTGAGTGAGAGTAAATATAGAGCAGTATAAGATGCACGAGCAATACAACAGTGCAGGTGATCATTGTGCAAGTAAAGCAGGAGTCCAAGCTGAGCGTTAATGTAACTCATAGAGTTGCAGGTTACAAGTGTCCTGTCAGCAAAAAAAGGGGGTGTGGGGGAAAGGGAGAGTGTCAGGGTGGTTTCCGGGCTTTGTTAACCAGGCTGGTGGCAGATGGGAAAAAACTGTTCTTGTGGCATGAGGTTTTGGTCCGGATGGACCGCAGCCTCCTGCCAGAGGGGAGAGTCTCAAAGAGTCTGTGACCGGGGTGGGAGGGATCAGCCAGAATCCTCCCTGCCCGCTTCAGGGTCCTGGAGGTGTACAGTTCCTGGAGCGACAGTAGACTGCAGCCAATCACCTTCTCAGCAGACCGAATGACACGCTGCAGCCTGCCCTTATCCTTGGCTGTAGCAGCGGCGTACCAGATGGTGATGGAGGAGGTGAGGATGGACTCAATGATGGCTGTGTAGAAGTGCACCATCATAGTCTTTGGCAGGTTGAATTTCTTCAGCTGCCGCAGGAAGAACATCCTCTGCTGGGCTTTCTTGATGAGGGAGCTGATGTTTGGCTCCCACTTGAGATCCTGGGAGATGATGGTTCCCAGGAAGCGGAAAGATTCCACAGTGTCAATTGTGGAGTCACAGAGGGTGATGGGGGCAGGTGGGGCTGGGTTCTGCCTGAAGTCCACAACCATCTCCACTGTCTTTAGAGCGTTGAGCTCAAGGTTGTTCTGGCTGCACCAGTCCAACAGATGGTCCACCTCCCATCTGTACGCGGACTCGTCACCATCAGAGATGAGTCCGATCAGGGTGGTGTCGTCCGCAAACTTCAGAAGCTTGACAGACTGGTGACTGGAGGTGCAGCTGTTGGTGTACAGGGAGAAGAGCAGAGGAGAGAGAACACAGCCTTGGGGGGAACCGGTGCTGATGGTCAGGGAGTCAGAGACGTGCTTCCCCAGCCTCACGCGCTGCTTCCTGTCAGACAGGAAGTCAGTGATCCACCTACAGGTGGAGTCGGGCACACTCAGCTGGGAGAGCTTCTCCTGTAGCAGAACTGGGACGATGGTGTTGAAGACAGAGCTGAAATCCACAAACAGGATCCTGGCGTAGGTTCCTGTGGAGTCCAGGTGCTGGAGGATGAAGTGAAGGGCTAGGTTGACTGCATCATCTACAGACCTGTTGGCTCTGTAGGCAAACTGCAGGGGGTCCAGGAGGGGGTCGGTGATGTCTTTTAGGTGTGAGAGCACAAGGCGCTCAAAGGACTTCATCACCACAGAGGTCAGGGCGACGGGTCTGAAGTCATTAAGCCCTGTGGTCCTTGGCTTCTTGGGAACAGGGACGATGGTGGAGGACTTGAAGCAGGCTGGTACATGACATGTCTCCAGTGAGGTGTTAAAAATGTCTGTGAAGACTGGAGACAGCTGATCAGCGCAGTGCTTCAGGCTGGCTGGTGAGACAGAATCCGGACCAGCAGCTTTCCGGGGGTTCTGTCTCCTGAAGAGTTTGTTGACGTCCCTCTCCTGGATGGAAAGAGCCGTCCTCAGCGTGGGTAGGGGGCTGGTGGGGGGGAACTTCAGGGTGGGGGTTGGAGGTGCCAAGGCCCCTCTTGAGGTTGGGGAGGTGGGGGTGGTGGATTGTGGCTGCAGCTGTTGGGGGGCGTCGTGGGGGATGGTTGCAGGACTGTCCCTTTGTCCTTCAAAGCGGCAGTAGAACTCGTTCAGGTTGTTGGCGAGGCGTCGGTCGTTGATGGAGTGGGGGGCTTTCGGCTTGTAGTTGGTGATTTGCTTGAGCCCTTTCCAGACAGACGCAGAGTCGTTGGCTGAGAACTGGTTTTGGAGCTTCTCAGAGTACAGTCGTTTGGCCTCTTTCACTGCCTTGCCAAACTTGTACTTTGCCTCTCAGTATATGTTTTTGTCCCCACTCCTGAAGGCCTCTTCCTTATCCAGTCTTAACCTTCTGAGTTTAGCTGTGAACCAGGGTTTGTCGTTGTTGTAACTCACCCTGGTGCATGATGGTACACAGCTGTCCTCACAGAAGCTGATGTAGGAAGTCACAGCCTCTGTGTACTCGTCCAGACTGTTGGTAGTAGTCCTGAACACATCCCAGTCTGTACAGCCTAAACACGCCTGGAGATTCTCCACAGCCTCACTGCTCCACTTCCTTGTCGTCCTCACAACAGGTTTGCAGAGCTTTAGTTTCTGCCTGTATGCAGGAATCAGGTGGACCATGATGTGGTCGGATTGGCCCAGTGCAGCACGTGGGACGGCGTGATAAGCGTCTCTGATGGTGGTGTAACAGTGATCCAGAATGTTGTCCTCTCTGGTCGGACATTTTATAAACTGTCTATATTTGGGGAGTTCGTGGGTCAGATTACCTTTGTTAAAGTCACCAGCGACGATTACTAAGGAGTCCGGGTTGGTCCGCTCCACACTCAGTATCTGGTCGGCGAGCATGCGCTGTGCGACCTGCACGTTAGCTTGCGGCGGGATGTAAACACCGACCAGGATGAACGAAGCGAACTCACGGGGGGAATAGAAAGGCTTACAGTTTATGATGAAGGATTCCAGGTCTGGAGAACAGTGCTGCTGAATCACTGTCACGTCGTTGCACCAACCACTGTTGAGGTAAAAACAGATTCCTCCACCTTTCGCTTTGCCGGAGAGTTCCGTGTCTCTGTCCGCTCTGTAGAGCTGGAATCCTGCCAGCTGCAGCGCAGAGTCCGGTATTAATCCACACAGCCACGTCTCCGTGAAGCACAAAGCTGCCGATGAATAAAAGTCCCTGTTTTTCCCCAACAGCAGTTGTAGTTCCTCAATTTTGTTGGGAAGTGAGCGCACGTTAGAGAGAAATATTCCAGGTAACGGTGTTCGTAGTCCACGCTGGCGAAGACGTACCAGCACCCCAGCACGTTTCCCTCTCTTCCGGCGTTTCACTGCGTGAACAAAGGTGAGCGCACCTTTGACCAGAATGTCCAAAAATTCCAGAGCAGTAGGCAGAAAAGTTGGAAATAGCTCCTCTGGTGTAGTAGCCCTGATGTTCATGAGTTCGTCTCTGGTGAGAGAGCTCCGGGTACCATCACAGAAGACCGTTTTAAAGCAAAAAACAAAACAATGCGCACCAACACGCCGAGGCGACCATCTGCGGCGCCATCTTGGAGCACATATATATATGTGTACATATATATATATATGTGTACATATATATGTACATATATATACATACGTGTACATATATATATATATATGTACATATATATATTTACACATATGTATATATATGTACATATATATGTACATATATATGTACACACATATATATATATGTGTACATATATATATATATACATATAAATATATATGTACACATATATATATATATGTACATATATATGTACACATATATATGTACATATATATGTACACACATATATATATATGTGTACATATATATATATATATGTGTACATATATATTTATATGTATATATAAGTTGTAAATAAAAGGCTGGTGCAAGGATTTATTCTTTGTGAGAATGAAGTCACTGTGCTGCAGAGGTCTGTCTCATCATTGCAAGTCAAACTTATTTGGTTCATTTGTGTCTTCTTTTGCACTGATCTGTATTTATCAGCCTTCTAACTCTAACACCCTAATAATTGGATCCAGGGATTTTAACAGACCAAACCTACCTAATAAAATTCCAAGATACAGACAGCACTAAATGTATCCCACCACCGACACCAACACAATGGACAACTGCTACAAAGACACTTATCGCACCGTCCCTCAAGTAGCTTTAGGACTCTCTGTCTCCTTCATCTCATTCCAACTTACAGACACAAACTGAAAACATATAAGCCTGTGGTTAGGACTGTCAGGAAGTGTGACTGCACCATTTGGAGTGTTTTTTACACTGCAGCCAGTGGACTGGACGGATTTGTCTAAACTGTGATATCATACATGAGTTTTGTGATAACGTGTGTGCAGACCAAGATCTGTTGCACATATAACAATAACCATGGTTCACTTCACTGTGGCAAGGCAGAGGCTTACAGCAGCGGGGACTGGCTGGTGACCTTAACATCTTTTTCTTCAGGTTTGACAAATAGGCATTCAAACCTCCCACACACACAAAGGGACTAACTACACCCCCACCACAAATTCTACACCCATGGCACAGGAGGTGGATCAGCTGGTCTACTGGTGTGGGCAGAACTACCTGGAACTTAACCCATTAAAAAAGTGGTGATAACTGTGGACCTCCGGAGAACACCACCCACACTCACTCCCCTCACCCTCCTCAACAAGACTGTCTACTGTGGATCACTTCTGGTTCCTGGGAACCACCCTTTCTCAGGACTTGAGATGGTCCTTGCAAATGGGACACTGTTCAGAAGGCCCAGCAGAGACTGTACTTCCTGCCACAACTCAAGAAGTGCAACCATCCACTGGTCATCTTCTACACTGCCATCATTTAGTCTGTGAATGCTGTTTTTATCCATCTCAGTATGTTTTGTCTCATCTACAAAACAGAACAGGTCCAGACTGCAATGAACAATCAGGTTTGCAGAAAGGATAATCAGGGTTGCCCTTCCCTCCATCCAGGACTTGTACAGCTCTAGGGTCAGGAAGACACCAAACATCCTGGACACAAACTGTTTATAGACTTTTACCTTTAGGTCAGAGCGCTAATGGAAAAAACCAGCCACCACAGAGGAAGTGTCTTCCGCTAGGCTGTCTTTCTGATGAACACAATCAAAACATTCCAGTCAGAGTAGTCGACTAGTCTGGCTGACAGGTGGGCTCTGCTTTCGAAGGCCACAACAGCCCAAGGTAGGCAGACACAGGGCATCACCCCAGGGCAGCCATGTGCCCTATACAGACGTAGGTCGTCAGTGAAGCACAGGAGCAGCAGCCTCCAGGCCAAAAAGGCGCAGGTTGAGACGCAGGGCACTGAGTCCCCAAATCCAGCCACATTGCGATCTCCCACCGTGAACGCCACAACCAGGACACAGCCCAGGGCTCCCACCAACCCCCAGCAGTAAGACCACCTAGCACCAAGCAGGGGAGAGCCCCCAGAACCCCCAACATGCCAGGCCCACTGACAGCCCAATGTGGCAACCGTAACTCAGAAGGACCAAGGTAGGGAGGGCACATTAGCACTCCCATCGGGTAAGTAAGCCCCTGCGAGGACATGGAAGGGATACTCATCAAAGCTCTGCGTATTCCCTGTCGCCCACGGCTAGCCCGACACATCCCCATGAACCACAGGCCACCCGGCGGAAGTCCTCAACTCCAGAATGTCGCCCGATCACCCAAACACACAATACCCCACCAAGGGGCTCCCCCAGTCCCCCCCATTACCTTCAGTTCCCACTAAACAATCACAGATGCAGGTACAGGAGAAAAAGAGGACGCCATGCCCCCAAGCCCAGCCCCTACAACCAGCGGTGTTTGCATGTGTGTCTGTGGTAAAGTGAAAAGTTTGAATGAATGCAGATGTATATGTTTAAAGTGCATTTAAATTGGGGTTGTGGCTAGGGTGTGCGAGACCCCACTGCTTGCTGACAGCAGATTCTGTCCCACTATAACCCCAAAGCCCTAAGTGTATACTGTATTAAAATTGTGGTGCACGACGGGGCCAAGAGCCTGCACTTTCCATTTTCCCAAACCTCAAGACCCTCCTAATGTGTGGTGTTGTATATGTTAGGGAGAAGGGGGTGGGCGCCAAGACACCAGCACAAACCCCCTTAAGCCAGTTTCCCAACTTGCCTCCTCTTGTCCCCCATGCGCCCACAACAATGCAGCGTTGACTAAGGCAAGAAACTCCCCCAAGAGATTCCCAAACAAGCTACAGCAGAGTCCACACAGCCAGGAGCACTTATGATGTGTTAGACCTCCTTGTTTTACAGGTGGTGTTAATGTTTCTTCCATTATCATCATAGTAGCTGGTGCTTGGTAGCTTAATGAAATCTGATAAATTTGTGCCTCACAAACGTCCTTCATAACAGAATTGCCAAATCTATACAGAAGTAAGAGTGGGGGACAGGCAAGAAAAAGACAAATTCATCTGATAGGTGACAAGAGTGCCAGATATCAGAAACCAGAATCTTTCTGCTTTAGTGGATTAACTGACTCCAAGTTACGAAGGTCAGGTGATCTGCTGAGCCTAACTCTGGGTTCAGAGTGGGCTTGAAACCTCCTCCCACCACCAGTGTTGTTTCAGTCTGAGTTGAAAGGGCAGAAAAGAGACCATGATAAACATTGGAGACATACACTAGTCTTTGTTGTTAATATGTTAATATTTATGTTAATAATTAAACATCTCCCTTCTGGACCAGATATGAGGAAACTGATGTACTTGGTGCATTCGGTCCACATTTGGATATGTGGGTTTCCAGAAGTAAGACCATAGCACCTTTCCATTGCTTTTGAAACCATTTACCCAGGTAGTTTCACTGTCCCAGTGCTTACTTTCATAGTCCTGGTATGGGGGTAGGACAGATAGGCTATCCGGGCAGTTGGACTTGGACTTCCCCACTAACCGCCGCCTGATCTCAGACCGGCACTCTTGGATTTCTCGCTACCTGTCATGTTTGTGGCGGCTGAAAGTTAATATATAGTAGGTATGTGTTGAATAACTGCAGGGACAAGAAAATAAATTATAATATCTTTCGGCAGACATTTTAAGTTAATGTTGGAATTATGAAGTGTTTCGCCACAGTTGCGCAAGAAAAATATTTTGATAGAGTACCCCTTAAGAATCAAACAGCACTTTCACTCTTTTCATGCAACCCTAACTTAGTGGAGTGTGAACTCTTTATTCATTTTTAAAGGTTTTATGCAGACGGCTCTGCAGGAGGAGAGACCACAGTCCCTGGGATTCTGAGTTTTTACCTGTCTGTTTTGTTATCTGGTGCAGTTCAGTCCTTTCTGCTCCTCCCATGCCTGGGTTTGCTGTTCTCCTGCTTCATAAACGTAGCGCTTTGGTTTCATTGGCTTCATTTTACTGAAGTGCACTCTCTGCTGCTGTTGTGTATTTCCCAAAGACTGCAGGACGTTATTCAGGGGACACCTGAGCACAGACTCACACACAGCGGGCGCTACAGTCATCCACCTTAACAGGTATCTTTACTACTCTTTACTTTGAATGCCATTCAGGGCAACGTGCATCAGCGGCGTCTGACGTGTCAAAAAAAGTCCACAGAAGACGCTGCTGCTCTTCTTCTCACTCTCGCGTCACTTTGGTGGTTCTTCATCTATTGTTGTATTGTGGGAAAATTGTTTAAAATGGACACGGAGATATTAATTTGAGGCTGAAAACATACATACAGTATGACCTACAATCTTATAAGGAAAAGGACAAGAAACGAAAAGGCGCTACCGATGTGCTTCAGTGATTCTTCTGATCTACAAAACAATGAGCATGATCAATAATTAGTGGTGTGACAGTACACACATTAAAGTTTAGTGCAGTATATATTTTTACTTAAGCTGTAATTGTAAACAAATAGCTAACATTTTCTGAAAATAATTGGATTTGTTCACCATGTTCTTGCATGTTAAAACGTGGCTCGTGTAGAACTGGCCAAAGGTTTGGATTTATTTTTTTCACTTGATAAAATTATTAAACAAACAATAAAACCACTCATAATGATCAGTGTTGTTGCTCAGGATATTCCGATTTGGAGTGACCAAATATTCGATAATAAAAATGTGTGCTGATGTACAGACAAACCAGTGCTCAAACGCTCAGCTGTAAAGCTTTGGTTTGGTCCTCCTCTTACTTCAATGTCCCTGCAGCTGAATGACAAACCTAAACGTTTCATAATACCACATTTTAATGAGCTGCTCATCTAGTTATTGGGACCCACAGCCATGGATTTCAACATTAAACTCCGGTACGGACCTTTCTGGAACTTTCAAAATAAAGTGCATTAACCTTCTTCCAGCACAGCCAGGAAACGGGATAACTGCGGACTTCCTGTGACGCCACTACCCAAATAAAAGCACAGCTGTTGCTACATCCGCCCTCTTTCCACACGGCCTTCCAGAGGGACCGGATAGGGGAGGAAAGCGCGCTGATGTCTTTTTGTTGGCAAACAGACATAAACTCTTCAACTGGATCCAAGGAAGCCATACGATCATCGATCATATGCAAAGTTAAGTACGAATGAAATACTGTCTGTTTCCGGTATTTTCATTCATGAACGGGGAAATTAAGGTACAAGCATTGCTGGACTGTCTCTCCGAGCCCCCGCAGACGCAAACTGTGTTCGAGAGAAACCCCTGCAAAGACGTGGTCTCCCAGTCTGGAAGGAAGACAGCAGACATCGTGTTAACCTATATGGTCAGAGGATAGGACGGGTCGCCCAGCTACAGCTCTGGAGATAACCCTTTGTTCACTGTGGATACCTTCTTCAAACTTCATCACCCCTTGGACAACATTTCCTCACCATGGTCAGAGGTTAGGTTTGGGCAGATTAACAGTTAGGATGAAATAATCTGAACGTTTTCATTTATGAAGTTTGGTTTTGTTTTTGTGAAACTCTGCTATCTTAGTGCTAGCAGGCTATCTGCAGCACTACGTGTTCTGTGTTTGTGTGTCTTTCAAAGTCAAACTTTACTTGAAGGGTGATTGTAAACAGAACATTGATCATAACGTGCCGTCCGCGCTTATGCATTTTAATCCTTATATTAACCGAGGTATTTTAAAGGTATGTGTTGATTCTGGTGCTGAGCTATTAGCTTCTTTTGTTAGCTTAACTGCTAACCGGTAAGAACACGTGCTTGCTACTAAAGAGTATTTAACAGAAAGGTTGTTAGTTTTCAATCCAGTAAATAATAGTTCCTAGACATCATTTACTAAATTTGATAACTAAGTAAACACCATTAAGCCCCATTTCTCCAGAAAGATTTGGCTCTTTTCCAAAATACTCCCTTAATAATATTTATTTAAATATTATTTTAATAAATAAAGGCAGCTAATGAGACACTGATGAGAATTAGTCATCCAGAAGGTTGGTTTTATTCAGCAGATCATTATTTAAAACATTGTTTTATTAAAATAATATTTTATCTGATCTTACATTGTGAATGGTTGTCTAAACGTTTGCTGATTATTGTCTAAGTTGGTTCCAAAACTAACTTAACTTCACTTCCAGATTCTTCAAGATAATCCTTGGTTCTCAAACATAAACATTGCATGGTAATGTTGCATCACTCTTTTGGTCATAATTATCAATCATCTTTAATCAACTTGTTTATATTGTACATAGTCCATTAGTCTTCATTATTCTTTAATTCTGCTTGGTAGTTTAGTTGGATTGTTTAAGCAAAGTAAAGAGTTTGTTGATTAAAATATGTTTGACTTTGAGTTGACTTATTTTTGTTAATAAATTCTTGTATTTTAAGAAATTGTGTGAATTTATTCCATGTGTGCAGAGTTTATGCTGTTCAATAATGTCAGAGCTCGTCTCATCCCTTTCTATTTTGTTCTAATACCATCGCCTTACTGGGCTGGTATTCACAGGACAACCCTTAACAGACCAAAATATTATTTGATAAAATATTAAAATATTAATATTAAATATTAAATAATATTATGAGATTCATAATCACAACATACAGGGGTTGGACAATGAAACCGAAACACCTGTCATTTTAGTGTGGGAGGTTTCATGACTAAATTGGACCAGCCTGGTAGCCAGTCTTCATTGATTGCACATTGCACCAGTAAGAGCAGAGTGTGAAGGTTCAATTAGCAGGGTAAGAGCACAGTTTTGCTCAAAATATTGAAATGCACACAACATTATGGGTGACATACCAGAGTTCAAAAGAGAAAAAATTGTTGGTGCACGTCTTGCTGGCGCATCTGTGACCAAGACAGCAAGTCTTTGTGATGTATCAAGAGCCACAGTATCCAGGGTAATGTCAGCATACCACCAAGAAGGACGAACCACATCCAACAGGATTAACTGTGGACGCAAGAGGAAGCTGTCTGAAAGGGATGTTCGGGTGCTAACCTGGATTGTATCCAAAATACATAAAACCACAGCTGCCCAAATCACGGCAGAATTAAATGTGCACCTCAACTCTCCTGTTTCCACTAGAACTGTCCGTCAGGAGCTCCACAGGGTCAATATACACGGCCGGGCTGCTATAGCCAAACCTTTGGTCACTCATGCCAATGCCAAACGTCGGTTTCAATGATGCAAGGAGCGCAAATCTTGGGCTGTGGACAATGTGGAACATGTATTGTTCTCTGATGAGTCCACCTTTACTGTTTTCCCCACATCCAGGAGAGTTACGGTGTGGAGAAGCCCCAAAGAAGCGTACCACCCAGACTGTTGCATGCCCAGAGTGAAGCATGGGGGTGGATCAGTGATGGTTTGGGCTGCCATATCATGGCATTCCCTTGGCCCAATACTTGTGCTAGATGGGCGCGTCACTGCCAAGGACTACTGAACCATTCTTGAGGACCATGTGCATCCAATGGTTCAAACATTGTATCCTGAAGGCGGTGCCGTGTATCAGGATGACAATGCACCAATACACACAGCAAGACTGGTGAAAGATTGGTTTGATGAACATGAAAGTGAAGTTGAACATCTCCCATGGCCTGCACAGTCACCAGATCTAAATATTATTGAGCCACTTTGGGGTGTTTTGGAGGAGCGAGTCAGGAAACGTTTTCCTCCACCAGTATCACGTAGTGACCTGGCCACTAACCTGCAAGAAGAATGGCTTAAAATCCCTCTGACCACTGTGCAGGACTTGTATATGTCATTCCCAAGATGAATTGACGCTGTATTGGCTGCAAAAGGAGGCCCTACACCATACTAATAAATTATTGTGGTCTAAAACCAGGTGTTTCAGTTTCATTGTCCAACCCCTGTAGTTTCCCTCTGTATGAAGTAAGGACAACACATCTTCTAAAGATCCTCCTTGCACAGCTGTAAAGTTCAAAGTTCAGCTACATGTTACACCCTTTCTCTTTGGTGGTTTAAATATCTCTACTATATTTTCACTGCATTCTGCTCATATCAGCTGCAACATGTTTCAGACGATGCATTTGATGGGCGATAACTGATGGGCAAAAAATCTAATTGTTATAAAGAGCAAATTACTAAATATAGCTTTACAGAAAATGTTATTTATAACTAACTATATTAATACTGTACTTATACCACAGTAGCAGTGTGGTAATTAATTTAAAAAGTAACCATTTCATCCTGGCTACATACTTTTAATTGTCCTTTTTAGTTTGAAGGAAAAAGAGGAGAATAAAACCTATGAGGCTGAGCAAGAGGAAGCATTGTGTGCTGTAGCGGCAGAGCGTGAGCCCCATCTGCAGAGGCTATAGTCCTCGATGCAGCCGTCCTGGGTTCGATTCCTGACCCTGGGAGCTTTGCTGCATGTCTTCCCTCTTCTTTCTCTGCCCATTTCCTGTCTAATAACAATATGGGCCACTAGTGACAAAAAACTCTTATGACTCTGCAAACACCAACCCTTAAAGAATGTCAGGCTTATCAATGTTAAACTACTTAGACACAGAGTAAAGAAATACATTTATTTTTTAAATATCCTTCTTTAAGCAAAGAAAGGAAATGGTGAGTTTTCGCAGCATTAGAAATGAAAAGGTGGACTGCAGCATGAATCAAGCAGGACTGTCCTGAATAATATTATTAGCTATAGACTAGAATGCCCTGAATGACTGAAATTTCACAGAAATAGAAACGCAGACAGAACATAAATATAAATAACAGCATTGATTATGTTTGGGTTAACAGAGTAAAATCTAGCTGTTTATATGATCTTATTTTCTCAGTACTTCTTTATTTCTGCTGAACAGGATATGAAGATATGGTGCAAAGCTGTAAAAAAACAAAATCACATTTCTTTCCCCCTTCACCCCACATCACCTCTTCTGCACTTTTACCTTATTACACATTAAATGGACGCAGTAAAATTCCAGCGTCAGAGAAGAAACCTAGCTAAGCTACAAACTGACAACGGTTTCTTCTCATGAAGAATCCTACTCCATCAGGTCCCTGAAAGCTGCTGCTAACCTGCAGCTAGCAGAACAATGAAAACATCCAAACCTAATGACTGCAGCCGATCTTCGGGGCTGAAAGCAGCATCCAGTATTTCGTGTCTCTGCTCCTCTGCTGCATCCAGTCGCTGTTTGACCTGCTGTCTCCACATCTCTGGTAGCTTTTCTCTCTCCAAACTTTCCTTCAACCGTTACTGAGCAGTTCCTGCTGAGCTTCAAACCGTTTCTCTTCTTTCCAGAGTTCATCAACTGCTGCTGTTTCTATCTTACATCTTTATTAACTCTCCCGCTGCTGCTCCGTCAACAAAAACCCAAGAAAACACGAAGGACGACGCTCCAACTGCCGCCATTGAACCGGAGAGAAACACGAGTCTGCGCACTGGGGGTTAGGGGCTGGACCCCGGAAGGCCCATCAAACACAAGACCTCAGCTGGACGTTAACGTGTCCGCCATATTGGCAAGGGAGAGGTAGCCAAATTCCGATGAACGCTTAGGTTTTAACAGGTTTTGTTTAAGTTAAAGGATTATTTATTTTTTCGTAAAATTATGTTGTTTCCACTGACTTGATAACCGAGCAAACTCTACAAAAATGTTTTTTAATGCTTCTTTAAATTCTTATCATAAATTTACATTTGGCCAGAACATATGTACACTCCTAATGCAGAACATGAACCAAACATTGCCAATATATATATGTCCAATTATTTGCTGGCCGTGTGTTTCTTTCTTTTTGAGTTTTATTACTTAACATTCCAAGAATGATCAAAATATTCGATATATGTTTTCTTCCCATTTTATTCTTTCATATTTTATTAATTAAATTGTTTTTGTTCTTACATCAAGAACACATGTCCTGAACATAACTCATGTATCCAAGTTTGATTTAAATTAAGTAACACAATATGATAATTTGTTTGAAATACATACCTTAGAAGTAAAAGTTGGGCAAAACAGTCAAACATTTCCACTTATTCTGTCACACAAACACATGCTTCTGATAAGAACACAATTATTACACTCTAGTTTATGCATTTAATCTGAGAGCTACATTCCTTATTGCTGTTGAAAAACCCTGAAATAAGGCTTTGGTCTGGTCCGCCCTTCTTTGTCCAAGTCACTGTAGCTGCATGATAAATCTTAATGCTTTCAGACTAGTAATTGCTATGGGCCCAAATACTTAGCTTTATTTGGTGCTGCTTTTCAAGGTTGCACAGATAAATGTTCTGCATGTGTGCAGATTTAAAACAAAGCTATATTTATGGTTTTGTTATATATATCTGCTGTAGTATATTGTGGTCAACCATGTTGGATGCTGCACTGAGGTCCAATAATACCAGCACTGTGGTTCTTATGTAGATGGTATTGAACACCTTGACGAGGGCAGTCTCGGTTCTGTGGTGAGCACAGAAACCCGACTGAAACATGTCAAAGACTATGCGCATACGCATGAACCAGGAGCAGGGCCCATGTTCAGTGGGGTTTGCTCCTCGAAATCCTTTCTTGGACATGAACTCACTGTAGGTCGAATACACCACAATGCCCATGTCTCCTCTGCCACTGGCCTCTCCTCATTGTTATCTTTTCTCAACTGTTTCCTGCTAACAACCACAATGCTGCAGTCGGTCTCAAGCATTCTGGCTCTTTCAGGATTCATCTCACCTTCAAACTTTCTGAGTTCAAACCGGTTTAAAGTTCTATGTAGATTTCTCTTAATCACCTGCATTATTCTCACCATCCAATGAACCACACCAATTCATCTCCTCTCCTTCCCCAGACAGCATCTGCAGCCAGAAACTGCTGTAAGTACTGAAGGACAATCCCTTTTAAAAGCTTGGTAAATAAAGCACTGACAGCTTCAGAACTTTGAGTTTTCAATTAAAGCGTCAACATAGCAGCTCTGATAATATATTTTCACTGTATTTATCTCATTCTTTAAAGTATGCGATGATCATGTACCATTCAAACTGATTACTGTTCAATCTTAAACTGATAAGAAAAATACGTTTTGTGAAAGACTGTTAAGAGTATTGATTATTATAAAGATTTTTGACAGGACTGTGTAGAACATTTTAACCACCACTATTTTTTTCCATTTCAGAACAATTTAAATCTTATTTCCAGTCTGTTTTAAAGTAACACAAACATAACTACTGTCAAAGATTGATTCCTTGTAAATAAAATATAAAAGAAAAAAGCATAAAGAATTTTACACAGTGCCGTTGGCAAAGATGAAATATACATTTATAACACACTGGTAAAATAACTTTATTTAAAAAATATTCTTTAAAAACTCCCAACATGTAGGACGTACATACATGAACAAACATGGGGGCCCTTAGTCCATATGACGTGGAAAAATGTTTTTACACAAAAATCACATTTAACTGAAGCAGCTTTGAAGCCTGAAATTTTACATCATAAAATCAGCAGGAAAACTGATTTTATTTTTACGTTTTGTTGTGGTCTGAGTATAGAACTCCGAGAGGCACAAAGTGGCTTTTTGCCAATACAGTTTCTAGAATAATGCAAGTATTTGCTACAGGTTAGTACATGAAAAGAGACTGAAAACAACTATTATTGCATATTCTACAGCTGTGAGTTGTTCCCTAATGTGGGTTTGTGTTTAACAACCCTCCTGGTTTCAACTCGATATAGAGTTAGATAAATAAAGTTCCTTAACATTTGTACATGTAAAATGAACAAAAGTTATAAGCTGTCAGTGTCACCGATGCAGACCCACGCTGAATCACGTGCTCCCACGCAGGTGAGCACACACTCAGGATATGAGATAGAATAGGCAGGAATATACAGGTCCTTCTCAAAATATTAGCATATTGTGATAAAGTTCATTATTTTCCATAATGTCATGATGAAAATTTAACATTCATATATTTTAGATTTATTGCACACTAACTGAAATATTTCAGGTCTTTCATTGTCTTAATACGGATGATTTTGGCAAACAGCTCATGAAAACCCAAAATTCCTATCTCACAAAATTAGCATATCATTAAAAGGGTCTCTAAACGAGCTATGAACCTAATCATCTGAATCAACGAGTTAACTCTAAACACCTGCAAAAGATTCCTGAGGCCTTTAAAACTCCCAGCCTGGTTCATCACTCAAAACCCCAATCATGGGTAAGACTGCCGACCTGACTGCTGTCCAGAAGGCCACTATTGACACCCTCAAGCAAGAGGGTAAGACACAGAAAGACATTTCTGAACGAATAGGCTGTTCCCAGAGTGCTGTATCAAGGCACCTCAGTGGGAAGTCTGTGGGAAGGAAAAAGTGTGGCAGAAAACGCTGCACAACGAGAAGAGGTGACCGGACCCTGAGGAAGATTGTGGAGAAGGGCCGATTCTAGACCTTGGGGGACCTGCGGAAGCAGTGGACTGAGTCTGGAGTAGAAACATCCAGAGCCACCGTGCACAGGCGTGTGCAGGAAATGGGCTACAGGTGCCGCATTCCCCAGACCTGGGCTACAGAGAAGCAGCACTGGACTGTTGCTCAGTGGTCCAAAGTACTTTTTTCGGATGAAAGCAAATTCTGCATGTCATTCGGAAATCAAGGTGCCAGAGTCTGGAGGAAGACTGGGGAGAAGGAAATGCCAAAATGCCAGAAGTCCAGTGTCAAGTACCCACAGTCAGTGATGGTCTGGGGTGCCGTGTCAGCTGCTGGTGTTGGTCCACTGTGTTTTATCAAGGGCAGGGTCAATGCAGCTAGCTATCAGGAGATTTTGGAGCACTTCATGCTTCCATCTGCTGAAAAGCTTTATGGAGATGAAGATTTCATTTTTCAGCACGACCTGGCACCTGCTCACAGTGCCAAAACCACTGGTAAATGGTTTACTGACCATGGTATCACTGTGCTCAATTGGCCTGCCAACTCTCCTGACCTGAACCCCATAGAGAATCTGTGGGATATTGTGAAGAGAACGTTGAGAGACTCAAGACCCAACACTCTGGATGAGCTAAAGGCCGCTATCGAAGCATCCTGGGCCTCCATAAGACCTCAGCAGTGCCACAGGCTGATTGCCTCCATGCCACGCCGCATTGAAGCAGTCATTTCTGCAAAAGGATTCCCAACCAAGTATTGAGTGCATAACTGTACATGATTATTTGAAGGTTGATGTTTTTTGAATTAAAAACACTTTTCTTTTATTGGTCGGATGAAATATGCTAATTTTGTGAGATAGGAATTTTGGGTTTTCATGAGCTGTATGACAAAATCATCCGTATTAAGACAATAAAAGACCTGAAATATTTCAGTTAGTGTGCAATGAATCTAAAATATATGAATGTTAAATTTTCATCATGACATTATGGAAAATAATGAACTTTATCACAATATGCTAATATTTTGAGAAGGACCGGTAGTTTTTTAAACCCACCCAATTTAGTGAGGAATGAAGCACTTATGGCTCCGCTCCAACAGTCAGGCGTACTGTGCGTCTACTGTGAATCGCCCGGACGTCTGAAGTCAAATACGCCCGACTATGTGGGAGCCTTTACCTTCCTACCAGGAGCAGTCAGAGTAACTCTCCTACTCCAGGTACAAATATAAAAAGTAGCCCCAGCGCTTCATGCAGCAAAAATCCACTAATCACCAAATGAAAGATTTCAACCTGATCAAAAAAATACCAAGTCATGTATTTAAGATAACTTCGTCTTTAAACCGGATGAAAGATTTAAAACCACAGGATGTAACTAAAGTGGCGTACCGCTTGTGCAGACGTATAGTGCCAGCAAAGGCCTCAAACACCATGAGTATGCTACGCTATCACTCGCGTATTCGCGATCGGCTGCTTGGAGCGGTCTGTCACATAAAAAAAAACAGTTCAATGTGGAGACTTTTCACCGCAAGCAGTTTGTGTTATACAGCTTACGAGGTCGTAAAGGTCCAGCAGATGTCAACTGTGAGTCCACGTGTACGTCCGAGTCTAGTAGACTACGCCTATGACTATGTTTTGCCTATAACCCGTAGGCCAAAAAAAACTCCCAAAACATCGCTCTTAAACAAAACAACCGTTGAAGGACTCGGACTATTGTTGATGGTCAATATATTTGTCCAATCGCCCAACCTTAGTCCAGACTAAGATTTGTTCTGTATAAAAGTCATCCCTTGCAAACGCAGAACATACCTGATACAGAAAAAACAACAAATGTACAATATTCAACATGTATTATTTTACCTTTAGACCCTTCTATTTTGTAGTCTTTCAACCGTTGTCTTAATCTTTACATCTACAAGGCTTCTTCGTCTGTGTGGATTTTCATGTGACTGTTTAAATTTGATTTATCACTAAATCTTCGTTTGCAAACATGGCATCCAAATGGTTTTTCTCCTGTGTGGGTTCTCAAATGTATATTTAAATTTGCTTTACGTTTAAACCTTTGTCCACAAACATCACAACCAAACGGTTTGTCTACAGTGTGAATTTTCAGGTGATTGTTTAAATATGATTTTTGGCTGAATCTTTGCCCACAAACATCACAACCAAACGGTTTTTCTAATGTGTGAATTTTCATGTGATTATTTAAATATGCTTTTTGGCTGAATCTCTGTCCACAAATATCACAACCAAAAGGCTTGTCTGCTGTGTGGGTTTTCAAGTGTCTGTGTAGGTAAGCTTTTTGGCTAAATCTTTGTCTGCAAACATCACAGCCAAACGGTTTCTCTCCAGTGTGGATTATCATGTGTTTATCCAAGGCTGACTTCTTGCTAAACTTTTGCTCACAATAATTACAATCTACCAGTTTTTCTATTGTGTGGAGTTTCGTGTGTCTACTCAAATTTGACTGAAAACTAAATTTTCGTCCACAAACATTACACACACAAGTTCTGTTCTCACTTATAAATGGTTTGTCACCTGTGTGGATTAACATGTGTTTGTTTAAATTAGCCTTTTGGCCAAATTTTTGTCCACAAACATCACATCTGAACGGTTTGTGTCCCGTATGGATCCTCATGTGTTTGTTTAAATGTGATTTATCCTTAAATTTTCTTCCGCAAACATCACAGCCATATGGTTTGTCTCCAGTGTGGACTCTCGTGTGCTTGTTTAAAGTTGACCTATCACTGAATCTCTTCCCACAAACATCACAACTAAACGGTTTGTCTCCTGAATGGAATCTCATATGACTGTTTAATGCTGTCTTTTGGATAAATCTTTTCCCACAAATGTCACACAGGTAGGGTTTTTCTCCTGTGTGAATTTTCATGTGGCTGTTTAATGTTGACTTATGGCTAAATATTTGGCCACAATAATCACAACAAAATGATTTGCTATCTGGGTGGATTTTTATGTCACTGTTTGTGTGGACTCTCATGTGTCTGTTTAAATTGGACCTAAATCTAAATGTTTGTCCACAAACATCACAACCAAATGGTTTGTCTCCTGTGTGGATCCTCATGTGGTCATTCAAAGTTGATTTATCGCCAAATCTTTGTCCACAACCATCGCAACCAAATGGTCTATCTCCTGTGTGGATTTTCATGTGCTTGTTTAAATTTGACTTCGATATCAGCCTTTGTCCACAAACATCACAGCCAAATGGTTTGTCTCCTTTGAGGAATTTCAAACTGTTCTGGACCTTCCTCAGCGATTCTAGACTGTTCTTCTCTCCAAAGCATTTCTTAACAATTAAAAAGCTAGAAGCCCTTATTCTAGAGTCACATTTTATGTGACTGTGAAGAGAGCACTTCTTCATAAACTGCTGACCACATTCAGAGCAGCTCAAATGCTTGTCGACAGGGTTTCCAACCGATTCTTGAGTCCTGCTCTCCTTCCAGTCATCCTCGCTGTCTTCAGTTTCAGATCTAGAGTCAGGACAGTTAACATCTTCATCCTCGGTCTCCTCACTGACTTCAGTCTCTGAAGAGTTGGATACATCTCCTTGAGAATTTAGATCTGCTTTCACCTGGTTAGCTGAGATGTAGGTTGGAAGATCTCTCATTTCTGTTGGGTCATGATGATGCTGTGAGAACGGAGGTTTATCTTCATCCTCTTCACTCTTCACAGTAACAGCAGTCAATGGACACCTGTTGGTATCACACTCCTTCTTCAAATTGAGCTGCTCTCCATCCAGACTGATCCAAAGTTCCTCCTGTTCATCCTTTATATCAAGAGACACTGGGTCTTGCTGGTCCACACCAACACCCGATTCTTCAGAAGCCTCCTCTTTAATCAGCAGCGTCTGTTGAACATCTGCAGGCAACTCTGAAACAGATTAAGTAGATTATGAACAACTTGAAAGTGTGTCTAAACTTGTATTTTTAAGATGTACTGGAACAACCTCAGCAGTATTAACTATACAAAACAAAGAGACAAATGAATCGAATTTGTTTTTATTAGCATGTCCTGCCTATGGAGAGCCATTTCATTCAAAATTAAATAAATAAATAAATACTGCTATTGATAAATTATTAATGAATATTCCATGAAATAAAACAAAATATTAAATGAAATTTGTATCTTGTTTTATTTAATTCATTTCAAGATTTGTTTAATTTACTTGAAGATTTATTTATTTCATAATGCAGTTTTATTTTGTGACATTTATTTTGTAAAGCTACTTTACGCATTTCAGTGACTTTTACTTTTTAACCCCGTTTTTCATTTTAAGCTGTTTTTATTTCATGTTCTTATATTCAAATGAGGGAGCGAAGTTTTATCTGCTGGGTGGCGCTGGGGCAGCAGAACCGAGCTCCATTCGTGGCTGTGATTGGCAGAAGACAGCATGCTGGAGGGGATTCTGCGAGGATGCCAGAAAGTGCCAGACCGGCTGTAAAAGCCTGCCACGGCCGGTGCCGCGGTTTTTGTGAAAGCTGTGTGTGCAATAAGTCTTCGTCATCCTTTCAGCACGTCATACAGACACATAGCGCTATTTATTTTCCATCTCGAGTAAATACAGCCACCTTATGTTATGGGTCTAGCGCTGTTTATTAAATAAAAACCAATAAAGACATCATTATTTAAAAGTAACAGGCTATAACAATAATGACGTTCCGTTTGCCGATAATCAGCATTGGCTTCCACAAAAATGGCGGCAACCGCAGTGGCAAGCATGTTAAAGGCTTTTACCATGCACCAGGGGAACCAGGGGATTCTTTGCAGAACCCCCTGGTTCCCTCTGGGCATGCTGTGGCACTGGACACAGCAGTTCCGGCATGCTGTCTTCTGGCAGGCAGCTGCAGGTTTCTGCCGGCCAAAGCCACGAATGGAGCTCGGTCCTGCTGCCCCAGCGCCGCCCGGCAGATAAAACTCCGCCCCCTCATTTGAATATAAGATCATGAAATAAAAAGAACTTCAAATGAAAAACGGGGTTAAAAAAGTAAAAGTCACTGAAATACGTAAAGTAGCTTTACAAAATAAAAGTGTCACGACTGCATTATGAAATAAATAAATACATAAATCTTTAATTAAATAAATCTTCAAATTAATTAAATAAAATAAAATGAAATTTTCTTTTAACATAATTATTTTGTTTTATTTCATGGAACATGTATTAATAATTTATCAATAGCAGTATTTATTTATTTAATTTTGAATGAAACAGCTCTCCATATTGTCCAGCAGAGTAGCTCAGAAGAAGCCCACCAGATTTACTTTCACAAGTGGAGCATTACGGCAAACCCTATAATGCTCTGCTTGAAATATATATACAACTTTATGAGAAATTTCTTTGGGATTATTTCAATTGTAGTGGACAGAGAGATGAAAAGGAAAAAAGAAGCAAGAGAGAAAGAGGTCAGGCAAAAAGGAAAAAGGGAGAGAAGGAGAAAAAAGAGAGGAAAGAAAGAAGGATGAAGAGAATACAAGATAACACTCTAGAAGACTGCTTCTACACCTGCAGAAACGCATACATAACGACAACATCACTGAAAACGATACTGTACTAATCAATGCAAGCTGTATTTAGTGGTAACTGCAGCTCAATATAGAGTATATCTTTGTATCTATTAACACCTGAATCCAAACAGGTGTGAGCGTGCTTGTGTATATAGGGTTTCTCCATAAAAATATGCAATAGTGGGTGTTAAGGAGCCACAGACCTGCCCTGCATGATCCAAGACAGACAGGGAGGAGATCTGAGCCACAGACATCCAAAGGCCCCCGAAGAGCACGGGAACCCCGGGAGGACCACCGCCGGGACTACCGCAACCCCCCCAGAAAAGAGCAGAGGGGAGCCCCAAGGGAACCACCCAGCAGCCAAAGTGCAGAAGCACCAGGGACCTGCAGCAACGAGCCAACGGACCCCGCCGGCAGCCAGCAACGCCGAAGCAGATCCAGCCATGGACCCAGAAACACGAGACCCAAGGTCACACCACTCCCCAGCGGAGGGCTAATGAAAAGACTTATAACGGATTTTTTTCTCACATGTTCTGGTAATGAATTTCTGGTGTACCATTTAGAGAAGCTGGTGTCTACCTGTGGAAGGTAATTTCTGCTCTGCAAAAAGGACATCTGGAGATGGTATCCTAATGGGATGACTGACTTTTTGAAATCAAGGTTGCAAATGGCATTAAAGCAGATGGGCAATATCACTAAAATAAGAACTTGTATTTGTTTGACCTTCAGCCATATGGACTATGGGAATGTTTTTGTTTTTGTTTGGAAGGACGTGTGTGTGCGCATGTGGAATAAGTGTAGATGCAAATTTGTCACCTGGAGGTGCAAAATTGTTTAAATGGTGCTCCAAGGTGTTCCAGGATTCCATAGTGAAGCACAGGAGCAACAGACCCCAGGCCTAAGAGGCAGAGGGAGACAGGGCACTGGATCCCACTACCCAGCACTGCAGCCATGCCCCAAGTGCTGGCCAAGCCCAGAGTTGATCATGGTGCCCACACACCAAGACCACCCAGCACTGGGGGGGCAGGCATCTGCTAACTGCAATGGCCGGAACTTAGAAAGATAGTAATGGCGAACACAGTGCTTTCTCGCCTGTTAAGATCGACCCAGGGAAGCCAAGATAAAGAGATTTTCTCCAGGACCTAGCCCAGTTCCAGTAGCCTATAGTCAGTTCGGGATTTCCACAAGAACTAAAGACCGCCACCCAGGAACCCACCAAACTGTTACAAAACCCCAGCACAACCAACATCAAACAGGCCAGGATAGATTGCCTGCCAGGGTTTTGCCAGGACCCCAATATTCCCCAAGGTCATATTATCATCACATGTCCCTTCCAAATCTGAGCAGGTGCAGAAGCATGTACACTTATGCAACCCCTCTTGCACTCAGAGCTCCTATCTTCGTCTCTGGTGTATGCATGTGTTTCTGCCTTAATGCTAAATGTTGCTATGAATGCAGGTGTGTCCTCTCTCTAACATGAGCGTGATTGTCCAAGATGCTAAAGAGGCTGGTGTTAGAGGGCCACTGCATCGATGAATACTGGAAAGGAAAAAGGAATATGACTCTTAAGATCAGCTGCTAAAAGTTCAGCATTGATCTTTTTCAAATTTCTAAAGGATTTTTTTTTTTTATTTGGTGTCACTGTCCACAAAGAGAAGCTTCATATGCCCCTTTTCCACTGGCTCGTCTTTGCCCAGCTGGCTTTCTGAGCATTTCCTTTACTGATCTTTCCATTCCAGTACCTACTTTCCTGGTCCCTGCTCTTGAGCAGGTCCAACTGGGGCTGAGTCGGGGCTACATGTGACGTGAACAGACTGCTGTTTACTGATTGGCCATGAGACCAGAAAAAATGAGAAGGTTTTCGCTGATAGTGCAGGGAGAAGTTAATAAAACTCAAGAGTGACTACAATAATATTAAGGACCACAATGGCCGGAGCAGGTGAAACCCAAATATAATTTTACTATTTACAGATCACAACCATGCCTGAAGGCTGAAAAAAAGGACTTTCTGAATTAAACTCAGGTAGGGAGCGCTGTATTTAATACCATCCTACGCCAGCTGATCACACATAAAATCGGCAGTTCAGACGCAAAAACATTTTCCCTAAAACACAGAAAACAAAACCACTATGAAACAGTGTTTGGTTCTGAAGTGTATTAACGGTTCTTAAGAGAACCAGTGTCTGCAGGCAGAAAGCAGCTGCCCGTAATCAAACCGCCTGCATCAGATCAAATGGGAGGAAGATCGAGCTGAATCCACGAAGCATGAATATCCAATATCCAACCTAAAACTATCTTCACTGCGGTCAGAAGTCTGCGGTTCTGGGGTTTATAGTCCTGGTCCTTGTTGTTTATCATGGATGAGAGAAAAACGTCCTCATAAAGCCCAAAATATTAATTTCTTCAGGCAAACTTCGTAGCTTCACCATCCAGACAGCAGCGTCTCTCCTCTCTGCTTCTCCTGCCACCCCCACTCACATCAAAACCCCCAAAACTTATTTTTCCTGGGCTGTGGTCCAGATAATTATCCCAGTGGATCATTTTATGCATGAAAAAACATATGTGACGCGCCACGGGAAAACCAGGAACAAGTTGGCAGAGCACAAACGGAGAAAATGAGCAAACACCGTCAATTTCTGAGAAAATAGTGATTTTCATTTTATTGCAAAATGTGCAAGTTGAAATTATGAAGTATCCACTCAATTCTTTAAATGACAGTTTCGGAGGTTTTAAAATGGTAAATTTTATGTTTAAACTCAGCTTGTTTTCAGCCTAAAACTCAGCCAGCTCGTATTTACATTTTGGGGAGGGGAAAACCCTCAGCTCATTTCTGTAGCGGCTTTCTTTGGCTCCGCACTGGCTTTTGTTCTGCAGACCAACTGAATCGTGGCTGTTACAGGGCTTTGCTGTGGGAGAACATGTTCAGCAGTACCGCCGCCGCCAGACTCTCTTCAGATTCTGAATCAGAAGGAGATGTAGCGGACGATGATAGCGACTGCATTACTTTGGAGAACATTCCTAGTTTGCAGCTGTCTTCAACCCAAGACAAGGATGACGAAGAAAGCTTTGGACTGGCGGCTGAGGAGAACTCTTCACTTGGGACACAGTCATGTAGCCGCAAACTTTCACCAGAGATCATGTAAAACATACGGATGGATTCTTTAGCAGCAGAAAGTGAGTGTCAAGACATGAGAATAATCTGACATCTTGAAGCAAACTGGCGTAAAGTAGAAACTTCAGCAATGACCACATCCACCAAGAAGACACCAAGGAAAAGAAAACACGCCAGGACAACTTATTCCATCGGAGGCATCGAAGTTTGCTGGAATACCTTTCAGTTTCTCATGGGGTGAGTTTCGTAACTTTAAAAAAAAATATTATGATGCATCATATTATAAATAAATGTGAAAATCGACTTTAGTGGGGGGAGGGGGTTGTATTTTTAATCAAAGTTTGAGGTTGGAAAAAAAAAAAAACAACCTATTTTTATGTTTTGTGTTAGATGTTTATTTCTATAAACACACCTACAGTACAGACCAAAAGTTTGGACACACCTTCTCATTCAAAGAGTTTTCTTTATTTTCATGACTATGAATATTGTAGCTTCACACTGAAGGCATCAAAACTATAAATTAACAAATGTGGAATTATATACTGAACAAAAAAGTGTGAAACAACTGAAAATATGTCTTATATTCTAGGTTCTTCAAAGTAGCCACCTTTTGCTTTGATTACTGCTCTACACACTCTTGGTATTCTGTTGATGAGCTTCAAGAGGTCGTCACCTGAAATGGTTTTCACTTCACAGGTGTGCCCTGTCAGGTTTAATCAGTGGGATTTCAAGCCTTATAAATGGGTTTGGGACCATCAGTTGTGTTGTACAGGAGGTGGATACAGTACACAGCTGATAGTCCTACTGAATAGACTGTTAGAATTTGTATTATGGCAAGAAAAAAGCAGCTAAGTAAAGAAAAACGAGTGGCCATCATTACTTTAAGAAATGAAGGTCAGTCAGTCCGAACAATTGGGAAAACTTGGAAAGTGTCCACAAGCGCAGTCGCAAAAACCATCAACGCTACAAAGAAACTGGCTCACATGAGGACCGCCCCAGGAAAGGAAGACCAAGAGTCACCTCTGCTGCGGACGATAAGTTCATCCGAGTCACCAGCCTCAGAAATTGCAGGTTAACAGCAGCTCAGATTAGAGAACAGGTCAATGCCACACAGAGTTCTAGCAGCAGACACATCTCTAGAACAACTGTTAAGAGGAGACTGTGTGAATCAGGCCTTCATGGTAAAATAGCTGCTAGGAAACCACTGCTGAGGACAGGCAACAAGCAGAAGAGACTTGTTTGGGCTAAAGAACACAAGGAATGGACATTAGACCAGTGGAAATCTGTGCTTTGGTCTGATGAGTCCAAGTTTGAGATCTTTGGTTCCAACCACCGTGTCTTTGTGCGGCGCAGAAGAGGTGAACGGATGGACTCTACATGCCTGGTTCCCACCGTGAAGCATGGAGGAGGAGGTGTGTCCAAACTTTTGGTCTGTACTGTATATGCAGAAAAAACTTGGTGTGTTGTCATACCAATTTTGTCAGCACTTGTCGATGTAAACCATAAGCTGAATATTTCCTTTGTTTCCCCTGCTCAGCACATTGGCAGATATCGGCAAAGTAAGTCTATTCCATTTGATAGGAAATCGAAGAAAAAAGTCAGTCATATGCATGAAAACTAATATGCTTATTTCTATTATGGTCCTTCTGTGTACAGGTAGTGGAAAACAGCTCTCCTGAACATCCCACAGCTGGTCGAACTGGAAGATGGCACAGTGTTGGTCAACACGTTTGACTGGCAGGCACACCTGAGTCCCTACTTCCGAAGGCTCCCACAGATCAAGTTATCAGCACTTCAGGTTTCTATTATGCAGACTTTTACAATCTGTATTTGTCAATAACAAAGAGGCATGCAATATTTTAATTGTCTTTTGTTTGATTTTATTAACAGCTTTGATGCCAAAAGACCTGGTGTGGTCCTAGCGAGGACTCACAGCGACGCAGAGCCTGTTAGCTTTCAGCTGCTGTGTGACCCGGAAGTTCTACCCCCTGTCGTCTGTGTTCCTGCCCTGCCTGCACCTGGACTGGCCACGGACAGACAGACTTATCTTTATTCAAAGATCGGGCCTTTCTGTTCCGATGAAGCAAAGGACATTACATGCCCAGCACCACAAAGCACAACACAGAATGGCACACAGGAAAGGATGATGGTGTGACACTGTGACATTGCCGTTTTGGCAATTTGTAATGTGTATAAAGTTGTAAATAGAAATCACATTTGTGACATGATCAAAGTCAGGTTATTGCCCATTTCTCTTCCTGGGTCCATTAAATTCAAGAGGTTTGCAAGAAGAACACATTAAGAAGAACACATCCATATTACGCTGATATGTTGCTAATTGCTGTGGCATAGGATTTCAAACTCTGCCTGAGGCAGAACATTTAATTGACTGGAACTTTAAGTGAGACTTCTAAAATTTACCGACATAAATGATATAAAGAATAGATTGTAATGCATTGCTGTAAATTATCTTTACATAGAAAAATACAATGAGTTAAGTGACAGAAGTCTGTTGCAGTCAGTTGGAGCTTCTGTTGAGAAACCATTGGGGGAGCTGGGCTATTCAAAGTTATTCAAATGAACAGCTTTTGTCACCACCCTGCTTTCAGGGAGAGCAAGCAATGAATCTTTCAGTGCTGATTTCTCAGAAAAGT
The DNA here is from genome assembly GCF_021462225.1 of Girardinichthys multiradiatus. Taxonomy (NCBI): domain Eukaryota; kingdom Metazoa; phylum Chordata; class Actinopteri; order Cyprinodontiformes; family Goodeidae; genus Girardinichthys; species Girardinichthys multiradiatus. Next base: position 48,857,481 of record NC_061810.1, read on the forward strand.
AGTCTGGCGAGTGCAGACATTAAGATGGTCATATCTTCTTCAATTCTTTTTTGATTTCCACAAGTTTGACATCATTGGAAAGCTTAGACTCCACTCTTTCAGGATCTGTAAATAACTAAAAACGACCCCGTGTAGACTTGTTCCTGGTTTTATCACGGCCAGTCACATATATTAGACATTGTTACATATACACTAATGCAAACATTTGTATCTCGTTTATGTACTTTTTCATTTTGTAGGTTTTTTTTTTTTTTTTTTTTTATCATTTCATGCAGATTACTTTAATGTGACAATGTCACAGAGTAACGTTAGCTTAAGGCCATAACTTCAGCCATTTGTGGGTCCATGGAAACACAACAGGTTCTGGTCAAGTGGAGTGGAGCCGTGCCGCCTAAATAAAGACAGTTGAAAAGGGGCATATGCACAGGAAGTGTCTAGATGTTGCAGTTAAGCCCACAGTTATTCATACTCCTGGCAGATTTAGATTTAAAGCAGAGATTTTCAGTCTGAGCCTCCCTGTAAATCAGCATGGCCCATAGTTTCCCACATTATTCTTTACAAGCTTGATTAGAACTGGCAAAAGAAGGCAATATTAATCTAAAAACCCTTCTGAAGCATTGTATTGAGACATGGTTCACTCCTCAAAGTTTGATTCATTACGCAACTAAAATGAGCACGGGTGGCTGACGCACCTTGAGTTTGCTGTAAAATTAATGATGAAATCTAAGTTCGTCTTGACCTTACAAAGCATCTTAAATTACATTTTCACAACCAAAGTTTTGGATTATCACTGATCCCAAATTAGGGGACAAAGCAAGTAGTTACAAAGTTCAACAAGTCTGTGGAGTAAGTTTATGTGATACGTTTTAGCTATGTAGGATCCAGATCAGGCACAAATGCAGACAAGACATTCAGAGACTTTCAGGATAAAATTCACGCCTCATCTCGCACCTTATTGCTCGTCACTAAATAATAATCATAATAATAATAAATTACATTAGATTTCCATAGAAATGTGCTGGAAGAACATGGAAAATATTTATGTGTATTTGCACCTTGTGTGAAAGCACATCTCCACACATTCAGCCAGCTCCAACTCACTGCTTCAGAAAATATTACTGCCCAGATTGAAGCAAGCTTTAGCCTCAGAGGAAACATCTCAACGCTTAATCCACCAGTTAGCTAACCTGCAGCTAGCAGAACAATGAAAACATCCAAACCTAATGACTGCAGCCGATCTTCGGGGCTGAAAGCAGCATCCAGTATTTCGTGTCTCTGCTCCTCTGCTGCATCCAGTCGCTGTTTGACCTGCTGTCTCCACATCTCTGGTAGCTTTTCTCTCTCCAAACTTTCCTTCAACCGTTACTGAGCAGTTCCTGCTGAGCTTCAAACCGTTTCTCTTCTTTCCAGAGTTCATCAACTGCTGCTGTTTCTATCTTACATCTTTATTAACTCTCCCGCTGCTGCTCCGTCAACAAAAACCCAAGAAAACATGAAGGACGACGCTCCAACTGCCGCCATTGAACCGAGAGAAACACGAGTCTGCGCACTGGAGGTTAGGGGCTGGACCCGTGGAGGACCCGGAAGTTGCGCACAGAACATCAGCTGGACGTTAACGTGTCCGCCATATTGGCAGAGGAGAGGTGGCCTAATTCTTACGAACGCTACGAATTTAACAGGTTTAAACCCACTTTATATTTCACAGGCAAATATGTATTAAGTTCAAGGAATATTTACTTTGTCGTAAAATTTAGTTGTTTCCACTGAATTGCTTATAATAAAATTACAACAGCCCTTTGATGCAAAACATCTGCTCAGTGGACTCATTTATAAAGAGCTGGTCTGGATTTTAAATTTGAGACACTCTTATTTTTTAGTTGATGAGGTTAACTTGAATCACTTTTTATGACTGAAATTATCCCCTGAATTTAATCAAACCAATTTTCATTCTGTGCATTCTGTAATAGATCAGCATTCAATTTCCAAAAATTGTTTATCTTGATTGTTTTCTCCATTTTAGTCATATTTAATTCAGTTCGGTCACTCAAAGGCCCTTTCCATTATTCCATTATTGGGTCTTTCAGAAGAATAATGAAAATTATTTACAGTACAATTAATTACATTAAGGTAAAATATTTTGCTTTAAAATTGTCACACGTGCCATCTTAAAATACTTGGAAATAATTATTGCCATGACTGAGAAAAGCATCCAAACAAAATATGCATTTAGTAATACAGTTTATGATGAATTATTGTTAAGCTATTACCATTAATTAATTAGTTTGAATTAAATGTGAAAGTTTTGAATGTCTGCATGGACCTGGAACAGTGAAAATGTATTTATCTCTGCTAGTCTGTGATTATCAACCACATGAAATGAAAACCTTTTTGTTTCTCATTTATTCAAATTGAAGTTCCAGAGAGGGATTCTGGGTGCATTAAAACGTAGTGATGAATTAATCAGTGGTGTTGGACCTAAAAGTTAATATTTCTTTGAATCTGATTCAAAATGCCCAATGCAACTATTTCATTTTACTCGTACTCGTACTCGTCGTCTTCCGCTTATCCGGGACCGGGTCGCGGGGGCAGCAGACTCAGCAGAGACGCCCAGACGTCCCTCTCTCCAGACACCTCCTCCAGTTCCTCCAGGGGGAGCCCAAGGCGTTCCCAGGCCAGCCGAGAGACATAGTCCCTCCAGCGTGTCCCCGCCGTCCCCTGGGCCTCCTCCCGGTGGGACGTGCCTGGAACAACTCCGAGGAAGGCGTCCAGGAGGCATCCGGTATAGATGCCCGAGCCACCTCAACTGGCTCCTCTCGATGTGGAGGAGCAGCGGCTCTACTCCGAGCCCCTCCTGGATGGCCGAGCTCCTCACCCTATCTCTAAGGGAGTGCCCGGCCACCCTACGGAGGAAGCTCATTTCAGCCGCTTGTATCCGGGATCTCGTTCTTTCGGTCATGACCCAAAGTTCATGGCCATAGGTGAGGGTAGGAACGTAGACCGACCGGTAAATTGAGAGCTTTGCTTTTCGGCTCAGCTCTCTCTTCACCACAACGGACCGGCACAGCGCCCCCATTACTGTGGCAGCCGCACCAATAAGTCTGTCGATCTCCCGCTCCATTCTTCCCCCGAGATACTTAAGCTTCTCCACTTGAGGCAGGAACTCCCTTCCAACCTGAAGAGGACAAGCCACCCTTTTCCGGTCGAGTACCATGGCCTCGGACTTGGAGGAGCTCATCCTCATCCCAGCCGCTTCACACTCGGCTGCGAACCGCCACAGCGCATGCTGTAGGTCTTGGCTAGAGGGGGCCAGCAGGACCACGTCATCCGCAAAAAGAAGAGACGAAATCCTCTGGTCCCCAAACCAGACCCCCTCTGGCCCTTGGCTGCGTCTAGAAATCCTGTCCATAAAAGTTATGAACAGGACCGGTGACAAAGGGCAGCCCTGCCGGAGTCCAACATGCACTGGGAACAGGTTCGACTTAGTGCCGGCAATGCGGACCAAACTCCTGCTCCGCTCGTACAGGGACCGGATGGCCCCTAATAAAGGGCCCCCGATTCCATACTCCTGGAGCACCCCCCACAGGGCATCATGAGGGACACAGTCGAATGCTTTCTCCAGGTCCACAAAACACATGTGGAGCGGTTGGGCAAACTCCCATGAACCCTCGAGCACCCTGTAGAGGGTATAGAGCTGGTCCAGTGTTCCACGGCCGGGACGAAAACCACACTGCTCCTCCTGAAGCCGAGGTTCGACTATCGGTTGGACTCTCTACTCCAATACCCAGGCGTAGGCCTTACCAGGGAGGCTGAGGAGTGTGATCCCCCTGTAGTTGGAACACACCCTCTGGTCACCCTTCTTATGAAGGGGGACCACCACCCCAGTCTGCCAGTCCAGAGGCAATGTTGAAGAGGCGTGTCAACCATGACAGCCCTACAACATCCAGAGACTTGAGGTACTCAGAGCGGATCTCATCCACCCCCGAAGCCTTGCCACCGCGGAGCTTTTTAACCACCTCGGTGACTTCAGCCTGGTTGATGAAAGAGTCCAACCCCGAGTCCCCAGCCTCTGTTTCCACCACGGAATGCGTAATGGCAGGATTGAGGAGATCCTCAAAGTACTCCTTCCACCGCCCGATGATGTCCTCAGGGTGCTCGAGGGTTCATGGGAGGTCAGCAGTCTCCCGCCCCCACTATAAACAGTGTTGGCGAAGCACTGCTTCCCCCTCCTGAGGCGCCGGACGGGTTGCCAGAATCGCTTCGAAGCCAACCGGTAGTCCTTCTCCATGGCCTCACCGAACTCCTCCCAGGCCCGAGTTTTTGCCTCTGCCACAGCCCGGGCCGCAACACGCTTGGCCTCACGGTACCCGTCAGCCGCCTCAGGAGTCCCACAAGCCAACCACAGCCGGTGTCCACCACCGGGTTCTGGGATTGCCGCCGCGACAGGCATCACAGACCTTACGGCCGCAGCTACGGGCAGCAGCATCGACAATAGATGCGGAGAACATGGTCCACTCGGACTCTATGTCTCCAACACCCCCCGGGATCTGGTCGAAGCTCTCCTGGAGGTGGGAGTTGAATACATCCCTGGCCGAGGGCTCCGCCAGACGTTCCCAGCAGACCCTCACTATGCGCTTGGGCCTGCCAAGTCTGTCCGGCTTTCTCCTCCAGCGGATCCAACTCACCACCAGGTGGTGATCAGTGGACAGCTCAGCCCCTCTTTTCACCCGAGTGTCCAAAACATGCGGCCGAAGGTCTGATGATACGACAACAAAGTCGATCATCGACCTCCTGCCTAGGGTGTCCTGGTGCCAAGTCCACTGATGGACAGCCCTATGCTTGAACATGGTGTTCATTATGGACAATCCGTGACTAGCACAGAAGTCCAATAACAAAACACCACTCGGATTCAGATCGGGGAGGCTATTCCTCCCGATCACGCCTCTCCAGGTGTCACTGTCATTTCCCATGTGGGCGTTGAAGTCCCCCAGCAGAATAATGGAGTTCCCAGGAGGGGCGACAGGGACGCCAAGAAGGCCGGGTACTCTGCACTACCACTCGGCCCGTAGGCTGAAAAGATAGTCAGAGACCTCTCCCCAACCCGAAGGCGCAGGGATACAACCCTCTCATCCACTGGGGTAAACCCCAACACGAGACGGCTGAGCTGGGGGGCAACAAGCAAACCCACACCAGCCCGCCGCCTCTCCCCGTGGGCCACTCCAGAGTAGAAGAGAGTCCAACCCCTCTCAAGGAGATGGATTCCAGAGCCCACGCTGTGCGTGGAGGCGAGCCCGACTATTTCTAGTCGATATCTCTCGACCTCCCGCGCAAGCTCAGGCTCCTTCCCCCCCAGCGAGGTAACATTCCACGTCCCTAGAGCCAGCCTAAGCATCCGGGGATCGGGCCGCTGAGGTCTCCACCTTCGTCCGCCACCCAATCCTCTTTGCAGCGGTCCCTCACGGTTCCCCCTGCAGGTGGTGGGCCCACTGGGGGATGGCCTCGCGTCTCTTGTTCGGGCTTGGCCCGGCCGGGTCCCTCGAGGAGCAACCCGGCCACCAGGCGCTCTCCGACGAGTCCCGACCCCAGGCCTGGCTCCAGGGTGGGACCCCGGCTCCGCCGTACCGGGCAACGTCACGTGCCTCGATATTTTGTTCTTCATGAGGGATTCTTGAACCACTCTTTGTCTGACCCATCACCTAGAGCCTGTTTGCCATGGGAGACCCTACCAGGGGCATTTAGGCCCCAGACAACATAGCCTCTAGGATCATTTGAGCACTCAAACCCCTCCACCACGTTAAGGTGGCAGTTCAAGGAGGGGTATTTCATTTTATTAAACACAAAAAACACTAACTTATTTTTAAACACACTGAGCCTAAATTTGTTGTCATAGTAGCTGATTAATCACCTATTAATTATTAATTAATAACCTATTATTCTTTTTGCTTTATTTTTGTCTGGTAGAACAAGTGGATCCCTCAAAGCTAAAATTCTAGCTTTTGCATCAGGTTCACGAGTCATTCCTCCTGCTGGCTCTTCCTCAAACACCATACTGCTTTCAGCACCAGCCTGGAACTATTTAATTTCCTCCTAGGGGGATGATAAAGTTAATCTTATCTCTATATTAATAATTGTATGATTGTTCTAGAAGTTTATTTACTCGACTGTTTAGGGGGTGGATCTCTGCACCATGGAGCGTTTTATTCATTCACTGTTGTTCATTGGAGGAGAAGATCTCTCCTTTCTCTCTGTCTTTCCTCCATCTTCTCTGCTTCAGACACTCTTAGGCTCACTAAAGGTCCTCCTCACTGCTCCTAACATCTCCTCATGTTAGGAGCTCTCTGAAGACCTCAGATGATCTGTGAACAACTTTTATCTTACTGAGGGAAAATTCTAAGAAAAACCTGAGAATTTGAGAAATTCTCAGGTTTTTCTTAGAATGACGTCAATAGGAGCCATTTTTAGTCTTCTCTGTGAATTTGGGCCCCAACCTTTACTTGTAGAGTAGCTGAGGAGGTCATAGGAGTAAAGATGAGCATCTATCGTATTGTCATCATGAAAATGATAAATTCCAATGAATTAATGTTTGAAAACCCTCAGATCTGACTGAAGAATCAATGAGGATTAATCATTTGATAACATGATTAAATGCAGTTACTGTGTGCTGTTCAGTGATAAGAATCAGACTTCTTTGTGTAGCTGGTGATGAAACTAATTTCATTTCTGTTTTTGAAGAGCAGTATTTGTGGGGCTTTGGAAGCACGTAGAGTCACATAGAATCACAATCATATATTAATATCACAGAGTCCTAAAAAGATTGAAAAGAAATTATAAACACTTTATTTTATCATCCCTTTATTGTTATCCCAATAAATACAACAACATGATCATCATGATGCTACCAACCATGGCAGTGTGCTTCTCTGGTCCTCATGGGTTGTGGATCTTGAGAAGGCTTGAACTGTTTCTCACCAGGTAGGTTGAGGGGGGGCTGCTAGCTGTTAGCTCCAGTAAATTAAACAAATGTATTCCAGGCTTTAACCCTCCAATATTATGGTCTTGAATATTAAACCAAACTATTCTCATTAGGAACAAATATATACAGTAAAATATATTTTTCTTTCTTCAGAAAGCTTTACTAGTGCTAGTCTGCCATGTCTCCCTTTAGTGTTTCGAACATCCTGCTAAGCTCTTAGCTAAAAGACAACTATGTGATAAAATATTTTAACAAACATACATTTTAATGGAAAAGACTTTGTCACAAAAAACCACCTTAAGTTTTTTAAGTTGAGAAGAACACAAGTTGTCTTAATATTTTCATTTAAACAGTTTTTCCTCTGGAGTGGATTCTTACGTGACGGTTTAAATTTGACCTTTGGTTAAATCTTTTTCCACAAACATCACACCCAAAGGGTTTTTCTCCTGTGTGGGTTATCATATGACTCCTCAAGGAGCCCTTCTGGGTGAATCTCTGTCCACAAACATCACAGCGAAAGGGTTTCTCTCCTGTGTGGACTCTGGTGTGTCTTTTTAAAAATACCTTTTGGTTAAATCTTTTCCCACAAAAACCACACACGTACGGTTTGTCTCCCACGTGGATTCTCACATGTTTTCTAAAAGTTGACTTATTAACAAATCTTTGTTCACAATGATCACAGGCAAAAGGCTTGTCTCCTGTGTGGATGATCATGTGTTTGCTTAAAGCCGACTTAAATCTAAACTTCTGTCCACAATGAACACAACCATGTGGCTTGTCTTTTGTGTGGATGGCTCTATGTTTTTTTAAGCTTGACTTACATTTAAACCTTTGTCCACAAACATCACAGCCACATGGTTTGTCTGCTGAGTGGACTCTCATATGTCTGTTTAGAGTTAATTTCAATTTAAATTTAAGTCCACAAACGTCACAAGCAAACGGTCTGTCTCCGGTGTGGACTGTCACATGGTTGTTTAAAGTTGACTTAAATCTAAACTTTATTCCACAAACATCACAACTAAATGGCTTGTCCCCGGCGTGGACTCTCACGTGGATGTTCAAATCTGACTTGGATTTAAATTCTTCTCCACAATATTTACAACTAAGAGCTTTGTCCTCTGTGTGGAGTTTCATATGTCTCTTTACATGAGCTTTTTGACTAAATCTTTGTCCACAAACATCACAACCAAACGGTCTGTGTCCTGTGTGGATCCTCAGCTGCCTGTTTATGTGGCTTTTCATGTGTCTGCTTAAATTGGAGTCAAATCTGAATCTTTTTCCACAAACATCACAGCAGAATGGTCTGTCCCCGGAGTGGATCCTCATATGTCTGTTTAAATTCGACTTAAATCGAAATCTTTTTCCACACCCGTCACAACCAAATGGCTTGTCTTCTGTGTGGGTTTTTTTGTGAGTGGTTAAATTGGACTTATCTAGAAATCTGTGTCCGCAAAGGTCACATCCAAATGGCTTCTCTCCTGTGTGGATTTTTTTGTGTTTTTCTAGATAACTTTTCCTTTTGAAACTTCTACCACAGTCTGAACAACTAAAACACCTCAGGCCTGTCTGGACTTTCCTCAGCAAGTCTAAATATGAAGACATTATTGTTGAATGACCCGTCATGTGTGTCTCAAGAGAGCACTTGTTCACAAATTGTTGGCCACATTCAGAACAGCTCAGAGATGTGTTCCCATCTGACTCAGGAGTCCTGCTCTCCTTCTTCTCATCCTCACTGTCTTCAGTTTCAGATGCAGAATCAGGATGGTCCACATCATCATCCTCTCCAGCCTCACTGTCTTCAGTCTCTGAAGAATTGAAGGTGTCTCCATGAGTCTTTAGATGTGGCTTCCTGTTGGATTCTGCTCCCCCACAGACCTCTTCATCAGGTTCTGTTTTCATTTGCTCAGCTGAGCTGCTTGTTGGAAGATCCCTGTTGTCCGTTAGGTGAAGATGAAGCTGTGAGAACAGAGGTTTCTCATCATCATCTTCACTCTTTATGAGAACAGCAATGACTGGAAACCTGGTGGGATCATTCTCCTCCTTCACACTGGACTGATATCCCTGTTGACTGGTCCAAAGTTCCTCCTGCTCCTCCTTCAGGTGGAGAGTCTGCGGGTGATTCTGGTCCAGATCAGGACTCTGTTCTTCAGGAACCTCTTCTTTAACCAGCAGTTTCTGTTGAACATCTGCGGGGAACAGAAACAGAGGATGCACATAAAGAACACCTCTAACTTGCCTATTATTTAGAAGAAGAATCAGATGATGAGGTTAAAACAGACGTTAGCACAGGAAGTTGTTTTACCCAAACAACATAACTAGGAATCAGAAACCAGGCTTTAAACAAAAACTGACAGAAAAGCTTAGAGATTTTCAAAGCTACTAAATATAAATTTAGGTTGTTCATTTGACTCCATCTTCCACTGGATAAATGAGTAAAGTTTGACTGAAGCTGTGACTGCGTGTTAATGTGAATGTTTTATGACGTTTACCATTATTTACTTCTTTTAATTTTAATTGGTAGGAACATGACTTTTAAAAATATCTAAGAAATAAATGCTCCAAGCATTTGTCCAGAGCTCAAAACACTTAAAGAAACATGTTGAAAACACATCGGATCTGAGTTAAAAAATAATCCATACTGACGAGGAACGGGAGCAACAGGAAGTCACATCGTTGGATGAAAATGATCAACCCAAAGACGGCTTGATCAGAAGTTGCAGAGAAATTCAAACTGAAAACCTGATGCAGCAGGTTGGTCCAATCTGCTGAAATGTCATTGCACCAACTCTAAATGCTCCTCATCATCAAGGCGTGATCCAGTGAATGCAGCATCAAACGATGGTTATAGTTTATTCTGCTTATAATGTTTTCAGTTACTTGTTTCTACTTGTAGTGTAATGAACCACTGCTCTGTCTCTTTAAATCATCGTTGTTTGAGCGGTCGGCCCGGTAACAAGTATAGCACGGTGAGGAGGGTGAGCTCAGTATTCTCTAGGGAAAAGTGGTCATGCAGAGGGCTGCAGAAGGTTCTGATCCATCCTGTGAGTTGAAGTAATTTGTTTAGTCTTTTCTGTCTGAAAGACTGGTGGTGTTTGTCAGTTATGTTGCTGGGTCTAATAGGTTCGCTTTGAAACGGATCCAGACCGTCTATATGCGTATTTACACCTTGCATCCATGTGGTATTTTAGCTCTCATGCTGCTTCCAGCTGTGAGAGACCCAGAGTTTACATGTTTGCAGAAGTTTTACCCATAAGGAGGTCAAATGAATTGCTGTGTTATGCTATGGCAAACTGGGCAGAGATTGAAATCTGAAAGCATAATATAACTGATCCTAACTTTGACTAAATGTCATAACACCAGTGCTAAGACGCCAAGATTTATGAACAGAGTGTAAGAAAAACATTAAATCATAGGTTTCCAACAGGACAGAAGTTATGAAAGATGAAGTGGTGCACAAATCATCATTTAATCAGTAAACCGATGAATACAGAGTTCCTTCCTCAGGTAACACCATGAAAACAAATATGATGGGTTGTACAGGTCCTTTTCAAAATATTAGCATATTGTGATAAAGTTCATTATTTTCTATAATGTAATGATGAAAATGTAACATTCATATATTTTAGATTCATTGCACACTAACTGAAATATTTCAGGTCTTTTATTGTCTTAATACGGATGATTTTGGCATACAGCTCATGAAAACCCAAAATTCCTATCTCACAAAATTAGCATATTTCTTCCGACCAATAAAAGAAAAGTGTTTTTAATACAAAAAACATCAACCTTCAAATAATCATGTACAGTTATGCACTCAATACTTGGTCGGGAATCCTTTTGCAGAAATGACTGCTTCAATGCGGCGTGGCATGGAGGCAATCAGCCTGTGGCACTGCTGAGGTCTTATGGAGGCCCAGGATGCTTCGATAGCAGCCTTTAGCTCATCCAGAGTGTTGGGTCTTGATTCTCTCAACGTTCTCTTCACAATATCCCACAGATTCTCTATGGGGTTCAGGTCAGGAGAGTTGGCAGGCCAATTGAGCACAGTGATACCATGGTCAGTAAACCATTTACCAGTGGTTTTGGCACTGTGAGCAGGTGCCAGGTCGTGCTGAAAAATGAAATCTTCATCTCCATAAAGCTTTTCAGCAGATGGAAGCATGAAGTGCTCCAAAATCTCCTGATAGCTAGCTGCATTGACCCTGCCCTTGATAAAACACAGTGGACCAACACCAGCAGCTGACACGGCACCCCAGACCATCACTGACTGTGGATACTTGACACTGGACTTCTGGCATTTTGGCATTTCCTTCTCCCCAGTCTTCCTCCAGACTCTGGCACCTTGATTTCCGAATGACATGCAGAATTTGCTTTCATCCGAAAAAAGTACTTTGGACCACTGAGCAACAGTCCAGTGCTGCTTCTCTGTAGCCCAGGTCAGGCGCTTCTGCCGCTGTTTCTGGTTCAAAAGTGGCTTGACCTGGGGAATGCGGCACCTGTAGCCCATTTCCTGCACACACCTGTGCACGGTGGCTCTGGATGTTTCTACTCCAGACTCAGTCCACTGCTTCCGCAGGTCCCCCAAGGTCTGGAATCGGCCCTTCTCCACAATCTTCCTCAGGGTCCGGTCACCTCTTCTCGTTGTGCAGCGTTTTCTGACACACTTTTTCCTTCCCACAGACTTCCCACTGAGGTGCCTTGATACAGCACTCTGGGAACAGCCTATTCGTTCAGAAATTTCTTTCTGTGTCTTACCCTCTTGCTTGAGGGTGTCAATAGTGGCCTTCTGGACAGCAGTCAGGTCGGCAGTCTTACCCATGATTGGGGTTTTGAGTGATGAACCAGGCTGGGAGTTTTAAAGGCCTCAGGAATCTTTTGCAGGTGTTTAGAGTTAACTCGTTGATTCAGATGATTAGGTTCATAGCTCGTTTAGAGACCCTTTTAATGATATGCTAATTATGAATGTTAAATTTTCATCATGACATTATGGAAAATAATGAACTTTATCACAATATGCAAATTTTTTGAGAAGGACCTGTATTATGGGAAAATAACAACCTATAAACTGGTCAAATGGAACAGTTTGTATATCATTTATCATGACTATATTTTATCTACACTGAATGTTTGATGATACGGTAGAGTTGTTACACATTTTTATGTGTGCTTCCACAGGTTTCACTTTGCTGCTGATACATGTAAGTTTCCCCACTGAGTGATGATAAACTGTTCTAGACTAAATAAAGAAAAAAATCCAGCTATAAGGCGTTTATTTTAAAAAGACTTCATGTCTGGGTCAGGTCTAAGAAAGATGTGACCGGTAGAAAATTTGAATATTTGCTATTTTACATCGAAGTGCAAAGGTGGACCAATAACTGAAGAAAATAAATACCTTATTTCACCTCGACCGACCCATACTGGACAGAAATATTTTGTACTCATGGCAGAAAACACTGATTGTAAAACCTTTATTCAGTTTGTGAACACTTAAAGAACGTGATTATTGCTTTTATGCTACGACCTCGGATCAGGTCCAAATAGATTCTGTTCAGTGCGAAGCTCCGCATCCTCCTCTCCTGGCCTGAGCAAAACAGACCTCCACGGGCCAGGAACAAGGCTGCAGGTCAAATTTGCGTCCCGAAGGTCTGTGTGGTCCAGCTCTGCTGAATTCTGCCGATTCTTTTCAGCCTTAGTATGACCCAGGAGACGACTCCACTGCTGTGGAAGACCTCCTCATCCATCAGTCCTCAACGACTATAGACCTGTTAACATCTCACATCATGAAGGTCCTAGAGAGACTCCTGTTGGCCCACCTGAGTAAGCAAACAGTAAACCATCAGGACCCCCTTCAGTTTGCTTATTGCTGTGGAGTTGGAGTTGAAGATTCCATCATACATCTGCTTCAACAAACCCACCGTCACCTGGACAAAGCCAGCAGCACTGTGAGGATCATGTTCTTTGATTTCTCCAGAACATTTAATACAATCCAACCTGATTTGCTTTGTCAGAAACTCCAGAAGACTCAGGTGGAGGCCTCAACAATCTCCTGGATCAAAGACTACCTGACAAACAGACCACAGTTTGTGAGACTGAAGGGTTGTGAGTCTAACCAGGTAGTCAGCAGCACAGGAGCACCACAGGGGACGGTACTCTCACCATTCCTTTTCAGTCTGAACACCTCAGACCTCCAGGACCAGACAGACTCCTGTCATCTGCAGAAATACTCAGATGATTCTGCAGTCGTGGGGTGGATCAGAGATGGACAAGAAGCTGAGTACAGGAAGATGGTGGACCGCTTTGTGGCATGGTGTGGAAACAATCATCTCATTTTGAACGTGACTAAAACAAAGGAGATGATTGTAGATTTTAAGAGAAACAGGAATAAGTCAAAAACTATTTCTATCATGGGAGAAGAAGTGGAGGTGGTGGAGGAGTATAAATACCTCGTTGTTCACCTGGACAACAGACTAGAGTGGAGATGCAACTGTTAAGCATCTACAAGAAGGGACAGAGCAGACTGTACTTCTTGAGGAAGTTCTCCTTTGTTCTGCTCGGTGTTTACATCCCACCACAAGTCTGCTCATCAGAGACACCATTCCTCCCAGTTCCAAAGAAACAAACCATCAAAGGGGTAAATGACTACAGACCTGTTGCTCTGACGTCTGTGGTCATTTCATCAGACTGCCTTCACCATCTTCAACAACATTGTTTCTACTGCGGATTACTTCTGGTTCCGGTCTACTGTGGATCATTTCTAGTCCTCACACATAGACACTATTTGGAAGAAGGTCCAGCAGAAACTGTACTTCCTGAGTTGATGCAGGAAGTACAGTTGCTGCTGGACCTTCTTCCTCACACAGGAGCTGCCATTGTTCAGGCTATGTTCACATGGAGCAAACGACGCCATCCGCACAGAAACGTTGGACTGTAAAGATGAAACCGCCCGAAGCCGGAGGTGCTGTATTAGGCGTTGTAGTAGTTACCACCAGGAGTGGTGAGTGGCGCAGCAACAGAGGTAAAAAAAAAAAAGAAAAGAAAATTGTGCACATTGCAGGAAGAAGACGAACTTGGCGATCTAAACACCTGTAGACATCGTTTTCCAACTCCCGTTCACCCTATACGAGCAAATGATTCTGGTGTAAAACACACAACAGAAGAAATGGCTGCAATATAACTGCGACTTGGAAGTCCGCCATTGTTGTTGCTGTTGTTTTTAGCCAGTTAGCGCATGCGTGTTGAGGGAGAGGGGAGAAAAACTTTGGAGTCCGTTTGTGGCCTCAGTCTGTCCAGTGTTCATCCATCTCAGTGTGGTTTGGCTTATTTCCAGACTGCAACGAACAATCAGGTCTGCAGGGGGGATCATCAGAGACAACCTTCCCTCTGTCTAGGACTTGTGGGAGTCTAGGGTCAGGAAAAGGAGAGCTAGAAGGAAGAAGACTATTTTTAAATTAAAAATCGGATAGCAAAAGGTGCTTAATAGGAGAACAGAATTTGAATGAGATGAAGCTGAAGCTAGGCCACTTCAGGAGTTCTGGATAGAACATATTAACCAACAAAGAAGGTTTTTCATCTTAAATGTATATACATTTTTTGTTCAGTTTTGTCCTAATAACTGCTCTTTAAGCAAATAGGTTGTTTTAGAGTCTGTCATCTCTAGTTATTGATCATTTTGTTACTAAATTAGTTGAAGATTATTCATGATTAATTGTTTCAGCTTTGCTACAGATCCCACACATCCTGGACACAAACTGCTAAGACTTTTACCTTCAACAGCGCTACTAGCAGAAACCAGCCGCCACAGAGACAGTTTCTCCCCCAGGCTGTCTCTCTGATGAACACCTCACAGCCTGAGTAGCCAGCTACTCTGCTGGGAAACCAAATACTATCACAACCTGCTTTTCGTTTGTCTTTATGTATGCACATACACATACAGGTACACACTGCTCCCTTTACTGATGCTTATTTTATTTCCTCTAAAGTATATATTATAGTTCATGTCTGTATCCTGTGAGCACTTGAAACCAAAGTCGAATTACTTGTGTGCACAATCTTGGCTAATAAAGCTGATTCTTCTTTGTCCCTGGAGACCCCTGAGCATCCTCTTCATCAGACTGTCATACAACAGAGTGTCTTCAGTCAGAGGCTTTTTCAGATCCACTGTAATACTGACCACTACAGGAGACTCTTCCTGCCCACAGCTATGAGCATTTACAACAACTCTTTGAAGAAACTTGGATAGTTTGGGTTACAAAAAAATGTAATAAAGTATTTTACAATTGAATATCAGTTTTCTCACACTTTTTTTTTGACTTTTTTTAATTTCTTAGGTGAAATAATCTAAACTAAAAAGTTACTAGACTAATTAATCATTCCTTTTTTAATGAGAACACTTATAAACACATCAGTCCATTAAGAGTTACATTTAAGACTTTGAAACATCTACCTATGTGTTTCCCAACCATTTTATGCCGTCTGCATTTCCCATTCTGCTCCTACATGAGTCAATGATCTCAGCTCCCATCCAGATGCTGATAAGATACCAATCAACCCATTTTCTTTTTTCACAAGGTTTCCAGTTTCCACTGAAAGTCTGTAGTGGCGTCAAGGTGCTGTCTGTACGACGGGGTCGAAATTCTTCCGAGGAGGTGCAAAGTGTCTGACCTTTCTATAATGGGTTGTATGATTTTTGATCAATTATATTGTTTGATTTCTGATAAATAAACTTGAATTAAGGTGTGACCTTTCACAGGAAAAATCTACAAAATGTACTAAACTGTGTTTTCCTGAATCTGCCATTAATGTAGAATAGTTCTGTTCATTTTTGAGAAGTCTGTGTTAGTTACATTTGTCTTTGTTGAGTTTAAACAAACAGAATAAAGATTTCACATGTTTATGTTTTAGATTTTGAACCAGAGAGGATTAAAGGTAGTCCGGACTTGTTAAATGCAGTGGAATATGAAGCAGAAGCGTCGGTAAACACAGACCTGGACTTACAGTAACAACATTTTAAAGCGGAGTTTAACTTCCGTCTGCACTTATTAAACGACGTTTTATCCATAGGAGACATTTCTAATGCAACACAGAGTGAAACTTTCTGTCTATATTGTTCGAAAGCGGCAACCCGAAGTCTGGAAGCTGTAGTCCGCAGACATTACGATGTTGTTTTAGTTTAGTTAAGCAGGAAAAAAAGGACTCATCAACCGCTGATCTCGGCCAGATCCCACAGCTGCTGCTAACCTGCAGCTAGCATCCCTTCAGCTGCTCGGAACAATGAAAACATCCAAACCTAATGACTGCAGCCGATCTTCGGGGCTGAAAGCAGCATCCAGTATTTCGTGTCTCTGCTCCTCTGCTGCATCCAGTCGCTGTTTGACCTGCTGTCTCCACATCTCTGGTAGCTTTTCTCTCTCCAAACTTTCCTTCAACCGTTACTGAGCAGTTCCTGCTGAGCTTCAAACCGTTTCTCTTCTTTCCAGAGTTCATCAACTGCTGCTGTTTCTATCTTACATCTTTATTAACTCTCCCGCTGCTGCTCCGTCAACAAAAACCCAAGAAAACACGAAGGACGACGCTCCAACTGCCGCCATTGAACCGAGAGAAACACGAGTCTGCGCACTGGGGGTTAGGGGCTGGACCCGCGGAACGGAAGACCCGGAAGTCGCGCGCACAGAGGACATCAGCTGGACGTAACATGTGCGCCATATTGGCAGGGGGAACGAGGACGGGAATGGACGGTTGTGAACCAGTCTAGTGAACTGAGTAGCTGTTTTAAAGCAGTTAGGTTTATATAAAAACAATTCAGAAGATTTCTGTATACATGTTTATCTTACCTGACATGTCAATTAATTACTTATTCACATAAAGACTTGAAGACAATTTGTCATTGTTGGGCCTTATGAAATGAACTTATCACAAAAAGTAAGAAACGTGTTTGGACAATTTTCTCCTTGTTTTTGCCCACAACTGTAATGAAAATGCATCTGTAAGTGGAGCAGTAAGTGAGTTGAAATCCTCTGCTACATAAAATGTAGTTAAAGCCTTCAACTGATCCAAAACGCTGCAGTTAGAATTCTGATTAAAATTATTTTAGCTTACGTACATTGACTCATTGTTAAATATAGAATAGAATTTAAAATTCTTCTGCTCACATATAAAGCCCTTAATGATCAAGCTCCATCATAAATCTGATTGGTCCATATGTTCTGGTTCTGCTAAAGGTTTCTTCCTGTAAAAAGGTAAATGGACTGAATTTTATATAGCACCTTTCCAGTCATACAGACCGCTCAAAGCGCTTTACACTAGAGCCACATTCACCCAATTGCACTCACTAACGCTCACACATTCATACACCGATACACAGATCGGTAGGCAACTTGAGGTTAAGTGCCTTGCCCAGGGGCACATCGACCTATGGCAGGAGGAAGCTGGAATCAAACCCACAACCTTCTGATTGCAAGACGACTACTCTTCCTACTGAGCCACAGTTGCCTGGAGGTATTGCACCCTTAAGGGAGAAAACACGAAGGACGACGCTCCAACTGCCGCCATTGAACCGAGAGAAACACGAGTCTGCGCACTGGGGGTTAGGGGCTGGAAAATGGACAACCCGGAAGTCCCGCCCACAAAGGACATCAGCTAAATGTTAACGTGTCCGCCATATTGGCATGAAGGTCTTTTAGGATGTAGATTTATTTTGATTTTTTTATAATTTTTTTACAATATCTTGTAGAGGTGCAACGAACAATGCAACAAGTAAAAACAATGATACAGAACAGGTTACCTCGACTAAAATGCACAGCAGTGTAAGGCAAATAAAATAAAATAAAAAGCAAGTATTCAAAACAAAAGGATTCTGATAAATTTGTGGTTATATTATTAATTTTTTTGTACATGCTGACTGAATACGTCTTAGTGAGGAGTTTAAATTAAAGGGACAAAACAAGGGACAGTCTTTCCACTTCCAACAGTGTATGTAGTACTTAGCAAGTAAGAAAACAATATTCATCACGTCAGATGTTTACCTATCAAGATCAACATAATACAATACATGGTCAATGCCAAAATCTGGGTTGTTTGCTATTTTCAGTGATAGTCAGTCTTTAATGACTCTCCAGATTTAGTTGGAAATAGGTGAAAACAAGGTGTTCTTTGGATTCTGCAGGACAAAAGGCACAACCAGTCAGATCAAATTCAAATCATTTGGGTACTTAGGATGTGCTTTTTCTGCTATGACCAAAATCTACTGCTACTGATATGTGGTTGTAATCATTAAACAATTTAGATTTAAAGGCGGTCAGGAGAACAACATTATTGCATTTCTTATCAGTTACGCTACAGTCTCTTAATGTCAATATGGGGTAAGTTGAAGAGTACCTTCAGGTGCTTTGGAGAAGAGCGTCCATTAGGTCATTAACAAAAACAATACCTTCTCCATGCCAGTCAGTTTTAAAAACTGATTTCTTGTTAACAAGTATTGTCCTGTTGTTCCACAACAAACACCTGTGTGGGGTAAAGTTGTGAAAATATAATTTTCCAAAAATCCAAAATGTTTGTAGATTTAGACAGCTATCCTTTCAGAGAGGAACTGGTGTATTGAGAAGGCGGCTGGCAGCGGCTGGGCTGTTAATGGACAGGAGATGGCAGATGGTCATGACCATACAGAAAGTGGTTTTAGCAGGGTGGAGGACGGAGGCAGCGGAATATAGTAAGATTAAAAAACAGAAGAAAGCAGAAAAAACATCAGTGGAAGATAATTTAAACATAGAACAAAAAAGTCAGTCAGTCATTTTCTACCGCTTATTCCATAGTGGGTCACAGGGGAGCTGGTGCCTATCTCCAGCAGTCTATGGGTGAGAGGCAGGGTACACCCTGGACAGATCACCAGTCCATCGCAGGGCAACACACAAACAACCACGCACACACTCATTCATACACCTAAGGGCAATTTAGAGTGACCAATTAACCTAACAGGCATGTCTTTGGACTGTGGGAGGAAGCCAGAGTACCTGGTGAGAAC
Organism: Girardinichthys multiradiatus; assembly: GCF_021462225.1. NCBI lineage: Eukaryota > Metazoa > Chordata > Actinopteri > Cyprinodontiformes > Goodeidae > Girardinichthys > Girardinichthys multiradiatus. Next base: position 48,876,467 of record NC_061810.1, read on the forward strand.
CCACGCATGCACGGGGAGAACATGCAAACTCCATGCAGAAAGACCCCAGGCCAGGAATCGAACCCAGGACCTTCTTGCTGCAAGGCAACAGTGCTACCAACTGCTCCACCGTGCAGCCCTGAGCAAAAAAGTAGTGATCAAAATAAAAAAAGGCATCTGGGAATTGGAAATTTAGAATATAAAGTAATCTTCAAAATAATCCAGGAGGGAATGGAGTCCAATCCATTTAACTAAAACATTTAACAAATTTATAGATGAACTCCAAAGTGCTATGGTTGCATAGTGGAGCGTTATTGCCCAACTGCAATAAAATAATAAATCATGCACAGCAAAAGAATGGTTAGAAAAATCAGTAGTGGAGTTCCTCTGAAAGATGAAATTAAAAAAATGTAAGTGGAGCAAAAGATAGAAGTAAAATGCCTGAAAAAAACAAGAAATAGAGAAACATGTCAGTCTTTCAGTCTTGATTAGGTTTGAAGAGGAATAGAATAGAGTAGAAATATCTTTTAATGTTTAGGTGTGTCAACAGCAGAGTAAAATGTTTGCCATTTAAGGTATTTATTGGATATGTGAGTGATGACATTAAACCATACATTCCCCTACCTATAAGATAATTCAAATGACAGAAATTTGGACACATAGCAGCGATATGTAAAGGGAAACCATGTGGAAGGTGAGCTGCTGACCATGAATATGGGACATGTAAAGGGGAGCTTAGGTTAAATGTCGTAACTGTTGAGGAGAACACTCTGCTGGGTGTAATGTTAGCAGAAGAGATTCAAAATGTGTAACTTCCACAAGGAATTACTTACGTTGAAGCTGCACAAGCAATACCAAACCATCCGGAAAGATCCAACCCAACATTAGCACCAGACGCATAAAACTGGAAAAACTTTTGAGATAGGAAAATAATTTAATTGAACATGTAATTCCTTATTTGAAAAAACTACAGAAATAATATTTGAATAAATATACTGTGGCGAATGGTAGACCTCAAGGCAGCGTATGTAGCCCAGTTTTTTTTTTAATGATAATCATTAATGATATATTTGAGTGGGACCTGGAGTTGGCAGGTCACTATGTGGAGATGATGGAGCCTTTGGAAATAGAATACATTAAGGGCAAAATGCAAATCTATGAAGTTGAGTCATGGTCAAATAAATGGGTTTTAAATTGTCAATAAGAAAAATCTCAGGTTATCTGTTTTTCTAAAAAAACAAAAATCTATATTCTTAAAACTGTATTTTCAAAATCTTAAACAGGTTAAAGTTATTTGATTTTTGGGCATTCATTTTGATGAAAAGCTCGTTATTGAGTATATATCAATTCTTTTTGACGGTATTGGATATTTGGCAGCAGCAGAAACCAATTTGAAGCTTCTTGAGGTGGAACAATCAAAGCCTCTCAGATTGTTTGTGTATTTGCAGGAGCATGGTGGGGGCTGTCGGTCCAGGTCATTTGGATTTGGGCATTGCCGGCCCTAGTCTGAACTGGTGGCTTGGGTGTTGTGCCTGTCTCCACCCTGGAATGAAGGAGACCACCTCCTGGGTCAGTGGGCTGGTTGCCCCTCAGGAGTATCAGAACCTGGAACTGGGGGGATAGACTATGTATAGGGAGTGCGAGTGAGTGTACGGCGTCCATTCTTGTGTGTCTTTACGTTGGGTGTGTGGGTGTGAGTGTTTGTATCTGTACACATGAGGGGAGGAACGTGTGATTGTCACTGTGTGTGCCTGTTTTTCTGCCAGGTTGGGTCTTGGGCTGCCCCTCGCCTGGATCACATTAAGCCCCATCAAAATATGGGGCTACCGGGGCTCCTGTGTTCTGGGGGACTTTGGATATTTGGCAAGGAGTCTTACCTTAAGAGTGATTCCAGTAGTTGCTAAGCGTGACTCTGAGCGAGGAGGGGACATGTCCGAGCTGCCGCACCCTGTTGGTGGTCAGATGCCTCGGAGCTCCTCCGGTCCTTGGTCCCCAGAAGCAGTCAGACTCTATCTAAAGACTCTTACATGAACGACTCTCAACCAGTTTCTAACTTTTAGCTCCTTTAATCTAAATTAAGGCAGAGGAATGATTACAGAGATCAGTGCTGAGGCTCCCGTCTCTGACCGTCGCCGTCTGTTAGAGGATGACGAAGAGCCTCGATAGAAGGTCACATGTAGTTTTATTTCTGGGACTCCAATGTAATGGATGTTTCCTCCCTCAGTGATTATCAGTAGACTATGTGTCACCATTGTGGTGTCTATCTGGTAGATTGTGTAGTAGCGGGTCTCTATCCTTAATCTAAGTGTGCTGTAGCTTTCTAATCAACCCAGTTATACCAGCTGCTCCACCATCAAACCCAGTGCCCCAGCCTCGGGTCATTCATGACAAACCTTGGGCCATTTATCCTTGTAATGTGTGTCGATGAGCTTCTTATCCTATTCTAACAAACGGGAAACATTAGAGCTTATGGTTTATATCATTATGGTATAAAAGGGAAAAACAGCTATGAGTCATATTAATAAAGGTTATTCCTAACAGACAGAAACCTTTATCTTAGCAAGGTGTGGTCGACCTCTTTGCTAGGTGGGACTGTACCTGCAGGTTCTGGCTGTTCTGGTTCTGTTTCTAGAACATGTTTGTTTTAAACAGTAGGTTCTGCAGAGGCTGAATATAGTCCAGATAAAGACCCACCATAACCTGAGGAAGGAGCTCCATCATTGGATGCAGCATAAACCTTCAGACCATGTTTCTGGATTCAAATCAGCAAACATTTTACAGCACAGAATGACTTCAATGCTAAAACCAGAACTATTTGGTCTAGAAGTAAAGGAGATTTTTTCATGTTTATTGGGTAGGTTAACCATGTGACCTCAGGCTGATGGTGCTGCTGTATGACAGTTTAGCTCTGGATGGAGATCAGGATAATTGCTGATCAACAGAAGATTTTTTGTTTTATGTGAACAAGCTCAACTTTGTATTTGATATCCAGAAAACGTCCTGGAAGATAAAAAATGAAAGTTTTTATCTAACATTACCATGAATATGTAGTTATATTTGGCGCTATTGTTTCAGGTTTGAGTGAAATTAATTTATTTTAATTCTAAGCCTAAACTTGGATCAGTTTTAGGCCGGGCAGATCTTCTAGACAAAACATCTACATCTAAATCAGGCCCATTTATACACCTGATGGATGTTTAGTGTTACAGTTCTGGTGACACCAAGGTCCAGTTGGACATTTTTTAAATCTGTATTACTCCATTAAATGATTATCAGACAATATTTATGTAGTGGAGAGCTGATACGTGGTAGGACTCAGCGAGGTGGGGTCATGCTCAGAGGCTGAAGATGTTTAGAAAATTATTTGAGGATGTTTTACAAAAACTTTTACTGCTCTGCTTTTATTCCCCAACAAGTGTCAAAATAAAAACGTGTCATTTCCAATAAATCAGGAATGCTTCATTATGAGCTCCATGATTTTTTAAAGTCACATCATTTGTTTCTCTCTGAGGTTCTAACATGATGGTCAGGGCTGACTCCAAAAACAACTCCTTCAGCCTTTTGGTTTTCCTTTTATTTTATTTAAAACAATGCATAAAGTATACATTATATAATAAAAAAAGACTCATCAGATGAAGCTCAAATCCAGTCTTTTCTTCTGAAGCTTGCAGACAGCTTAGAGCTGGCCAATCAAGCACAGTAACACCATGGTCACTACCTTTGGCAGTGTGGACCAGTACCAAGTTCTGCTGGAAAATGAATCCAGCATCTCCATAAAGCTTGTCAGCAGAGGGAAGCATGCAGTGCTGTAAAATCTCCTGGTAGATGGTTGTGTTGACTGTGGGCTTCAGAAAACCCTGTGGACCAGAACCAGCAGATGACATGGCGCCCCAGATCATCACCAAATGTGGAAACTTCCCACTGGACTTTAAGCAAAGTGGATTCTGGTCCTCTCCACTCTTCCTTCTGATTCTGAGACCCTGATTTCCAAATGAAATGCCCAAAAAAAGAACCTTGGACCACTGAACAACAGTCTGGTTCTGTTTCTCCTCCGCCCAGGTGAGATGCATGTAGAACATTTGTAGGATCCATCTGTGTGTAGTGGATCTTGATCCACTGAATCTAACCTCAGTCCTCTCCTTCTGAAGATCCTCAAAATTCTTGAATATATTTTAGTTGAAAATACTCTCTAAGCTGCGGTTCTCCCTGTTGCTGCAGCTTTTCCTTTCACTCAACTTTCTATGAATATGCATGGATATTTAAGGTTTTCACAAAATATTGATTTTCTGAGACACTTCAGGTTTTTATTCTCTGGAAGCCAGAATCAGCAAGATTACACGAAATAAGAGCTTGAAATATTTCCCTCTATGTGTGGTTAATCTACGTACGAGTTCTTCTTAAAATATAGACTTTTTTTTACAACATATATATATATTTTTTTTTAGATGTGCCTTTATAGACCAAAAGGGTACGAGGGATTCAGACTCTTACATTTTATTAGTGAAGCTCAGTGAAAACAGCCAAGTACACTGATGATGGGTTTCTTCAGAAAATAGCCCACAGACAGCAAACTGCCCTCTATCCGCCCTCTGATAGACAGTAGGGGGCGCTGCTAGTTACAGGTTGGAGCAGTAGCAACAAATGCAGTCAGAACATCCCTGTGTTTAGTCAGCAGCTTTCTGAGCATCTAAACGGTTTTTCCTGCCGCATGGATTCTCATGTGCATGTTTAAATTTCCCTTTCGGTTAAATTTTAGCCCACAAACATCACAACTGAATGGTCTGTATCCTGTATGGATTTTAATGTGACTGTTTAAATTTGACTTTTGGTTAAATCTTAGTCCACAAAAATCACAGGCATAGGGCTTGTCTCCTGTGTGGATTCTCACATGCGTCATTAAAACCGACTTCTGGTTAAATCTTTGTCCACAAACATCACAGCTGAAGGGTTTGTTTCCAGTGTGGATAATCATGTGTCTGTTTAAAGCTGACTTGTGGGTAAATCTTTGTCTGCAAACATCACAACCAAAAGGTTTCTCATCTGCGTGGCTACCCATGTGTCGGTCTAAGTGTGCCTTTCGACTAAATCTTTGTCCACAGACGTCACAAGCAAATGGCTTTTCTCCTGAGTGGATTTTAATATGTCGGTCCAAATAGGCCTTTTCATGAAATCTTTGCCCACAAACATCACACCCAAAAGGTTTCTCCCCAGTGTGGATTTTCAGGTGTCGATTTAAATGAGATTTCCTGCTGAATGTTTGTCCACAGACTTCACAGCCAAACGGCTTCTCTCCGGTGTGTATCTTCATGTGTCGATTTAAGTGTGTTTTCTGGCTGAACGTTTGTCTGCAAACATCACAAACAAACGTTTTTTCCACTGTGTGGATTTTCATGTGAACATTTAGATGATTTTTCCGGATAAAACTTTTTCCACAGTCAGCACAATTAAAACAGTTCAGATCTGCCTGGACTTTCCTCTGCAAGTCTACTGTATCATTCTCTCTGAAGCCCTCCTGATTGAGCGAACAACTTGGGCACCTAACATCTGAATGATCCACCAGGTGACTCTCAGGAGAGAAAACGTTAAATTGTTGACCACAATCAGAGCAGCTTTGAGCGTTGTTTACTGTCTTTCCACATGATTCAGGAACCCGGCTCTCCTTCCAGTCATTGTCTTCAGTTTCAGATTGAGAGTCAGGATGGTCCACCTCATCACCCTCACTGACTTCAGTCTCTGAAGAGTTAGATGCATCTCCATAATTTATTAGATCTGGCTTTCTACTGGATTCTGCTCCTCCATAGTCCTCTTCATCAGGTTCTGCTTTCATCTGAACAGCTGAGCTGCTGGTTGGAAGATCTCCGTTTGTTTGATGAAGCTGTGAGAACAGAGGTTTCTCTTCATCATCTTCACTCTTTATGAGAACAGCAATGACTGGAAACCTGGTGGGATCATTCTCCTCCTTCACACTGGGCTGATCTCCCTGCTGGCTGGTCCAGAGTTCCTCCTGCTCCTCCTTTATGTGGAGGAGCTCTGTGTCATTCTGGTCCAGATCAGGGCTCTGTTCTTCAGGAGCCTCTTGTTTAATCAGCAGCATCTGCTGAACATCTGTAGGGAACTCTGAAACACATTATGTACATTGTCAGTATTACAAAGATGGTGAAACATGGAATTAGGACAATATTAGGTAATTAAACATTTACTTTAATTTGAAGGAACAATAAATCAACAGTAAACCATGGAGACCTCTGCTGCCAGGCTTCTGAGAAAACAAATTATATATATATACACACAGAAATACACACTGCTCAATAAAATAAAGGCAACACTTAAACAACACAATATAACTCCAAGTGAATCAAACTCCTGTGAAATCAAACTGTCCACTTAGGAAGCAACACTGATTGACAATTAATTTCACATCTTGTTGTTCAAATGGAAAAGACAACAGGGGGAAATCTTTGGTGATTATCAAGACACTCAATAAAGGAGTGGTTCTGCAGGTGGGACCACAGACCACTTCTCAGTACCGATGCTTTCTGGCTGATGTTTTGGTCACTTTTGAATGTTGGTGGTGCTTTCACACTCGTGGTAGCATGAGACGGACTCTACAACCCACACAAGTGGCTCAGGTAGTGCAGCTCATCCAGGATGGCACATCAATGCGAGCTGTGGCAAGAAGGTTTGCTGTGTCTGTCAGCGTAGTGTCCAGAGCCTGGAGGCGCTACCAGGAGACAGGCCAGTACACCAGGAGACGTGGAGGGGGCCGTAGGAGGGCAACAACCCAGCAGCAGGACCACTACCTCCACCTTTGTACAAGGAGGAACAGGAGGAGCACTGCCAGAGCTCTGCAAAATGACCTCCAGCTGGCCACAAATGTGCATGTGTCTGCACAAACGGTTAGAAACCGACTCCATGAGGATGGTATGAGGGCCTGATGTCCACAAATGGGGGTTGTGCTCACAGCCCAACACCGTGCAGGACGCTTGGCATTTGCCAGAGAACACCAGGATTGGCAAATTCACCACTGGTGCCCTGTGGTCTTCACAGATGAAAGCAGGTTCACACTGAGCACATGTGACAGACGTGACAGAGTCTGGAGACACCATGGAGAGAGATCTGCTGCCTGCAACATCCTTCAGCCTCTAGTGTGTTTTTCCACTTTAATTTTGTGTGTGATTCTAAATCCAGGCCTCCATTGGTTCATAAATTTGATTTCCATTGATGATTTTTGTTGTGATTTTGTTGTCAGCACATTCAACTTTGTACAGAACAAAGTATTCAATGAGAATATTTCATTCATTCAGATCTAGGATGTGTTATTTGAGTGTTCCCTTTATTTTTTTGAGCAGTGTATATACACACATATGCTCATACAGTCACCGGTCACTTTATTAGGTACACCTGTCCAACAGCTCGTTAATGCAAATTTCTAATCAGCCAATCACATGGCAGCAACTCAATACATTTAGGCATGTAGAAATGGTCAAGACGATCTGCTGTAGTTCAAACCGAGCATCAGAATGGAGAAGAAAGGTGATTTAAGTGACTTTGAATGTGTCATGGTTGTTGGTGCCAGACAGGCTGGTCTGAGTATTTCAGAAACTGCTGATCTACTGGGATTTTCACGCACTACCATCTCTAGGGTTTACAGAGAATGGTCCGAAAAAGAGAAAATATCCAGTGAGCAGCAGTTCTGTGGGCGCAAATGCCTTGTTGATGCCAGAGGTCAAAGGGGAATGGCCAGACTGGTTTGAGCTGATAGAAAGGCAACAGTAACTCAAATAACCACTCGTTACAACTAAGGCATGCAGAAGAGCATCTCTGAACCCACAACCTTGAGGCAGATGGGCTACAGCAGCAGAAGACCACACCGGGTGCCACTCCTGTCAGCTAAGAACAGGAGGCTACAATTCACACAGCCTCACCAAAATTGGACAATAGAAGATTGGAAAAACGTTGCCTGGTCTGATGAGTCTCCATTTCTGCTGCAACATTCGGACGGTCGGGTCAGAATCTGGCGTCAACATCATGAAAGCATGGATCCATCCTGCCTTGTATCAACAGTTCAGGCTGGTGGTGGTGGTGTAATGGTGTGGGGGATATTTTCTTGGCACACTTTGGGCCCCTTAGTACCAACTGAGCATCGTGTCAACGCCACAGCCTACCTGAGTATTGCTGACCATGTCCATCCCTTTATGACCACAGTGTACCCATCTTCTGATGGTTACTTCCAGCAGGATAACGCGCCATGTCATAAAGCACGAATCATCTCAGACTGGTTTCTTGAACATGACTATGGGTTCACTGGACTCAAATGGTCTCCACAGTCACCAGATCCAATAGAGCACCTTTGGGATGTGGTGGAACGGGAGATTCTCATCATGGATGGAGCTGACAAATCTGCAGCATCTGTGTGACGCTATCATGTCAATATGGACCAAACTCTCTGAGGAATGTTTCCTGATTTGATTTCAATGGCGAATATGCTCTTAGCCTTTTATGTTCAAACATTAAATAAACATGTTCACAAATTGAGCTTTTACAGCAGTATGTGGCCTTCTTTAATGTGACAAACTATTAGAAGTGCTTATAAACTTTATACCGGCAACTTTCACTACATTGTATACGCGTGGCGGCCATGTTGGCTAATGAGTCCACTAGTTTCACGTTTTCATAAAGAAGCTGAACCCATCAGGTCCCTGAAAGCTGCTGCTAACCTGCAGCTAGCAGAACAATGAAAACATCCAAACCTAATGACTGCAGCCGATCTTCGGGGCTGAAAGCAGCATCCAGTATTTCGTGTCTCTGCTCCTCTGCTGCATCCAGTCGCTGTTTGACCTGCTGTCTCCACATCTCTGGTAGCTTTTCTCTCTCCAAACTTTCCTTCAACCGTTACTGAGCAGTTCCTGCTGAGCTTCAAACCGTTTCTCTTCTTTCCAGAGTTCATCAACTGCTGCTGTTTCTATCTTACATCTTTATTAACTCTCCCGCTGCTGCTCCGTCAACAAAAACCCAAGAAAACACGAAGGACGACGCTCCAACTGCCGCCATTGAACCGAGAGAAACACGAGTCTGCGCACTGAGGGTTAGGGGCTGGACCCGCGGAACGGAAGACCCGGAAGTCGCGCGCACAGAGGACATCAGCTGGACGTAACATGTGCGCCATATTGGCAGGGGGAACGAGGACGGGAATGGACGGTTGTGAACCAGTCTAGTGAACTGAGTAGCTGTTTTAAAGCAGTTAGGTTTATATAAAAACAATTCAGAAGATTTCTGTATACATGTTTATCTTACCTGACATGTCAATTAATTACTTATTCACATAAAGACTTGAAGACAATTTGTCATTGTTGGGCCTTATGAAATGAACTTATCACAAAAAGTAAGAAACGTGTTTGGACAATTTTCTCCTTGTTTTTGCCCACAACTGTAATGAAAATGCATCTGTAAGTGGAGCAGTAAGTGAGTTGAAATCCTCTGCTACATAAAATGTAGTTAAAGCCTTCAACTGATCCAAAACGCTGCAGTTAGAATTCTGATTAAAATTATTTTAGCTTACGTACATTGACTCATCGTTAAATATAGAATAGAATTTAAAATTCTTCTGCTCACATATAAAGCCCTTAATGATCAAGCTCCATCATAAATCTGATTGGTCCATATGTTCTGGTTCTGCTAAAGGTTTCTTCCTGTAAAAAGGTAAATGGACTGAATTTTATATAGCACCTTTCCAGTCATACAGACCGCTCAAAGCGCTTTACACTAGAGCCACATTCACCCAATTGCACTCACTAACGCTCACACATTCATACACCGATACACAGATCGGTAGGCAACTTGAGGTTAAGTGCCTTGCCCAGGGGCACATCGACCTATGGCAGGAGGAAGCTGGAATCAAACCCACAACCTTCTGATTGCAAGACGACTACTCTTCCTACTGAGCCACAGTTGCCTGGAGGTATTGCACCCTTAAGGGAGTTTTTCCTCTCCACTGTCATTACTTGCTTGCTCAGTATGAGGGATTGCTGCAAAGTCAATGCAAGCAACTGTCCACTGTCTCTACATGCTTTGAGTGATTGCATCAAGTCACTGATTTGATGCAATCTGCTGGGTTTCCTTAGATAGAAAAACTTGTTTGATAAGTAATTGGAATGAGTCTTACTGTACTTAGTTCAGAATCAGAATGATTGAACAGACTTTGTAAAGTGCCTTGAGATGACGTGTTGAGAGTTGGTGCTATATAACTGAATTGAAATGTTCTGCCTTTGACTCTGTTTAGGTGTCATTTATTGGATTATTGCATTGTTCAAGATATAAGACATGTTGACAAATTAGCAGCAGCTTAACTAGCCGCAACAACCTAGCACCTCCTCCTTGTGCTGGTTATCAGCTTGGTCACACTCTGCTGTAGCATTTCACAAGTTACCCAGTGTAGCTGGGTTGTTCACTCAGCACACCCAGTGGAGATAGTCAGGACTGCAAGCAGGCCATGTTCTCTTCACTCCCAAATTCTGAAGGTAGTCTCTGAGAAACCCTGGGAGCAAGTGTTGCCATCTTGAAGGACAGATTTCACTCCCTGAGATCGGAGATGTGGGTTTGCAAAAGGTTGCAGAATCTCGTCTCGATATCTGTCTGCACTGAGATCGCCTTAAATAAAAACAAGCTATATTTTTCTAGGGAGGTCAATCTCGCCCCACATCATTAACATCATATTGCTCTCTTCTATTGCAGTATTAAACGCAGCACAGTGGGAGGTGTGAATACACCCTTAAGTTAGTTCCTTTATTGGAAATTTCAAGTTCAAGATTCTGATGTAAGGTTTTGTTTAAAATCTATATTTTAAAGTTGTATTCACATCTGCCTCCTTGATATCTGGGCAGATGCACACCTAACGGAACTGCTAGAAAAGGTTTGTGTGGTTTCCTGAACAATGCTGCGTTAAAGTGAAAAAGCTTCGTCAAAGTGATCTAATGACGCATTAAACAAGTCGTCCTCCATTTGTGGGAGGACGACTTGTCGGTTCTGTCCAATAGGAGCAACGATCGTCACACGCGCTGTTTACAGCTGACTTGCGAAAAGTACGAAGTGAAAGCAAACCGCACTGAGCAAAAAAAAAGTCCACTTTTGGTCCATGATTTGGTTGGAGATTAGACAAAATAAATATCTTGGTGTTTATTTTTTTAGAACAAAATGCCAGAACCACAAAAGCTCAGATTATTGTGATTGCTCAGTTTTTAACCCCGACTGGCAGCAGTTAATCCAGCCGTCAACACTTGGTGGAAAAAGATAAAATATCAGGAAATCATCTCCCGAAATGATGATCAAAATCCAGGCTGGAGAGCAAACAGAAAATGTCATCAGTTCATTAAAAGAAATTCAGCAGTTGGTCACAGCAGGATGTCTGCCCTTATATGGTCAATAAATAAAGCTCACCTGTGCTGTCCATTGGTTCATTTTTCTGGACAGAAATCCAGAAGCTCAGAAAATGATTATCTGGATTTAAAACGTTTTCACTGTGCGATATATTAGTGTTTATTAGATTTAAGGTTGCACATGTTTTTACTTTGAGTTGATGCTTCCTGAACTTTATCCTTGGATAAAATGGCAACTGCTTGACTTCACAAGTTAAAACAGTTGATTGACAAAAAAACTGACAGAAAGAGAATGAAACTTTACCCAGAAAAACAAGTCAGAAAATATCTGAACCCATCTCTGCTGGATCAGAACTAAAACCAGGAGAAAGGGTTGTTTTTATCTGAAATGATAATGCATCTGTTATCTGGTTCTGTTTGTATGCGTCAGATTTCCGTTTATGGACTGGAAAACAGCTGCAGATCCAGCAGGGAAATAAACAGGAAGAGGCACATCAGCATCAGCAGCGAGTTTTTGGAAAATCTGTTCACTTTCAGGAAGCTGATGGAGACAAATATTTTCTGTCTCTCAGGATTAACCACCACTGCTTGTCTCTTTAAAAAACTAACAAGTTTGTTTCTTGGTTTCTCAGAAACGTGATGCTGGATGTTGATGGTGGTACGCAGGAGGAGCAGGAGGAGCTGGAGGAGCAGGATGGCGTGACAGCAGCTGTCCAGTGTTGCTTTTGTCCCTCAGCATACGAAGCGTTGTGTTTGAGAAGTCCCTCAGGACGTCCACCGTCTCCCTCTGCAACTGCAGAGACTCCTGCACAAACTCCTGCTGGCTCTCCACCAGCAGCTGCATGGACTGAGTCAGCATCTCCAGGGACTGAGACACCGACGTCAGGAGCATCCGACCTGCCCGCTGCTGCTGGAGGCTCTGGGAGGCCAGCTGGGCCACCTGTTCCTGGGACCTGCGCAGGGACGATCCAGGAGGGAGGAGGACAGACGGGTTGGAGGTGGAAGCATGACTATGTGGGAGGTTTGAAGAGGACGGAGGAGGTGGAGGAATGTTGAAGGACAAAGTAGCAGAAGGTGAAGGAGCGATGGCAGAAGAGGAGATTGCCTTTGGAGGAGGAGCTCCATTGGTTGTTACTGATGTTGAGGAGGAAGGAGCGAGGAGCAAAGAAGGAGTCAGACTAGAGCCTGGAGGAGACGCTGAAGGGGGAGGTGCTGCAGAGGAGAAAGAGGAGGAGGCAGCATCTGAAGGGAAACTGGAGATGGAGGATGTAGGAGGAGAGTTGGTGGAGTTCTGTGTGTGGTTCTGGTTCTGATGGGTCCTGGAGTATGTGTGCACAGGTTTGATCCTTTCTCTGGTGTCTCCGGGCAGAAGGCCCTTGAAGGAAGGAGCTGGTGGAGAGGAGAGAAGGAGAAAACACTGAAGCTTTGCTTTCATTCAGATCCATCAACAAGTTATTAAATGGTCGTCAATTTCTCAGGTCCAGACCGAACAGAACCAAGTAGACTTTTCTCCATGTTAAAAAAAGATTAAGAACAAGATGAAAAGAATAAATATCCTTCATCTTCTTACCTTCATCATCAGCCTGGTCAAACTCAGAGGAGGAGTGGACCAGCTCATCTGTGAAACATCAAAAACATCCCGTCACCAAAACACCTCCGTCCTGAAGACCTTTTTTAAGCAAAAAGACCCTCATCCATACTTCCAGTTAACTCTGAATGTTTTTCCTTGCTTGCAGCCAGCACTGAGAGGTCCAGCTGGTGAAGCTACAGAGGAAACTTCACCATGTAACACACAGACAGACCTGTATCCTGAAGGAACTGAACACACCTGGCTCAGACTGGCTGTCTCTCTAATCTAATTTTCATGCAACGTCTTCTACAAACCATCACTAGAATTGTAAAGGTCCCAACTCACTGTTATCAAACGGATTCTGCCCCATTCTGCGTCTTGCCGTGTGGTAAACACGTCTGGACCAACATGACGCGAGACTCCGAATGTTTTCGAATTCATGTGTGGATTTGATCAAACCTTTCTAGTCCAACAAAGACAACAGAGACTGTACCGGCTGCTGCAGCAAAGACACTACAACGATCAAAGCACAATGCTGCATTTCTGTAACAAACACATTTCTGTGAGACCTGTGTTTCCTGCAGACAGCCGCTCGTCCCTCAACTCTCTGTAGCTCCAACATGTTTCTGTCGTTTACCCGACCAAACGTGGCTGTTTGAGAAGTCGTTCCTATGGAAACGAAAGCACTGCTGTCCATCACTGTTACTAAGGTAGTGCTTTTTATAAGAACAGTTGGCATGTGAATAGGCTAGATCTTTAAATACACTAAGTAGCAGACTGCAGGCTAGCTAACCAGATCATAGCTCAGGTAATTCACCAGCTAATATTAGCTTTCCAGGCTGTTGCGCTTTAAAAAGCAAAACGGTCATAATATTCTGCAGAATCACTATGTTCATTTAAAAACTAGTCCTTCATTCTAGATTTTGTTTTAATCTTTTATTACTGTGTACATCTGTTGAATAATAAAACCAACCCGCTGGTTTAGCTCACACTGACTTTAACTATCTGGTTGAAGTAGAACTTGATCCGCTGTCAGATCGTAGACAGAATGGGGGGGGGTGAAGTCCAACACCGAACCGACCTGATGATCGGGACGTGAAATCAGCCCACTGATGTGTGGGGGTCTCCCTGTCTTTGGTCCCAAATCAAACAGAACCCAGGATCTCGGCAGATCAGCTTGAATGACGTAAAGGGATAAAAGTGATCAGTAGTGTGGGGTTCTGTGTCACATTCTCAGTCACACAGCAGAACCCGTCCTGGACCGTGGTACTGCTGCTCTGTCCTCCCCTACCTGACGACACCTGGAGTTCTGCCTGTATTTAAATCTCAGCATCAGGAAAATAGTCCTTCATATTCTTTCTTCTATTCTGTTTTTTCCTCTAACTTTCCCCATCAGTTCACCGTGAACAATAAACACGTTCCTCAGCAGGTTTTAAATGAAAGCATTTCAGTGAAAAAGGGACTTTAAATACCTATTTTTTACAAACCACCCAAGTCTTTATATATTAAATTATTGTATTATTTTCAAAATTGATATATGGTTACATTTTACACCATTTAAGGATCTGTTTTCTACTTTTCTTTTTCATTTTCAATAGATTTTTCACCTCAGTGTTAAATAAAGATGTTAAAGAGAAAAATACATCCATAAATGAAGAAATAAACATGGAGAAAAATCAGTTTTTTGTAAAATGATAATGTAAGCAGTAAGGAAATGATTTTAGGGAAATAAATATGGTAAAGAGGAATCTGGAAGCCCGGTTTTAAAATGGAACCAGAAACACATGAAAAGGTTAGTGTGAAGGAACCAGTCGCCTCACTGGACACGACTTACCGAGTTCTTTTTCTGGCGAGGACAGAGGCGACATGTCAAAGGAGAAAGCTTCTCTGTTAGCCTCAGAGTTCTCGTTCAGGTTCAGGTAGGAATAGGGGGGCACATTCAGCAACGGACCTTTCAGGAAAGACTTTGCAAAATCCTCTTCGAGACTCAAGTCCTGATCGCTCTCCTCATCTAAGAACCCGGATATGAAAGCTGTTAAATGACTCGTTTGAGCCTTGGTTAGATGTGAGGATGGTAACGTTTTAATGGAAACCAGTTCAACATGCACAGCCATGTTTCTACAGTAGCCCAGAACAAACAAACCACAACTTCTGGTGTTGTGAGGTTTTTAGAAGCTGCAGAAGACAGCTCAGTTCAGCAGCAGCACCAGATTTCCTAAACATATTACTTTTTTTCAAACAAAAACTGCCTCCTGCATTCTCAGCTTTACAGTGTTGCTAAAAAGTAATTACCCCCCCAGATTTATTCTGTTTTGCCTTTTTTTAATGTAAATAGAAAAAACAGTTTTCAGGTGAGGATTTCATTCATTAAGAGAAAAGTTATCTAAACCAACCTTTTCTAAGCCTTCTGGGAAAAAGTTATTGCTCCCTAAACATAATCAGTAGTTAGCTTAGCAGCAACATCTGGAACCAAGAGTTTGAGAAAACCTTTAATGATTTAATGAACATCATCACTGAGGAACATCTGCCCACTCTGGTCTCACTGAACTGGTTTACTTCATCCACCTTGGAGGGTTTTCCAGTATGAACAACCTGTTTAAGGTCATGATACAGTATACAAAATGGATTTAAGTCCAGACTTTGACTAGGCCACTCCAAACCCTTATTTTGTTTTTTAAGTCATTCAGAGGTGGCCTTGCTACTGTGCTTTGGATCATTGTCCTGCCTCAGAACCAACATGTGATTGGACTTAAGGTCTGGTCCTGGTGGCTGGACATTCTCCTGCAGGATGTTCTGGTAGAGAACAAAATGACTGGTTCCACCAATTATGGAAAGTCGTCCAGGTTCAGAAGAAGCAAAGCAGCCCCAAACCATCACACTACCACCTCCATGCCTGACTGTAGGTATGATGGTCTGTTTCTGAAATGATGCGTCAGGTTTAGGTCAGATGTCACATAAGGTCCACTTCTGTCTCATCAGTCCACAGAGTCTCGGGGATCACTAAGATGTTTTTTGGTAAATGTTAGCCAGGTCTTTGTGTTCTTTTGGGTCAGCTGTGGTTCTGGCATTGGAACTCTCCCATAGAGGGCATTTTTTCTCAGGTTCTCTTTCTTATTGTTGAACCATGACCTCTGACCTTAACTGAGGCAGTGAGGCCTGCAGAGCTTTAGATGATGTTCTGGATTGTTCTGTGACCTTCTGGTTGAATTGTTGATGAGCTCTTGGAGTAATCGTGGTTGACCAGGTTCTCCACTGCTTCATGTTACTGGCTTTGTAACCTTCTCCAGGCTGATGGATGTCACGGATTTTGTTTTCTAGCGTTTTTAATGGTGTGCTGCTTAATAATCGGACCTGGGTCTGGCTTGTGAAACTGAGCTCAACTTATCTATAATCAGGTTATCTTTATCTAATAATAACATTTATTTGATGATCTGAAAAAGTGAAGTGGGACAAAAAAGCAAAAGCAGAATAAATCTGTAAGGGGGTAAATACTTTTTCACAGCACTGTAGCCCTGATAGTTTTCATATAGGCTTATTTCTAACCTCTTTTAGGACTCATCATCAGGATCTTGTGGACCATCCTCTCCACGGGGCCCAGTCTCTTCTTCCTCAGGTTGGAACCGTTGGGGCCCCGCATGGCCAAGAGCCGGCGCTGTCCGTCACATTTGAGGTCGGCCCACTTCTTCATGATCTGACGGATCTGTAAAACAAATATCATTGATAAATCCTTTTGATGAATGAATTTCAGATCGGTCAGATTCATTCATAGTTATGAAGCGCAGTAAACCTCTCGATGATTCTCCCCCAAACTGTTGATCTGATCAGTGATTTCTGCCCACTTCTGTTTCTTGATATCCACCGACACGCCATGGTTGAACTTCTCTGGAAGGAAACACACTCATGATGTGACAAATTCATATAAACAAATAGTGATGCTGTTTCAAGTCTCCACCACGCCTGAATCAGCTGATCAGAACAAGACCCAATATCTTTATTCAGGACTGTCATGTTTCTGTGTCACAGCAGCTCTATAGAGGTCATTATGGGGAAAATGACCTCTGTAGTAGCAATAAACATCTGTACAGTACCTTACAGTTTAGCTTTAATTTTTCATATTTTTAGGGCTTAAAACACATTTTACCTCATTGTTCCAGTTTCATTTATATCAAAATATAAATACTAAATTTCACAACAAATTCATGGCAGATAGTTCCAGCGTGGGAAAACGAAACAAAGAAAGGAAGAACACAAGGTAGGAAAGCTGACAGAAAGGATAGAACATGTGACTATAGAAGAGCTAATAAAGTCTAGAAATACAGTCATTTTCCATATTTCTACATTTATCCAGACCTGGAATAAACAGTAACAACACATTTCATACTTTTCAACCTTGGATTTTGTCATCTTTCAACCACAAACTTCAGTATATTTTATTAGAATTTAGAGTGACTGACCAAGTGCATAACTGTGAAGTGGGAGGAAAATGGCCGCCCACCTAAACTGACAGGCTGGGCAAGAAGAGCATTAATCAGAGAAGAAGCCATGGTAACTCTGGAGGAGCTGCAACAGCTCAGGTGAGTAAAGCTGTCCACAGGACAGGAGTAATACTTTAATGTGACCAACATATTTCTTCTGACTGGAAGTCCTTTTGGAGTGGCCCAACCAGAGTCTGGACTCGGACCTGATAAGGAAGATTAGAGTAATGAAGAGGATGTTAAAATAACAATAATAAGGAAATAATTATCTGTTGAAAGATGCGTGTTATATTTCTTATCAAAAACAAATTGGTAGTTGAATGGAAATAATTTTAAATCGAAATATGCTAGTTGTATGAATAATTGTGGACTTGCAGCTGGGACTGAAGGTTCTGAAAGGTTCTGACTCATATTCAGATGCCGAGCGTAATTTAACACTCCTTTCTGCAGCTTCTCTAAAGTTACACACCCATTACCCTATTAAGACAAACAGACTAGACTAAATAATAATCTAAAAGGAGAAAACCATGAAAATCTAATAAAAATAAACACAACTCAGACTAAAAATAAAAATAAAACAATTAAATGTGGCTTACTGAACATAAGATTTCTCTCTTCAAAGACTTTGCTAGTAAGTGACCTGATTTGTGATAATCTGATTGATTTATTTTGCCTCACAGAAACCTGGCTGCAGCAAGAGGATTATGTTACTATAAATGAGTCAACTCCTACTAATTATTTAAATTTTCACATTCCTTGAAATACTGGGCGAGGAGGAGGAGTAGCAACCATCTTTCAGTCCGATTTATCGATTAGTCCCAGACCAATTAATAGCTACAACTCTTGAATATTTAATCCTTAGTTTATCTCATCCAAATTGCAAAGCACTAAAACCTCTTCTGTTTGTTGTTTTGTACCGTCCACCAGGTCCATACTCTCAATTTTTAGATCAGTTTTCAGACCTTTTATCTGATTTAGTGTTAAATACAGATAAAGTTATTATAGTGGGGATTTTAACATTTATGAAAGTGATAGCCTAAATATAGCCTTTAATGCTATCTTAGACTCAATTGGCTTTGCTCAAAACATTAACAAACCTACACACCTTTGTCTTCATTCTCTGGACCTTGTGCTGACATATGGTACTGAGTGTAAAGACATAACAATATTTTCTCATAACCCTGTCCTGTCTGACCATTTCTTAATAACCTTTGAGTTTAATTCAACCGAGTACTCCACACCTGAAAGAAAATGTATCATTATCAGGCGATGCTGTAACAACCTTTAAAGAATCTGTTCCATTTTTTATTTCCCCCACCAAGCTAGAACAGCTTATTTCTCATCATTAATAGAAGAGAACAAGAATAATCTGAGGTTTCTCTTTAGTACAGTTGCTAAACTTACACAGAGTCATAGCTCTGTTGAGCCATCCATTCCCTTAGCTCTCAGCAGTAATGATTTTATGATATTCATTTAAATAAAATTGATTCTATAAAAAAAGCATTGGCATACTCCTGAACATGATTACTTCATCAGTTGATCATAATATTCTCTTAGAAAGGCTGGAATATGCTGTAGGGATCAGGGGAACAGCGCTAGGCTGGTTTAAATCTTATCTGTCTGACAGATTCCAGTTTGTTCATGTAAATGATAAATCATCTTTAAACTCCAGGGTTAATTGTGGAGTACCACAGGGTTCAGTACTTGGGCCAGTTCTCTTTACTATATATATGCTTCCAATAGGTCAAATTATCAGGCAGCATGGGATAAATTTTCACTGTTATGCTGATGATACTCAGCTTTACTTATCCATAAATCCAGATGAGTCCAACCAGTTAGATAGACTACAAGCATGTCTTGAAGATATAAAAACTTGGATGACTTTAAATTTTCTGCTTTGGTGGAATAGAAATAAAACTATTTAATTAAACCTTTGTTTTTAAGAAATGTTAAAAACCATGTTTAGTTTTCCTTCCACTTCATATTTATATCTGTCACATAAAATCCTAATAAACTGAGGTTTGTGGCAGGAAAATTACTAAATGTGAAAAACCTTGGAAACTTTTCCAAATTCACTGAAAAGGTTTCATGTTTTTACTAATTTAAGATACAGTGACGTGCTGTACGGTGGCCTTTATTTAGCAGCCTCAAAGCACATGGATCTAAACCACTGGCCTGATGGGAGTTGGGTCTTTGTTGTAAATTGGTTCTTTACTAAATTATCTGCTATGTATTGACAGAACATCGATTGATATCTTTGGTCCAGAAACCTTTTTAACTATGAATGATTCAGTGGTCACAGCTGGAAAGAAATTAAATCTCCTAAAAATATTCAGGAAGGGGACTGAGACTGAGAAAAAAGGAAGGAACAACAGAAACAAATGGAGATGAGGATCCTATCAATTATAAACAGATATTTAGATCATTTTCACTGGAGATCAAATAACTTCAAACACAAATAATATCAACCTTAATTACTCAACTCACTGAGAACGATGTATCGGTTCTTCTTCACCTCCTCCAGCAGCAACTTGACCTCGGTGTAGGAGAACCTGGGTTTGGATTTTAACCCTTCCTTTACTCCTCCCTGCAAAAACTCTTCATCGTCTTCACCCCCGACGACTTCCCCCCCAGCACCTGGCCCATTCATCGTCCTCCTTTCTGGAGAGCCCATCTGAACTCAGCTCGGCACTGAGTCCAGGTTTTACTTTGACCTACACTGAGTCAGAGCCACAGATGAATGGGCTTTATTGGAGGAGATGGATGGGAAAGAAAGAAGAGAAGAAAGTCAACCAAGATCAGTTAACAGACTTAAACCTTTAAAACTTTTAAGAGACCCATCGCAGACCACCAAACAGACACCGGTGAACATCCAGGGAACTGATGTTGAGATAACGGACTCTTATAAGAACCTGGATGTTCAGCTAAACAACAAACTGGACCGGAGTCACAACACTGGTGCTCTTAACAGGAAGGGTCAGAGCAGACTCTACCTGCTGAAGTCTGCTCTAGGAATCCTCGTCAGCCCAGGACAGGTGTTGGAAGACAGCAAAAATTACATCACTGTTGGATGACTTCCACCCCACGTATGAAGCTGCTACAAACTGGAGAGCTCCTTCAGTGACAGATGCATCCTAGGAGCGTGATCACAGATCCTTCCTCCCAGCAGCTGTTAGTCTTTATAACCATCACTGCTCCCAACAAACTCGATGATTGTTCACATCCCTGCTATTTTTTGGCGTTTTTCTTATTATTGTAAATAGTCTAGCTTTGCACATATACACACACCACAGTTTGCAGGTTTTGTTATACTCATGCATATTAAAAATGCTAATTTCTCAAAATCTGCATCTTTGTTTCATTACTGTATAATTTTTCTTTAGCTGCATATTTCACAGTCTCTTAGATATATAAAGGAGTTAGTTACATAAAGGATTATTTTATTAGAAAGGTTCATTTTTCTTGTCATACAATCATCTGCATGCAGAAAAAAATTAAATATGACTGAAATGATTAAAATTAGGCCACCTCTCTGAACATGTCCTCCATACCAGCTAAATTAAATTCCATTTTGTATTCTCTCATACTTTTAATCTGTTTTTTTTCTAAATGATTATTGTTTGTTTGATCACCCAGACTGCGTTTTACAGTTGGCTGTTTAAATAGGGTTCTGCTAATAAACTTTTATAACTTTCTGCAGCAATTAACTTGACCTTAGAGCTGAATCAAGTCAAAGAATATGAATCAAGTTAATTGATTCATATTCATTTATAAAAGAACATTTTGCTGAAAGTTTTATGGCAAAATCTATAGAAAATGTACAAATATGCCCGTTTTGGTGATGAATATTCTGGTTTGGGTCAGATCTTGTCGCATTTTGCCATGTAAAATTACTGAATAACTCCAGAACTTGAGCTTTTTGTTATTCTTTTAATTTCCAACAAATAAAAAGGTGTTTTCAAAGCTCTTTCAGATAAAACGCGTGTGAACGAGCAGCTGAAGGTGGTGTTAATAGTTTGCGTACTTGTTAACGTGCTAATTTATCTGATGTCAAAAAATGAACGTTGCGTGCGGTCACGTGCCCGGCGTGAGCCAATCACAGCACCGCTCCTGTGTCTTTGTTGAGCCTCTACTCCTTGATGGTTCAGTCGGGCCGCTACCTGCAGATAACCCGCTGATCTGCGCCAGTTTGAAGCGTTTTAGGGCGGAGAACAAACCGCGGGAATGTTGATGTAGGTCTTCGGGTTTATCGGGAATGTTTTGGTAAAACTGAGGTCTGTTTTCCTGCGTTACGCGGAGATTTAATCGCCGTCCTCGGTGGCAGACATGGACGACGAAACATCGCAGGGTTTTTGCTTTGTTTCGCATTTTCATGTCGCTTAAACGGAACTCGCATGTTTCGGTTAAATAACGACAACTTGCAGCGCTTATTGAAAAGCAGAATGAGCTGGAAATAATTACCAGTAAAATAAAAATGGCGCTGTTCTCCTCCTCCTTCCTCTGCGGTTCTCCCGAAACTTCGGAGTGACGACAATTGCGCAGACTCCGCAGTCCGTCAATTTTTTTTCCTTCCCTTGAACGCGCAACAGTTTTTTCTAGCTGCGCGCCCCCTGCTGGCCTGGAAACCGTTTACACCAACCACTTTATTCCATATACAACAAACACAAACCACTCAAAAGTCTGAATGTTTGGTTGCAGTGGAACATTGATTTTATTTTACTTACAGTACGTCACAGTTAGCTTTCCTTGTCAGATAATAAGTCTGACTATAAGGTTTTCTATAAATGACGTCATGTATGGATGACTGTACAACTTTTTTTGTCAAACTATTGGGGAATCTGAAGAAAAGCAACATAAGATGGATAAATGTTTACACATACATCACTGTTACTGTCAACAACAAATATCAGAAGATATGGGTAGCATTGAAGAGGTTAAAGTTTCTTTCCGGAGTCAAATTTTAAATGGAACTCTATGTCGAAGTTTTTCTATCGTAAATAGATTATTCATATTTTTGTTAACGACTTATTGATTTTCTGGTTCACAAAAAAGTAATAAACCATATTTTTCATTTTCCTTTCACCCCCATATACGCAATTCATCACAAAAAACAAGAAATGAAAACCAATATATACATATACATGGGAAAAAAGTTGGCCATTATTATTGGTGCAAGTATACAAATCAAACATTTATTATTCAAATTAATCCTAATATTGGTTTGTTTTTCGTCCTTTTTTTTACTTTTTCTGTAGCAGAATCCTATTATTTGGTTTGTCTTTGGGATCATACCGCTTCATTGTACCACCTCCATTTTCAGAAGTTGCATGGGGAGAAAAGAAGATGGAGTGGCCGGGAAGGAGCAGTTCCATGTTTGCCCGCTTGGTGTCCCCAGAGGTCTTTCTCTGAAGACAAATGCGTGTTTACCTCCTGTACGCAATACCCGCCTAGATCTGAAGAGGGCGCCATGATGCACGTGTTTCCAGCGCTCAGGAACATTTGACACTGTAAAAAGAGCTGTGGTGGAGGAGGGTTGACTAATATTGCCCAAACTGGGAACTGAACTGGTTACTGAAAACATCAGGAATTATTCCTGCACCTGTGCTAGTCAAAAAGGAAAAATATGCACTCTACATCAAACACAGCCAAATGATGAAGCCTCGTGATGAGCTTTTTGAATTTATACGTTTCTATGGTCTGGTTGAGCTGTCTGCACAGGTGGTGATAGTGCTGCTGCAGGGGCTCACTTCCCTGCAGAGATCATTGCTGTGACCTGCTGAGTGACCTGGAGATGCCCTATGGGAGGAAATGTGAAGTGATAAAGGCCCTGCAGTCAAATTCAAGGACTATAATCCCAAGGTAGAGTCAACTGGAGTTATCTTATGGCTCATAGAACTAAACTATGGTCCCAATAAATAATTAAATATGACAGAAGAGATAAAGAACGACATCAGACGTTCTCCACTGAAGAACAGTCTTAAAGGAGACTAAAGAAAGACTCAGAGCAGTTCAGTTTATCCGATGCTGTCCTCTTATCACTTCATGAGATTGTTAGCTTTCTTGTTGGCGGCGTCGATGCGTCCAACGTTACTTTTGGCCTGCGCAGAGAGAAATGGAGTCAAGAAAAAGAAAACAGGATACAGTTTCATTGCAGAAACTGAACAAAGACATTAATGCAGCTCAATGTGAACAAAATGGAATGGGCAGAATGCCTGCAACATGCAGAATGATTATTATTATTATTATTAAATTCTTAACATGAGTTTCATGAATCTGATACAGTTTTTACTGTCCTCCCTCTGCACTGGTTTGTTTCCAGACTGATATGGCTGAGGCTGGTGCTCTGCCCTGGTCATGCTGACGCAACACAGCTTAAACTGCAGAAACTGCTGCAGCACAAGCAGCAGCGCAAAACACGGTGCCTTCATTTTCACATAACAATTATTAATATTAATTTATTTGGATTTTATGGGGAAGACCTAGAGAAAGTAGTGCAAAATTGTGAAGTGGAAGGATAGATGGCTTTTAATGTTTTTACAAAGAAAAATCTGAAAAGTATTGAATCTGTTTGCAGTTCCAGCTGAAGGTCTTTCAGACGTGTCTCTAAATGGTCAATTGACGGAATTTTCTACAGCACCTTTGTAATCATACTGACCACTCAAAGTACTTTACACTCCAGCCACATAAACCCAGCTACACAAACACACATTCTTATACATTGATGCACAGATCAGTTGGCAACGTGGAGTTAGGTGCCTTGTGCAGGGGCACGTTGACCAGGGAGGAAGCTGCAATCAAACCCACAACACTCTAATTTCAAGACCCCAACAGTTCCCATTGACTCCTGTTGTCCCCTGTGCTACCTTTAGGCATCTAGAGACTGACATTCTGGTACATCTGTAAACATCAGTTTTTAAACCTTGCACATATTCTCAGATTTAGGTCTGGACTTTGACTAGGGCATTCTAACACATGAATATGCTCTGATCTAAACACCCCATTGCATCTCTGGCTGTATTTTTAGGGTGGTTGTCCTGCTAGAAAGTGAACCTCCACCCCAGTCTCAGCTCTTCTGAAGCATCTAACATGTATTCTTCCAAGATTGTCCTGGATTTAGCTCCATCCATCTTCCATCAACTCTGACCAGCTTCCCTGTCCCTCTGAAAAAATAAAACATTCCACAGCATAATGCTGCCACCACCATGTTTCAATATGGGGATGTTGTGATCGGGGTGTTAGTTTTCTTCCACACAGAATGTTTTGCATGTAGGCCAAGAAGTAAAGTTTTAGCTTCATCTGAGCAGATCCCCGTCTACATGTTCTGTCTCCTACATGGCTTGTGGCAATCTCCAACCAGGACATATTCTTACTTTTTTTCAACAATGGCTTTCTTCTTCTTACTCTTCCATAAAGATCTCATCTGTGGAGTCCATGACTAATAGCTGTCCTACCTAAGCTGTGTATCTCTGCAGCTCCTCCAGAGTAACCGTGGGCCTCTTGGCTGCTTCTCTGATTAATGCTCTGCTTGCCCAGTCTGTCAGTTTACGTGGACGTCTATGTCTCCGTTCTCTCTCCATGTTCAAATGGACTGAACAGAGCTCTGGGAAATGCTAAAAGATGGGAAATTGTTGTAGAACCCAACCCAGCTTTAAACGGAACCAGAACTTTCTCCCTGACCTGTCTACTGTGTTTGTTAGTCTTCATGATGCTGTTTGTTCTCTAAAGTCAAGGGGGCTTAATACAAATGCCCACATTTTTCTTTGACTTCACAATAATGCACAACCTTGAGTCCATCTGTAGCACAAAATCCCAGTGAAAAACAGAAAGGTTTGTGGCTGTCATGTGACAAAATGAGGAAAGGTTTGAGGGATGGGCTCTATGTGGACTGAAAGTGTGTTTTCTGCTCTGCAGCTGGTGGAAGTTCTGTTAGTGGTATTCATTTTCCTTTTCTGAAAATGTATTGAATAATAATGTTAATGGAGTGGTTTCCATTTTGATGGTGTGTTTAAATAAAGTTCTCCCGCTTCCTCCGGACACAGTCAGAATAATGACCTGTAACAGGACCTCCGTACCTTTTCATCAATGCGGTTGAGCTGATCATTTTGCGATTCCAGCTCGTTGCCGATATCCAGTGCCATACTTTTCAGATTCCCCAGGATGCTTCCCACATGAGTCAGGTTCTCCTCCATCTCATCCTCACGGGCATCATCAGTCAGCCTGAAACAAAGGAGGCAGTAGACAAGTGGTGTGTGTGTGTTTGTGATAACCTCCTGTGTTTGAGCAGCTGCCTGGAAGGTTAATGACACCTCGCAGGTTGTTGGGATAAAAGCAAACACCCACCAGGCAGCTGCCTAATTAGCCTCTCTGTGTACCTGCGTATGTATCCTCCACTCATCATCATTTGCTCTCGCTGGTCAACGACCCGAGACGTCGGAGGCTGATTGGACACAGCCCCATCCTGCTGGGAGGCTCTGCCCCAAACTGCCTTGTACGCTCCGCTCTCCTCAAAGGCTTTCAGTCTGAGGGGAAAAACTGATCTCATGAATGTCCTTGTATTGTGTACAGCCTGTTGATGTCATGTACACCACAGAACATCCTCTATGCCTTCATATCTTCCTTCCAAGTAGGCAGACTTTCCTGTATTTTTTTACAAGTGGTCCTGATCTTTCATTCTTCAGACTTTCTGTAGGTCTGTCAGAGTATTTCTTCAGACACTTTTTAAAAACTGAATAAAGCCCTGAGTCAGGACTTGAAAGAAATAACCTAAAGGTGGGAGGATCAGCTGCAGTGAAAATGTATCCTCCTCAGGAGGGACCATTCGGGGGACTGGTGATGAATCGCTGGTTAACACAGAGCTTACTCAACGCTGGCAACAAGTGAAAGCATCTGCATGTAAAGCAAGGTAAATACTCGGGAGAAAAAAAGGCAGCTTAGAAGCCACTGCTGTCCAAGAAAACTATCAACGACAAACTAAAATTCTGCAGAAGTACAGGGACGGACAGCAGGAGACATGTGGACAGTTACTCCCTTTTTATGAATCATGCTTCTGATTGTTTTGAGACACCTGGAGAAGAAAACCTGAGAGCTACGAGTCCAACAGGAAAATCCAACTGCAGAACCCCCATTCAACCCGAAGAGGGCAGCACTAAGATGGTTTCAGAACAAACACTGCAGAATTAAACACGATTACATGAAAATGTATAAACTGCAATATAACATAAAGATAGCACCTTTAAGGCCCAATTTTTACAGTTCATCTGCAAACAGAAGTTGATTTGGTGTTTAGCTATTTTTTTAAGCTAATGAAATCAAATCTAAAAAGTTAGACTACACAAACAAAAGCTAAATTTAGCTAATGTAATGAAAGCAAGATAAACTCTGCTAGTTAAGCTAAACTAAGCGAAGCAAATGAAAGCTTAATCAAAATAAGTCAGTAAAAGCTAAATTAGGCTACATAAAGCTAGGATAAGCTAAGTGGATATAAAGCTACATCAACCTAAGTAATCAAAGCTAAAATATGATAAACTAAACTAATGAAAGCTAACCCAAGCTAATAAACCAAAAGCTTAGCTAAAATAGGCCAGAGGCTAAATTAAACTACGGCAATTAAAGCGAATCATAGCTAATCTAATACAAGTAAAAGTGATAACCTAATGGGGTAACAGTGATGACAGTAGCAGGGGTTCATCCTGTAACCGGTGGGTTGCCGTTTTATTTATTTTTTTGACTAGAAAAATTAATGTTTTGGGACAACTCATCCAGAGTCCTGACTTGAATCTGATGGAAAATCTGCAAGGAGAGCTAAAGATTAGGGTGATGGTAAGGAGGCCTTTCACCCTTAAAGACTTGGAGCTCATCACCAAAGATAAACAATCAAAATACAAGTGGATACCTGCAATAAGCTGCTCAGTAATCAAAAGAAGAGGTTGATTCCTGTACCAAAAATACATTTTTCCAATAATTATTGAGAAGGGTAGAAATAAGTTTTGACATGCAGTTTTCTGTTAAAGAGTAAATAAAAACAGATAAATTTTTTTTAGAAATTATTCCTTTTGTACATTAGAGTACATGAGAGAGGCCAGTGTTATTTTCTATGAGAAACAAACTTGGTTAAATAAAAAATAAATCTGTCAGGAGGGTATGAATAATTCTGGACTTCACTTGATAACCTCATTGATTTTCTATAAATTAGTTAATGTTTACATGTATGAATCAGTTCTTCTTTTCTTCCGAATGTTGTTATATTCTTGTTTTTTCTATATCTCTGTCACTGAAGGCTATGAATAGAGTTAATCTCGAACAAACTGTTTTAACATTATTGGTCAAGAACACGTATTGATCCCTGTATTTATAAAAGGTGTGGACTTTGATTTTATGACTTGACTCGAGTCAGACTTGAATCATAGATTTGATGACTTAAGTCCTGACTTGGTTATATTAAAAAAGACTTGACTGTTGACTTGTGATGAGCAACGGTGGAGGAAAAATGACTCCCAGGGTGATTTCATTCGGCTACTCAGACTCCAATAAAACATGTTTCCGTGTGTAAAATATGTGGTCAAACATAACTGACGGAGAAACGACAACGTTGAACTGTGACATACATTGGAAGCTAAAGCTAGCTTTCCAGTGAACATCTTTATATTAATTTTTGATTTGTGTTCATATTTTTTTATGAAGCAGTTTGTGCAGATTTTCTATGTAACATTAATTCAGTTTCAGTTATTCTGCAGATGCTCCTTTCACAGATTTAAACACAGTTGATAGCTAAAGCTAAATGTGAGATTGCAGATTTTGTTTTATATCTCTCCGACACAGAGCACACAGTCAGTGAATTACTAATTATGTCTAAATGCAGACTTTGATTAGTAGCTTTGTACTCTACATAAATGCTACTAATGAGACGTCTTCATTTAGGACAGAACTAGTTTTTAGTTCTTTTTTTGCTCAGTATTTAGAGGTGCACATTCCAGATGTGAAGAGTAAAACACATTTGTGTTTAATATATTCATTTAAATACATTTTTTAAACACAGTGATAATTAGTGATACATAGTGTAGAGCTATATTTCAAAATGTAGCGCTTGTTTTAGCTCATGTTAAATTTGGTTACCTCATGCTTTCTAGCAGTGTTGAACTTTTTTGCAACTTTTTTGTGTTGACACTTAAAAAAAATAGTTCTATGAACTATCATTAATTATAAGGGATAAAAGGAATTTATAAAGGAATTATCTTGTTTCTCTGACTAGTTAATGGTGTTTGGAATGATGACACCACAATATAAAATGCTTTTTTATTGCCATTGAAATGTCTTTTAATGATTGCCTTCTTCATTCATTCATCCTTCTGCTACATCTTATTTAGGGTCTTTTAAGGCAGTTGCATAATGGAGTCTATCCCAGCTGCCAACAAGCAAAAGGTTGGGTTCACCTAAACAAACTGCTGGTCAATTGCAGGGCTGAAAGCCTTTAAGAAAGAAGACATTTATAGAAATCATTTGTATAGATGCTTTGTGAAATTTAAACAAACAAGTTTTTAGTTTTTTGTGCATAGTGTTTCAGTGACCTGACATTTAAACCATAGGACTTGGACTTGATTTGAGAATTGTTAGTCTTGACTTGTGACTTGACTATAAAGACTTGGAACTAGGTCCAACCTGTGGTATTTATTCTGTTATTAATAAATTGCTGGAGTCAAAACCCGATTCTGTGTGTTAAACTGTGTTCCTGTTGGCATTTTTATTCCTTCAGCTAAAGAATTGTTTGTGACAAACTGCTCAGACCAGAAGACCCTAAAGATCAAATATAATGTTGAACTTGCATTGCATCTGAGAAAAAAAGGAGTTGAAGTCCACATGAAAACTTTAAAGGACCTTCAAAACCACAGAGAACAATTGATATTGGCCACTAAAATAGAGAAAGAGAAAGTCTGGCTGCTTAGAAGGAAAAAACAAAGAAATGAGGGCTGGATCTCTAGGACCAAAGCAAGCAAGCAACAAAAGCAGCTAATGAGCCTCATCCTCGGTTAGTTACAGAAGGTTTACTGATGTAGGCCAGAAATTTCTTCATTTATGGACACCTTCACCTACTTCTCGCAGCTGCAGAGCCCGCAGCACTTCCCCAGGTCCGTCAGGTTCTTCTCGGCCTCCTTCATGTCAGAGTTGATCTGATCCAAACCCTCCTCTATTCGCTCCAATTGCTCTAAGGAGGAAGACGAGGAGGAGGACGACGAAGCAAAAAACACAAAAGCAACACACAAACCCAGGCAAGTTCAAAAAAGCTGCATCTCTTAAATGTAAAAACAGCCAGTAGCAACTTAAAACAACTCTAACCCTCTAAGAACTCAAAAATACGGCCCGGTTTGAAACAAAACAAAAGGTGGCACTTGTAGCTGCATTTGCAGTCTGGTCTCAGTGCCCAGTTCCAGCAGGTTTTATCTCTGGGATTGACCTCAAGAGTGTCCTCTGCATCATTAGAC
This sequence comes from Girardinichthys multiradiatus, assembly GCF_021462225.1. Lineage (NCBI taxonomy): Eukaryota > Metazoa > Chordata > Actinopteri > Cyprinodontiformes > Goodeidae > Girardinichthys > Girardinichthys multiradiatus. The sequence goes on from NC_061810.1 coordinate 48,906,339, forward strand.
TTGGTAATTTCAATTAGACTGAAATCTGTTTGTATTTAGTAATCATGAAAAATAGTTAAAAACTCAATGCAAGCTTTTGATTTCTAATGGAACTGGGCACCTGTATGAGTTCACCGGCTGCCAGCTGAGCAGCAGTGAGAGCCGTACTTCCTGAGCGGCCATATGCACAGGCCGCAGCACTGAGCCATGTCTGTCAGGTTCTTCTCTGCCTCCCTCATGTCCCTGTTGATGGACTCCATTCCTTCCTCTATTCGCTCCAGCTGTTCTGTGAGGAACAGGAAGTTCAAGGTGGTGGTGGTGCTTATGGGGTTCAACCAACAGCCCAGATGGAAACACCACTGAACTAATTGGTTAAGTTCAGACATGTTTTGTATGATCAGCTTATGATCAAATCAGAGTCTGATTGGGTGGGCCCCATAAGTAGGCTTGAAATAATAAGGGGTACCTTATCTGGAAACATATTCCCTCCCTTCCTCCCTCCTCCCTCCATCCATCCTGGGGCTTGTAGGGATAGGAAATGGACTGAAAAAATGGTCCAGATATGACCATCAGTGGGTTACTTAATGACCCCATGTTAATTCTTTATATAGGTTTGATGCAGGACTGGGACTGAAAAATTGGGACCCATAAATTTGTTGCACAATTTGAACTGAATTTCTACCAAGTTGTGGTCCAGTTAAATCTGTATGAGGCTTGCATACACACGTTAGCCGGGTATTTTGTGTAGTTTAGAAACAGTGTCTTTGGCATTAACCCTCTCCTCATTGGTAATCTCTTTTCTAGAAGGTTCCCCAATCATCAGTAGGTAGCTAAGGTAGGGGAGAGTGTCAGAAATGGTTAGCCGTTTTTAACCCTTCCACAGTCCTGGAGGGGTCGCACTGACCCCGTGTGCGCTACTCAAGTTTTCCCACACGCTGGTCTGCAGGGAGCCCTCCACATCACATTTCTTACCACAGCCTTAGATTTTTGGTCCTGCGGGGGTCAGAGAAACCCTGCGTGCAGTTCTTTCTTTCGCCTCCCATGACATCTGCCTTACTTTGGACTAGCGCTTAGCCAGGACAGCGGGAGGGTTAAACATATCAATATCGGTTGGATAAGTAAAACAGGGCTGATATAATAACTAGGGATGCATCAATATAAAAATGTGGGCCGATATTAATATTGTTTTTATGGCCAATAACCGATATTTACTTATATTACATATATTGATTTTATTTTACTATTAATATTACAGTTACTTTGTTTCAGTTAAAGAGGACATAACATGCTTTTAAATCCCTTCTTTTCACCCTTTAATCATCCAGTTGTGGTCTATTTAAAGTAGAACCTCAACGCTTTGCTCTGAACTCCTAGTTCTTGTAGCTCCACAGGCTCCTCTCTTACCTGTTCTGAGGTGCGTCTGAGAGCAACTCGTTTTGGTACCGTCTCTTTAAATGCTACTGAGGCACTTCATGCCCTGCCTCCTTCCACATCAAAGAGCACTTTTTGTTAACCTGTTCAGCCATTTTTGTAGTCTGATAACAAAGTGGGGAAAGAGGAATTTTCCCACGGATTTGGGAACATTTCCATGCAAAATAACATTTAACCAGACACTTTGAAGAGGTTCTGATGCAGGGGGACGGTGTCATGAATTGTGTGGGTTAATACACCCAACAAAGGAACATTTATACTTATATGTACCCTTTAAACATCCCACAATCCTGCGCTGCCTCACTATCACCTTCACATGACCAAACAAATACCACATGACCAACCCCCTTCTCCTCCTAAAACACAAACAGAAAAAAGATGGAAATAAACATCTCTTATTAATATTGGCGCAGTTTTAATTATCGGACTGATTCCAATATGTTAAGAAATTACTCAGATCAGCCAATATCGATGTTAATCCTGATATTTTATGCATCCATATTAATAACCAATAATTCATCTTGTTGCTGTTTGTGAATGTGTTTCGGGAAGGGGAGGGATTGGTCATGTGACAGTGATAGAGGTGCAACACAGGATTGTGGGATGTTTAGCTGAAGCAGAGAAGCAAGGTCAGGGGTGTGGTCATTTTTTTCACCGTGTCGAAAGGGTAGAAAAATACATAAATAATATTGGTAAACACCGGTTATCTGCCATAACAGCAATATTAATATCAGATATCGACATTGGCCCAAATGTTCATATCGGTACATCCCTAATTCAGGCATACTTAGTTTTGGTTGCACTTTATAACATCTCGGATTAATGATACTGTGGTTTATTCTGACTTGAGAGACCTGAGCGGTCTTATCAGTCGCTGGATCTGTGATCATCATGGAGCAAACTGAGCAAATATTCAGCTGCTTCTGATATGAAAACAAAACTGCACATATTAATCCTTTACATGACAGCAGAAGTATTGTGATAAGGAAGAATTATTTACCTCCTTGTTCATCTAACATCACCACAGTTTTGATGCCAACATCTTTGCTCTGCAGGGGGAGAACATAAGAAAGTTTCTGCAGGTGATTATCACCATGATGACCAGTAAGAAGTGGCACAACCCCGACAGACGCATGCATTTACATGATGTGGACTGCTAATTAATTATTTGCAACAAGACCCAACTATTATCTTCACTTAATGCAAACTATATGTAGAAAAGATTGAAGATTTTTTCCAGATGATTTCAAGGAAAATTTATAGTTGAAACCAGATATTTTACTCACACACTGTAAAAATGACTCATAACCTTTCTTACTATCTGACATTAAATCAGACTCAACTTCTCCTGTTTTAGGTCAGTTAGGGTCACCAACTTTATTTTTATTTGCTAAATGGCAAAAATAATTTTTGAATTCTTTCTTCAGACGTTTCCATCCATTTCTTAGTATTTGGTAGAACTGTCTTTTAAACCGTTTGACTCGGATCAGATGTTTTGGGTTTACTTTCACAACCTTTAAACAATTATTCGCTGGAAGTTTGGTCCATTCCTCCAGACAGAACTGATTGCCAGGTTCATTGTTTTTCCACCAAATTATGGCCAAGCACTTAGATTTTAGTTTCATCAGACCACAGAACATGTCACCAAACATGAAGCTGTTCTTGAGTGGCCTTTTATGACACTTTTGGAGTAGATTCTGGTTTCAACTATATTTGATTCTGTTGGAGTAAAACTCAGAGATGCTTTGTGATCTTTAGTCTCACCGTTTGTTTAACATGTTAAAGAACAAATGTTTGACATCCCATCTTAAATCATTTGAACAGGCATCTTTGAAGGAACAAACAAAATGAAGTTTAGAATGATGTTAATCTGTGTTCGTTCTTCATGCTGTGTGTATTTGTCAGGCTGTAATCCCTGCAAGGCTTTTCTAGGTGTGTGTGAGCGCACCTCCTCCACCAGCTGAACCATCCGTCTTGTGCTCTCCAGGGACTAAAAGACACAAATAAACATTAGATCGGTTTACATTAACTTCTGGTTTGATGAAAATAGTTTGCATCAGCCATAGTTGGGTTTACAGTCAGGTTAAACACTTTGAAATCTGACAAACAGTAAAGTTTGTTGTGGTGTAGATCTCAGACAGGATCCTGCAGAACGTCCAAACCCTCCAGCTGCTTCCTGGATTACTGCTCTCAGACTCAGCTTCATTCAGAGTGTCCATAGCGCTCAGTATTGCTGTGCTTGTACGGTGTCAGGTTATGACAGAAATGTCTCCACTGGTTCTGAGTGTAAAATGAGCGTAAACATGATGCTATAATAAAGGTTCTCCTGGTGTCGGTGTGCTGCCTTCTGTAAACATCCTGTCTGTCTCTGGGGGATGTCCCCACTGAGACGGTAATGAGCTGATAAATAGCGAGCCTGTGTGTGTGTGTGAGTGAGTGAGTTTAGCTCCGCCCCCCACTGAATCTCTGACCTCATCTGTGTCAGCACATGGAGACTAGCTGTCTCTATGGCAACCAGGTGTGCCAGGTGTCGCTGCCCTCAGGCTCAGCTCAGACTGTGATGCCTCTATGACGCTGATGTCACCTGTTGCATGTGTGTAAAGCGAGTCCCTCTGAGGTTCACCTGATTATTTTTAGATTTGTTTGGACTCAAGACTAGTTTCTGTTTTGACTGAGCAGAAAGGATACTTCATTGAAACGCTCAGAATGAGCAGCTTTTTGACAGATTGGGAGGCTGGATTTACTATTTTCAATGTTCGTTGCTAATGTGACCTTATCTAACCTGATGCTCACTGTTAATAGAAGCAAAGCTGAGTTAGGATATGCGATGCATGGGTGCAGTCTACAAGGTTTCTTGGGGCCCCTCCACAATGGATGAAGATAGTGTTGCAAAGTAATTTCTGTCCTAAAGTTCTGACAAGCACCCAGTGGGCTTCCTATCACAGGTAATAAAGGAGGAGAGTTTCCTGAAGGATCAGAGGAAGCCCTGAACTTCCATAATGAAGTAGGGTCGATGCTTTATTAGAGAGGGATTGAGAAATTGGCTGGTGACAAATAAGACAATGTTCAGCTTGACCTGTGAGCAGATGTAAACTCACAAATCTGATCTTTTTCTGATCAGTGAACACAACATACCTATGTGCTTCAAGATCCCGCTATCAGCAACACTCTTTGGTGTGGAAGTTACTGAGTAAAGAAGACTCAAAGTTAGCTGATTTCAGCAGCAGGGTCTTTAAATTGAAGTCACAGGAAGTACAGAAATGTAAGATGCTGTTTTCTTCCACTCAAACTCAACCAAAATCCAAGAAAGCAGCACGTCTGTTGCTTGCTCTTTAGTCTTTCTGACTTTGATTTTAAACTCAGTTTTAAATCATTTTTAAACTCAGTTTGAATGTTTTTCTATGTGAGGCCTGAGGTGCTTGAAACTTGGTTGACCAAGTCTGTTACTGATGCAGATATAAACATTGTTGGATATAATCTTTATTGTACTGAGAGACCTAGAAAAGGTGCCGGTGTTGCCATTGATGTCAAACAACTCTCCAAACAGCTGGAACTCTTAGCTTTTAAATGTGGAAATTTCCAACATGTTTTCTAAAACTGTCGTTGGTGCTACAAGCCTCTAAAGAAGCATTATTCTCTTCAAACCATCTTCTGTCCAGACTGAACTTTAGTGAATTAGTCTTAGTTGAAGATGTGAATTGAGACTGGCTCAGTGGAGGTTCTCATGGGTTTAAAGCTTATTGTGACTCACTCAGTCTTACCCAGTTGGTCAACATGCCGACTCAACCAAATCTTAAAAGTCCTGAAAAGTCTATTTTGATTTGATGTTGACTAATGGTCCTCATAAATTCCCAGCTTTGAATCTGTGAAACGTCTGGAACAATGTGAGAGATCATCGTGTTGTTGCAGCTATTAGAAACATTAAGACATCAAAATCTAAACCTCGTATTATAATAAAATCTTAAACAGTTCAGTGAACAAGCTTTTCATCACGACGTATCGGCTATTGAATTAAAGGAAACAGGTTTGATCCCTGATGTAGAGAGGGCTTGGTTATTCTTCACACACTGGTTTTTTATTTCATTTTTATTTCATTCCAAGGAAACTGTTTCTGCTGCATCTTGTGCAACTCACCCTGTGATCTCTGGTGAGCATTTCCATTTTGTGCCTTTCTCTGTTGCTGATGTTTATGAAGCCCTGAAAGGTTTTGATCATACGAAATCTCAGGGACTCAATCTCATAAATGGTAAATGGACTGAACTTATATAGCGCTTTTCCAGTCATGCAGACCACTCAAAGCACTTTACACTAGAGCCACATTCACTAATGCTCACACATTCATACATCGGTAGGCAACTTGAGGTTAAGTGCCTTGTCCAGGGGCACATCAACACATGGCGCAAGCTGAAATCAAACCCACAACCTTCTGATTGCAAGACAACTACTCTTCGTACTGAGCCACAGTTGCCTCAATAAGTTCCCTGTTTTGAAGGTGGCGGCTGACTTTGCAGCCGAGCCCCTGACAATCCGTTTTACCTTTACTGTAGAAAAACAGGAAACTCCTTCAATAAGGAAATCAGCCTTCCCTTTATTAAAAGGTGGTGATAACAAATTACTGACCAATATCTAATCTTTCTGTGCTGGAAAACATTCTAGACTCTCTTGTGACACCAAGTAAAAAAGTTTTGATCTTACAATAGAAATTTTGTCAAGAAATTGGACACAATGAATTAAATATGATGATTTGAGTTCTGAAGCTGTAGTAGTTTAAAAGGGGGTGCTGCAGGCATTTGTATTAGGCCCTCTTCTATTCAGAATTTGTATAAATGAATTGGGACAGAATGTGCCTAAAGTGAATGACAATTTAATGCAGATGATACAGGTATTTATTGCACTGGATCCACTCCTACTCATACCACTGAACAATAACAGGAAGCCTTCACTGCTACCCAAAGCCCTTTATTCAATTTGAAACTTGTTCTTAATATAGATATAACTAAATTGATGTATATTTCCAAATCCAGGGGGCCACAAAGATCCCCTTGGTGGTGTCCTCAGGATGAAATCAAACAAAGTTGGTTCACACATATAAATATGTGGGTATTTTGATCAATGACTCCCTCACTTTCAAACCAGATGTGGAAAATCTTTTTAACAGGCTAAAATTAAAGCTGGGTTATTATTTGCAAAGCAAGTTGTGTTTTTCATATTCTGCTAAAAAGTAGTTTGTCTCTGTAACTTTTATGTCTGTGCTGGATTATGGAGATCTTTTTTGCATATGATTGCTTTGTCACAATGTTGTGGAACGTCCTGGTCTGGCTGCCTGAAGAAATTCCCATTGGTTAACTTTTATACACAAAACAATACTTCTGCCGGCTTATATCTGTACTGCAATTGCACTGAGAAATATTTACTCTTATACTCTTTCTCACACAATTTGCTGCTTCTTTCTGTCCCTTTTGGTCAGACGGAATTGCGTAAGAAACCTTTTCTCAATCTTCTCTCTTCTCCTGGAATTCGCAACAGAAAACGTTGAAATTAACTGAATGTCTCTCATTGAGTGCTTTTACTTCCAATCTTAAAATTATTGAGGCTGATTCTGTAACATGTACCTGATTTTCATAGTTTTATTTTTAACTGCGTACGTTTTTGTTTCATTTGTGTCTGCCTCTTGGCCAGAACTCCTTTAAAAATAGGTTTTTAATCTCAGTGACTTTATCCTGGTTTAATAAAGGTTAAAAAAACAAATATGGAATAATATTTTCCACAGAGGAATGGCATCCATGTTCATTCAGGCTGTGACACCCCGCAGCCAAGGTTTTTTCATTTTGTTCTCTTACTGGTTATTAGAACCAATCCCAACTAAATTATTTAAGAAGTGTTCCCACAGGCTTTTAAACCTTCTCTTGATCAGGATGACTTAATAAATTAGAGACTTATATCCAATCTTCTGTTTTTATCTAACATTCTTGAGAAAATTGCTGCTAATCAAGTGTGTAAGCATTTTGACAGTAATGATCTGTTTGAAGAGTTTCAGTCAGAGCTCACCAGAGCATCTTTGGCTAAAGACACAACCAAAGATGACATGTTTATATCTATTGATACTATCTGTCAGATTGTTTCAGTTAAAATAAAATGTTATTTAGTGATGTAATTACCTTATCTGTGACCTGATTGACACTGCCCCGTAGCTCCTCCTGCTCTGTCAGGACGTGCGGGTCGTCACAGCTGGTGGCCATTTTTTCAGGTGTTTTTGTTTGTCGTCAGTCTGAGGTTAGCAGGTCAGGCTGCAGCTTCAGCTGCTTTCACTGTCTGGAAATGACGAGAGAAAATAACATCTGTGATTTCCTCCATCCATGCATGCCCAGGTGTGTTCAGGGAACAAAAATGGCTTTATTCTAACAGAGCGACTGTGGCTGTTAACAGCTTAAACAGGTAAAAGGGGAAGTAACAATAAACCAGATGTAGGTGGTTTTATAATAAATATAAAAGCTATTTACTGTTTTGAACCAAAGGAGAGTATAAGAACTAGTACAAACTACCATCAAATGAGGTTTACAAAGATAACTTCTAATAAGGAAAACCAATCACATGAAAACAAATATGGTCTCCAGTAAAATAATGCAGTTTACCACAATTATATTTTCAGAAGTTTGATTAACATCAGACGAGTAACAGCACAGCTGGACCATCAAAGAAGGGACACAGCAGACTGTTATTCCTGAGGAAGCTTAGGACCTTTGGTGTTTGCAGCAAGATGCTGCAGATCTTCTCAAAGTCTGTTGTGGAGAAAATGATCTTCTCTGCCATCATCTGCTGGGGAAGCAGAATCAGAACCAGGGACTTGAAAATGCTCAAGAAGTTGATTAAAAAAGACTCCGTTCTGGGTCTGTTCTGGGGACTATTCTAGAACCTCTGGAGATCATTGTGCAGACAAGATGAATATTATGGAGAACCCTGAGCATCCTCTTCATCAGACTGTCCCACAACAACAGAATGTCTTCAGTCAGTCTTCTTCAGATCTGCTGTAAGACGGACCTCTACAGGAGATCCTTCCTGCCCACAGCCATCAGCATCTGCAACGGCTCTTTGAAGAAACCTTCATAATATGAGCTATAACAACATTTAATTTCCCTTTAGGATGAATAAAGTATTTTTGAATTGAAGTGAATTGAAATCAACCTGCAACCGCACAGTCTTATGCAAACCAGATGGCCTCAGGCCGTAACAACCCCCACTCTAAAATACAAAACAATGTTCATCAAAAACAAAGTACACACAGATACACAAACACACATGCCTTGGAAACTCTGTCTGGACATCAGCTGAAATGTTGGCTGCACGCTTTTCTTGTCGGATATCTAGATCTAAGTTCTGTACGAGTAGAGATCTTTGGTTTAGTTATACATAATAGGGTGAAAGACGAGTGGATTGTGGCCGGTGTAAACAGCTATGGGAGGATTAGATCCAAGGTACACTTCAAAGTGCTGAAGTATTAAGTGCAAAGCTAAGGCTTCCTTCTCAATGATTGAGTAATTTAGCTGGCTTCTGTTATTCTTCTCGTAAGTTTAACAAACATCATGATCAGCTCCGTTTTCTGCAGTAGAACAGCTCCAGCTCCCATTGACTGGCACTGAACTGTCGCTCCATATCTGGGGCAGAGAGAATAGTTGCATGACACAAAAGAGATATAATGCTTTGCCTTTTTAGATTAAGGTACAGGGAACTCAGCAACGGCAGCAACTTATTTCTCCACAGGATGAACTTGCCCTTGGCCTACTTGCCTACCTAGATAGGCAGCAGTAGCCTTTCCAAATGTCACACTTGGCAAGGTTAAAGGTAATAGAAGCTTCTGCAAGCCCTGCAAACAGTTGTTTTAGAACAGACATGTGTTCTTTCCAGGTAGAGGTTTGTACAATGAGGTCATCAAAACAGGCACAGCATCTAGATAAAACTTTAAACACTGAAAGGCTGCAGGGGCAATACATATACCAAAAGCCATTAGATTGTACTGTAGAGATTTGTCTAGTGTTCGTAGATCCAATGTGCTTACATATTGGGCGTTGCCCATTGTATCCATGCAATCTTCAGAGGGGAAGGAGAAACAAAGAGGGGGACTTGATAGAAAACTAACAAAATGAGAAGATGCATCAGGTTTCATTTCTAGCAAGCAGGGGGAACACCAAGAACTACAGCTGAGCTTTGCAAATCCATGTTGCAACATGTAATCTGTCTTACTGTTCATTAGAGCTCATTTGACTGGATTCACCCTATAAGGATGTTGCTTAATGGGTTTAGCACCAGCAACATCCATATCATCGTCCAAGCTTCTGCTGCCAACAACTTAATGCTCACCCTCTACCAATGATCCACATGGCCCTGTCTTTCAGTGTTTAACCCTTTCTCTCTCCTAGACATGGCGATTGACTGAGCTTAACTGTAACAAACTCTATGTGCTCTCTTTCAGACTCTAACCTTGAAAACTGGAGTTTATCTGTTCTTTCTTTCTAGATGACACGACTAAAGGAGCTACATCCATTAACATTTACTTTTCCTTCCCATAGAAAGTACTCCTGGATCAGTGCTTCTTTGTTCTCTTTGTGTCTCTGCTCTGTTCTCTCAAACCTCCAGTCGGTCATGGCAGATGGCCGCTCACACTGAGCCTGGTTCTGGTTCTGCTGGAGGTTTCTTCCTGTTAAAAGGGAGTTTTTCCTCTCCACTGTCGCTACATGCATGCTCAGTATGAGGGATTGCTGCAAAGTCAACGCCAGTGACTGTCCACTGTCTCTACATGCTCATCTGGGAGGAGTGAATGCTGCAAGTCACTGACTGGATGCAATCTGCTGGGTTTCCTTAAAAAAAACTTTTTATCCAATTTCAATAAAAAGCTAACTCCGACAGCACTGTTCAATGGTTACGATTCATTAGAATGTATGAACCTGACTGCTGTGAAGTGCCTTGAGACAACATGTGTTGTGAATTGGCGCTATATAAATAAACTGAATTGAATCATGTTTGAGCACTGTGGTGCAGATCGGCACGTCATTGACCAAGCACGGATAACTGCTAATCAGTGTAAGAAAGCTAGGCAACTCTGTTAACATTTCAGAGTTTGGCAAACGAGGCCTAAGGTAGAAGATGGTACGAAGAATCCAGCCATCTTCACCAGGATCAGAGTTTTCACTGCTCACCATTAGTGCAGAGGTGCCACTGGGCTGTGTTGTCGGTGTCCCAATTTTTCTCAACCTCCGAGCAGTATTCACAGCATAGACTTTAATGTCTGACGCCACCTTTAGACTAAGGACAATAAGAGCTGGAAACAGAACGCTGTTAGTCTAGTTTTTAAGAACTTGTTTCGAAAGCTTTGACTGGACAATTGTCCCTTGATCAGTTTGTATCATTTTAGGGAGGCCAAAAATTGAGAAAATGTTAGTAATTGCTTTAATAACCAAGCTACAAGTGATTTTTAAGACTCCATTAAGAAAGTATCACGACCAGAGACAGAGAACCCAATTTCAGCCAAACACAAAGTGATAAGTTAAAAGGTTTATTCAGAAACTCAGGATCAGAAAGCAGGAGAGCAGCAGTCAGCTTCCAGGAACGACTGAGAACAGAGAGACTAGTTAGTGGCTGAATAAAACTCAGGATTTGCAAAGAGTTAGATAAAGCCACAAATCTTCTCAGTCTGGGGATGAGGCGCAGAATCCAGAAGAGGATGTGATCCAGACGGTTAATGAGGAAGAATCCAACAGACTGAAGTCGGAGGAATCAGCTCAAACTGACAGGAACACAGAGAGCTGTGATTGTCCTTTTGACAATAATTCCAGGCGGACTAGAGAGCCAGGTGGGCTCAGGCTGAATAAACTAGTGTTTGGGTTGTGGCGTAAATCCAGGGACAGAAACAGGGTCGAATTCCAGGGCTAGAGGCGTCAGACAAGGGGCGGGCAAGAAGGCAAAATCCGTGAGGCGAGGCAAGGTCAGAGAACAAGATCAGTCAGGAAGGAACACTGGATAACTACTCACAAATGTTTTCAAAAATCTGGCACCGGCTGCCTGTCAGAGGGCTGTATATAACTGCAGCTCCACAGGCGTGTGGCATGACGGTGATTGCGCAGCAGCGCAGCAACAGACAGGTGAAGCAGATGAGTTGATTGCATGAGTGAGAGCAGAGCAGGCAGACGGGCCAGAATCATAACAGAAAGAAGGGTGCAGTTCCATCTTTAGCTTTGTCAGCACCTACCACACCTTCAAAACACTTTTGCAACATTGGATCTGACCTCTGGGAAGTGCGAAGATGTGATCAGGGGTCTGCAGTGCATTTCGATCTTTTATGTCAGGGATTGCAGATACCTCAGTATCTGGGTCAAGTTCCACACTATCTGAAAAAACTCCCAATAAGCAAACTGTCAGAGACTTTTCATCTCAAGGTTCCAAACTCTGTGGTTCATCTAGCACCTCTAATGCCAGAGTTACTTTCCCACCAGCAATATCAGTTCCCAGCAGTAAAGCAACACCTTTGATGGGAAATGCAGTGCAGACAGCAATAGGGAAAACACCAGAGATCGATTTGAATTACAAATGAACCAAATGTACAGAGCCACACGACAACTGTTTGGTAAACGGCAAAGTGTCAGCTTAAATAACCGACTGAAAACGACCATTGTCATTGCAAAATACAGATCGGACGCTGATGTCCAAGCCTTCCTGTGAGTGAAACTAACCCATCTAACAAAGAAGGCTTAAAGCAAGGATGAGGTGTGCAGTCAACTTCAAGCTCAGTTGTTCTGCTGTTTAGGGTTAGGGTCCCCTTCTCTCTGGCGAACTCTACATAGGTCTGACTGGGGTTTTTCTTACGGTTAGGGGTTAGACCTAAAGTTTTGTCAAAAAGCCTGTGGGACAAGTTCATAAGCTTTCAAAATGGCAGCTTTAACTTTTTTATAATCTAGAGTGTCATCTAGAGCTGTAACAACCTCTTGAACTTTACCTCGGACTTTCACCGTAGCAAAACCGACCAGGCCTCTGATGGCAAGGCTTGTGCTATTCGCTCAAAAGGTGAAAAGTAGCAATATACTTCAGTTTCTTGGAATTCAGGCACCAAAGTAACATATCTTGTGGTACCAAACGGTCTGCCTTTTTTATTTTTTATTTTTTATTTTTATTTATTTTAGACAATGATTTCGGTAAATAAATCAATTTCAGAAATGCTTATAACAAACGAACAAATATCCAAATACCATACAAAAAAGTGTTTGGTAAACATTAAATTAAATTTCCAGTTCCAAATAAATTAAATTAACTTAAACACAAATAGCAACCAGTAAAATAAACATAAAATAAACATATTCCAACAAGCAAACTTGTCAGTATATTTAACCTGAGATCTGACATTGATTATTAATTAATATAAATTGTCTGAAAAGGGGTATGAAGAAGTAAAACTTATTTTTAATACCCCTTCTCCCTCTAATTGCACTTAAATTAACTGAGTAACCTTCCTAATTAACATCTATGTTTTTGATCCAGAATTCACAAACCAAAAACTCATAAATAAATATATATACACAATTATCTATATATATACATATACACACATATACACATATATATATATACACATATATACATACATACACATACACACATACATATATATATATATATACACACATACATACATATACACATGTACACATACAGACAAACATGTACCTCCACATATGTACATGTAACTGCACACATGCATACCTACACTCACAGAAACACACCACACATTAGGCCTAAATCCACATTCACATTCTTGTATATCGGCACTTAGAGACCCCCCCCCAAATCATCAGAGCCACAATCCAACACCACAGCTCCACCACCACCAGCTCCCCCCACCAATCCCAACCCCACACCCCATAGCGCAAGGTGGCAGACAAGATCCCCAGGACCCCCCTGAACTACCAAGCCGTCCACAAGAGTCCCCTGAACCCCGACCTGCCCCCCACCACCACGAGGCACAGACCGAGGAGCAGCGAGAGAAGCCAGGCTGCAACAACTGCAGCGTCAGGCTGCAGCTACAGAGGACGAGAAGCAAAGAAGAGGGCCCAGCACCCCCATGCACCCCATGCAAACACACAGCAGAAACACAGACACGCACACACACACACACACACACACACATACATACCGTGCTCAGATGAGATACCATTCACCTCACCTCTTCATCCCAATACATGTTGAAAAACATCAGTTTTAGTCTTTTTTTAAACAGACTCATGCTTGGACATTGCTTCAGCTCTTTTTGGAGTTTGCCTTGGTAGGAAGCAGAGGACAAAACAGAACCACTAGTAAAGTTTGCTAGGATAGCAGAAATATTTGCTCTAGCCTGAGATTGAAGCTCCAGTTGACATAGCCTCACAGTTTTTTCAGCTTCAATCTCCAACTTTTTGACTTCCACTTGGAACTGGCTAAGCTGTGCTCTTTCTTAGGTCTCAAGTTGCAGTCTAGCACGTTGGACCTTAACCCGAGCATCGGCTTTTGACCCAAACAAACTACTGGCAGCAGAGAGGGAACCAACCTCAGGAAGTGTGTAAGGAGTGCTTTTCTTGAGACTGCTTGAGGTTTGTCCCCAACTATTCTGCACCCTTCAGAGGAAAGGCCTGCAGGTGGCATCACAGCAGCAAAAGTCACAGCAGGTTCACCACCAGAAATCCCAGGAAGGAAAATAAGTCTCAGTTCCTCCAATTTCTCCATAATAAGGGTCTTTAACTCCTTTTTGAGAAGTTGCTTTGGGCATGAAATGGAAAAGGTGTGTAACAGCACAGCTGGGCCAGCAAATCATCAACCTGTGACTGCACAGTCTTCTGCAAACCAGATGGCTTCAGGCTGGAACAGTGGCAAGAGCAGATGTCTTCCAGTCCAAATGTTCTGGGTTCAACTCCAATTTCCACCTGTTGATGTGCTCCCAGGCAAGGCACTTAACCTCCAGTTGCCTTCTGATCTGTGGATTGGTGAATGGATGTGGTGTAATCAACTTTAGAGCGCTTTGAGTGGTCAGTGTGACTGGAACATCCGTATATAAGTTCAATCCATTTATCTTTAATGTAAGGCTTTATAGATCTCTAAAACATGAAGAACTGCAGAATGATGAAAAATATTACATTTATTGATTCCTTATGACCCAGCAGCAAACACCTGGTGCTGCATCTTCATGTGACAAAAACAGCACCAGCTCCTTTACAGAAAACTTCTCTAAGAGGAAGAGCCTTAAGGAGCTTCATGGTGGAAAGTTGAGTCACACCCTTTGGAGAAGGTTCTGGAGAGAAATCCCCTTCTAGTGACCTGAGCAGATAACATCTTCATTATCATGATGCTGCTGCATCATTCAGCGTAATAACACAGAACCACGGTCACCTGATAAGGACTAGACGTGTTTTATTCCAGTCAACATTGACTGATATTACTCGTTTTTTGTGAGGACTTTCTGTTAGACTGCTGCTAAACTGCTGATGAGAAGGTTTCTCAGTAATGTTTAAATAAGCTCATGAGAATAAAAATATTGTCTGGTGATGATTCATCTGTTTGAAGGTTTTTATGTGTTTAAAGTTAAAAAAAAAGAGGAACATGTAATTTAATGAAATTGACTCAATGATCAGGGTTTAAAATAGTCATTTCCTTCATTTCTTTCTTCCTTTTAACACTTTCTAACATCCATCTTCCTACCAGGCTGGCCTTCATCTCTCCAATCAGCTCCTAGTTTATAAAAGCAGACAGAAACTCTCCTACCTTTCATCAGATCTTCTCTAGATCTTTGTTTTCTGATTGTTTCCTTCAGATCTTCCGTGTGAAATTGTCAGCAGGCTGCAGCCCACACCTGTTGCTCCTCATCAGCATCCCTTCTCCCCCAGCTTCCTCTTCCTCCTCTTCTGCGGCCCCTCCCTTCTCACATAACAAACACACCCTAGCAACACCCCCACCCCACCAAAGACCAAAAAATAGGCCGTAAATGATTAAAAAATTTATTTAATTGATAAAAAAAAATTAAACCTGAAAACTGGAGTTTATCTTTAGTTCATAGTCATTAAAGTAAATGATAAAAATAAACGGCTGATGTTTTAAATCGGATGAATCTCTGAGGTTTCTCCCTGCATCCCTAATCTGACCAGCAGCTTTTACTGGCTCACTACCGCCACCTATTGATCAGAGCTAATTTGTCACCTGAACAAAAAAAACAAAAACATACTGTGCGCATGCGCAGCTAGTCCTTGTTTATAGTTATGGGACAGCAGTAAAATTAAAGGCAAATAGAAACGAAAAAATAAATATAATAAAAATATTTACATCCATCTTAATAATGAATGGAACGCAATCCAACCCTCTCTAAACACAAACACCTGAACAGTTCCAGGTGTGTCATCACATTCTTTCTGTACACCTCTTCAGGTGTCCAACAGAACCAGGTTAACTTTGATCCATTTATGGTTGCCAAATTCTCCTACATCTTCTCTCAGGAACATATCAGGGCTGCAGCTGTACCCTCTTCATCCTCGGACAGGCCTTTGTGGTTTTCCCATTTCTTGGTGCATGAACATCCCTAGAAAAGTACTGAAGGCAGTTGCTCTGAAATCCCTAATGGACTTTTGAGCAGTGAGGCAGAGACTGGTTCTGGACAAGGTCAACATCTGGCCTCTTTCCTGCTCAGCAAAGTCTGTAAATGTGACTGCAAATGTAGAACTGGACAAAGATTTGCAAAAGATTTTCTGCTCCATGAGGTTCTATCAGCTGTTGATGAATGGTGGTTCTTGAAGTAGAACCATCTGAGGGTTCAGAGATTCCTGCTGTCCAGCTCAGGCTCCTCTCTGAGGTTCCTTCAGATTCCTTTGATGGTTTCTGGATGTTCTGCTCTGCAATAGATGGAATCTGAAAATCCTTCCTGATCTTTGTCGGTCCACAGATTTTCTCAAACATGGGGCTGGAGATCTTTTGATCAGCTTTAGTTATTTCATTTAAATCAGTCTCTATATTTGGCATTAAAGGTTTAAAATAGTTTATTTCCTTAATTATGGCTGCGAACATCTCAGCTCTGCAGATTCATCTTAGTGGAAAGTTTTAGGACCACAGAAGATATTTCTAGAAAGGTGTTGAATCAAACTCAACATTCACTGTTTTGCAAATAATTTAAATGTGTGTCAGATTTTCATTAAATTAAAGGAACTTCCTTGTTCTTTACTTGGTTTTTATGTGACGAAAACTTGACTAAACTAATAACTGGCAGAAGCTGACTTTCTGTCATCAGAGGGTGGGAATACTTCTGATTTCTTACAGTCTGCTGGACTATGTGGGAAATAAAAAACAAACACATGAAAGAAAACGAGTTTAATTCCAGTTGGGCCACTTTAAGCTTCAAAACATTAAGAATCAATGTCAGGCTAATACAGGTGAAAATCTTTCAAATCAAACAAAAAAATTAGAGCAACAGAGATGTTGTAGCGCCACCTGGCAGCAGAGTTACAAAGCTGCACCAACTCTCTTCTTTGGTCCCAGTGGAAACTTTCTGTTGGTCCCGTTTAAAAAAGGACATGGATATAACATCAAGGTAAAAGCTGAAGAAGTTTTCTCTTTGGTCCTTCATGAGTACATCGTCAGCTGAAGCCACTGTGAGACAGAGACAGTCGGTCAGTATTCGGACACATTTAACCTGATATTCTGACTAACGTCTGAATACAATGATGCACATTAAAGCGCACAGGGCTTCTTCCCCATCAGTGTTGCCTCACAGGCTGCATAAAAGCTGTCAGAATCTGCAGATGAAGACGGGTAAATTAAAGCAAATGCAGATGATATGCTGCTTTATGTTCGACTGTGTGTTTTAGACTGGATCTAACAAGGATCAGATGGAAGAGAGATCAGTGAGAAAAATGTGGGTTAATTAGTCATTAGTGAAATATTAAACTATAACATTGCAATGTCTGATTTTCCATTTCCCACGTTGCAGGGAAAGCTTCAAAACTGAGTCTGAGACCTGCCTGAGATAAAACCCTGCAGAATCTCTGAGGCAAAGAACTTTCCTGACTTGGGAACGTTTTAACAACCAGTTACTTTAAATAGTTGTCAATACTCTACTCAAACCCGCAGGTGGTCCCTCAGAACCGCTTTGACTTGATAAGGCTTCAAAAGTCTGGAATCAGAAACGCAGTCGATGGAAACAGAGATGGAAAATAACGTTTGTAGAAAATAATTTGAATTATATGTACGGTTTTATGATTATTTATCTCTATAGTTTATCAAAACTAGCAAGATAAATAAACTGACACATTATGACTGAAGTACATGTCTGACACTGAAGCAGGAGGGGACGAAATGGCAACTCGCGGGTTTGAAATGCAGGAACAAATCGGTGAGGGGGTGAACTGACCTGAGGCAGTTCTCAGAACTTAGAGCTGAAACAGAGATATTCACGTTGGCCCCTAGCATCTGGCCAGGGGCCCTAGTCCCAGTGAACAGGACTGACATTAAAACATCAGAGTGAATACCTCCTTGATGTCCAGGTCGATGGTGCCGCTGTTGTCCTTGTCCAGAGTCTTAAACGCTCCTGAGAAACACAAAAATAAACGCACCATCATAAACCAGCGCTACAGGGCGATTTTGTCTGATTCACAAAATGCACACCGACCGCTGATGATATGTATTTCTTTTCTGCAGCTGTTTCAGAGAAATCATGAAGGCAAAAATAAAAAAGATTCAGAAAACAAACTCGATGGTTCCTTTGGATTCTTAAAGGCTGCAGAATTGATCGGAACAAAACTCTATATGAAGTTTCTAGAAAATAATAGGTTTCGTGTTTTGCAAACATCCACTTTTGCAGGGCAGAGGAAATGCAAAAGCATTTAGCATAAAAAGATATTACATCTTTAGAAAAAAGTAATCAAACAAAAAGGAATTTTCCTTAAAATTACGTTTTTAGATGTAATATATCCATAAACAGAGCTTCCACTGGGAATAAAAGCATGGAAGCACGAAGAGACTTACGGCACATGGCGTCCAGCCGCACCAAGCAGCCAACAAAGTTATCGAAGTCCATGTCACCATTCTCGTCGCTGTAGCGACGGATGATCAATTTGAAAAGGTCTTCATTCAGAGGAAAACCTGGGAACATTGCTGGAATTAAGAATCGCTTTAGACTTTTCTGATCACTTAAACCCACAGAGTGAGTTGGGTTTCTCACCGGCAGCCTTGAAGGCCTGCGGCAGCTCCCTGGAGCCAATCGTACCCGAGCGATCCGTGTCATGGGACAAATAGATGTTCTGCAGACAACAGAGCACAATGAATCAACCCTTAAAAACTAAAGCCTGACTGAGACGGAGCAGTTGAAGCGCTGCAGGCCTACCTGCCACCTCTTGATGTTGTTCCAGAGGTATTTAAACTCATGGAAGCCCAGTTTTCCTGTGCTGTCGCTCTGCAAGGAGTCAGGTCAAAGATCAAACTCAAGAACAAGAGCAGAAGAGAGAGAATCCTGCAGACTGAAATAAAACTGATCCATCAAGCTGTTCTCAGCAGGTTTAGGTTGAAACGATTTCACATCTACATCTCCATCCACCGCTGCTGCAGCTGACTTTATTTATGAAAGGATACGTCCATCACAGCCACCATGCTCCTGCAGGACTCGATGCAGAAGCCGTCGGTCTTCAGGTTTGCATCTGAGGAGAAACAAGAAACTCAGAAGTTAAACTCAGACAGATTTTTATGGACAAACAGAAAAACAGGAAAGTTGGGCAGTTTGTCCTGAAGAGAACCAAAGCTGCAGAAAAGAACCAAAAACATCGTTCTCACGTCTGGAAATGATTCTGTTGAGGATGTCTTTCAGCTCAACGGGGCTCACCTCCATGTCCTGTTCAAACACATATAACACACTCTTCAGAGTTGGCTTGTGCTACTGCAACCTGCAGATTCCAGGAAGACCATCTGAAACAAACTGAAGCTGCTGTGTAACATGTTCCCCTGATCCACAGACATCTTTAAAAACATCCACATCTAAGACAGAAAGAAATAGGGAGGCCATGGACCAACTGCCACGAGTCATGCAGGAGACATGTGAAAGAAGCTGCTCTGCTCAGAGGAAACAAACACTGAAATTTTTAACCTTTTGAAAAACATCATGTGTGGAGAGAAAGCAAGACTGCACATCCTTCTGAACATTGTGAACCATGGTGGTGGCAGCATTGTGCTGTGGGACACAGAAGCTGCCCAAAGTTCATGGGAATATGGGTGGAACTGAATCCAGGACAATCCTGGAATGGGGTGGAGGTTCACCTTCCAGCAGGACATACAGACAGAGAAATAATGGATGGTTTAAATAAAAGCAGATTCATGTGGTAGAATGGTCTAGTCAAAGTCAAAACCTAAATCCAACAGAGGACCTGTGGCAGGACTGATGTTCTCAATCCAATCGGACTGAGCTTGAGCTGGTTTACAAAGAAGTATAGAAAATAACTCGTATCGTTCAAAGCTGGTAGAAACAAAGCCCAAAACACCTGCAACTGGACCTGAAGCCAGAGGAGGTTCTACAGAGTTCTGATTCAGGGGGGCTGGATATAGATACACACCAACCTTTTCAGGTTTTATTGTAAAGGATTTTGGAGATCCTGAAGCATTTTCCATCCACCTTACGGTCAGACTACGTTGTGTTGGTGAGTCACATAAAAACCCAATGCAACACAATGAATCCTGTTGCCTGGCCTGTGGACCACAATGAGGATTTAGGAGAGCATCTCAGAGGGTAATGGGTTGGTCTTGATGGACCACTGAAGTTCAGTCAAAAATGTAAACACTTTGCTTCTTAGTCTCAGAGTTTGTTTGGTGAAGTAGCTTCTAGGAAAGGAACCACATCAGTATTTGGGTTTTTATAACAGAGGAAGCTCAGTAAACACAGTGAGTCACAGCCGAGTCACAGTTGAACCGACTGAAGGGACTGACTCACAGCTGAAAAAAGACCCATGAAAGCCCTCAGTGATTTCTCCCTGTTGTCAACAACAAGCGGTCCAAACCCTCTTTTGTAACTTCTGCTCTCACTTCTAATTTTAAACAGATTCTTTGTGGGGAAACTGGGCCAGAGAGAGATTCCCGTGATAAGGGAATGTTTTCTGCTTAGATTTCCTAACTTTCTTTTTCCCTGAATGCAGCACAGACGGCTGTGACTGAGAGTGACACCACTTTCGCTCCTCTGCCTGGCTCCACCCATGTGCAGCTCCGCCTCACTGTTGGTTTAGAGTAAATCCGGTGAGAGTTGCTGGTTTAACTGGTATACACACCCTGGCTGACTCACACACCGAGGCGTGAGGGCTGCCCTGCTAAACAATGACAGGAATGCAGAGACAGAGTGAGACGCCCTGCAACCAAACAGTTTCCACATGTCGCTCACAGACACAATGATGTGACCCACTGAGGGTCTCCGTAGGGCAGCAGCAGAACATCAGACCACCAGAGCTCCTCCACAGCAAAGTTCTCCAAACATAACAAGGACTTCTCTACGTCGTCTGCAATCAGTTTTTTCTCAGTTTCAGTGTTGAAGAGAAGGTTTCAGCCATTTATGGATGAGTTATAGCTTGGAGGGCGGATCTGTTTCGTGCTCACTCAGCAGTGATGCAGACCTTCAGCAGCAGAACCGGTCTGATGGAACGAACATACCGGACACAGAGAGGAACAGGAATGTTCAGGGTGGTGTCGGCAGGCAGATGGGTGTGATGAGAGGTGAAGAACCTGCTGGGAGGACAAACCGGCAGCCTGACAGGTCTTTAACGTGGGACGAAAACGTCTCAGCTGGGATTACTGTAGGGGACAGAGTCAGCTGCTGCATGTGGGCATGTCTCCTGCAGGAGGAGAACAAGACAAACCTGCAGCATCCTGAAGAGAAAATCCAAAAACTACAGGTTCCCGATTACATCTCAGAGCAGTTAAAGCTTTAAGCTTCGACTTGGACCTTCAGGTCAGATAACCAGAACCTGGTTGGTGCCTCAGACCCATTTTTAGAAGGAAATCAGAATCAGAACCAGCTTTATTCTTCAAGTTCGTGACACAAACAAGAAATATGACTTTGGTTCCTCTTTGCTTTCAATGAAGACATCTTAAATATCAAGATATAAAACAGGAAATAGAAATATGTTTCTAATATATGTATACAGTGTTGCAAAATAAGAAGACATGGCTGAATTAGTATAAATATGTCTGGTATACAGGTCCTTCTCAAAAAATTTGCATATTGTGATAAAGTTCATTATTTTCCATAATGTCATGATGAAAATTTAACATTCATATATTTTAGATTCATTGCACACTAACTGAAATATTTCAGGTCTTTTATTGTTTTAATACGGATGATTTTGGCATACAGCTCATGAAAACCCAAAATTTCTATCTCACAAAATTAGCATATCATTAAAAGGGTCTCTAAACGAGCTATGAACCTAATCATCTGAATCAACGAGTTAACTCTAAACACCTGCAAAAGATTCCTGAGGCCTTTAAAACTCCCAGCCTGGTTCATCACTCAAAACCCCAATCATGGGTAAGACTGCCGACCTGACTGCTGTCCTAGAAGGCCACTATTGACACCCTCAAGCAAGAGGGTAAGACACAGAAAGACATTTCTGAACGAATAGGCTGTTCCCAGAGTGCTGTATCAAGGCACCTCAGTGGGAAGTCTGTGGGAAGGAAAAAGTGTGGCAGAAAACGCTGCACAACGAGAAGAGGTGACCGGACCCTGAGGAAGATTGTGGAGAAGGGCCGATTCCAGACCTTGGGGGACCTGCGGAAGCAGTGGACTGAGTCTGGAGTAGAAACATCCAGAGCCACCGTGCACAGGCGTGTGCAGGAAATGGGCTACAGGTGCCGCATTCCCCAGGTCAAGCCACTTTTGAACCAGAAACAGCGGCAGAAGCGCCTGACCTGGGCTACAGAGAAGCAGCACGGGACTGTTGCTCAGTGGTCCAAAGTACTTTTTTCGGATGAAAGCAAATTCTGCATGTCATTCGGAAATCAAGGTGCCAGAGTCTGGAGGAAGACTGGGGAGAAGGAAATGCCAAAATGCCAGAAGTCCAGTGTCAAGTACCCACAGTCAGTGATGGTCTGGGGTGCCGTGTCAGCTGCTGGTGTTGGTCCACTGTGTTTTATCAAGGGCAGGGTCAATGCAGCTAACTATCAGGAGATTTTGGAGCACTTCATGCTTCCATCTGCTAAAAAGCTTTATGGAGATGAAGATTTCATTTTTCAGCACGACCTGGCACCTGCTCACAGAGCCAAAACCACTGGTAAATGGTTTACTGACCATGGTATCACTGTGCTCAATTGGCCTGCCAACTCTCCTGACCTGAACCCCATAGAGAATCTGTGGGATATTGTGAAGAGAACGTTGAGAGACTCATGACCCGACACTCTGGATGAGCTAAAGGCCGCTATCGAAGCATCCTGGGCCTCCATAAGACCTCAGCAGTGCCACAGGCTGATTGCCTCCATGCCACGCCGCATTGAAGCAGTCATTTCTGCAAAAGGGTTCCCGACCAAGTATTGAGTGCATAACTGTACATGATTATTTGAAGGTTGATGTTTTTTGTATTAAAAACACTTTTCTTTTATTGGTCAGATGAAATATGCTAATTTTGTGAGATAGGAATTTTTGGTTTTCATGAGCTGTATGCCACAATCATCCGTATTAAGACAATAAAAAACCTGAAATATTTCAGTTAGTGTGCAATGAATCTAAAATATATGAATGTTAAATTTTCATCATGACATTATGGAAAATAATGAACTTTATCACAATATGCTAATATTTTGAGAAGGACCTGTAGATCTGGGTTCTCCAACTGTCCATCAGAGACAACCTGGGAGGAGACGCTGTCTCTGAGGAGGCTGGGTTCTGCTAACAGCGCTCTGTAGCGCCACCTGATGATGAAGGTCTAATCGGTTTGTGTCCAGGATGTGTGGGGTCTGCAGAGATGTTAGCTGCTCTTTCATGACCCTAGTCCTGGATGGAGGGAAGGTCAGCGCTGATGGTCCTCCTGTAGACCTGATTGGTCCTTGCAGTCTGGACCTGTCCTGTTTTATGGATGAGCCGAACCACACTGAGATGAACGAACACACAGTCCTCCACACAGCACAACCTAACTGCTGTAATGCCTGAACACCAGCTGAAGTGAAGGTAATTAGTTTATCTCCATCTTGCAGAAACACAAACCTGAGGATCAAATCTGTTATGTCTAAAAAAGCAGAAGCTTTCACCTCTGACGTTTCAGCAAACCTGAGGACCTCAGCAGCAGAGGTGGGTGGAGCAGCCAGACATTTTACTAAAGTAAGAGCAGTCTTACTTCAGTATAATTTTACTCCAGCTGAAGTAAAAGTACTGTGCAGTAACTCTACTCCTAGAAGTACATTTTTTTTGGAATGAACTATGGACCTGGTTCTCCGAGTCAGAGCTGCAGGTCAGGAAAACAGCTTCCGATATCAAACATGTAAAAATGTGATTTGATGTTTTTATTTTGAGCTCTTTCAGCAGATAAACTGTGTTAAAAGGTGATTAAATGAAACTGTGTCATCTTTTCAGACTCACATCTCCGGCCAACTGCTGGAAAACTCTCCGAAACTGCTTCTCCTCATCGTTCTCATTAGCCTCAGAGTTCAGAGGTCTGCGAGGAGGAGGCTGAGAGAAGAAGGATGAAAGAAGCTTCTGTTAGCTCAAAGACAGAGAGGACAGTGTTGCTTTCACTCAGTTCCAGGCATATTATCCATGATTGGATGTTTCTACAGTAAAGATATTCAAAATTCAAATCAAAACCAGCTCAGCGTTCTGTTACATCCGTTTTATTTCAGTAAACAGTTAAAGTCAGTTCAGTCAGAGAGGAATTTTAACTGCTGAAATGGACTCGAACAGATTAATATCAGTAAAACAGATAAAATTATATAAAAGGAGGAGGTAAGCACGGTGAAACACTTCAGCAAAATTAGAAGGTTCTTTCCTTTTCCTCCACAAGGCTTTAAATTATTATCTGAAGGCCCAAACATCATCAGACTCAATGAGCATCAAAGATCATGTCTGAATGTAATTTGAATGTTTCTCATTTTTCCCAACTGGGTCTATTTCCCCAGCCAGAACCTGTGAATATTAAAAGTACCACACAGAAGGGAAGAATTGTGTCTCATAATAGAGACAATGAATTAGGGTTTTACACAAGCATCTGCAGCTTGGAGGTGTTTAATGTTAAACGGATTATTTTTGTGAATCACGGCACTAAAAAAGAAGTTTATCTAAACTCAGACACATTTGATGTCATCTGCATGAAAATTTAAAGAACCCTGTTGCCCATCATCTTTATTCTGCTTTGGTTCTTCCTTGGTCTCTAGCACCCCTTCATGAAAACATGGCTACACAGCGCCCCCTACTTCTGATATAAAAGGTGTTTCAGGGGAAGCCGGGTCAGGAGAAGTTTCTGCTGGTTCCTCTTGCGAACTTACCGGGTTTGAAGGCTTGAACTGAGATGGGTCGAAGTTGCTGTTGGAGGAAAGTACAGTAAACCCATTAGCTTAGCATAAACAATTAAAACCAATGGAAAGTGTTAGCCTTTGGTCGCTGTGCTCACCTCACCACGTTAATTATGCCTCCGATTAAACTCTTCGTTAGAAACATCTTGAAGATGATCTGATGAAACATGAAGCGATGAGTGGTGAGTTTGGTTGTGGACCATGAAGATATCAGATCATTTAGTTCAAAGACAGCCTGAACTTGGCTCGAGCTTCATCATTATTATCATATCTGACTTCATCACTTTAAAACCAATTAACGCATCTTTGACCATCTCTCGCTGTTAAGTTAACTGCATCATTACAACTGAACTAAAAGGCAGTTTCACTGTTTTTAGGCAATCTGGACTCATCCGCTAGACTCGTTAGATCAAACCTGAGCCTAATCATTCTACACTGAGCAGAACATTATGACCCCCTCATGTTAGACAAGCACTGGATCAACATTTAAAAATGGGAGCAGATTTTTCAGAATGTTTCTACTGGAATTACAGATTGTATTAAATTGATTTCAGGAACTGAACATTTATTTCTGAAAATGAAGCAAAAAAAAATGTATTTAGTTTTCCTAAAAGTATTTTTTCATTCATGTGAATCAAATATTATTTATTGTCTCATTCTGTAACATGAATTTATTAATGCCAATTTCTATTTACCAGACATCAGATTAATGGGATTTTTTTTTCCAATATTCCTTAAATTCTGAGGTTTTCATCCATTTTGTCAGTATTTGGCAGAATTGCCTTTTATAACATCTGACGTGCGTCAAATATTGTGGGTTTTCTTCCACTAGCTTCTCACAACGGTTTGCTGAGATTTTGGCCCATTCCTCCAGACAGAACCGCTGTAACTGGGTCAGGTTTGTAGGCTGCCTTGCTCACACACTCCTCTTCACCTCTGCCCACTAATTTTCTCAGGGACTGAAATCAGGACTTTGATGGTCGCTCCAAAACATGGACTTGGTTGTTCTTCAACCACTCTGGAACTAATCAGGTGGTATGCTGAGGGGCATTGTCCATCTGGGAGAATTATTTGTGTACAAACTTTACCTTTTTGGCTGATGTCGCTTCAATATTTCCACATAATGTTCTTCCCTCATGATCCCTCATGTATGAAGTGCACCATTCCCTCCTGAAGCTAGACACTTCCACAATATGATGCTGCCACAGCCGTACTTCACAGTTGGGATGGTGCTCTCAGGCGTCCCAGTCTCAGTAGACTGGTAGACGTCCATAATTCTCTTTCTGATATTTTGGCTAATTTCTTTTGGTTTTTCAATGATGTCACAGAAGGAAGTGGAGATTTTAATGTGTTGCCTTAAAATAACTCCCCAGGTGTGTCTCTGTGTCTTATATGACACATCCTGTCCTATAAGAAACTTAAAAAGCCATGATATCATAATCCGACATTTTACAAACTGTTTAAAGGCACAGTACTGTGTACATAAACATCTGAATTTGAAGAAGTAATTAAAACATTATTTTGACATTTAACAAACAGAAATAATTCAGATAATCCTAACTGATGAAAAACAGGAGAGTTTAGACTGATTTCATGTCAGATTCGGAGGAATAAATGGCACATGTCTTTTCTACAGCGTATGTACATCTCTGGTTTTAGCTCCTTGTTTTGGGACAACAGTGCCTCATCCCTTGAGTTTAGGAGTTTAATGCCTGTATGATTCAGAGTTGAATGATTTACAGAAATAACTGGTCTGGAATGAGTGAAAAGTTGCTGAACTCCAAAAATGAGCTCAGAAAATCTTTCCCAAATCCCATCGAAGCATTGATGGAGACCTCTTTAAAACATTACAGAGAAAGCTGGCTGTTTGTGAGGAACCTACTGATGGCTGCTTATGTACTTCAATAAAACTGTATCAGTGTTAAAATGCTGTGAGAACCTGAGCCTGGGAGCAGATGTTGATGTAGCTCTACTCTAACTAAAGCTCCTGTATGTTCATGAACTCCACATTCAAAGCATTTCACTATAAACCAAACCCTTCCAGCTTCCACCTCTCTGGAGATCGTTTCTGTAAGTTTCCACCAGTGGGTGTGACAGTATGACAACCCTCCTGATGATCAGCTTTCAGCAGAGCAACACTGAGCTGCAGAGACAGATTTAAACAGAACAGCGGGAGGTTTTCTGGTACTTACATGAAGTTTGGACTTCTGTTCAGGAGGAAACCAGAGACCAGGACACGGAGCTGGATCTACAGAGGAGAGTCAGACTGAAGGCGAGTCAGAGTCCACAGAACCAGTCTGCCAGATGTTCCTCCCAGATTAACCTCAACATTAACCCCGCCCACCCGCAGGGCCCAACCTCAATGTCTTCTTCTTCTTCTGGTGTTTAATGGCGGTTGGCAAGAATCTGTAGGTGTGCATTACCGCCACCACTGGTATGGAGTGTGGTTCATCATGGATTAACATCTTTCTTATTTAATCAAATTCTATGAAATAATTTTGTTCTTTTAGGAATCTTGAAGTAAATGTTTGCTCCCTTTGTTCTTTTGTGATGAATCTATTATGCTAAACTTTTCTTTAATCCTTTCAAATTCTCTCTTCATGCTTCTTCTTTCCAGCTCATATTTCTGACACTATAAAAACATGCTTCAATTGTTTCATCCATCCCACATTGTCCTGTGTTATGTTTATGTATGTTAAAAAGTGTATAATTAAGTCCTGTATGTCCTAATCTTAGTCTTGTTATTACCCTTTCCTCCTTTCTGTTCCTTCTTCCAGTTCTTTTTTCACCAACTGCCTTTTTGATCCTATAAACCATCTTCTTTTTCTTTCTCCATCCCACCTTTTCTGCCATTCTTCCTTCAATTTTTGTTTGATGATGCTCTTTGCTTCTGATTTACTTAAATGTACTGTAAAATTAATATGATTTTGTGTTGCCTTCTTAGCCATCTTATCTGCCATCTCATTTCCTTTAACCCCAAAATGTGCTGGAACCCATAAAAATACTATTAATAAACCCATCATTTGTAGTCTTAATAAATTATGCCGTATTTCTAGTAGAATGTCTGGCCTGCTGTCTGAATCGTTATGGTTTAAACTCAATAAGACTGAGCTTGAATCTGAACAAATTATTGTTTTTAAAGGTTTTATGTCTTCCACCCACTGTACTGCTAAAAGTATG
Source organism: Girardinichthys multiradiatus (assembly GCF_021462225.1). Classification (NCBI taxonomy): domain Eukaryota; kingdom Metazoa; phylum Chordata; class Actinopteri; order Cyprinodontiformes; family Goodeidae; genus Girardinichthys; species Girardinichthys multiradiatus. The sequence goes on from NC_061810.1 coordinate 48,934,446, forward strand.
GCTAATATTTCTCCTGTGTATACTGATAAACCATTTGTGATTCTTATTTTTAATTGATTATGAATGCTATTCCTATTTTATCATTTATTTTCGATGCATCTGTATAAATCTGAAGGTATTGATAATAATTGTTAACATATTCCTCTACTGTATTTAAATCTAATATACATGTTCTTTTCTTTTTTTCCATTAATGACATATCTACCTGTGCTTCTGGTAAGATCCAGGGTGGTACAACTGCTAGTCCCAACCTGGATGTTTCCAACAACACGGAATAAACTTGTTGCGTTCAGGTCCAACAGGAAAATCCAGTTGAATTAATGGCATCCTGCTTTTTAAGGTTTGGAACCTTAACGGCGTTGGTGTACTTACTAAAAGCTCAAATTTAAATTAAAATCTGTTGTTTTTTTAAAGGACTGAAGTTAACTACTTGAACATCTTTAGAATACATTTAGGTTTAGTTCCCATGAATTACCATAACAATATTTGTAGGACTGTTTTCTTATTAATCTGCACATTTTACATAATAACAGCAGACCAAATGTTCTTGAAAAATGTGTTTTTTATGAATGTCATAAATATTCAGAGCTTTCACCGTTTAAACTCGGCATGAAATCCCCTGAAACATGAACCGCAGAAGCTCAAAGTACCTTCATAATTCTAGGTTTACCATTCTGAAAGCCATACTTTTAATGCTGGTTGTAAACAAATGTTTCAGGGTTATTTCAGATCCAGCTCCTGGTTGGGTCATATTGAGTTTAAACACTTTAGGTTCACTAATGAAGTGCACCAAAATTATTAAACAAAATTTAAAAAAACATCAAGCCAAACCAAAAAAAAAAAAAAAAAAAGCTACACATTTAAAAGAGGAAAGGCGAAGAACAGAAACATCAAGCATTGTTCTAAAACTTGCTTATTTCTACTGAATCAGTAACCAAACCAGTCACCAAACAGAAACATGTCTGCTGGGGTCATGTTAGGGGTTTCCTGCTCAGAGCTGATGGACCTTTTTCATGTCCCACCCTTGCTGCCTTCAGGACTGCACAATGGTGAATCCAGGTAAGAAACAATCGTCATTTCTTTAGTCTCAAACACCTGTCTGTGAACCCTGAGTTTACTGCCCCCTAGTGATTGTAATTACTAACGCAGGGCCCGTTTTATTTACTGCCCTCTACTGGTCAGAGATATTGCACTTTCTTCATTTGTGCCACAGTTATTTTAATATAAAATTGTTTTCTGTTAATTGGATATAAATAATAAAGCTCTTACATAATGTTTTTAATATTTTGGCCAATTGTTCACATATTTTCTTTACTGTTTCTGTTCCTGACCAGTTTCTGAAGACTGACCTTGGAGTGATTCAGGCATAGACAGGCTCCTTAGAACCCATTCTAAACTGGATCTTAAGAAGCTTTGTCACCAGCAGCCTGTCACAGAGAAACAACTGGTTCAGTTCAGTTTAGTTTATTCTTGCAGCACCAATTTACACCAAATGTGGCCTCAAGACACCTTACAAGACTAAAAGGTCCAATTCAATTAGATGTGTACAATCAAATCAGTCCAATTCAAACAAAAGCTCCAATCAGTAAACAGATTCAATACAGTCAGGTTGACTGTAATTATAATAGCAAGCAGTCAGGTCCAGTTTTTAATTTTATGCCAACTGGTAAAATGTAGTTTATCTAAGGAAGCCCAGTAAAGTGCATCCTGAGCAAGCTTGTGGTGACAGTGGAAATAAACTACTCCCTTTCAACAGGAAGAAATCTCCAGCAGAACCAGAACCAGGTTTAAAGTGAGCAAAGATCGAATCTTCCATTGGATCAGCTACTCACTTGAGTTGACAGCGCAGACAAAAAATACACACCAGCACTTCTCCAGGAATACTTGTCAGGTCATTTGATGAACCAGTGAGACCCTCCATGTATCTGTAAAGCATGGTGGAGACTCTGTCATGGTGAGGGATTGCAGTTCAGACTGTGGTGTTGGAGATGCCATCAGATGATCTGCATTCAGTACAGTTAGGGAGTTTTTTAATCAGCAAGATTTCTGATGGAAAAAGAATGTCAAATAAGACAGAAATGATATTATCAGTTTCTGACTGGCGTCGCCTGACAAAGAAATGAAGGCAGAAAACATCTAGAAAAGGTTTATGATCCCTTTCAGTAATCCTGGAATCTGAACTAAAATGTGTCAGAGAGGCTCAGAGCTGTCTAAGAGGTCTGTTTGTATGTATACATTAGAATCAGAACGTCCCACGGTACCGGAACGCATCCCTTATTGGCGTGTGTCGTCATCATCCAGATCCCGGAAGTGCCCAGCTTGTTGTGAGCTGTCTCTTCACAGTTGTTGGTTCCTTCTTCCTGCTGTTTCTAATGGCGGGCTCTGTGGGTCCGGGTCGGACCGGCTCCGGACGCTGTTTTTCTGTGGTCTTGCTGCTGCTGTTGGTGGGGTTCATTGCGTCCGTTCGGGCCGTGTCGGAACCAGGGAAATGGACGGTGGACATTGATAGTGTGAGTTTCTTGTCGAAGCTGTTAGCTAAAAATTACTGATGTTAAAGGCTGTAAGCAGGCAGCCGAACATTTAAAGTTCGCCTTCTAGGTGGGTTTAATGTGGTTTTATGTGGTTCTGCAGATCCATGGTGCTGATTCTGGGTCAGTTATCAATGCTGCGTCAGAAACATTTACCATTAATTGACTTTATCAGATCACAGCGGTTAGAAACAGCTCCAGATGGAAGGAAAATGCTTAAAATGTGTAGATTAATACAAATTAAACGTTTCTTACTGCCAGAAACGTGTCTGTTTCTTATTGGTAGTTCTAGCGATGATTCTGCTGCTGAGCAGCTGAGGCGGTGCTGTTAAATTCAGGGACAAGGCTTGACAGGGCCCCGCCAGGGGGCCGCAGAGTGACCCGGCCCCAAACCCACCTAGCACAGATCTTGAAACATCTGCATCACTGGCTGAAGAACGTTAGATTGAATTTATTCTAGAGGTGATCTACAGGAATGACTCCACAATGTTTAGAAGTCACCCAAGTTCTGCACGACCACATTCAGCCAACCGGATCAGCAGAAAGCCCAGTCTAACACCCAGAGTACAGAAACATAGCAAGTTATACACTGGCGTTTAACAAACATGAAGCCTGAGTGGAAAAGCTGTTTGTAGCAAAAACTTTGTACACCCCTGATCCAGCAGTTTGTAGGTAAGGTAAGTTTATTCATATAGCGCTTTTCAGTAACGAGACACTCAAAGCGCTGTACATACAATTACAATACAATCACAAAGCAAATAAACACAGATACAGACACAGAAAAACAAATCAAATGATACTACAATCCTTCTAAGAAATCTAAAAATATACGAATCCTTGTGAGAAATCTAATAGTCTCATCATTCTGCTGAATTCTAACTAGTGAAGCTGAGTCACTGGTTCAAAACAGCTTTAATCCACATTTCAGGTGCTAATAATATATTGCTTTTACTGGTACTGAAGTTGAACTAAGTAATAACAGTCTAATTAAGAAAGCTGGGTCATTGGTGTAAGAGCAGCTAAAGTCCAAATTACTAATAATATTTGGTTTTCGCTGGTAATCCTTCTGAGAAAACTAAAAATCAATGAAAAAGTAATGAAATACTAATAATATTTGGCTTTTGCTGGTAATCCTGAGAAATCTGAAAATCTATTAAAAGTAATGAAATCACACATTTAGGTAAAGTAAGATAGGAGAAAAAAAAATTCATATTTCAGACTCTATTCTGCTAAGAATAGAGTCTGAAATAGTACAAAAAACCTCAGCAGGGGTAAGCAACACACACATAAGTAAAGAGTTATCAAGGGTACAGTGAAATCTGGAGGGTGTGAATATATAAGACTGAGTGTGTTTGCAAGAATTAGACTGTCAACACTGATAGAAGCACCATTGTCCTTGAGAAGAAAGGTGGAAGGTTTATCAATCGGCTGCATAGTCCTATCAGCACACAGCTGGTAGGGGAGTGCTGGGGAAGAGCTTCGTGTTTATATAACATCCAGGAGATATTTTATTGATAGCCAGTTAGCAGAAGTTGCCAAGGCCACATTGGGGCGCCAGATTTAGAAAAACAATAAATGTTGTGGTTCAGGCAGTTGTGAATTTCCAACCACCTTAACAGTTTTACTGGTGTGTCTCAATTGCTAATCCAAATAGCCAAATTTCTGGTATTTTCTGCAGATCTGGAGCGTACAACTTCTCCAAGATTATATCCTTTAACCTCTGAGTCCAACCGCTGCCAGGCTGCGATTCTGTTCAAGAATCGTGTCCAACTTGTGATTCTGCTCTCTTAACATTTCAGTCTGAGTGTTGATCGCTCTACAGACTCCATCTAACAACGCAGAACGCTTTGGAAAGCTTTGAACAGCCAGGTAACCACCAACTCCAAAAGGCAGAAATCCTGTTCTCAAAACTCCAAATATGTACACATTTTCTACGTCTGCGACCGACATCGTATTCAGGCACACAATCTTCCACTGCTGCCAAGAATCCATTGTGTTTCCAGAGAAGAACGTCTCGCCTGGATAAGAGGGTCTCCTTTACTCTGTCTTCCCGTGGAAAAAAAAAAAATTGACCAATTACGTTGAGAGTCCAGCTGATCAAATCCATAATTTACAAGTTTGGAGGATATGCAAAGCGAGGCTCTGAGAAAAACACAGACAAAAAGCAGAAGTAAGAATCAGCAGGGAGGGAGGGAGAGAAAATGCGTGTCTTCCACCAAGAGCAAGAGAAAAAAACCTCCTCCTGCAGCTCGTAGAACCACCTCTGGCAGCTTTTAGAACCTCCTCTGGCAGCTTTTAGAACCTCTTCCGGCAGCTCTTAGACCCTCCTCTGGCAACTTTTAGAACCTCTTCCGGCAGCTCGTAGGACCTCCTCTGGCAGCTTTTAGAACCTCTTCCGGCAGCTCGTAGAACCTCCTCCGGCAGCTTTTAGAACCTCTTCCGGCAGCTCGTAGAACATCCTCTGGCAGCTCGTAGAACCTCCTCCGGCAGCTTTTAGAACCTCCTCCGGCAACTCGTAGAACCTCCTCTGGCAGCTTTTAGAACCTCCTCTGGCAGCTTTTAGAACCTCCTCTAGCAGCTTTTAGAACCTCCTCCGGCAGCTCGTAGAACCTCCTCTGGCAGCTTTTAGAACCTCCTCCGGCAGCTCGTAGAACCTCCTCTGGCAGCTTTTAGAACCTCCTCTAGCAGCTTTTAGAACCTCCTCCGGCAGCTCGTAGAACCTCCTCTGGCAGCTTTTAGAACCTCCTCTGGCAGCTTTTAGAACCTCCTCTGGCAGCTTTTAGAACCTCCTCCGGCAGCTCGTAGCACCTCCTCTGGCAGCTTTTAGAACCTCCTCTGGCAGCTTTTAGAACCTCCTCCGGCAGCTTTTAGAACCTCCTCCGGAAGCTCGTAGAACCTTCTCCGGCAGCTTTTAGAACCTCTTCTGGCAGCTTTTAGAACCTCCTCTAGCAGCTTTTAGAACCTCCTCCGGCAGCTCGTAGAACCTCCTCTGGCAGCTTTTAGAACCTCCTCTGGCAGCTTTTAGAACCTCCTCTAGCAGCTTTTAGAACCTCCTCCGGCAGCTCGTAGAACCTCCTCTGGCAGCTTTCAGAACCTCCTCTGGCAGCTTTTAGAACCTCCTCTGGCAGCTTTTAGAACCTCCTCCGGCAGCTCGTAGAACCTCCTCCGGCAGCTTTTAGAACCTCCTCTGGCAGCTTTTAGAACCTCCTCTGGCAGCTCGTAGAACCTCCTCCGGCAGCTCGCAGAACCTCCGGCAGCTCGTAGAACCTCCTCTGGCAGCTTTTAGAACCTCCTCTGGCAGCTCGTAGAACCACCTCTGGCAGCTTTTAGAACCTCCTCTGGCAGCTTTTAGAACCTCTTCCGGCAGCTCGTAGAACCTCCTCCGGCAGCTTTTAGAACCTCCTCCGGCAACTCGTAGAACCTCCTCCGGCAGCTCGTAGAACCTTTCCCGGCAACTTTTAGAACCTCCTCTGGCAGCTCGTAGAACCTCCTCTGGTAGCTTTTAGAACCTCCTCTGGCAGCTTTTGGAACCTCCTCTGGCAGCTCATAGAACCTCCTCCGGCAGCTCGTAGAACCTCCTCTGGCAGCTTTTAGAACCTCCTCTGGCAGCTCGTAGAACCTCCTCTGGCAGCTTTTAGAACCTCCTCCGGCAGCTCGTAGAACCTCCTCTGGCAGCTTTTAGAACCTCCTCTGGTAGCTCGTAGAACCTCCTCCGGCAGCTCGTAGAACCTCCTCCGGCAGCTTTTAGAACCTCTTCCGGCAGCTTTTAGAACCTCTTCCGGCAGCTTTTAGAACCTCCTCTGGCAGCTTTTATAACCTCTTCCGGCAGCTCGTAGAACCTCCTCCGGCAGCTTTTAGAACCTCCTCCGGCAACTCGTAGAACCTCCTCCGGCAGCTCGTAGAACCTTCTCCGGCAGCTTTTAGAACCTCCTCTGGCAGCTCGTAGAACCTCCTCTGGCAGCTCGTAGAACCTCCTCTGGTAGCTTTTAGAACCTCCTCTGGCAGCTTTTGGAACCTCCTCTGGCAGCTCGTAGAACCTCCTCCGGCAGCTTTTAGAACCTCTTCCGGCAGCTCGTAGAACCTCCTCCGGCAGCTCGTAGAACCTCCTCTGGCAGCTTTTAGAACCTCCTCCGGCAGCTCGTAGAACCTCCTCTGGCAGCTCGTAGAACCTCCTCCGGCAGCTCGTAGAACCTCCACCGGCAGCTTTTAGAACCTCTTCCGGCAGCTTTTAGAACCTCCTCTGGCAGCTTTTATAACCTCTTCCGGCAGCTCGTAGAACCTCCTCCGGCAGCTTTTAGAACCTCCTCCGGCAGCTCGTAGATTCAGATTCAGTTGAGGTGTTGATCTGCTGTGTTTGGTTTCCTCCATCATGGTCAAACATCTCCACTTTGGTTTCATCTGTCCAGAGGACATTGTCCCAGAAGTCTTGTCCTTTCTTCAGATGCAGCTTTGCTAGCCTAAGTCCTGCTGCCGTCTTGTTTTGGAGAGAAAATGCTGTCTCCTTCAACCCTTCCTAGCGGCCAGACTGGTTCAGTGTTTTTCTAACTGTCCTGTCATGACCTTTAACCTGCTAGCTGAGGTCTGTAGAGTCTGAGATGGAGCTTTTGGGTTTTTGGTCTGAGCTTCACAGTCTGATCTTGGGCTGAATCTGATGGGACGTCCACTCCTGCAAAGATTGGCAGCTGTCAGATGTTTTCCACTTAGGAATAATCTTCCTTTCTGTAGAAGTATGGACTTCAGATGGTGTGAAGATGAGTATATGACCCTGCTGCTCTAAGGTCATTGCTGATGTCTTCCCATCTTGGCATTGTGTTAACACGCCTGTTTGCTCCAGAACAGCAGACTCCAGCGTTTAGAGGATTTACATTGATGATGAGTCATCTTTGAACCTTTCCTTCTTGGTTCCTGCATGTAGTCTTCAGAGACCTGCAGAATGAAGCAGTTTTAACTAAATTTAGTTGAATCATCTGTTTCTGTGTTTCAGGAAATGGTGAAGGACGAGCCTAAGCATTTAATTTACAGAAAAACTCTGTTTAACAGCAGCACCATCCACCTCAGAGGTAGGTTTCTTCTTCATCTCTCTTAATATCGGACATTATGGGATGGATTCAATGAACACAAACATGAAGTGACTCTATGTCCGTCTCACCGGTGCCTGAACTCATTTGTCCTGTTTTTGTCCCAGTGCTGTCTCATAACTGTACCTCACCGTCTCCCTTCAAGATGGAAGTTTCTTGGTATCTCAGGAGCTCTAGGTGCTACAACGAGGTCTACAACGAAGAGGTAAGAGCCTCCGTCCTGTTGCTATGCTGCTGGTCATCTGATCAGGTTTAACACGTACACAAAGCAGAAAAACTGCAGATTAATGAGTGAGTCATTCCAACAGTCAGTCTATTGATTCAGTAACACTTTATTATTTGTTTTCTGATTGAAATACTTTTATGACGAGTGATTCAGTGATTTATAGTGTGTTTTAAATGACTCTGAGGCCCTCAGATAATTTTTCTGTCCTGTTTTGGTGGTTTTCATAATTCTTGCATCCAGCTGAAACCTGAGGTCTACTTCAACTCGGATGTGGTGATGCCAGGTGGAGGAATGGGATCCTACGTTGACCACACGTATGAGCCAATCAACTGCAAGCAGAAAAATCCACATTTTGTGAGGAGCGCACACCGACACGATGAGCACAAACAGACACAACGGTGTGATGAACGGAAAATGAAAGCTGTTTGTTTTATGTCTCAGTTCAGCTTAGCTCAGCTGGACCTGCCGAAGTTTCTGAGCACGCCGCAACAGCAACAGGTGAGGGCCCGACTGAACGAATAATTACCACAGCCAAACGCAGATTCAATCACTCGTTAAAGTCAGCTCCAATAAATCCAACAGCTAGAAGCTTCAAAAGCTAAAGTGTCTGGAGTTCCTTCATGTCTGCTCCACCTGAAGCCCTGAGACAAAAAAAAACTGCTCCTTTAAGGATTGCAACAGAAATATTTTCGATTACAAGATCTTTGCTGGTTTTATTCAATGCCGGTATTAACTTCAGCGCTCACCTTACACGACAAATACTCCTGAGGTTAAATCAGATTTAGTGAAAAACTGGCAGCAACGTGGATTCTGATCATTGTTCTTTTTTGTGATCAGATCATTGCTGTGGAAATGCTCACACAAACAGCTTTACATGCGTATCTGTTCTTATTGAACATGTTGTCGTATAACAACCACACAATTCAGTTCATTTAGTTGGGACTTTGTTTGATAAACCAAATAGTACAAAGAAATCTGAAAATCGTGGCACTCATTGCTGTTTAATTTTCTGCAGAACCACCTCAGGCTGCAAGTCTTTTGGGGGTTTTTCTCTGCAGACTTTGCCTTTTCTTTGTTAAACATCTCAAGCTCAATGAATGGAGAACATCTGTGAACATCAGTTTTCAAGTATTGCCACAGATCTTCTGTTATATTTCGGTCTGGACTTTGACTGGGCCATTCTAACACATGAATCTGCTTTGATCTGATCCCATTGTATCTCTGGCTGTATGTTCAGGTGGTTCTCCTGCTGTAAGGTGAACCTCCACCTGTTATTATTATGCTCCTCCTGGCTGTTTCAAAGATGAAGTTAGAACATTGGGATCTTTACTTGTAACAGGTTCCAGATTGTTGTCATAGTTTAACCTTGGAATTAAAAACTGCCACTACTTGTTGGACTGGATTCAAATCCAAGGACCGACAGTCTGAAGTGAACAAGGTCAGATGTTTGGCTTCTGAAGCTGCATCAGTCAGGAGGTTAAATTACAGTCAGTGAATGCACCGTTGCCCTGTTTAGAGGCCCCACTGCAGATTGGTATGATCACTGTTTGCATGTATTCTGGTTTGGCCTGTATTATAGTATTTATCTGCTGTGTTCAATGCTGGTTCTGAACATTAGTCGTGTGTTCATCTGTTGAAGTGAGTCTGGACGTTTGTCTTTCAGCCTGCCCCAGAGACCACATCCGGGAGGAAGAGGAGAGACGCAAAAAGGCCAGAACCAAAGGTACGCTGGTCCAGACAAATGCGTGTTGGTCCAGTTTCAACCCTTAGTCTTCCTGGGTACACATCCAGCTTCAGTTATAGTGAATCGGACTGAGCTGACACAAAGTTCTGCTGTCCTGCAAGGATTTTTCTGATATTTCCTCATTTGTAGCAGTCTGCTAAAGCTGCGGTTTAATTACATTTTCAAGATGGCACAGTGAAAACATGAGACAGCATGGACATTGCAAGTACTGGACCTCTCTCCAGAATTAATGAGACGGCCAGCCTGAAACTGATCAGGAAGTCGGCCCAGAAACCGACAGCAGCACTGATGAAGCTGGGGGAGTTTCAGGTACTGGTTGTGATCTACGTCTAGCAACTATCTCCTGTATTCTCCATATCTGGACTAAGAAGTGAGGTTGAACACAATCATTTTCTTTCAAAGAAAACATTTAAGCCTGGTTCTGAAACCTGGTGGGATAATTTATGTTCTGATGAAACCAAACATACATTTTTAATTCCAAGATGTAAAAGCAACAACTTTCTCACATTTCAGCACTGAAGCATGGTGGAGGTAGCATTATGATCTGGGTTTCTTTTTCTCTGGGTGGAACTGAGGTTTTTTCAATGTGAAAGAAATATTGAACGGGTCCAGACTGAACCAAAACCTTTAGGTGTCTGCTAGAAGGCTGAAGCTGAATTTAACAAAGTGAGTCCAAGCATCATCCAAACCCACAAAAGAGGTGGGTTTCCTCCCAGTTCTGCTTCAAGAACTCTGCCATGGATAAACACTGGGACACGTTCTCCCGGATTAAATTCTTCCAGCAGTTCAGGAACAGCTTGGTGATCTGAAGGTTTTCCATCATTATGGAGAACCGTGTCTCAAGTTAGAACAAAGTGGCTCAAAGGTCAGAACCTTGAAGGTTTGGACCTGTAATCAGGAATCTCCTCAGATCTTTCCTCTGTGTTCAATTTTTATACTTTATTTGCAGACTCAATTTTCTTTGTTTATTTTCCCCCTTTCTTGTTGAAATGATGAAATATTGAAGAATGTTGAACTCAGCTGATGGATCTTCTTCTCTTCTCCTCAGGCTGCTGGAACCTCCTCTAATCAGGTTAGTTAGATAATCTAAACCAGAGTAACACAGTTGGTGTAGCCTGTGAGCATCATGTTGTAGGTTTGAAGGCCTGGAAACATTGAAGGTAACCCTGGTCTGTCTCTCAGACCTCCCATCGCTCCGACTTCGACATGGTGGCGAAGACCTGGGAGGACGGGCCCTATATGTTCATTCTCAAAGTTCAAAAGGCGGAGAATGAGCCAGCCAGCGGTACCATGCCCTGGAGTCTGCAGCGTCAGTACACACACACACACACACACACACACACACAGCACTGTGGTCAGGGCAGCCTGCTGATCTGTCTGTTCATCATTAACCATTAGGAACATCTCCAGGTTCTGGATCTGGGTAGTCATTTTCCCCCCTTCCTGTTTTATACTGGTAAAAATGGTGGAACTAATATGAATTAATCTGAGCACAGAAACATGAAACCCTGAGCAGCAGCATCAGATGAACCATACATGTTCTCATCACTGTTATTTACCTGAAACACGAACCCTCCACGGCTGTTTCTGCTCGCTGGTGAACATCCTTCCTGGTCTTCCCTGCTGCCTGTGATCTCCGAACCAGAGTTCATCTGGATGAAAAGTTTCTCTCTGTTTGTGTTTACAGTTCAGATCAGCATGAAGGGTCCACATGGCTTCATCTCAGCCACTGAATGGCCTCTGATGGTGGTAAGAAGCACACCCTCCAGAAAAGGTTGCAGTCCTGCAACATTTAACAGAAAAATACGACTTCATCTGTTTTGTTATTTTCAACTCCCTCTTTTGTTTGCCCTCCTGGTAAAGAGTCAAAAAAATTCAATTAATTTAATGTTTTATTGCAGCAGTTTGACCTTTAAACTGAAAATGTTTTACAAATCCAACATTAAATCAGTGGAAGAAAACAAAAACACAAATTAAGATGATTTTCTTTTCTTTTGGTTTTTCATTTAATTTTATTTTTAGAGTTTTTACAAAATTCCAGGTGCCGCAATTATTGGCAGCCACCATAAGTCTTAGCTCTATAGTCATTAGATATGGATCAGGACCGAAAGGACGAGATTCAGCATACAGGCGGCTGAAATGAGCTTCCTCTAGAGGGAGGCTGGGTTCAGATAGGGGGAATCAGGGGGGAGCTGATAGTAGAGCTGATGCTTCTCCTCATTGAAGGAGTCAGCTGAGGTGGTTCAGGTATTGGCACAAATTGACACAAATTCAACAGACCTTTAGAGAGGAACCAGGATAATCTAGAGAAGCTGATCAAAGATCTCCAGCCTTGGAGAAATTACCTGGTTTGATTTAGAGCTCATTCTCTCCTCCCTCAGCAGTGCTTCTGCTTCTGTCTCCAGTTCTACATGGTGATGTGCATCATGTATGTGCTGCTGGCCTTGCTGTGGCTGGTTCTGTCTGCTTGCTACTGGAGGAACCTGCTCAGGATTCAGTTCTGGATCGGAGGCGTCATCTTCCTGGGGATGTTGGAGAAAGCTGTGTACTATGCCGAGTTCCAGAGCATCAGATATGAGGGCTTGTCGGGTAGGCGAGGAAGATGAGTCTTTATTCCAGTAGCTGTTTTGGAGAATAAAAATACTGAGCTGTGATGTGTCCTCCTGCAGTCCAGGGGGCGGTAGTGTTTGCTGAGGTGCTATCAGCGGTGAAGAGGACGTTGGCCAGGGTTCTGGTCATCATTGCCAGTCTGGGATACGGGATCGTCAAGTGAGTAAAAGAAAAAGAGCTGCTGTTTCCATTCTCATCAGGAACCCCTGAAGTAGGCAACCTTTGTGTGCATCTATAAATCTAGAAAATATGGATCATTTAGGTGGAAGATGAGATGCATAAGTCAATTTATCATCACGATTGGCAGCCGTACAGCTGTGTTTAAGGTTCTAAGGACATTTATGTGTATTTCCATGTCTCCATGTGAGAAACGTGTAAAGAAAGTGAAAAGATTGACTCAAACCAATCGAGAATGTGTTGAAAATTGCCAAAGAGTGATGTTGTTTCAGCTGGGGCATCAGTGCATAACACAATGTCCACCCAAGACAATGGTAGTGATGGCCAATTTCCAGCTCAATTCAAGTCAGGAGAAATGTTGTCTGAGAACATTCACTTGAAGACCTAACAAACCGGCACCCTATAGAGCAGCTCTGGGCAACTCCAGTCCTCGAGGGGTCAGTGTCCTGCAACCTTCAGATGTGTCCAACTCACCTGAATCAAATGGCTGAATTACCTCCTCAGTCAAGTTCTGGACCGTCCCAGTAATGAGCCATGCTTAGGTGTGTTGAAGCAGAGACACGGCTAAAACTAGCGAGTCACTAACCCTTTGAGGAATGAAGCTATGATGATGATATGCCTTTTAACCCCTTTGACAGACTCCGGGTGTTTAATAATTGATGCTAATCAATCAGCTGCAGCGTGGTCACTGTGTTTGTGTTTCAGGCCCAGACTCGGCGCGTTGCTCCACAGAGTCGTCGGTGTCGGGCTGCTCTACCTGCTCTTCTCCATCATCGAGGGAATCCTGCGAGTCAACACAGTAAGTCCTAAAAACCCATAAGCTCGGTCTCCCTTGGCCTCTGGTGTCTAACCTGTCTGTCCCTGCAGGATCAAGGGAACACCGACAGAAGTCTGATTGTGTGTGATGTTGTGCTGGCCTTGACTGACTCCTGTGTGGTCTGGTGGATATCCTTTAATGTCTCTCCATGAAAAAGTGTTTTTGAAAAGAAATAACAGACCGGTCCAACAGTTTTCCAATCTAGGAATAAGCCAAGCAGCTTTGCTATGCGTCGTCCATCTTTCAGCCCCTGCCAATGAAAATATCTCCACCGCCATGCTGCACTGTGGGGGGCTGTTAGCTCTGCACCAGATACGTTCCATGTTGGTCTGATCGAAGGAGAGCTGTGACCACCAGGGGGCATTGTGATTTGGTATTGTCTGGCTGAATTTAATCACATGTTCAGATTTTTAACTTGAAAACAGCAGAAGAAGAAACACACTGATGTCCCATCCGACCAATCACAGTAAATCTCTCAGAATTAATCACAGGCTGCTGATTTAACACACTGTGTGTATATTCTTCTCTTCTGTCTCGTTTCTTGTTGCTTCCTCTTTTCATATCAGCCACCTCCTTTCTTCTTCTTTTATTCCCAAATCGACATCCTCCCCTTCTTCCTTCTTTTTTAGGCTGAAGATGATGTTGTTCTTCTGGCTGCTATTCCTCTGGCTGTGCTCGACTCTACCCTCTGCTGGTGGATATCCGCTACTGCACCTGTCCTTTTTTTTTACTGCGGAAGCAGTGAAACTGTTCCTGCCTCTTTTTCTAATTTTCTAGCTTTGTGTGTTTTGTTGGAGCTTTGGCATGTTAGTTTTCCATGTAAGGTTTATCTGATGGGTGCTGGACCTTTTACTCTAGGTTAATAATCGTATGTACTTGCCGTCATATTCCTCCCTGAAGTAAACAGAAACAGAAGTTGGTGATTGGTCACTGCTCAATTTATATAGCACCAATTCACAATATGCCATCTCAACGCAGGTTCATACATTCCAATTAATCGTAACCATTGAACAGTTCAGTCAGATTCAGTTATTTATTCAAATTGGATAAAAAGTTTTTCTATCTAAGGAAACCCAGCAGATTGCATCCAGTCAGAGACTTGCAGCATTCACTCCTCCTGGATGAGCATGTAGAGACAGTGGACAGTCACTGGCGTTGACTTTGCAGCAATCCCTCATACTGAGCATGCATGTAGCGACAGTGAAGAGGAAAAACTCCCTTTTAACAGGAAGAAACCTCCAGCAGAACCAGAACCAGGCTTAGTGTGAGCGGCCATCTGCCACGACCGACTGGAGGTTTGAGAGAACAGAGCAGAGACACAAAGAGAACAAAGAAGCACTGATCCAGGAGTACTTTCTGTTAGAATGATAGTAGCTCTTCTAGTGGCTTCATCTAGGAGAGAAAGACAACTAAGCAGATAAACTCTGATCCAGTTTTCAAGGTTAGAGTCTGAAAGAGAGAACATAGAGTTAGTTACAGTTGAAGCTCAGTCAGTAGCCATGTCTAGGAGAGAGAAAGGGTTAAACACTAAAAGACAGGGCCACGTGGATCATCTGTAGAAGGTGAGCATTAAGTTGTTGCCAGCAGAAGCTCAGCTGATGTCCCCCTCCAGGAAGGTGACACAGCTAAACACAGAGTCAGACCAGGTGTAGCTTCTAGGAGGAGGAGCTACACCTGCTCTGAAGGTAAAATGCTCAATGATGTTCCTTGACCTTCTCTTCCCACGTCTTTGTGAGTTTGGCTCAGACGATGAAGCTGCTGAAGCTGAGGAGGAACGTGGTGAAGCTTTCTCTCTTCAGACACTTCAGCAACACGCTCATCTTTGCTGTCATCGGTGCGTGAACATCTCCTCCACCTCTGTTTTTACTCTGATCTTTATTAAAGACTGTCCCTGTTGCTTTCAGCTTCTGTCATCTTCATCATTTGGACCGCAAAGAACTTCACTATGTCCAGATGTCGCTCTGTAAGTACCGTCACCTTCTCTACGTACTGTCCACCTAAGTTACTGACAGTGAACGACATAGATCAACCTTATCTAGAGGTTTTTATTATTATTCCTGTTCAGGACTGGAGAGAAGTGTGGATACAAGACGCTTTCTGGCGCTTCCTGTTTTCCATCATTCTATTGGTCATCATGTTCCTATGGCGACCTTCAGCCAATAATCAGAGGTAGGAGGCGTTCTGGAGGGTTTTAGGGTCCTTTGTGGTGTTGTTTTTTTTAATAAATCAGTTTCTGTGTGTCAGGTATGCCTTCAGTCCTCTGGTGGACGAAGAGAGTGAAGAAGACGAGGAGCAGGAGCCCATGATGAACGAGGCTTTTGGTTAGAAACCTTCATCTTTTTTAATTTCACTCTGTCCTTATAGCCCTTATTGCTCTTCAGTGAAGCTCGAGGATGTCTTCAGCTTTTGTCCGTTAGGACCTGAAGCTGATTAAAATAACTTCTCTGACATAAAGAACATCTGCTCCGACAGTTAAGGTTTTCAGCCCCATGAGCCGTCTCTGTCTTCTGTTGCCTGAAAACCTGGAATTTCAAATAATTTGGAGGGTTTGCATCTTTAGAAGTTGCACAGCACAGCAACCAATTCAAACAAAGCATTTTATAGTGAAACGAACAAGAAATAAGAGCAGAAGCTATAAAATCTGAGGATGTCTCTCAGAGCTCAGGAGTTTGTTTAGGAGACAGAAATCTGCCTCTAAGTGAACCAACTCCTTCCAGTTGGACGATGCATAAAACTTTAAATGATACCAGAGATTCTGAGTTGGATTGATGTGGACCTCAACCCAGAATCTTCTACTGGAACCCAATGGCACTCCCTTTCATTCAGGCACACTCACACATGCAGCGTTCCTGCTTCCACACGAAAGCTAACTGCCAACATTTCTGTCCATGCTTGGGATGTTTTAACTGTTTACTGCAGTTGGTTTGATTCGGGATGCTGAATCTGCCTGTTGACCTCACTGTGGGCAGCGAATTCTGCTCGTCTTATTTGAAAAGAAATCAGTCCAATGCAGTCAACACTGAACCAAACACCACAGTTAAATATGATTGTAAAAGCAGCACATGATGCATTTAAAGTTTAAATGTTTTTATTTTTAGCATGTGCAAACATGCCCCGCCCCCTGAGCTCACCAGGGTTGTAGGAGCCCCGGGCATTATACTTTATGACTGTAGCATCTGTTGAACTTAACACATAAAACTGTTTATCATGTATATACTTGTTTGTTTATTGTAGTTGGGACTGGGGCAGATCTTAACCAAATCTGTATTTATTTTAGGCTTCAATTCTTTAGTAATCAGAGGTAATGAATTACATTTAGTCTCGTTACTGTAAAGTTACTGCAGTTTTGTGTAGTTGTACTTAAGTGGTTTTAGAAGTTTTAGATCAAACTTTAGTTTTAATTCATTTTTCTTCTTCTAGCATGTATTTTTAAAAAACTACTTAAAAATCACATTTTATTTAAGGTTTCCTGTATGTTGGAAACTGCTGCCTTCATGTAGTTTTCCTCTCCACTGTCTCTACATGCTCATCCAGGAGGAGTGAATGCTGCAAGTCACTGACTGGATGCAATCTGCTGGGTTTCCTTAGATAGAAAAACTTTTGAACTAATTTGAATAATAAACTGAATTGGAATGAACTTTCTGATAATAAGGATCAATTAGCATGTATGTACCCGACTAGAAATCTGGATGATTGATTGAATTGACTTTGTAAAGTGCCTTGAGACGACTATTGTGAAATGTTGCTATAGAAATAAAACTGAATTGAATTGAATCTAGCTGTAGCACAACTGAGTGAGAGTTGTTGGCAGAGTCAAATGTTGAGGCAGGGGTGTGTCTAAAACATCTGACTCCGCCCAGAGCTGTTTTAGTCCAGAATTAATCTTCCAATTAAACTCTGGAAGGCAGGGACCCAACATCATACCCAGCTTCTGGGTGGGAATTATTCAACCTGCTGGATCGCGTCGTGTCGTATCAAAACTCTGAAGCTGCTTCAGGTGTTCATGCTCAGTTTGTTGTGTTTTTTCTTTAGAGGGGATGAAGATGAGGGGGGCGAAGAACGAGACCAACGGGACGGCCAGACCCAACAAAGTGGTGAGTTTTATAAAAATATCCGACTCATTATTTTCGGCTATGTGAAGAACACAGCGTGCTCTGAGTTTGGGTCCAGAACAAACTGATTCCACTGTAAATCTGTTGGAACAGGACGAGGATCTTGAATGGGTCGAGGAGAACATCCCATCATCTATGGCAGACATGTGAGTCAGAGTTCAGCTTGTTTTTTATCACAATAATCTAAATGAATGGATTTAAATGGAACTGGTGGCTGAAAGTCTCCTCCTGTTCCCTGCAGAGCCTTGCCCCCCCTGCTGGACTCAGATGAGGTGAGTTTCTCCTTTTTGGAATAATTGGAGAAAATCCATAAAAAATTCAAACTTGTGCTTCGGTTTAAAAAACATAAAAGTTGATGTTTTGCAGTCATTGAACTCTGAAGGAGGATTTATTGTAAATGTTCAGTTTGCTCTTCTGTCTAGGTTTCACTTTTTCTCCTGTTTCCCTGCAACACTTATTAACAGACCGTCACGTTTTAGCCGACCACAAAGCGGCGCATCATTGCTCAGTGGGAGAGAAATCATAGAGTTTACAAAATGTTTTACAAATACAAATCTGAAAAGTGTGGCCTGAATTTATATATTTAGTCCTGAAATAAAATCACATCCGTAATAAAATGTACATGTTCAGCCATATATTTGCTCATGTAGAATACCAAAGAAAGGATGTTGCTTTGCGCTTTTGTGACAGCTTCTGTTAGCAAAAGCTTAGGAAAAATGCATTAATTAATGCATTGATTTTTAGATTTATTGTCATTTCATTGGAGAACAAGAAAGGTACATTAAAATAAAACCTACTCTGTGCCTCTATCCTTTCCATTGTTTGGGACGCGTTCAGCTAAACTGCTTTAATCATGCAAGCAAGGGGTGTGTGGGAAGTCTGGAGGAGCTGCAAAGATCCACAGCTCAGGTTTATGTTTATGCGTTTAGGAGACGCTTTTATCCAAAGCAACTTAGAAATGAGAAAATAACAGTGCGGCTACTATCAAATCGAACAATAAGAGATGACTGTGTAGACATGGAGGAAAGTGCAATAGAGGAACATACAGGGTGTGTGATGCTCTCTAAGAAGCTGGGTCTTAATGAGTTTCTTGAAGACAGACAGGGCTGCCCTGGTTCTGGTAGCGCTTAGGAGGTCATTCCACCATCATGAAACGACAAATGAAAAGAGTCTGGATTGCCTACAGCGTGGTGTGGACCCTGTTAGCCTACTGGAGTGATCGAGGCGTGACATCAGCATTTGAAAGAGCATTCAAGTAGATGGGAGCCATTCCATGAAGCTTTTTGTAGGCTAACATCAGGGTAGCCAGTGGAGCTCAGCGAACAGAATGGTGACGTGTGCTCTTCTAGGCTGATTAAAGACCAGATGCTGTCGTCTTCCATCAGTCTCAGATGCAACCATCTGTCCACAGGACAACTATTGGTCATCTACTATCTGGCGTTGAAAATGATACAGAAAACATGGAAGAAGGTGATCTGATCAGAGGATACCAAAACCGACTGTGGATCATTTTCCTTTAACTTCAGTTTTGCTCTACTTTCAGACAAATGTTTAGTTGACTGATTTAAATCCACAACCTCCCAAAGAATCTTAGTTACCCAAAACGAGTCCAACCAAAGTGCAGCTCAATTAGTTTATTCATGGGGCTGAAACACAGAAAACACTCATGTTTTTTGCAGTTCTGCTTCTGAGCAGCAGGGGGAGGCAAACTCCCTTAAGAGGTGAAATGTTGCCATGGTTACATCATGCTGTTGTTTATTCTCCTCCTTGTTGTCATGGCGAGCAGAGCAATGTGACGACAGCACACTTGTGTTGCTGCAGCCATTAATAATCGGACTGAGGCGAGAATCAGAACATTCAACCCAGTCGCTGAGATCGGACCATTTCACTGTTCCATGATTGAGTTTGGTTCCTTTGCTCTCAGACTCAGACAAATTACCAAACAATTCAGTGTTGGGTGTTGATAACGGAGTCATGCTGTAATCTGCCGAGAACCTCCAATATGAAATCAACTGCTTACGTAAGCTGCTGATTGATGCCGACGTTGAGGTTGGACTGAGAGAAGGAGGGAGGCAACTCGTCTTTAAACGGTCCGTCATCAACAACATAAAGAACAAACCGTCTTAATAAATCTCATGTAGATGAAGTTAGAGGGAAAGAATTTCTAATATTCAGGTTTATGGTAGATTACACAGCATTTTCTTGGGAATGAGGTAAATGAAGGTGAAATCAGAATTTTAAACTGCGTAATGTCCCTTTAATCACAAATGATGTAATTGATCCTTATTAAAGGGGAAGGAGAATTGCTTTACTCCATCAGCCTGCAGCTCAGTCTCACTCTGCTTTGTTTTATGTTTTGTCTGAATAAATTCCTATAACCTGAATTTATTTTACAACTTGATTGACATGGTGCTCTTTTGCTCCATTGTTTCATGTTCTTCATAAACCTTTTTAAAATTGTAAAATCCCTTTAAAGGATCAGGATGATATAAAGATAAGTCAGCCTCGTCCGAGGCGCATGGCGTAGCGGTAGAGCGCACGACTCGAATACAATGGCCTCAGAGACCCAAATACAGCTGTCCTGGGTTCGGGTCCTGACCCAGGAGGCCTACGCTACATGTCTCTCTCCGCTCCACTTCCTGTCAGCACACTTCTAAAAAATAGCCAAAATAAAGGCCACTAGCACCTCAATTTAAAAAAAGCTGTTATTTTTAATTATATTTTACTATTTTAATTGATCAGAATGTCTGGGTACCTCATTAGTAATCCATTGGATCCTGTTTTCATGGGATATAAATGTCATGTCAGATCACTTTTAGAAAATTGCAAAAACAGAAGAACATACCATTTTGGCAAAGCAGGTGCATGTTTATCTAAATAAGTCAGTAACTGGGATAATGATTTGATGCTAAATACATGCCAACTGGTTGCCTGGTAGTCACTCCAGGAAAAACCCATTTTCTGTTCTACCATCACAAATGTAAACACGTGAACTTTGGTCAGATAACACTAGAATAGTTTTTCAGCAATAACACTCTGGTGGGTCTGCTGTGAAACAATGAATGAATGAAGATGTAGAACTGCCCACTGTTAAGTGTGGTGGAGGATCTATGATGTGGTGGGTCTGTTTTTCTTGCAAAGGAACCTTTTAAGCAATGGCTCTTTTAACAGGATAATTATTCCAACCATTGGGCCAAATCAAAAAAGTGACTTAGAAAATACCAAATCAACTTTCTCCATGGCCATCTCAGTTCAAAAACCTAAATCCTATAGACAATCATTGGGCTAAGCTAAAGAGAAGAGCATCAGAGACTAACCAGGACTCAAGACCCTCTAAAGAGAGTGTACCAAGAGGAAGGAATGGTCCAAGACCCCTTTTTATGTATGTTGCAACTTTGTGAAGTGTTGTAGGAGAACATTATGTACTCTACTGTTGGTAAAATTGGGTTGTACAAAGTAATGGCACCAATAACAAAATATATAATGATAACTCAAAGGTTATTAAAATGGTCACAGGGCAGGGTTATGAGGAAAAACTGTTATTTCTTCACACTTATACATTAGCACAAGGTCTAGAGAATGAAGACAGGATTGGGTAGGCTCGTGGATGTTTTATGCAAGGCCAACTGAGTCTAAGATAACATTAAAAGCTATATATTATCACTTTTAGTGTGAGCATGACATTAAAATCCCCCACTATGACCTTATCTGTATTTAACATTAAATCAGTTAAGAAGTCTAAGAACTGATCTAAAAATTGAGAATGAGGGCCTGGTGGATGGTACAAAACAACAAAAGAAATGGTTCTGGTGCTTTGGGT
Organism: Girardinichthys multiradiatus; assembly: GCF_021462225.1. Classification (NCBI taxonomy): domain Eukaryota; kingdom Metazoa; phylum Chordata; class Actinopteri; order Cyprinodontiformes; family Goodeidae; genus Girardinichthys; species Girardinichthys multiradiatus. Next base: position 48,955,558 of record NC_061810.1, read on the forward strand.
TGGAAAACCTAAGGGTTAGATATTCAAAAATAATTGTTGCTATTAATTGACCTGAATTATCAATGAATAATTAGGTGTTGATTCATTTATACAAACATAATCTTCATGCTGCACCCAGGTTTCTCTGAGACAAAATTGTATGGCTCACTTCTCTCAGTGCGCCCCAGGGCAGATGTGACTGCAATGTTGTCTACCACTGTCAGTGTATGAATAGCCACATCTGTTTCTTTTGTTTAGTTAATGTAGTTTTTATCTTTATTAGACTGTCATGATTTAAACACTGTGGAACAACGCAAAGGAGACTTGGTGGCAAAGAATTCATCTGCACAGTTCTGGGCAGAAGAAGCTTTGAAGCAGAAATGAACCATCTCGATGTTGCTTTCTTTGTTTCAGGAAACGCAGACAACCAAGCTCGAAATGTCAAAGATGGAGTAAAGCAATAGGAAGACTGATGGTGGTGGATGTGGAGAAGATGGAGACAGTTTTGCCTGGTTAAATGAACATGAAGAAGAAAAGATCAACTGAAGGATAAATGAGGGAAGGAGTGTTTTTTAGAGGCAGGAGTGTCTGCGTGCCATTCAGTCCCTGGATTTATGAGCTTCGTAAGCCTTCATTATACAAACACTGGGAGCTGAATCTGCCGCAGCAGTACACAAGACCCTTTTATTTTTATTTTTTATTGCCTGTTTGTATATATTTATAATTAGGTGTGGACCTCCTCCCTGTGCACACAGTGTATTTGGACTAATCTCATGCTTTCTGCAGCGCAGCAACTTGTTTACCCTTTTCATCGTTGTGTTGTGCAGCAGCGTCGCCCTGCTGGATGTTTGTCGGGTTTTTGTTTTATTTTTACATTTAACGGGCAGGTTGAGTGAGCCTCTGTTTGTTTTGATATTTAATGACCTGTAAAAGCCAAAGGGATAAATCAGAGAGACAAACTGAGGAGTGATAATTTAGTTTTGTTTAGTGAGGTTAGTCGTCGTTTTGCAGTTTCAACCAATAAAGCTTTTCATTTTATTTCGGCTAAAACTTCATACAGATCATCAGTACATTACTAACCTATAGGTTCTTAAAGCGAAAGGGGCCACCAGGTCCGTTCCTTTAATCACCTTTAGTAGCTTAACACAAAGTTTACACAACGCTACGTTTATTTTACCTCCACAACATTTTAATTCTTCGCTTCATCATCACCATGAAGCTGAGTGAGTTTTTTTTGTTTTAACCAGTTTTTGATTAATTAAAAAACAGCTCTGTTGATGGATTGGGTTTTAAAAGATACGTTCTTTGGTTTCAATAATTTTATTTAAAAAGTGAGATATAGTTATTTCACACAATGATGTCTCAAGTGTTTATTCCTTGTAATGTTGATAATTCTGGTTTACAGCTTAAAGAAAACCAAAAGTTCAGTTTCTTGGAAAACTACAATATTACGTCAGACCAATAAAATCCAGAAATGTGTTCCGATTGAATGCTAGGTCCATGTTCTGTACAGAATCTGCTCTCAGTGCTGGGAGCTCATTTTGCCTCAATGTTGCATGGCAAGAAGATCAACCTGTGGTTCTGCTGAGGTGTTCAAGAAGCCCAGATTGCTTTGATAGTGGCCTTAAGCACATCTGCATGGTTGGCTCTGGTATTTCATCTACTTGACAACAACCCTCAGATTCTTTGTGGGGTTTGTCTCAGGCCAGTTTGACAGTTGGTAATCAATGTCCTTTAGAGAGAATGGTCTGAAGAAGAGAAAATATCCAGTCAGCAGCAGCTCAGTGGAGGACAGTATCTCATTGATGTCGGAGGAGAATGGGCTGACTGGTTCCACTGCAGAACACCATCTTTGGAGTGAGTCACTAGAACCAATACAGATGTTGAAAGGCATTTTTCCCTTAGAATAAAATGGTACCCTCACTCTGGCTTTTAAGACTGTAACGTTAACCAAGCAACATTGGGCTCATCTCTACATCAGTGATTTTGAAATCCAGTTTAGGGATTAGGCCATTTATTTGGATTCTCAGGATTAAAGATGGTTTGATTGTTACCACCAAGGAGGTCAGCGGGACCCAGTTGTACAGCAGAAAGCTGAAATGAGATGGTAAACCCAGCAGTGCAGTACTGACCCGGTTGTAGAGTTTAAGCTATTATGATTTTCTGTTTAGCTGCCAGTTATATCTCATTAAAAAGCCTCAAACCTCCAGTGTCAGTTTAATTCAGACTCAGTTGTTTTTAATTTATTTTTCTAAATTATTGAAACACCTCCTTGAGTGCAGCACTGGTGGTGTAGGGGTGAAGTGTGCCTCCATGTGCAACCTTTGCTGAATGTCTTTGCCCTCTTTCCTGTCTATCTACTGCTGAAAAATAATGGCATCTAGTGCTGCAAAAAATATACAGTACAGACCAAAGGTTTGGACACACCTTCTCATTCAAAGAGTTTTCTTTATTTTCATGACTATGAATATTGTAGCTTCACACTGAAGGCATCAAAACTATGAATTAACACATGTGGAATTATATACTGAACAAAAAAGTGTGAAACAACTGAAAATATGTCTTATATTCCAGGTTCTTCAAAGTAGCCACCTTTTACTTTGATTACTGCTCCACACACTCTTGGTATTCTGTTGATGAGCTTCAAGAGGTAGTCACCTGAAATGGTTTTCACTTCACAGGTGTGCCCTGTCAGGTTTAATAAGTGGGATTTCAAGCCTTATAAATGGGTTTGGGACCATCAGTTGTGTTGTCCAGGAGGTGGATACAGTACACAGCTGATAGTCCTACTGAATAGACTGTTAGAATTTGTATTATGGCAAGAAAAAAGCAGTTAAGTAAAGAAAAACGAGTGGCCATCATGACTTTAAGAAATGAAGGTCAGTCAGTCCGAACAATTGGGAAAACTTTGAAAGTGTCCCCAAGTGCAGTCACAAAAACCATCAAGCGCTACAAAGAAACTGGCTCACATGAGGACTGCCCCAGGAAAGGAAGACCAAGAGTCACCTCTGCTGCGGACAATAAGTTCATCCGAGTCACCAGCCTCAGAAATCGCAGGTTAACAGCAGTTCAGATTAGAGAACAGGTCAATGCCACACAGAGTTCTAGCAGCAGACACATCTCTAGAACAACTGTTAAGAGGAGACTGTGTGAATCAGGCCTTCATGGTAAAATAGCTGCTAGGAAACCACTGCTGAGGACAGGCAACAAGCAGAAGAGACTTGTTTGGGCTAAAGAACACAAGGAATGGACATTAGACCAGTGGAAATCTGTGCTTTGGTCTGATGAGTCCAAGTTTGAGATCTTTGGTTCCAACCACCGTGTTTTTGTGCGGCGCAGAAGAGGTGAACAGATGGACTCTACATGCCTGGTTCCCACCGTGAAGCATGGAGGGGGAGGTGTGTTGGTGTGGGGGTGCTTTGCTGGTGACACTGTTGGGGATTTATTCAAAATTGAAGGCATACTGAACCAGCATGGCTACCACAGCATCTTGCAGCGGCATGCTATTCCATCCGGTTTGCGTTCAGTTGGACCATCATTTATTTTTCAACAGGACAATGACCCCAAACACACCTCCAGGCTGTGTAAGGGCTGTTTGACCAAGAAGGAGAGTGATGGGGTGCTTCGCTAGATGACCTGGCCTCCACAGTCACCGGACCTGAACCCAATCGAGATGGTTTGGGGTGAGCTGGACCGCAGAGTGAAGGCAAAAGGGCCAACAAGTGCTAAGCATCTCTGGGAACTCCTTCAAGACTGTTGGAAAACCATTTCAGGTGACTACCTCTTGAAGCTCATCAACAGAATACCAAGAGTGTGCAGAGCAGTAATCAAAGCAAAAGGTGGCTACTTTGAAGAACCTAGAATATAAGACATATTTTCAGTTGTTTCACACTTTTTTGTTCAGTATATAATTCCACATGTGTTAATTCATAGTTTTGATGCCTTCAGTGTGAAGCTACAATATTCAGTCATAAAAATAAAGAAAACTCTTTGAATGAGAAGGTGTGTCCAAACCTTTGGTCTGTACTGTATAAAAAAGAACCTCCTGAGACATGCTAATTTGGTTATTTTTCCTTATACAGTCTATGATTTGTTTTGTTCCTAATAACACTCATAATCAACAAACACTGTGAGTCGACACAATTGGACAAAACGTTAAGAGAAATGAAAGTCTTGTTCAGAGTTTTATGTAGATGGGAGCGAGCATTTTTCTGCACATATGCAGCTCATTGCCAGTTGTGACTCCGTGCTGTGAGAATCGATCGGCAGCCTGTTGCTGCGCGCGTTCCTGAGCATGGCAAAAGATTCAGCTTACCTTAAATGCTCTAAATCTTGTGACAAAAGTGTTCATTTGGCCACACTGCAAACTCCTGTATACAAACTGATTGACAATTCTGGTTGGGGTGGCCAATCAGATTCCAGGGGTGGCTGGGGTGGCTACCCCGCGTAATCCCACATGCCTGTCGGCTAAGCCTCAGCAGAGTGTCCTCTTCCCTGCTTTCTCTTGGCAGGAGAGGCTGCTGAGGCTCTCCAGGCCGTAACGTCTTAAGGATCCGATAGTCGGTAACCATTCTGAGCTTGGGGAAGCTGAGGCCTTGGGCTTGGCCCTGAACATAAGCGAGGTCAATAGGTCGCCTTCAGTCACAGAACAGTTCTCGAGCATTCAGAGAGACTCACCAGACGATGCACCCGTCCTGGGTTTCATTCCCAACCCTTGAGACTTTTGCTGCATGTCTTGCCTGTTCTCTCTCTGTCCATTTCCTGTCTGGTAACTGTCAATAAAGGCCATTTGTGCCATAAAAAAGAAAATGGACAGAAAGACGGCGGAGCAAGTGGCGGATGACTTGGAACAATATTCAAGAAGGGATGAACTGGTTTTAACTGGTCCTTCAACATGACAGCGATCCTACTCTGGAGTTACAGCAACAAAAAATCCACAGAGGAGGAGCTGCTGATGGTGAACTTTCTTCACAGTAAGAACAGAAATATCTGTCTGGACAAATGGAACAAAACCCACAATTATAAGATTTAAATATAGAAATCATTTGTCAATTTACGAAATGTACAATTTACACAGACAAAATAAGAGGTGTCGGAGTTCTGAAAGGTAAAATTACCAGGAAAATGACAACTACTGTTGATAATGTGATAGAAATTATAAATAAAAAACATAACAATGTCTCATTCAGGCGTGTATATCCATCACCAGGCTGTAGACTAGAAGCATTAACGAGAAAATGTTGGAATTACTTCAAAGAAACAGCACACAATGTTTCTCTGTGCAGATTTTAACTCTGATTTAGGAAACTTGAGCGAACTGAATATAATCAATAATTTAATTACTTCAATAAATAGTTTAACCGACAAGAGTTACATTACCGACTGCAGCTCTTATTGATAATATTCTCACCAATGTAATGGATGGAAAAAGTGGGATCTTAATAAGAGATTGAGCAGTTTAGCAGCGTATAGAAACCATGAAGGTAACAGAGGAAACTACTGCAGGGAAGATCATTATGAACAGATCTGAGAACAGCTTGGAGGCACCGAAAAGTGACTTCAAATAACTTCATTATGGTACATAGTGTGTACATGATGTGAATAAGACATATGATTATTTATGACGATACTGCTAAATTTATATGACGAAAACTACAGACAATCATATTTTACTAAGAAAAATGCAACAGATAAACCATGGATGAAAGAAGACTGTACGAATAAAAGCTAATTATACAGATGTTTTCTAAAAACAAAGAAATATAAAAATACTTAGGTGTGGATCTGTACTACAGTACCTCACTAAACAAAACATAGAGATAATATGAAAGCTCATTTAGGAATAACAAACTGTAATAAATAAAAGTAAAAGGAAAACATGTCTTCCAAATTATTTTGTTAAAGAAACCTTGAAATTTCAGATGGAAAGAAAATAGTTGAGAAATTGAATTCCTTTTGTGGACCTCCTGATAGTAAAGAATTACAATAGTCCAGCCTTGAAGTAACAAATGTATGAACTATTTTTTCAGCGTCACCCCTGGACAGGATATTTCTAGTTCAGGCAATATTCCAGAGCTGAAAGGAAATCCTAGAAACCCTTTTAATAGGGGATTTAAATGACATGTCCTAGTCAAAGAGGTCAATTTAATGCCATCCAGGTTAAGTGATTGACTAAGCAGTTTCTTTTTTAAAGACTCCGGTCCAAAGACGACAACTTCTGTCTTGTCTGAATTTAGAAGCAGAAAATATAAAGTCATCCAAGTTTTTATGTCTTCAAGACATGCTTGTAGTCTATCTAACTGGTTGGGTTCATCAGGATTTATGGATAAGTAAAGCTGAGTATCATCAGCGTAGCAGTGAAAATTTATCCTATGCTGCCTGATAATTTGACCTATTGGAAGCATATATATAGTAAAGAGAATTGACCCAAGTACTGAACCCTGTGGTACTCCACAATTAACCCTGGAGTTTAAAGATGATTTATCATTTACATGAACAAACTGGAATCTGTCAAACAGATAAGATTTAAACCAGCCTAGCGCTGTTCCCCTGATCCCTACAGCATATTCCAGCCTTTCTAAGAGAATATTATGATCAACTGGATCAATGCAGCACTGAGATCTAACAGAACCAGAACAGACACAAGTCCATTATCTGAGGCCATAAGAATATCATTAGTGACTTTCAGCAGAGCTGTTTCAGTGCTATGATGAGCTCTGAAACCTGACTGAAACTCTTCAAACAGGTCATTGCTGTATAAATGTTCACACATTTGATTAGCAACTATTTTCTCAAGAATTTTAGATAAGAATGGAAGATTGGATATAGGTCTGTAATTTGTGAAATCTTGATCGAGTGAAGGTTTTTTAAGTGAAGGTTTAATTACAGCTACCTTAAAAGCCTCTGGTTCTGATCCGTTTACTACGGATAGATTAATCATATCTAAAATGGGGCTGGTAATCAGAGGGAACACTTCCTTAAATAAATTGATTGGGATTGGGTCTAACATACAAGTTGAAGGTTTAGATGAAGCTAATATTTTGATAACTCTGGAAGCTCAGTTGGATCGGAACATTATATTCCACCCATGCAGCTCATCTTCCACCTGAACCCTCATCTGACCCAAACCAACATGTCCTCTACCTGCTGCTCCACCCAGAAACCCTGAAACCACCAGAAGCAACACGATAATCACCCCACATCATCCATTAACACATCTTTACACAACGGAGCATCACTTTTCCAGTCGGAGTGTTCAGCAGCATTACGGCTGTAATAACATAATCCCAGAGATTTGCCCTGACAGGAAGACAGTATGCTGTAGATTTCAGCTGACAGTCAGGAATTATCATCACCACACACTTTACAGACGTCTGCAATAATTGCTGTCTAGTTTCTTAATGTTCAGACCGGGAACTCTCTGAGCTTCATCTTTGTGTAAAAACACGACATGAGATTCAGACTGTTTGGTTAATTCTTTCCAATCATTATTTGTACAGAAATATCTGAGCTGGAATGTCTGATGATAATAAAATGCAGAATGAAAAGCAGGTTTTATCCTCATCTCTGAGGACCATGCTGTCTCTGAGATTTCCTGACATGTCTGACCGTCTCTCTGCTTCGTTTTAAAGGTTTCAGCCTATTGAGCTCAGACTGAGCAGGTTCCTGCTTTGTCTCCAGGACTCAGGATGACGGGACGCTCCCCCTGCTGGGCTGAGAGATGAGGATCCTTCACAAACACATTTATCACCACAGCTTTTCATGGATGTAAGCTGCTGTTTGAGGGTTTTATTGTCAGGATAAATGGTGCTGGGAAAACATCATTTGCCTTCTTATACATTTCCTCTTTCAGGCAACAATAACATGAATAAAGACATAACAATGTATTCAAGTTAGGATTTAATTCATTAGGGAAAATATTCCCCAAACCAACCGAACTCTATATTAAAAACTTATTACACCTCTAGTTAAATAATACATTAACTGTGATTAACCACATTTTTCCTACAACTGAGTTTCATTTTAATAACCACACCCAGTCCCGATTACTCACAGAACTGTATTATCAGGGAATCTCTTAAAGAGGACCTGTCTGACAACATTAAGTTGGCTGAAAGATCTCAAAAAGCAGCATATTATATACTGACAAAAAAGATTCTGCAAAGCAAACATAGACACCACATAATATGTAGTCTATTCAACTTCTGGAGAAAATCAAATCAAATCTGATATTTCCATCACCGCCACATGGGTTTATTGAAAACATTGTTGCTGACTGGCGTCTACTGTTTTTGGATTAAAACAACTTAGCTGTGGTTTCTTAATGACTTTACCCTCTTTAAACCTTTGATGCTGCATTAAGCAACACATGTCACCAGACATATTGCATGCATTCATGCTACTGAAATGGGCCCCTGTGTCACATTATATTTATACTAAAAGTTCTCAAACCTTCTGACGACATTAGAAAGTTAAGTATTCATTAAAAAGAGGGCTTCAGTAATATTCATTTGGAAGTTAATATGAAAGGTGTCAATAATGGTGTCATTGGTGAAAAATAATGATTTCTTCATGTGGGATTTCTTTTCTCCATGAAAGATAAATAAATTAATAAACAAAGATTTGATTATTCTGCAGGTTTCAGCATGACTTTATGCTGATGCAATAAAAAATGGGGTGCTAACACACAAGATGGCGCCTTTAAAGACAAGGAGAACATTTTCAAACAAACCATTTTGTAACTCTGAACAGAATGAAAATATAATCAGTTTTTTAAACCATGTAAAGCTGCTGTAATAAGTCCCTCAATTGCAAATATGAATTTGTGACATGATGTCATTGGTTTCATTTCATTCTTAATAGCTGCAGTTTCCTACAAGTGAGACCAGCCGACAGAAATCCATTAGTTTATGAGCTACAGTTTCAATAACACTTGAGTGGAAGTTGTAGATGAATTTCTGAGCCGTCATAAATCCATCATAATCCATGGGGGCAGATTGTTGATCATAATATAATCAGGCATCATGTATTCGTGAGCAGCACCAGCTTAAAGGATTGTTCCTCATGTTTGTCTAAAATAAATCTGCTGAACCTTTTCGGCCTGAAATCCTTTAGAGGACTGAAGGCTCATTTTTCATTCTTTCATTTGTATAAAAAAGGGCAAAACTAATCCATATCCGGTGTTTTTCACATAAAAAGCAAAATAAATAAATAAATCAGAAAAGTTGGAAAGAAATAAATAAAACCTCAATATGCAGTGTGAGAAAAGGTCCAAATATGAGGTCAGAGGCCTCGGTTTTTAATCATGTGTGTGAGGAGCGTAACACTGGGGGTGTGAAGCCTCTTCAGCTGGCATATGGACGTCCGGTCCAACTACCTACAACCCATAATACACACAGATCTTCTTTAATACAAAGAAATCTCGTATTACTCCGTCCATTACGTAAACGGATAAGATTATCAATACGCAGATTAATGGTCGACCAATCGGATTCCAGCCCCGCCCCCAGGAAAACACACCCATGCTGAATCATTCAGACGAAAATAGAAAGAAAGCCACAGTGACTTGCAGTTTAGTCGTTAGATTTTAGTCTTTATTGTTCTATCTTTTTCTTGACAATTTGCTAGCGGACATGTGAAAACTTGGACCAACAAAACATCATCATCATCTTCATTATTATTATTATTATTATTATTAAGATTATTATTATTATTGTTGTTGTTTTTAATCTTTTTTAATTACAGCATATTGTCAGACTGCAGTAACTGTGAGAAGATGGTGTTTTAAAAAACAAAGAGAATCAGAAACCAAACAGAAAAACAACAAAAAAGAACATTTTGACTTTAGTAATCGATGCTGTTTTTCTTTTCTTTTTTATCCCATGTACACAATATAACAGTCTAAAAACATTAAACACACAGAGCTGAAGACGTTGCAGTGTTGTTGTGGGGGTGGCAGTCTTCAGGGCAGTTTAGCAACATGGTCCTGCTGGCAAATATCTACTGGGACGGATGGCAAACTGGGGCTGAGGGAGGGGGACTACAAACCAAAATGGCTGTCAATATAAAACTAAGTCTTTTTTTCTTCTTCTTTTGTGTTTTTTTCTTTATATTTAAATCACCGATCAGAGGTCGACGGTGAGCAGAGGTTAACTAACAGGAGGGAGGGGGGGGGGGGCTAAAGGAGAGGAACGTCTCAATTTGCATTTTTTACATTTCTGCATTTTCTTTTCTCTCGTAGACAATATAAAATCTCACAGACAAGCAAAGAAAACTTAAAAAAAACACTGGATGCAAATGTTTTGTCTGCATGAATCGGATGAAGGGATGAGGGGATGGGATGGGGGGTGAATTATTGCTTTCTGAGGAAGTTTTTTTTAACTGCTCATAAACATGAATTGCATCCCTCTCATTCGCTCCAACTGTCTTTTTCTCACCATGGTGATCTGTTTAAATTTGATTACTCCAATTATTCGGGAGAAAGGAGGGATGACAGGAGAGAGGAGTAGGAGGAGAAGGAGGACGGAGGAGGAGTTGGGGGTGGGGCTCAAAGCTCCTTGCTCAGCGAATCCCGGGCAGTTTTAATCCTCTTTGTTTGGCTTCACACGTTTCCCGCCTTTTTGTCTGGCAAATGATAACAAAAGAGATTGAAAAAATGTATTAAAAATAGAATAATAATAAAAGCAGTCATACAGAAAAGGTTAGATGTGTGTTTAGTGGTTTAGTACAGATGCTGGTCACTAGTGTTGAGTTAGTTATTTTAGTGTTAAAGGATGCACACAAAGGAAACAACTGAAAGAAAAAAACAACATTGTTGTCACATTATGAAGGATCATCGTCACATTATAACCAACATGAAGACCACAGTCAGTGTTTGTTCTGTATCTGTTGACCTTGTTGACTCAGTTAACCTGAAGAAATAAAAGGTTTACCCTGAAATCTGATGAGGAAGTGAGGCTCTGTCGCTGTTTAGCTCCTGACTGAAGAGATGACAGAGAAAAAGAAGGCTGGTTCATCTGATTTGTGGAAGAGCCTTAGTGACACACAATTTTGACCAATAATTCATTGATGGATTGACCATGTTGTAGTTTCCTCTTTATCTGAAAACACAGATATGCTGAGCTAATGCTATCTGGTGAAACTTTCATTTTATTTACTATTTATTGATGGATTTATCTATACCCCGTCTCCCTTTCCAATAAACCCTGAGTAACTCTATAAGCTATGACTAATTAAAGGTAAATAGCCTGCTCTTTATCATGTCCAAGGACTCCAAAGTGCTTTACACTACCGTCAGTCAACCACCCATTCACACACTGACAGTGGTAAGCTACACTATCCTGGGGCAGACTGACAGAGGTGGGGCTGCCATACAATCAGCTCCACTGGGCCCTCTGACCTCCATCAGCAGGCAAGGCGGGCAAGTGTCATGCAAAAGAGAACAACAAGAACACAAGATGACAGACGGAGTGAGGATTTGAACCAGCAACCCACCAGTTAGAGGACGAACCCCTACCACCTGAACTACTGTTGCCACAGTAACCCCTACCTGTAAGATTTTTACAAGACTTCATTAAGGCCATAGCTACTTGGATTTTTAATTACTTTTCATTGTTGAACTCATCATCTGTTGATCTCTCTTAATTTTTTTCTCTTCACTAAAAACACAGAGTGATCGACCTGAGCTTAAAGCCAAGTTTATACAGTGCCTTGCGAAAGTATTCGGCCTCCTTGAACTGGTCAACCTCTTGCCACATTTCAGGCTTCAAACATAAAAATATAAAATTCTAATTTTTTGTGAAGAATCAACAACAAGTGGGACACAATCGTGAAGTGGAATGAAATTTATTGGATGTGTCAAACTTTTTTAACAAATAAAAAACTGAAAAGTGGGGCGTGCAATATTATTCAGCCCCTTTACTTTCAGTGCAGCAAACTCACTCCAGAAGTTCAGTGAGGATCTCTGAATGATCCAATGTTGTCCCAAATGACTGATGATGATAAATAAAATCCACCTGTGTGTAATCAAGTCTCCGTATAAATGCACCTGCTCTGTGATAGTCTCAGGGTTCTGTTCAAAGCACAGAGAGCATCATGGAGACCAAGGAACACACCAGGCAGGTCCGAGATACTGTTGTGGAGAAGTTTAAAGCCGGATTTGGCTACAAAAAATGTCCCAAGCTTTAAACATCCCAAGGAGCACTGTGCAAGCAATCATATTGAAATGGAAGGAGTATCAGACCACTGCAAATCTACCAAGACCCGGCCGTCCCTCTAAACTTTCATCTCAAACAAGGAGAAGACTGATCAGAGATGCAGCCAAGAGGCCCATGATCACTCTGGATGAACTGCAGAGATCTACAGCTGAGGTGGGAGAGTCTGTCCATAGGACAACAATCAGTTGTACACTGCACAAATCTGGCCTTTATGGAAGAGTGGCAAGAAGAAAGCCATTTCTCAAAGATATCCATAAAAAGTCTTGTTTAAAGTTTGCCACAAGCCACCTGGGAGACACACCAAACATGTGGAAGAAGGTGCTCTGGTCAGATGAAACCAAAATCCAACTGTTTGGCCACAATGCAAAACGATATGTTTGGCGTAAAAGCAACACAGCTCATCACCCTGAACACACCATCCGCACTGTCAAACATGGTGGTGGCAGCATCATGGTTTGGGCCTGCTTTTCATCAGCAGGGACAGAGAAGATGGATGGGGCCAAATACAGGACCATTCTGGAAGAAAACCTGTTGGAGTCTGCAAGAGACCTGAGACTGGGACGGAGATTTATCTTCCAACAAGACAATGATCCAAAACATAAAGCCAAATCTATAATGGAATGGTTCACAAATAAACATATCCAGGTGTTGAAATGGCCAAGTCAAAGTCCAGACCTGAATCCAATTGAGAATCTGTGGAAAGAGCTGAAGACTGCTGTTCACGAACGCTCTCCATCCAACCTCACTGAGCTCAAGCTGTTTTTCAAGCAAAAATGGGCAAGAATTTCAGTCTCTCGATGTGAAAACTGATAGAGACAAACCCCAAGAGACTTGCAGCTGTAATTGCAGCAAAGGGTGGCGCTACAAAGTATTAACGCAAGGGGGCCGAATAATATTGCACGCCCCACTTTTCAGTTTTTTATTTGTTAAACAAGTTTGACACATCCAATAAATTTCATTCCACTTCACGATTGTGTCCCACTTGTTGATTCTTCACAAAAAGTTTGAATTTTATATTTTTATGTTTGAAGCCTGAAATGTGACAAGAGGTTGAAAAGTTCAAAGGGGCCGAGTACTTTCGCAAGGCACTATAAATGACACATTGAACAGGGCACGCGCACCAGCAGTGACGCAATCGCGTCGTCCCCGTGCCCTACCTTTGCAAGAAACAGAATCATGTTGATAAGAAGAATCTTTTCGATGCATGCAGCCATTTTTGATGTGTTACGTCAAACATTTCCTCACTCTTTTTACTACATTTCCACTGGGTACGCAGCATACTGCCTCCTGTGTTTTCAGAGATAACTGCACCAACGTGGCGCTGATGGTGTAAGCATTAAGCGTGCGACCATATACAGAGGCTACAGTCCTCGATGCGGCTGTCTGGGTTCGAGTCCCAGACCCGGTAACATTTGTCGAATGTCTCCCCCTGTCTCTACCCCTCTTTCCTGTCTGCCGATTGTCAAAAAATAAATAAATAAAGGCCACTAGTGCCGAAAAAATATCTTTAAAACTGCACCAACGTCAGGTATAAACGCCTACATCGTTTCTTCGCCATTAGTGGCATCTTGCGCGACTATAACTGAGCCTTAAGGTAGCTACAGGGGTTGGACAATGAAACTGAAACACCTGTCATTTTAGTGTGGGAGGTTTCATGGCTAAATTGGACCAGCCTGGTAGCCAGTCTTCATTGATTGCTCATTGCACCAGTAAGAGCAGAGTGTGAAGGTTCAATTAGCAGGGTAAGAGCACAGTTTTGCTCAAAATATTGAAATGCACACAACATTATGGGTGACATACCAGAGTTCAAGAGAGGACAAATTGTTGGTGCACAACTTGCTGGCGCATCTGTGACCAAGACAGCAAGTCTTTGTGATGTATCAAGAGCCACGGTATCCAGGGTAATGTCAGCATACCACCAAGAAGGACGAACTACATCCAACAGGATTAACTGTGGACGCAAGAGGAAGCTGTCTGAAAGGGATGTTCGGGTGCTAACCCGGATTGTATCCAAAAAACATAAAACCACAGCTGCCCAAATCACGGCAGAATTAAATGAGCACCTCAACTCTCCTGTTTCCACCAGAACTGTCCGTCGGGAGCTCCACAGGGTCAATATACACGGCCGGGCTGCTATAGCCAAACCTTTGGTGACTCATGCCAATGCCAAACGTTGGTTTCAATGGTGCAAGGAGCGCAAATCTTGGGCTGTGGACAATGTGAAACATGTATTGTTCTCTGATGAGTCCACCTTTACTGTTTTCCCCACATCCAGGAGAGTTACGGTGTGGAGAGGCCCCAAAGAAGCGTACCAGTGATGGTTTTGGGCTGCCATATAATGGCATTCCCTTGGCCCAATACTTGTGATAGATGGGCGCGTCACTGCCAAGGACTACCGTACTATTCTGGAGGACCATGTGCATCCCATGGTTCAAACATTGTATCCTGAAGGCGGTGCCGTGTATCAGGATGACAATGCACCAATACACACAGCAAGACTGGTGAAAGATTGGTTTGATGAACATGAAAGTGAAGTTGAACATCTTTCATGGCCTGCACAGTCACCAGATCTAAATATTATTGAGCCACTTTGGGGTGTTTTGGAGGAGCGAGTCAGGAAACGTTTTCCTCCACCAGTTTGACGTAGTGACCTGGCCACTATCCTGCAAGAAGAATGACTTAAAATCCCTCTGACCACTGTGCAGGACTTGTATATGTCATTCCCAAGACGAATTGACGCTGTATTGGCCGCAAAAGGAGGCCCTACACTACACTAATAAATTATTGTGGTCTAAAACCAGGTGTTTCAGTTTCATTGTCCAACCCCTGTAGCTTTTTAAAGCTAACAGCTACATGTTGAATTTAACTACCAGAAGATGTTAAACAAGACCCTGAGACGCTTTGGTTTTAAGGACAATTCATTGATCTACTCGCATCTAATGATGTCTCACTTCCCAAAACATTCTGAACTTCCCTCTATAAAACAGAGCTAACTACTACAACAACAGGTAGTTAGCTAGTTAAACCTAACAGCTATCAGCTCCTTTTAACTGCTGGAAGATTTTAAAGAAAGTTTTGTCAAAAAGGCTCTGTGACACCAAATAATGAATTCGGCTACACTGGTGTCTCCTGAAAGATCTTTTCTCCCTATTAGAGCTAACTGTAAATTACAACTAGTTAGCTATTTACAGCTAATGGCTACCTGCACCTGGAAGATCTAGAAGGAAGATGAAATTGAGCAAAAGTCTGCAGTTGTGCTTTTATTTGTCTTAGATGTCAGTAAATTGAAACTGTTTTGAGGTCACGTTTTTGAGGTCAGGTTTGTCATGGAAGAAAGGGATGGAAGAGAACTAAACTTAACTTCTTATTACATCAACAAATCTCCTGACCTAAATCCATCTATCTACTTAGTTTACCTACTTAGAATATCCTGAAAACTTGCCAGTATATAGACAGCAACATGGAAAAACTGTATGTAATTCTTATTTTTTTCGAACTTCATTAATTTTATTTCAGCTTTTTCAGGCTTTACGAACAGCATGTCCGATTTTAACCAAAAGAACCTGGTACTGGAATCTCGAGTGGTCTTTTTTTTTAAGGAACAATAAGCATTTATTCAGTGCGTTGGTACCTGTTGTCTCTTTCCTGTCAAAGCCAGTATATCGAAAAATAACAAAACTCCGTAATGTCCAGATTGGAATAATGCAATGTAACAAAAACAGTGCTACACCACAAATCATCGCTTAGGCAATTTTTGCAACCAAACACATCATTTAGCACCAAAGGTTACAACTTTTTTCAGTCTAAACCTGTTTTGTCTCATTCAATAAAATGCATATGGTTGGGATATCTGTGTGCTTTTCAGAGAACAGTTTCATTAACAGAACCGGAGCTTGAAAGAGGCCTCCGGTAAATTATGCTCGGCTCTCTGTGAGCATCTGCTGAACCATTTTGAGATCAAAGCAAGGCGGCCGCTGGACGCCGAGCCTCGTAGAGCAGTCTGAATGGAGAGGAGGCGGGAATGGTTAATAATGGAGGAGGTTCACAGGCACTTCACCTACTGTTGCTCAGCATCCAGCAGGTCTGAGCTTTTTTCTCAACCAGAGAATAGCTTCAAATACTGAGTGAGAAGTAGGTGGGAAGGAGTGAGTACACTCCGCAGACCACACATACAAAGAAATGTTTAATTCTAGTTTGTGTTTTCAGACTGTTTACTGGCTGCTGTCAGCACACAGCAGCAGCTTGTCCGTTATTTCTGTGTTCAAAACTTTCCAGAGCAATAAGCTTAATGTGGTAACTGCTCTGAAATCTGCTCTCACCACCTGAGTCCTGTTTGCTGCAGAGTGGTTTCATCATGAACATGCTGCTACAAAAAAGGCCTTCAGAGGGATGCTTCTTTTCCTCTCCATCTCTGGGTTGTTTTAGAAATAACTGCATTATTTCAAAGTCCATCCTGTGTTTGCTGAACAGCCTAGCTTAGCGTAGACTGGAAGCAGAGGGAAACTGCTAGCATTGCCCAGATTTAAAGACGTCTAGCCCTCTCTACTGATTCTGTCATCTGGTTACTCATCTGTGAAGTTTTATCAAGCTGTTATTAAAAAAAACAATAGTTATACTGACATTTATTCTCATTAAAGACTCGTTTTGTTAGGTGCACTACCATATATGGAGTGATGATGTATTGCCTGGACTAGCAACGCGTTACAGCTTGCTGTTGAGAACAACAATCTGGTTGTTTTGTTTCTAACCACAAGTGTTAGCTTAAAGTGACTTTTTAGGGCTAAACAAGATATTTTCGGAGTGTGAGAGATGTCAGAATTATGTTTTAACAGCTACATTACCGCAGTTGAGTTGATCACTCACAAATAAAAAAGGAACTGATTATGTGTATCAAAGTGACTTTTAGTTGCTTCCATTCACTGCTGCTGTGTTTTATCTTGCCAATTTAAAGAAGAACATATCAGTAAAAACTGGTCAGAACTGGTGTACAAACTACAACCAGGCTCTCAGTTACATTTATTCACTTCAATAAGAAGCCTTAACAGGTCTAAGATAAGCCCAGATGTACCAGGCTAGTCTATAACAATTTAGTCATGTCTTAAATTTGTATGTTCATTGCTTTACTATCTTCTTCTCTTAAACAATAAGTGTGTTTGAGCTTCTGAAACTGGTTTATTGGACATTTAGGCAATTAAAATCTAAATATTCTAGTTACATTATTAGCAACAAGCCTCTTCATCACGTGTAGCTGTATATTCAACAAGACGAGGCTTGTAATTAGGGGTTTTCTGAGCTGGCTGTTATGAGGCTTGCTTGATGGAGGCATTGGAGTTAAGTAACTTTGGTGTAAAAGCACTGGAGCTGATTACAGGGTTGAAAAGATAGATTTACCTACTTTAAGGTACATATAATGTGTTAAGTTATTGTAGTAACTGACGTTACTTCATATTATCATAGATCTTAAATTTAAATAATAGTTTTTAAAAGACTTTAATAAGTCTTGAATTAAACATACTTAAAGCTGCAGAAGCTCTACTACGTCTTCCTGAATTATTCCAGGACTTTTTAAATCCTTGGATAGGGTGCCGGTTTATTACATCTCCTAGCTACTGCCTCTCAGACAACATTTCTCCTCAGTTTCACCTCCTCACAACAAATTGGTAAAATACTTATCATATGGAAGATGAACTATCACTGCTTTCATGTTGGGTGGACATAGTGCGTTGACCCCTGAGTTCAGTGTTTCAGATGGAACATGATGACTTTATCGCAGCTTTTGGCTTGAATAAAACAATGGTGAGCTACAATAATGAACATAATTAACAAGAAAAATGTGTAATAATTATCAAATACGCCCTTTAAATGTTTAAGTTTGGAAGCAGTAACATTTGATTGTCTAAATTTCAAGAGAATAAGTCTTATTTCCCTTGTTCAGGCAATTGCCTTGATTGTTGTTCTATGAGAAAAAAGAATCCGTTTCTGTCTGTGCGCAGATTATTGAAATGTAATTGCATTTATTATTGATCAGGTTGATTTAAGCTGTTTCCTCATCTGTTTCCCTCTGCTTACAGGAAAACTGACCCAGCCAGTTCAGCATCTTTACCTTTTAGGTACTCTCTCTCTCTGTTAACATGCGAACCCTAAAAGCCTGTTTCCTAAAGAATAAACTGTGTTTTCATGCTCGTGTAACTTGACGTTTGACACGTGAAAGTGTTTTACTGTGTGCATAAATATGTGCAGAAAACTGTGTGTATATAACTATGTGTATAAAACTTGTATGTTTGTGTTGTCAGTATCTAACGTCGGCTTCATAACCGCCGTTCCAGCCGTTGTCGACACTCAGCTCCCTCTCTAATTGGTTGGTAGCTGCTGACATCACATTTTGAACAATAGCCACTGCTGCTTCTCGGAGGTCCCTCTTCCTCATCTCCTCCTCCTCCTCATCATTTTCCTCCTCCTCCCTCTCTCCCTCGTCACAGCCTCCATTTTGGGGAGACCTTTCCTCTCCTCCCCCCTCCTCCTTCTGCTCCTCCCTGCTCTCGATTAGCGCTAGCTTCGATTCAACACAGCTGCCTTTGCTTTGCTTCCTGCTGCTGTTTGTTAGTTCTGCTTCTTGTTGTTGTTTGTTGTTAGTATATCCTCCTTTGCAGCCGTTTTGAGGCTCATCAGAATTCCGGTGGGCGCACTCGAACTCACCGCTGTTTACAGCTGCCGTGGTGTTGATGATCTTGGCGTTGGCTTCATCTTTCATTCCTCCCGCTTCCTTGCTCTTCTTCACAGGGCTGCTGTCCGTCGTCTTGTCCTCGTGGTGATTCTCTGTGGCATTCTCCTCTGCCACTCCATTTGAGCAACCGGTCTCGCCGTTGGTCTCCGGAGCTTCGATCTGTGTCTGCTCTAGCTCCTTCACAGCCTCGGCTCCACTCTCCTCTGCCACCGTCTTCTCCTCGGCTGCTGCCTCCTTGTCGTTGATCTCCTCGGTCACAGTGGTAGCTTCACCGTCAGCACCACCCTCCTCTGCTGCGTCACCTCCTTCTGTAGCCTCTTCTTCCGCCTTTGCACCCTCGCCCTGGTCCACGCTGCTGGATTTGCCCTTTCGCATGATGAAGTTCTTCAGGGAAACAGCGCGGCCGAAGTGGGAACGTTTGGCCTTGGCTGATTTGGAGTCTTTGCCTTCCTCTGTGGCTGCTTCCTCACCTGCAGCAAGACATGAATCAGTGATAACATGACTCCACAAATAATTAACGTTTTAATATCCAACTTGATGGAATCTTAACCAGTCGGAACCACTGAAGAGTGTAATTCTTCGGTGTAATTAAACATGTGTTATTGCTCCCATGTTGTCCACAGTTTGCTTCTGATTGGTTGATCAGTCCCTTGTGACAACGTCTCCCTAAGAGGTTCTTACCTTGTGAGGAGTCTCAGGAGTTCGGAGAAACATTTAGGATACTTTATAAACAAGACTTGCCTGATCTGGTCAGAGGGAAGACCGATTATCCTCTTGGGATTTGGTTGCGATAAACATTTTTGTGCCTGAAAGATGTACCGTGATCCAAAGAACAGAACCATTCAACTGTCCAACCGCCAGCGCCATCAGCCTGCCTACCTAAAAGCACTGATTTAAACTGTGGTTGTGCCGAGATTTCCACATCAGCTCAAACTGAGAGACAAAGGGAGATCAGAACCGCCTGCCTGCTGAGATTCAGCTGGTTCTGATTGCGCTGGGACAGCTCGATTCGTACCAAAGTAAGGCACTCATTTCGTTCTAATGTAGCTGTTGCCTGGTGCTGGAAGTTGGATGATTCTAGCGTAGTTTTAAAGACTAAAACCATCACCCATCTCCAAATGTTCCCTTTTTGTTTAAAATCAGAAATTGAAATCATAAAAACTTTTGACTTCAGAGAGATGGACAAACTCTTCATACATTTTTGATTCTTTAGCAGCTTAATTATATATATTTCCCTTTAAATGTCTCCTTCAGTCATTAGTTTGAGATTATCATTGTTCTGTTTTCTATGTCAATAATTTAATGTTTGTTTGACTCAGTAGTTAATAGTCTGATCTTCAGAAATCTCCAGTTTCTTTTGAAATGTGACAGAGAACAAATCATCCTTCAGATGGAATATGCTGTAGGGATCAGGGGAACAGCGCTAGGCTGGTTTAAATCTTATCTGTCTGACAGATTCAAGTTTGTTCATGTAAATGATAAATCATCTTTAAACTCCAGGGTTAATTGTGGAGTACCACAGGGCTCAGTGCTTGGGCCAATTCTCTTCACTATATATATGCTTCCAATAGGTAAAATTATCAGGCAGCATAGGATAAATTGTCACTGTTACGCTGATGATACTCAGCTTTACTTATCCATAAATCCTGATGAACCCAACCAGTTAGATAGACTACAAGCATGTCTTGAAGATATAAAAACTTAGATAACTTTAAATTTTCTGCTTCTAAATTCAGACAAGACAGAAGTTGTCGTCTTTGGACCGGAGTCTTTAAAAAAAGAAACTGCTTAGTCAATCACTTAACCTGGATGGCATTAAATTGACCTCCGGTAATAAAGTAAAAAACCTTGGTGTTACTTTTGACCAGGACATGTCATTTAAATCCTATATTAAACAGGTTTCTAGGATTTCCTTCTTTCAACTCCGGAACATTACCAAAATTAGAAATATCCTATCCAGGAGTGACGCTGAAAAACTAGTTCATGCATTTGTTACTTCAAGGCTGGACTATTGTAATTCTTTACTATCAGGATGTCCACAAAATGCAGTTAAAAGCCTTCAACTGATTCAAAATGCTGCAGCAAGAGTTCTGATGAAAATTAAAAAGAGAGATAATATTTCTCCTACTTTAGCTTCCCTTCATTGGCTCCCTGTTAAATCCAGAATAGAATTTAAAATTCTCCTCCTCACATATAAAGCCCTTAATGATCTAGCTCCATCATACAGCTCAGTTATGGTTGAGGTGCAAACACACCCTCCATTTCTGCAACCTGTATGACCCCTTCTCTTTTCCAATGGTTATAATCAGTCTGACAGAGAGAGGTATCCACAATCCTTGTGGTTTTTAGTATAACAATGGGGGACCCTTTGTGAGGTGCCTTGATTATTTAACTAAATAATCTGAACTGCAACTATCTGTGTAGTTATGCTGCTATATGCTTAGGCTGCTGGAGGACATAATGACCACTTTCACCCTCTTCGCTACATTCTCACACTACTCTCCAATTCTGCATTATTTGCTGTTATTTCAGCTTTTAACTTTGTTCTCTCTTTTCACTTCCTAGAAGCTACACCTGGCCTGACTCTGTGTCTACCTGTGACACCTTTCTGGAGAGGGGCATCGTCCGAGCTTCTGCTGGCAACAACTTAATGCTCACCCTCTACTGATGATCCACATAGCCCTGTCTTTTAGTGTTTAACCCTTTCTCACTCCTAGAATTGACTGAGCTTAACTGTAACTAACTCTATGTGCTCTTTTTCAGACTCTAACCTTGAAAACTGGCTCAGAGTTTATCTGTTCTTTCTTTCTAGGTGAAACGACTAAAGGAGCTACATCCATTAACATTTACTTTTCCTTCCCATAGAAAGTACTCCTGGATCAGTGCTTCTTTGTTCTCTTTGTGTCTCTGCTCTGTTCTCTCAAACCTCCAGTCAGTCGTGGCAAATGGCCGCTCACACTGAGCCTGGTTCTGGTTCTGCTGGAGGTTTCTTCCTGTTAAAAGGGAGTTTTTCCTCTCCACTGTCGCTACATGCATGCTCAGTATGAGGGATTGCTGCAAAGTCAACACCAGTGACTCTCCACTGTCTCTACATGCTCATCCAGGAGGAGTGAATGCTGCAAGTCACTGACTGGATGCAATCTGCTGGGTTTCCTTAGACATAAAAACTTTTTATCCCATTTGAATAAATAACTGAATCTGACTGAACTGTTCAATGGTTACGATTAATTGGAATGAATGAACCTGACTATTGTGAAGAACCTTGAGACGACATGTGTTGTGAATTGGCGCTATATAAATAAACTGAATTGAACTGAATTGAATTGAACCCTCTGTTCAGATGTACTTCATCTTGCTAAAATGATTTTTTCCATTTTGCACATGACATCAATGAAGATCCACCTTAGAAAGACAATTTGGAGTCTCTTTAAAATTTGAACTCGTATACATGAATACATTTCCAGATTCTCCAGATGTTGACTTACGGCAGCAAAGTACACCCTCTGTTATTTAAGATTTTATGTATTAGTACGTAATAAACACCAGGTCTTTACCAGGATCTAAAATGATTTTAGTCTAGTGGAGGAATGTTGGACCAATAAGAACCACACCACTTTCTTCTAAAGTTGGTTCTGTTCATTAAGGGTTCTGCTCAGCTCTCTGAAGGTCTTGGCAAAGTATTTCAGTCAGGTAGAGGCCTTTTATTTTTTTGCTGTTCTGTTGTTGATCTGCTGCTGTGCTTGAGGGTACTGACCACAACTACCCAGGATGAGCTTGGTATTGATCCAAAGGCAGTTAGGACTGCTGTCAACTAGAACACCGCTGCAATCGAATAGACTGAGATCCTGCAGTCTTCTGCTGTAGAAGGCACAGAAACCAGCCTGTCTTAAATTTCTTACAGAACATCTAAATAATTAGAAGAAGGGTTGGAAGAAAGTGCTCTGGTCTGAGGAGATAAAATACAACTCCTTTAGCATCAACTTAACCCATCATATTTGGAGGAGAAGAAATGCCAATGCGTGAAGGTGAAACATTCGGCTTTGATTGTTTTTTTAACAGTCCAGGATGACTTCATCACACTGTGGGGTCAATGAACTATGTTGTGCCTATCTCAAGCGGTTATTGGGAGAGATGCGGGGTACACCCTGGAGAGGTCACCAGTCCCTCACAGGACACTACAGAGTCACACAGGACAAACAACCATGTACCCAGTCACACCTAAGGACAGTTTAGAGAGACCAATCAACCTAGCAGTCATGTTTTTGGACTGTGGGAAGAGGCGAGAGTACCTGGAGAAAACCTTTGCATGCACAGGAAGTACGTGCTACATCATGAATGAAGATATTCTTATTGATCCACAAATAAGAAATTCTTTGTTTGGCAACTTGTGCCATTGTGTATGCCTGTATGAAGCACATTTACCAACTCAGAATTAACAGAAATAATTTCAGGATGTTTGTCTCTTTCCTCACCTGAGGCTGCAGCTGCAGTGGCGTCCTCCTCTCCTGTGGGGGCGCACTCTGTGTTGGCCCGTTTGGTCTTGGGGATGACCCGCTTCTTGAAGGACGTCCAGATCTCATTGGCATGTTGTGTCACTGTTCCGCCTCCCGTCGCAGCCGCCTTCTCGTCCTGTCCTCCCTCGGTCTTCTCCTCCCCTGCCTCCGTATTATCTTCCTCAGCTCCTGCCTCACCCTGGGCCTCCTCTTCTTCCTCTCCTCCTCCTCCTATTCCCTCCTCCGTTTTGTCGGGAGACTCTTTGTCTGAGCTCTTGGCCTTGCCACTGATGCCAACCACGGACGAGTCCCTCTTCAGACCCTGGAAGGTCCAAGACCGTTTCAGCTTCCATCTCTTGTGCCCGGACTCCTTGGAGTCCAGAGTGGAGGAGTCTCCACCACCTCCCTCTCCCTCTGCTCCCTCCTCCTTCCCATCCTCACCTCCGCCACTCTTTTTGTGCGCCTTCTGAGCCATGAGCTTCTTAAAGGAGTGCCAGCGCTTCATGTGCTTGGTAGTCGCCGAGGAGGATGAGGTTTTCTGTTCTCCCTCTGCTCCTCCTGCTGCTCCTCCCTCCTCTACGGTGGAGTCTGCAGTGGCGTTAAGTGCTTCAGGATCTTCCAGGCGGTCCAGGGACCTGGATCGGACCTTGACTTGTTTCTCGGGTTCAGCAGCAGCACCGTCCTTCTTCTCGGTGCTGCGATGGGAGAAGATCCTCGCCACAGGCTTCCGGATCAAATCACGAACTGTAGATTTTGTCTCTGCAGTTTTGCCCTTCTTCTCCTCCTCCTTCTCTCCATTCTCTGCCAGCTTGTCTGTTGCAGCCTCTCCCTCTGCACCTCCCTCTCCTCCTCCTTCAGCTTCTGCTCCTTCCTCACCTCTTTTCTCTCCGTCCTTCTCGCTTCCTTCAGGGGTGGCCTCCTCTGCTCCTCCTGCAGTTGTGCTGTGCTCCTTCTTCTTCCTTCCCGCCATCACCTTCCCCAGGCCACTCTTGTTGAGGAAGGAGTCCAGGAATGAAGACTTGGGCTCAGCGGAGGAGGTGTTTTCTGAACTCTGAGGAGGTGCTGCTTCCCCACCTGCTGCTGCTCCTTCCTCCTCACCGCCTGTCTCCTCTGCCGCTGCTGCAGCTGTGTCATTGTTCACAGTCTCTTTGTTTTCCACCACCTCGCTGTTGACGGTTGCGCCGTCTTTATCCACAACTTCGCTGTTGACAGTCTCTGAGTTTGCGGTTTTGGCCGGTTGTTCCGCCTCGGCTGGCTTGTTTTCAGGAGTTTTTCCATCTTCCTGGACCACTGGCGCTGCACTGGCCTCAGTCGCCGCCATCTCAAAAAAAGAAAACAATGATAACAGCTGAACTTCCTTCCTTGACCTTCTTCCTTTCTCTTCCTCTCTGGTGCTTGGTTCCTCCCGCTGTGGTGGCACTCTCAGGTCATGGAGAGCAGGGTGGAGAGCACTGATGAGGAGGAAAAGTACTCAGCATCCTAGTAGTCCTCCAAACTGCTGTGGAGAAAAGTAGGGTGAGGGGGGAGGAAGAGGCACAGATGGTAAATAGTCTGAATCAACATCATAGACACTCAATTAATCTCGACTAGACCGTGCTTTGAATTTTGAATGAAGGGAGGATCTCGGCGGGGAATGCAATGCAATTATGATGTTTCCAGAACAAGTGACAGTTTCAGAACTTACAGCCCATGTTTGCTGTGATCTTCTGTAGAACACATGAACTCTTTTGTCCTTTTCTCCTTTTGGAAACAGGCATCAGCTTAAATTAGTCATTTCTGAAAATGCTATTTGTACCCACCGACTAGGAATCTAGGCTCTAAGCAGACCTGCAGTTGGGTTTCATGTTTGAAGCAGGATATACTTTGTCCCTGTTGGATTTTTATTAAACTCCAAAAAGTGCATCACGGTACATGCTGTTGGTTGATCTAAAATTGATGGCAGTTGTTAACTTTGATCCAACTAATGAATAACAAAAATTATTTCTTGATTTGATGAAGCGAAAATTGACAGATGCATCAACAGTAAACTGGTTTATTAATAATAAATGCTTGCATTATATTTCTAAAAACAAATGTTCTCACTGATCCATAGTGGGAAAAACAGTATTTAACCCAGTATAACCCTGCCAGAATCCCCCACAGATGAATCAGTTAATGAATTGGTTACAGATACTCCTGATCTCAGCTTGTTATTTGCATGAAGCACGTCTCGACAGAATCCTCTCTTGCATTTCAAGCTCTCTGGATCTAAGAGATGGTGAAGGGGTCAGCTCACAGCCATGTAGGAGGGCGCTGTTAATGATCTGAAGGTAGTTAGGACCACAGTCAACAACAAATTGGAAATATGCTACTCTGTAATGGACGGATGTCCTGCAGCTCCATGCTTTGTATGTCACATCTGCAGTTTCCCAGGTAACATTAAAAAGAATCAGAGGAGGTTTGGGAGAAAGCGTTAAAGTCAGATGAAGTCAGACAAAAGTCAAGTTCTTTGGTATTAGAGGAACTCGATGTGTTTGGAAGAAGAGAAATACTAAGTATGACCAGAAGAACACCATCCACACAGTCAAGCACAGAGGTGGAAGCATTATACTTTGGGACTACTTGTCTGCCAAGGGTTCAGGATGACTACACCACATTGTGGGATCAGTGAACATGGCCAGGGACTTGGCTCTTGTTTGGGAACCTTCCTTCCTCAGCAGCAACACTAATGGATCATTAATGAATCTTTCAGTACGACCAACAAAGCAAGAACAGGTTCTGTAAGGAAGAGTGGGTCAAATCCTCCCTGAGATGTGTGCAAAACTGGTGACCAGCTAGAAGAAAACTCTTACCGCTGTGCTTTCCCACAGAGTTTTTCCTCCCAAGGTCTACCAAGTTTTGTTTTATATTCGTTCATATTCGGTGTCTGTAGATCAGGGGTCTCACACTTTGGTTTTTGAAGGCCCGTGTCCCTGGTCCAACACCATTCAGTCAAATAGCTGAATTGTGTCTTCAACAGGCAGTCAGCTTCTAGAGTCCTGCTACTGACCCAATTATTGAATGGAGGTGTGCTGAAAAAGAGTCACATCTCCGTACCTCGATGGTGTTTGAGACCCATGCTTTAGGTTGAAATCAAACTGTCCCGTTTCTTTCTAAAGGAAGTAAACTTTTACGTTTAGCAGGGGATCTGGTAATTATTTCCTCCACTGCACAATTTCTGGCTGGAAGTTGAATATTTATATTAACTGTCCTCTTGGTAAAATTTATTTTCTTTAAATCAAACAATAAACCATGTTTTACTGCCCTGTCTCTTTAACCCCACCTTCAGATCACCCCTCTGGGCCCGTTTTCAGCAGTCACCCTGCTCGCTGTATCTGCTGGGTTTTATCCAGAAAACGATCAGCCTCCTCTCCTGTAAACACGCTGGGGTTGTAGCAGCTTTTTAAAAAATGAATCAGAGACTGATGAGTCACGTGCTGATGTGGGGAGTCCAGACGTTCAGTCAACACAGTCTGTCTGAGGGAGACAGAGGTGAGAAAGGGAACCAGTCTGGAGGAGACAGCTGCACAGGGAGAGGATCTTAGGTGGAGACGAGTGAGCCGGGTGGAAACACATCCATCACATGCTCCAGATAATCCCACAATGCACTGACCAGCTGCATCACTCAGTGGTTCATTGGCTGCTACTCTGCCCTGGTGGCTACGCCTTTCTGCTGATGGTTGACCAGTTCGGTGTTTCAGTGGCCGATTTACAGTCTGACTCAGACTGAAAAATTGGGTACAAATAAGTGGAGCCACAATGAAATACCAATGATGTTGTTAGTGTAGTAAATAGACCAGCTCCACAGGAACACACTCTTTATAGAAAAAGATGAATCATGACTCAACAAAGGAAGTCCTTGTTGAGACCCAGATCTTTTTCTATATGTGGAACAATTATACGGCTGCAAACATTATTTGACATCATGGATGATGTTAAGTATAACAATTCTTGATGGGAAATAATGTCGAGTTGTATAGAATCACATAAATGTGCAGTGCAGTCCCTGGCCTTGTGGGGACAGTATCATCTCCACTGTCAGTGAGCTGATAACGGACTGAACACAGCAAAGATCTCACTCCTAGGTAGCTCTACTGCAACGGACAAACATCTGAAATGCAGCGCTGTGGAGCCGTGTGCCAACTGTGGACAGGTTTCATTGGTTCATACACCTCAGGACCACCATATGTAAAATGTTAGGAGCCCACATTTTTGGCATCAGTGAACATTTTGTACGGAGACCAAACAGATCAGCGGACTTTAGCCATGGGTAGTTTTTCTTTCACGAACGTTGTCATGTCACTGCCTCTTCTGGTGTTGGTTATTTTATTCAAGTTTGTATTGAATAAAACTATATTGATTTTATAATCAGTCCAATCATATAGTCACATTTAATTTAATTACATGCAGCGAAGTCCAAAACTATTCTCATAATTTTAAATCCAAATCCGCCAGGGGTATGAATAATTTAGGTCTTATCCGTACATTCCAGTTCAGTCCTGGTTATAATATAATGCAGACAAATTAGCTTCATATTAGCAAACTGTTCAAATGTTTTCTATGTAAGGAAACATTGGATTGCTCATGTTGTCCCTGTGTAAAAGCAGCATAGCAGAACTAGTTTAATGTATCAGACTCTGCCACATTACGCTATGCTTCACTGGATCTCCAGTAAATCCGCAACACAGCTGAAAAACCATAGAACCGGTCCTGGACAGCAGAGCACAGCAGCAGTGATTTGAACTGATCCCTGGTTTAACAGACCTGTGGAGCGCGTTCAGACTGCAGGGTTAGCTTAACCCTAACTCAACTCTAAAAGTGGATAAATGTAAATATGCATAACTAACTCATCCTGGTTTATATCTGTTTAAGTATTTTAAACGAAGCTCAGTTAATTCATCCAGAGGGAGAACAGGGCTGTTAGAAATAATGGATAATATTTAATACTGTGTGTTTATTATTCCTGCAGAATATACACAATACGGAAGGTTTTAAGTTTAAAGTTTAAAATGTTAAGAATAAATAATTAACCGTTTTACAAGCAGTGATTGTAAAAGCTGTTGTTCATTTGACTCAAAGTGTACTTTGTTTCTTTTTATGAAGACAGATCATCCAATCAGGTTTGATCTCTGTGACTTCCCGTAAACTCCTGATATTCAGTAACCAGCAATGTTTAACCCGCTCACTGAAAACCTGGGAATACAACAGACGGCTGGAAGTGTTGGGTAAAATTACACCTTGTGTAAAACTTTGTTGTCTCTGCAGTGACGATCTGCAGCGAGGCTTAACTGCTGCTGCAGCGGCTTACGACCTGAACATCTGTCGCCAGGCAGACTGACTTATTCTCTGAACATGTGCATGTTCTTCTGCTTGTTTACTACTGCCAGCTTTCAGTTAGCCCGTTAGCTCTGACGTACACGGCTCACTTCCTGGCCTAAAGATAGAAACGGACTCCAACAGTTGCACAGCTCCCTGAAAGAATCACAGTAACTGCAAACAGAAACCCAGAGATGAGCCTTGGAGCCTCCAGTGTGCAGGTTGGGAGCAACATGTTGCACAGCTGCTGCTTCCTGCAGGAACTGAATCTTCTCCCTGCATCAGGAAGATGCAGGCCACAGCTTTGCTCAGGCTGTTTGGAGAAAGGCCCATTAACAGCTGAATATAGACAGAGATTACCAAACCTTGATCTAATATTCTGCTTATTAATAATTCAAAAACAGAGGTCTGGATCATCAAGAAACTACAAGAAGCGGACCAGTTATCTGTATTCCAGAACCAAATGGAAAATTTAGTTTTAGAAATATTATAAATTGTTGTGACATGATTTTCTCTCATTTTCTGCCCAGTTTTCCTTCTCAGAACAGTATCCCTATTGGACAATAGGAGGTTCTGAGCTCGGTTTCCTGCTGTGGTTTGGTTGTTTCCTCTAAGGTTCTGTGTAGATCATTAGTCGCTCTTTAGGCTTTGAGCTGCTAACATCTATCCACATTTTGAAAACTACAAAAAGTCCTTATGATGATATGACTGTATGGATCATATGGCAGCACAGTGCATCCCTCCCTCACCTGTTGCTGAGCACTGCCGGTCAGCTGGCTGGAAGAAGGCTTCAACAAAAAAAACATGGTCATTCACACTGTGGAAACTAAAAGAGCTCCAGCCATTACACCTGTGAAGGTTACACTGATTTAGACCTTCAGCTGGTGAGCCATACGATGCATGGCTGTAGAGCAGCCTGGCTATCGGAGCAGATAGCCCAACTAATTAACCAGCTCATATCAGCTTGTTACTCCATAAATGACAGACCTTCAAAAAGTAATAATTCATATTTTAGCAGCAGTAGGAATAATTGTTGCTTTTGTTTTATGAAACCAATAACATTGTGCTGAAGATTTTAGTTTTAATGATTCTGGTGATTTCAGTATTGTCTTAAAGGACATTGTGAAAGTTTTTGCATGGAGTTTGCACGTTCTCCCCTTGCGTGCGTGGGTTCTCTCTGGGTACTCCAGCTTTCTCCCACAGTTCAGAAACATGACTGCTAGGTTATTTGGTCTCTCTAAATTGCCCATAGGTGTGAGTGGGCGTGTGCATGGTTGTTTGTCCTGTGTGTTGCCCTGTGATGGACTGGCAGCCTCTCCAGGGTGGACCCTGCCTCCCACCCATAGACTGCTGGAGATAGGCACCAGCTTCCCCTGTGAAGGAGCGGTAGAAAATGACTGACTATTATTTGGTGAGAAACACATATCAGTTCAGTCCAATCATCAGGTTGGGCTCAGGTTATGTCAGAAACAAAAAACTCTGGTGTTTTACTCAGCTGCCAGGATACTGGAACCTCCCTGCTTCAGGCAGAGACTGACTCCGGATCCAGAAGGATCTGTCAACCTTTGTTGAGTTAAAAACCATAGACTGAGACTGAGAGGAGCTAGACCTTCCCCCCAGCTGTTTCACACTCAGCTGCAAACCAAACTAGTTCAAGCTGAAGATCATGTCTTAAGGATGCTAAAAGAACGACATGATCTGCAAGAAAGCAGACCAAAAACAAGAAAGAGCCCTGAGCGGTCGACCGTAGGAATGACCTCGACTTTGAGTCAAGATGATAACCTGGTTGTTTCCATCTGTCCTTCCTCATATGCAACAAATACATATTTCTCCAACTGTAAAAGTAGATAAAATGTCAAACGTATAAGATTTGTCCATGAACACGTTTAGACCTTTCACCTTTCAGAGTTATGTTTTCAAACAGTTATTGTTCTGTAGCTGCTGGAAATTCAAAGGTAAACCTTTGACCTGCAGCATATTATCACAGTGTACCCAGGTTAGTCCAGGTTATTATGTTCAGTAGAACCTGGTTATCCCAATGAACAGGACTAACTGGGAGCTGATTGTGCTGTTGGGTCTCTGTCAGTGACAAAAGGATTCTGTTCATTTCAGTTTATTTATATAGAACCAGTTCAGAGGTGATAAAATAAATCTGATGTGTTCTGAGAAAAATACCCACTGCTGAAGTTTAGTGATTTGTTCTGTCTCTGAAAACTTCACCACTCATTGTTTAGTTTGTCTAAGAGGTGACTCAACACACTTGATGTAGTTTCTCTAAATGTTTCAACTCGGGCTGCATAATATTAGGAAGTCAAGATGAGAATGTTGATATTAGATATTGAGATGATGATATTAATTCTGATACTCATTTTCTTCTCCTTCTCCCCTGTTTAAAGGATACCTTTAACTTCTGTGACCCAAACTGGACTCAGATGATGAAGGTATCTCCTGCAGTGCTGGATTATTTTATTTGATGTTTTGGATTATAAAACATAACAAATTTTGTTACTAGTACTATGAAGAGAAACTTTTGGTTTGCCTCCAGGAAGTTTTGCAAAACCGTTCGGTGAGTCAGAAATGGGAAACAGGCACCATCTCAAGCTGTGTATAATTTAGGAGGCAAACTCCAGTCCTCGACTGAGGACAGTGGAAGGAGCACTTTGAGGATCTCCTCAATCTGGTCACCATGTTCTCCGAAGAAGAGGCAGAGCCCCTTGTCACCAATCCTGTTTGTGGCATTTATGGACAGGATCTTAAGGGTCTCGGGATCTTATCTTTGCTTTTCATGGATGATGTGATTCTATTAGCTCCTAAATGTCGTGACCGCCAGTGTGCACTGGGGTGGTTCGCTGCCGAGTGTGAAGCAGCCAGGATGAGAGTCAGCTCCTCAAAGTCTGAGGCCATGGTCCTCGACTGGAAAAAAGGTGGACTGCCCCCTCTGGCTTGGGGGTCAGTCTCTGCCTCGAGAGGAAGCGTTTAAGTCCCTCCCTGCAAGCAGATCTTGGATGGACGGATGGACAAATGCTACAATCATGTTTTGATTGCTCAGACTATGATCACAGTATAATTTATATATTGCAGTCCAAGACCTTAAGAATCATCATTAACATATGGAGTGAAGAAAGACACCTGTTATGTTCTGTTCAGTCTGGATATGAGTGAAACAGGTGTGGTGATGACTCAGCCAGGAATTCAATGGTTATTAAACAGGACTGAAGCATTAATTATACAGTAATAATGTGAAAGACAGATTTCCAACATGTCTCAGCCACCCTGGTGAAACGGAGCTGTTCTTTTTTTTGGGTTTTATTTTTTTCTGCGGTTCTTGGCGGCTGATTATGCTGCAGCAGCACAGCAACGTTAGAGAGCTGGATATGAGGCTGAAGCCCCGAGGTATTGGAACACCATCAGACAGAAGAGGAGGACAAAATGGAGGGAGGGAGGATGAAGAGGAGGAGGAGGAGAAGGAGTGGTGCAGACATGGGCTGATTGCGAATCGTCTCTTTTTTTCCTGTCGTTTGTCTGGTTTCATTCACCTTCGTCTGTGTTTCTACTTCTTTTTATTCACCTTATTTGTCCTTTTTTCTCTGCATCTGCTACAATATATTAAGTTTCCTTCATAAATGTCTCATTTGATGTCTTTCTTCTTCTGTCCTTTCACCTCTCTATGACTGTTTATTTCCCTCAATCTCTGTCACCACCTTGTTTCCTGCTTACACATTATCTCCATTTCCTCCCCATCTTTGCCATTAACCACTTCTTTCTGGATCGCATCTCTTCTCATTCACCTTCATCCTTCTGTCTCTGCATCTTTGTCTCCATCTCTGCCCTCTAGACACTCTGTCAGTCTTTATCTCCTCTTCTGTCGGTTAATGACCTTTTTGTCTGTCTGACTCTCAGCAGTTATAAAGTCATATTTTTTAACAATTAAACCAGAACAGCACTACAAAGCCAAATTGACTGTTTTATTCTAACAGGTTAAAACTAGATTTAGTCAGCAGTCCTGCAAGTCTGTTCTAACAAGGTAAGAGGGTTCGGGTTTCTGAACCATGTGTGGACACGCTGGTATTACCATTAAAGTTCAATATTTTTTCCAGCTCTAAACTGAGTTAAAATTAACCAATAGAAACGCAGAGAGAGTACTCACGTATCAGTACTAGCTGTTGGCAAGTACTTCAATCTGGATGCTGGTACTAGGTTGGAATATACATTGCAGATTTAGAGATGTAAATTCTTAGTAAACACCAACTCTTTTCTCAAACTGGTTCCACCATAAACCAGTAAACTCCTCTTCTATAAAAAACAGCCAGGTTAGCAGGACAAGTTTATACCTCTGATTAAAAGTGTCTCCTTCTACAGGAAAACCCATAATGAGGGATGCTGTTTAGCTGCAGATTCCAGAGCTTCTGTCCAAGCTTCAGCTTCAGGCCAAATCAAACCACCAACATTAAGCAGCCAACCAAGCAATTCAGCTAACTGGCTGAGGATTGAAGGCATGCGCTACCAAAACAGTGCAAAGCTTTGGAGATATCTGTGACATCAGTGGATCAAAAATATTGGAGGTTCTCATCAAACCAAAAAGGAAAACAGCACAGAACCTGAGCTGTGAGGAACCTGGGAGAGTAGAAATGTTTACAGCAGCGAAGATACGGACTTCTAGTAAAAAAAAGTGAACTCCTCCTAAATCAGATGAAAGTTCTTCTTCTATCGTTAATACCTTCAGGTTTAACACAATCAATGCTCCGTTGATGCAGGCCAGCCCGAACTGATCTAAGCTGCTGTTTTCAGAAACATTGGACTGTGAGGACTTTAAAGAAACTGCATGTTAGATTTTAGAAAGCTTTGAAGTAAAACTGTAAACTGACCCCTCGGCAAACAGAAGAGTTTCTCTGTTCTGCTGCAGACAGCTGCTGTTACTGAGCGTGGAGGCCTGAGGAGCCGCTGGGGTGCATTTTCAGCGATGGCAATCTGATCCCTGAGGATGCCTATTAATGCAGCTATAACTGGGGTCAACAGGGAGGTTTCCCACTTCAAGCTGCGATAATAGACCTCCTCTTCAGACCTTCTCTATCGACAGCCAGAACTCCACGGCTGCATCCACACAGAGCTCAGATCAGCTCTCACTCAGTCCAACTGTCTGCGGAGGGTTCAGGTTCAGGTACCGAGATTCAGTTTTACCGCAAACTCAATGTCAGACAGAAAGAGTTGCTTACTGACCTCAAACCCAATTAGTTAATTTTTCTGGTGAAGCACGACCCTTCAGTAAACATTCAAACTGTTAAAATTCAAATCAGACCTGCAGGAGGAACAGCTTCAGGTCCACTTTACAAAGTTACTCTCCAGGCAGGACATGACAACAGGAATCGAACCAGTAACCTCTCAGATGGAAGAGGTTCCACAATAAGTCATTTTATAACATGTGCAGCTTCTGAAGCAACTGGATCAGGACCTGGCAGCAGCTTTTAAAGCTTTACAAAGACAGAAGATCAGAAATTCTGATCAGTTTATTTCAAAGACACAATAATGAGACTGAAACTGGAAATTGGAAAGAAGGATTTAAAGAGTTTCTCCATCCGAATGAAGGTATTTCTGTCTCCTTCGAGCCAGTGTGTCTTCCACTGCTGGATCCATAGTGAGATTTTGGTCTTGCATCTTTAAACAAGATAAAAGGATTCCAGTGATGTTGGGAAAATCTCCTGAGCGAGCTCCAAAGGAAAAAAAAATCTAATTGATTGCTCTTCAGTTTCAGGCCAAGCGGTCTGTTAAAAATCGAAGAGGTCTGCTGGAAATCTTCCAGAGGAATTCTCAGAGGTTCTCCACCTGCTGCAGGTCATCTGCAGGACTCCATATCACAAGCAGCACCTTTCTGTGGAATCACAGCTTTTAAATCAGGTTCTGCATCTTCAAGCAGTAGCAACTCCAAACCTTCATTTTGGAGTTTTGACCAACTCTGATTTGTTAATAAATATATATTTACAGAGTTTCCTTTGCCTTCAGCATAGATGTTTCTGCATCTCATCCAACAGGTTTGATTAAAGCTTTCTGACAGGATAACAACTGAAACCTTCTTTACTCTCATCCCGTTTATCCAGGAATTCCCTCAGGAATTTAAAGGGTATTAAGGAGGAATCTTTGTGCTCTGATCTTCTCAGGTACCTTATTTATCGCCTACATAAACCTGCTGCTGTTAAACATCCCAGCCAATCAAATGTAATCTATCAAAAGACCCCGGATCAAACTGACTTTAACTTGTCCGCACAAAGCAGCCACCCTTCAGAGGAACCTACATTTATTTCAAGATTTATTGCCTGCGTCAGGTGTATCATTCATTTTACTAAACAATGTACTCATACTCGTCATCTTCCGCTTCATCCGGGACCGGGTAGCGGGCGCAGCAGACTCAGCAGAGACGCCCAGACGTCCCTCTCTCCAGACACCTCCTCCAGCTCCTCCGGGTGGGGCCCAAGGCGTTCCCAGGCCAGCCGAGAGACATAGTCCCTCCAGCGTGTCCTGGGTCGTCCCTCTGGGCCTCCTCCCGGTGGGACGTGCCTGGAACACCTCCCGAGGAAGGCGTCTAGGAGGCATCCGGTATAGATGCCTGAGCCACCTCAACTGGCTCCTCTTGATGTGGAGGAGCAGCGGCTCTACTCCGAGCCCCTCCCGGATGGCCGAGCTCCTCACCCTATCTCTAAGGGAGTGCCCGGCCACCCTACGGAGGAAGCTCATTTCAGCCGCTTGTATCCAGGATCTCGTTCTTTCGGTCATGACCCAAAGTTCATGGCCATAGGTGAGGGTAGGAACGTAGACCGACCGGTAAATTGAGAGCTTTGCTTTTCGACTCAGCTCTCTCTTCACCACAACGGATCGGCACAGTGCCCCCATTACTGCGGCAGCCGCACCAATCCGACTGTTGATCTCCCGCTCCATTTTTCCCTCACTCGTGAACAAGACCCCGAGATACTTAAACTCCTCCACTTGAGGAAGGAACTCTCCTCCAACCTGAAGAGGACAAGCCACCCTTTTCCGGTCGAGTACCATGGCCTCGGACTTGGAGGAACTGATCTTCATCCCAGCCTTCACACTTGGCTGCGAACCGCCCCAGCGCATGCTGTAGGTCTTGGCTAGAGGGGGCCGGCAGGACCACATCATCTGCCAAAAGAAGAGACAAAATCCACTGGTCCCCAAACCAGACCCCCTCCAGCCCTTGGCTGCGTCTAGAAATCCTGTCCATAAACGTTATGAACAGGACCGGTGACAAAGGTCAGCCCTGCCTTAGTCCAACATGCACCGGGAACAGGTCCGACTTAGTGCCGGCAATGCGGACCAAACTCCTGCTCCGCTCGTACAGGGACCGGATGGCCCCTAAAAAAGGGCCCCCGATTCCATACTCCTGGAGCACCCCCCACAGGGCATCACGAGGGACACAGTCAAATGCCATCTCCAGGTCCACAAAACACATGTGAACTCGTTGGGCAACCTCCCATGAACCCTCGAGTACCCTGTAGAGGGTATAGAGCTGGTCCAGTGTTCCACGGCCGGGACGAAAACCACACTGCTCCTCCTGAAGCCGAGGTTCGACTATTGGCCAGACTCTCCTCTCCAATACCCTGGCGTAGGCCTTACCAGGGAGGCTGAGGAGTATGATCCCCCTGTAGTTGGAACACACCCTCCGGTCACCCTTCTTATGAAGGGGGACCACCACCCCAGTCTGCCAGTCCAGAGGCACTGTCCCCGACCGCCACACAATGTTGAAGAGGCGTGTCAACCATGACAGCCCAACAACATCCAAAGACTTGAGGTACTCAGGGCGGATCTCATCCACCCCTGAAGCCCTGCCACCACGGAGCTTTTTAACCACCTCGGTGACTTCAGCCTGGGTGATGAAAGAGTCCAACCCCGAGTCCCCAGCCTCTGTTTCCACCACGGAATGCGTGATGGCAGGATTGAGGAGATCCTCGAAGTACTCCTTCCACCACCCGATAATGTCCTCAGTTGAGGTCAGCAGCCTCCCACCCCCACTCTAAACATTGTTGGCGAAGCACTGTTTCACCCTCCTGAGACGCCGGACGGTTTGCCAGAATCGCTTCGAGGCCAACCGGTAGTCCTTCTCCATGGCCTCACCGAACTCCTCCCAGGCCCAAGTTTTTGCCTCTGCCACAGCACGCTTGGCCTCACGGTACCCGTCAGCTGCCTCAGGAGTCCCACAAGCCAGTCACAGCCAATAGGACTCGTTCTTCAGCTTGACAGCATCCCTTACTGCCGGTGTCCACCACCGGGTTCTGGCATTGCTGCCACGACAGGCACCGCAGACCTTACGGCCACAGCTACGGGCAACAGCATCAACAATAGATGTGGAGAACATGGTCCACTCGGACTCTATGTCTCCAACATCCCCCGGGATCTGGTCAAACTCTCCCGGAGGTGGGAGTTGAATACATCCCTGGCCGAGGGCTCCGCCAGGCGTTCCCAGCAGACCCTCACTATGCGCTTGGGCCTGCCAAGTCTGTCCGGCTTTTTCCTCCTCCAGCGGATCCAACTCACCACCAGGTGGTGATCAGTGGACAGCTCAGCCCCTCTCTTCACCCGAGTGTCCAAAACATGCAGCTAAAGGTCTGATGATACGACAACAAAGTTGATCATCGACCTCCTGCCTAGGGTGTCCTGGTGCCAAGTGCACTGATGGACACCCTTATGTTTGAACATGGTGTTCGTTATGGACAATCCGTGACTAGCACAGAAGTCCAATAACAAAACACCACTTGGATTCAGATCGGGGAGGCCATTCCTCCCGATCACGCCTCTCGAGATGTCACTGTCGTTTCCTACGTGGGCGTTGAAGTCCCACAGCAGAATAATGGAGTCCCCGGGAGGGGCACTATCCAGCACCCCCGACAGGGACACCAAGAAGGCTGGGTACTCTGCACTACCGCTCGGCCCGTAGGCCAAGACGACAGTCAGAGACCTATCCCCAACCCGAAGGCGCAATGACCCTCTCATCCACTGGGGTAAACCCCAACACGAGACGGCTGAGCTGGGGGGCAACAAGCAAACCCACACCAGCGCGCCGCCTCTCCAAGTGGGCCACTCCAGAGTAGAAGAGAGTCCAACCCTTCTCAAGGAGATGGGTTCAAGAGCCCACGCTGTGTGTGGAGGCGAGCCCGACTATTTCTAGTCGATATCTCTCGACCTCCCGCACAAGCTCAGGCTCCTTCCCCCCCAGCGAGGTGACATTCCACGTCCCTAGAGCCAGCCTAAGCATCCGGGGATCTTGCCGCATAGTTTATATATGTTTGTTCTGGGACACATAAGTTAAATTATAAAGATAAAACTGATTAAAGGTTGTTTTCCCACTGAAGAGGTTCTGGTATTAAACTAGAACTGGCTCTAGAGCTGGTTCTTAACGTGTTCTATGCAGCACATAACCAGTTTGATTTTGCACAGCTAGACCCCATCCTTAAAATTGTTTCTTTCTTCAAATGTTGGATCCCCATCCTGCTGAATTAAGAGTTTCTGTATAGGAGACAGTTTGACTTCATTGCAAACTGATTTCTGAATGTCACCAGTCTGACTGTTTGAAGAACAGTGGGTGGGAACAGCATTTATGAACAGTGCTGAAATGGTTAGTCAAACACCTGTGACACTGTTGTATATCTGCCTTCTGTTTCAGTGCTGCAGGAAGTTAAACATTACATTTTATTGCATTTAACAGTGTGGCATGCACACTTTGATCAACACATAAACCAGGCCAACACAGGTTAAATGGAGATGCTAAAACATTCTGCCGCAGCTCCCACAAACCACGTGCACTGCACATGTGCACCACTGCAACATCACGTACACAACTAGGACTCAAGTATCACTGACACAAATACAGGGGTTGGACAATGAAACTGAAACACCTGGTTTTAGATCACAATAATTTATTATTATGGTGTAGGGCCTCCTTTTGCGGCCAATACAGCGTCATTTCGTCTTGGGAATGACATATACAAGTCCTGCACAGTGGTCAGAGGGATTTTAAGCCATTCTTCTTGCAGGATAGTGGCCAGGTCACTACGTGATACTGGTGGAGGAAAACGTTTCCTGACTCAATAATATTTAGATCTGGTGACTCTGCAGGCCATGGGAGATGTTCAACTTCACTTTCATGTTCATCAAACCAATCATTCACCAGTCTTGCTGTGTGTATTGGTGCATTGTCATCCTGATACACGGCACCAACTTCAGGATACAATGTTTGAACCATTGGATGCACATAGTCCTCAAGAAAGGTTCGGTAGTCCTTGGCAGTAATGCGCCCATCTAGAACAAGTATTGGGCGCAATAAGGAATGCCATGATATGGCAGCCCAAACCATCACTGACCCACCCCCATGCTTCACTCTGGGCATGCAACAGTCTGGGTGGTACATCACAAAGACTTGCTATCTTGGTCACAGATGCGCCAGCAAGACGTGCACCAACAATTTGTCCTCTTTTGAACTCTGGTATGTCACCCATAATGTTGTGTGCATTTCAATATTTTGAGCAAAACTGTGCTCTTACCCTGCTAATTGAACCTTCACACTCTGCTCTTACTGGTGCAATGTGCACTCAATGAAGACTGGCTACCAGGCTGGTCCAATTTAGCCATGAAACCTC
The DNA here is from genome assembly GCF_021462225.1 of Girardinichthys multiradiatus. Lineage (NCBI taxonomy): Eukaryota > Metazoa > Chordata > Actinopteri > Cyprinodontiformes > Goodeidae > Girardinichthys > Girardinichthys multiradiatus. The sequence goes on from NC_061810.1 coordinate 48,994,943, forward strand.
CCACACTAAAATGACAGGTGTTTCAGTTTCATTGTCCAACCCCTGTATAACACTACTTAATCTCCCACTTCGCTATGTAGATGCTTCACTCACCTCAGCATTCTGGATGCTTGAAACTGAACTCAATGACTTGTCCTACTTTGTGACTACTTTGGCTAATAATTTTCTGACCACTAGAGGGCACTCACAGAGCTAATGAATTACATTCATAGACAGTCACTTGACCATTAAACATAAAAATAAAACATTAGACAAAGTTGTCACAGACAAGTAATGTACCCGGTCCAGATGCATCAGAACTATGTGAATTCCACACCACATACCCCAGTTTTCACATACTAATCAGAATTTGAGAGCACCACACATTTTTAAAAAAACATGAGAGGACCTGATGTTCCGTAAAATGTGCTTCATTTCCTCATGTTTAGGTCAAAATAACACTTGTTTTTCAATATGCCAGCATACAGTACGGCGGCAGCTTCTGATGCGTCAGTTCTTAAGCATGACTTCCTGGGATCAATTAGTGACCAACAGAACTTATTCTGTTTCATCAAGCTCAGCCAGAACTGCACTCTTTCCACCCACTGCCATAAGCAGTGTTAAGAGATTCAGCTGTTAACAGTGCTTTTGAACTGTGAGGTACATGAACTCATGTCTGAAAGATGAATGCACCGAAACCAAACAGCATGAAGGTTTTCAGAGCTAATCTGATTTCTGTTCAACTCAGAGTATTTATTGTTTTCCTGATATAAAAAAAATAAAATAAAACTATCCTACAAATTTTAAACAAGAAACTTCAAGGGCTTTGATTGGCTGTTAGTCTCCATGATCCTGCTGCTGATAAAAGTGCTTCTTTCTGTCCCTGCTCCAGCAATGACTTGTTGCTAAGAAGGAGCCAGTTTGGCAGTGGATGTAAAATGGGCATGTTCTATGGAAGCAGTGGTTTAGCACAGGAACTGGTTGCTGGATTAAAACCCTAAATGTTGCAGGTTAAATGAGACTAAACTCCACATAGGAACTGTGTTTCTCGCTCTCTGTTTAAATCCCAACTCTGTCTCCCTTGTTTCCTTTCATTTTCTTACATTTGCACATAATCTGGGCCCGCTCCGTGATGAGCTTCATCAAGCTCCATCCAGATAAACAGTTTGTTGTTGTTGTTATGGATTAAAGCCTGATGCAGCAGATTGCCCTCTGAGAGAACGGACAGGCCTTTTAGTGTAAATGTATTAAGAGCGCTTTTAATCTGGCGCCAGGAGAGCAGCCAATTTATACTGGATTCAGTCCACAGGACGACACATCTCAACCACTCTGTTATCTCACATCTACACTTTATATCTCTGCCTCGTGTTTCTACTTCCTTAACATCCACACATTAACTGCAAGAACAAGAGACGGATGGGATTTCACTGCTGCCAATAAAATCACACTAAGACACTGAATCAACTGTTGTAAACAGGATAAAAACACGAGAGTCTCAGGAAAAGCCTTTTCGAGGTTTAAAACGTCCAGGCTGATGTTTTAGTGAATGAAGCATTTAATGTTGAATCTAGTTACAGTAAAAGCTGCAAGTACAGCTTAAAAACATTGAATATTGTGTAAAAGATTTTCTGTCTAATTTCAGAAAGTGAAACTCGTATATTTTATGGACTCATAACACATATTGTAATTTTGATAATTATGGCTTCAGATAATGAAAACTGACGATTCAGCTTCTCAGAAAAGTAGAATATTACATCAGATCAATAAAAAAATATTTTAAACAGAAGTGTCAGGGTTATGAGAAGTCTGTTCATTTTTATGTACTCAGTACTTGGTCTGGGCTCCTTTTACATAAATAAAATTCAGTTTCCTTCCTGTTCAGTTAATGCTCAGTTGCACTCAGACCTCTTCAACACCTTCCAGGTTATAAACTGAATCGAGAATGAATCAGTTGTTGCTACAGAGATTATTTTCTGTCTGATCTTATTTTACCTTCCTGTGTTTTTGTGGCTCCACTCCAGCAGAAACTCTGGCGTTGTGTGTTGATCTGTTTAATCCTCAGTAGTAATTTTTCTTCTGCCTTGAAGCCACTCGTTGTTTTTGCCGAGCTTCTCTGAAGGTCTATTTTATTCAGCAACGTGCCCTCATTACCATGCAGACCTATATTTTCAGAATACAATTCCCTAATTATCTGTGCTGTCGTAGTTTAGCATCAGGAGCGCTCTGAAAAGGCTTTCATGTTAGGGTCTGTGTATTTTCCACTCAGCTGCTTCATGCAGGGGAAAAAGTGTTGAGCGAGATGTCTGTGGGCTGCTTCAGAGCTCAGGTCTTCTTCCATCTTATTCAGGAACAGAGAAGAAGAAATTTGATATTTTTGGAGTGATTGTTAAAGAAAAGAGAACATTATGAAGAAGCAGCCTGTCAGGGCTCTGTGTTGGTATGCAGTGTGTGTGTGTGTGTTTCTTTCCACCCTCTGCTCTAGAGTGTTTCCTGGCAGGTGCTGCTGATCAGGGCCTAATCACTGGCCTTCTTAAGGAGCTGAGACCAGGAGGGAGACGTCAGCCAGTTGCTACATTTTTGTGGTACTGACCATGATGTGCAGTGCTTGTGCATACATTTTGCTGAACCTAATTGGAATTTTCTCTTGTCTTTTTCCCCAGACCTTGCCTGATGGGTTTTTAAGGCTCCTAGTCCTGTGATCTGTTTTCTGAGCGAGCTTCAAGGTTTCGTTCCTCATCTCCCACCGTGAGTCTCCCAGCCTCCTCAGCTTCTGGCCCTGGCTTGGGTGAGGTTTTTTTGGAGAACCTTACTTCTGTTGTCACCTGCCTGTCCACCCTCCTATGTGGGAACGCTTAAACTGAGTCATCACTTGAGAGCTAAAGGAAAGAAAAGAAACTGCAGCCAACCACACTCATCCTGCCAACTTCCATCTCAGAGGAAAGACTTACCTCCCCAGCTAAACCACAACCGCTTTGGCTGTAAGTTCCTGAACAAACCCTTCTAAAAGAAAACACCTTGAAATTCTCCTGGGATATCCATAACCTTGTCACCTTCCCTTCCAGAGAAGAAGCAGTCTCCTGCTGTCCTTGCCTGGGTCCCTGTCTTGCCTTGTTCCTTTTTCTTCACAAAATAAATCTGTTAAAACGCTGTCCTGAATCTGTGGTTGTGTTCTCCTCAGAGTTTAAAGAAACACTACATTATGACACAGCCAGCTTATAAACTAACCATAACTACAAGCAAATATAAACCATGTTTATGTTTTTGGATTAAAAACTTGCCATTTTACTTTTTCTGTTCTGAGCAAACTGATATTAATCAAGTCCATCACAGTTAGAATCTGATACCAGTCCATGATTGATCTAAGCCTGATTGGAGCCACTTTATGATTTGAACCACCTCTGGAGCTTTGAAGAACTTCCCTGGTGGAGGTAAAAACATGTTTCTGCTGCAGCAGAACCTTTTTACTGATCTAAACAACAAAAACTGTTTATTTCCAGGTTTTGGATTCACGTTCAGGTAAAAAATGTAAACCGGAGGGGACATTAAAATCAATTTAACCTTGCTTCATGTGATGAGAGGATTCAAGAATTACTTGACCTAATTGAAAATCCAACTAGAGAGATTCGGATTTCAGATGTTGTTGGTAGGCTTACCTTGTTGTATCAGCAGAACTCACAACTGGAAGCCAAAAGATATTTTCAGTAAAAGACTGCCCATCAGATGACCCTTGAAAGAGAGAATGTTGTGAAGTTTGAGCTCTCAAAAGCTCAGGAGAGGATGGAGAAAGCTGAAGCAAAGTTAGAGGACCTGAAAGCAGATGAGCTCAAGAAAGCGTCATCCCAAAAGTGGGGACAGACCCCCACATCTCAGGTACCTGATTTGCATTTTCACTCACAGCAGCCACAGCAGGGGGCAGACTCAGACAACAGGCATCCAGTGCCTACAGAGTTTCCCCTTTCTAAACTTAGTCGAAGTGTGCAGCTTCCCTCCACAGACCTTAACAGAAGTGTTGGAAGTTAGAGTGTCTCCAGTGGTTTCCTGCCAAATCCCATTGCAGTGAACAACCACCAAGGTGACCAAGTGGCGGACTCAGCGTGCACAAGAGGTCCAATTGGGTGGAAGGAGCAGCCTTCCAACCTGATCTGCACCCCTCTCCCTTCTGACTCTGTGTTGAACCCTAGGGGCCAGGAGATACGCACATGGTTTTCAGGTGACTCAATCCAACCTGACCCACCACCAATTGCATGAGTCCATTCATTAGAAAGCTCTCATTTAAAGCATGAGAAAACTTGTTTTCATCCCGAAAGGTTAGATCATGATCTTCCACCATTTCATGAACCTAACCAGCATGACTTCTCAGATGGACGTGGTCCACCTTGGGAGCATGGTGTCCGTTTCAAACAGCTTGAATCCCTTGCTAAGGACATAGACGTTTTTGATCCAGGTAGCCAGGAGTCAAATATTGATGCTTATCTGCTTGAGGTTGAACATTGTCTTCTTGACTTGTGTTTTCCTTCTGATTGTGAGAAGTTGAGATGTATTTGGAAAACAATTCAGTTCAATTCAGTTTATTTATATAGCGCCAATTCACAACACATGTCGTCTCAAGGTACTTCACAGCTAAGAGTGTTCATGTGTTCATAAAAACTCTTCCTCCAGAAATTAGTGACAGTTATCCAGCTCTTTGCCAGGCTCTTAGAGAAGAGTACTATGTTTACAGAGATGAAGCCGCTGCCACTATTGATGCTTTAGCATTTTTGCAAGAAGAGGATGAACCTCCCAGAGAATATTTCCACCGTTTAAAGACGGCTTATTTTCAGGGATGTTATGCTCCAGGTCTTGAAGAAGACCACACTTTTAAGTCTTTGTTTCTTCACAACCTCCATGTTAGCGTGCAGTATGACGTAACCATGCATTGCATAACAGAGAATCTCTCCGTGCAGGAGACTCGTAGATATGCTCAGCTTGTGTGGGAAACATGTGTCCGTTCAGACAGAGCAGGAAAAGGCAAAGTTAGAGTGTTAAACATTCAAACTGAGAACAGGCCTAAGAAGAAGCGTAAAGTAAGTCCCCAAGTGATGCAACAGAACCAGGGTGGGTGATAACTGGCGCCAGCCAAAAGACAAGCCACCAGTTAAAAGACAAACACCTTTTCACAGTGCAACATCGAACTATAAGGTTGGTGGTAAAGAGTGGAGCCACTCCAGAGATGTCATCACAAAGGAGGAGTTTGAGATGATCTGCAGGTGTGTTATAACTGAGGTAACGGCATTTCTAACAACTTTTCCTCAGCACGGTTCACGTAAGAGGTTGTGTTTTCGCAAGAGAGAAGTAATTTAGAATGAAATTATCTAAACATTTTTTGTTTTATGACGTTTGGTTTTGTTTGTGTTGAAACTCAGCCATCTTAGTGCTAGCAGATTATCTGCTCAGCATACATGCTCAGTTTGTGTTCTGTGTTTGTGTTTTTTTAAGTTAAGACAAACTTTATTTAAAAGGGTGATTTCTTTCCCTAAATATTATTTTACTGAACTTCATAACTAAGTAACACAATTATGCCCATTTCTCAAAGATTTGGTTCCTATTCAATATAATATTTCTTTAAATATTATTTTAATAAATAAAGGCAGCTAATTAGACACCGTTGAGAATTAGTCATCCAGAAGGTTGGTTTTTTTCAGCAGATCATTATTTAAAACATTATTTTATTAAAATAATATTTAATCTGATCTTACATTGTGAATGGTTGTCTAAATGTTTGCTGATTATTGTCTAAGTTGATTCCAAGACTAACTTAACTTAATTTCCAGATTCTTCAAGATAATCCTTGGTTCTCAAACATAAACATTGCATGTTAATGTTGCATCACTCTTTTGGTCATGATTTTCAATCATCTTTAATCAACTTGTTTATATTGTACATAGCCCATTAGTCTTCATTATTCTTTAATTCTGCTTGGTAGTTTAGTTGGATTGTTTTAGCAAAGTAAAGAGTTTGTTGATTGAAATATGTTTGACTTTGAGTTGACTTATTTTTGTTAATAAATTATTGTATTTTAAGAAATTGTGTGAATTTATTCCATATATGTGCAGAGTTTATGCTGTTCAATAATGTCAGAGCTCGTCTCACACCTTTCTATTTGGTCCTAAAACCATCACCTTACTGGGCTGGTATTCACAGGACAACCCTTAACAGACCCAAATATTATTTGATAAAATATTTAAATATTAATATTAATTATTAAATAATATTCTCAGATTCATATTTACAACGTTACATTTTCATGCAGTTGCAGATTAAAATGGTGGAAAAATGCCGACAAACAGGAGCAGCTCCTCACAAATGATTCCATGGACTCCAAGACTGTTTGAGTCAACGGAACCGCAGCAGCATCTGGAGTTGTTTCTCTGAAAAACGGTTAATTAAAGAGAAACATTTTACCGAAGATAACTTATTTAAGTCCAAGTCAACAAATATTTAAAACAGAATAAAAATAGAAAAGGTCCGCAATAGAATCTAGCTCACACATGAAATAATTAATATTTCAGATAATTCAAACTCAGATATACGACCAACAGAATATATACCGATGGATTATTGAATGATTCTTTTCTGAATCTCACCCAATCATTGATCCCAGTAAATATTTCCAGGATAAAATGAGTCACTCCAGGCCGGCTTCTTAGAAATAAATAAATAAATGAAAAAATGAACCAGTCTTTTGAACGGCTCCTTAAAACGAACGAATCCACATCAGTCATCAAGTTTATCCCTGTTGTTTGTTCTGATAGTCGGTGCCACACGTCTCAGGTTATTTTATGGGTCAGAAGATGAAGAATCTGGGAACCACGGCTGTTTTCATTTTAATTTAAAACACAAACAGGCTTTAGAAACCCTCACCCTGAAAATGACAGTCATGATTCTGACTCTTTTCTTTCTTTACTGTTAGCAGTGCCGGTTCTGACCGTTACACAGAGTTCACCACCACTCTCTGTGAGCATCCGGGCCATCAGGTGAGTGCATTATGGTCAATCCAACAATCCTAACATATCATTGATATGTTAGAGAATAAAGTCCTTTGGGATTGTGATACAAACGGATGGTTTAATGTATTGTAATGTAATCTTTGCTGACATTAATGTGAAGACACATGAGAAACAATCATCGTCTCATATTGTTCACAGACACAACGTATCAGTAACCTTCCACAGTCTGATGTCAGCCATGTTATCTGCTGCAGTGGGCTGTTTATTTCACCAACAGACACACATTTTACAATGTTCACCTGCATCCAGAGTGTTTTATTTTAACTGCTTCTACTCCTTAGAAATTCTGTCTTGAAAACAAACTAATTATCCACTTTTTGGTTAAGGTTAGGTTTACGGTTCTGTTGGACCACTTGTTTGCTGAATATTGGACCATTTGCACGTTGCTGGACGCCACTATGCCTTTCCAACATCATCGGCCATTTTGTATCCAGAACAGTCCGTTACTACAAATCCCATCGGCCACTGCGGCTGATATGACGGGGCCGTCCCAAGTCTGACGTCACAGGAGACAATATAGGAAGGCGAACGTTTGAAAGAAGCGCTTTTCACGCTGGAAACCGGACCAGCAACTGAAGCGCATCAATTTCTGGAGAAGAGTCCCAAGTGGATTTCATTCATTCTCCTTCATTGGCCAACGAAAAATTCATGAAAGCGGTTTCTGGAATAAGAAGGCCAGAAATTTTACTTTGCTGATCGAAGACGTGAGTTTAACATATAACCAAAACCATGGAGTTTCAAGGAGATACAACTTTCCCTCCTTGCTTGGTTCTGGTCGACTGCTGACGGTCAGATCCTATTTTTCCTTTTCGCCAAGGAGGCCAAAGGACGAAGATTGACCGCTCTTCCCGAAGTTAACTTTGGACGCACATTAACTTCCAACTTTCCCCATCCTCCTCTCTCCCTCTGCTCAGAAGGAAAACTTCAACAAAGTAAAACACATCCTTTTATTTTTATTTCTTTATTAGGAATAGCGTGGGCAGGATAGAGTAGGAAATGTTAGTGCAATTAGAGTCGCCATTTGGAGTCTAATGTGTTCTGAATTGTATGTGCATGCCATTGTTTTGAAACTTGCTGGTACTTTCGGAGGCCGCCCGCCGTGTCTCGCAAGTGTGTCTTTACTGTGCAAACACCTGCGTGCAGGTGCGCTGTGAAACTGGACTGCTATAATAACCTTATGGTGAAAATCAACCATTTTCCTTGTCTTCAACTTTACTGCTTACTGGCTTGCCGCCAAAAGTTTTATTATCCTTTGTCCTCGGGGTTTACAACCTTGCTGGGGGTGGAAGGTTTATGACTGTGCATCTCACTGAGCAACACTTTCTGGCGGGCTGCGCTCCCAAAACTTTGTTCAACACCATATTCCCTTGTCACATTATCACTTTGGCCATAACTGCTGGTTGATTTCATACACAGCCACTGCTGTTTTGCTTTATTTTGTTTAGTTAGATATTTTACCCCCTTTTTGTGTAGAACTTTGCATGTTTGAGTAGGTGAAGATTATTAAATCGGAAGAGCGGATTGTATCTGGCTGTGATTTAATAAATGTTCATGTAGATAAAGAGAAGGCGTTCTGTGTTTATTTTGTGCAAGAGTGATTCGTCAGTCAAGATAAGGTTAAAAGTTCCACACGTTTCGGCAGAAACAGCCGATTAAACAGTGACATCTCTGGTAATAGTTATCAATTATTACTGAGTATTTAACGGTTGTAATTATCAAAGGCGTCGAGCCACAATTACAACACCAGAAGACATCCCTGGTCTCGATTTATAAATGAGGATTTTGGTTAAGAAATTAATTTTGTCAAATTATGATTTTTAAATTATAATTCTTGATAAATATTAATTAATCAATAATCATAATTCAACAGTTCTTTCCACTTCTGGGAAGTAAAACAACACTGAGTGGGGGTTACGTTGTGCTTCACATGACCTAAAAAAATACTTCAGCTATCACTTACAGGCAAATAGTTAAAATCCTTTTAAAATATTGCAAAAATAAGAATAAAAGGAGAATTTTGGTTGTTTTGAAACAGTGACTGAAAGAAAAAAAACCCGATGCAGTTTAAAACCGAGTTACAGGCGACTTTTTTTCCAAGACAAGGAACATTTTTCACACCTAAAGATCATTTACTTTATTCCGCATCAGTTGATGAGTTTGTTAATCAGGAACCTTTTCCAGTGGTTCGGTTTCCCACAAAGAAAACTTCAAGCGAACCAGAACCTGTGACTAAGCACCACGTAAGAAAGTTTGGACCTATTTATGGGTCAGATGAATTCTGGGGTGGGAGAACCAAATGTAGATACATGAAGCAGATGCTGTGTTCTGATCTGGTACAAAACATGGAGAATTTATTCACTCATTAGTGGGTTTCTGGGTGGTACTCTACTGTATCCAGCAACACATGCTTGGCTACGGGACGGCGTTTGGATCAAGCTTGGAGCGTTCTTCTGGTAGCTGTGTCGGATCGAGGTCAGATCATGTTCATACCATAAGCAGGGTGCCAAACTCCAGTCCTGAAGGCTCGGTGTCCTGCAGCTTTTGGATGCGTCCATGGTCCAACACACCTGAATCAAATGGCTGAAGTACCTCATCAGTATGCAGTCCAGTTCTCCAGGGTTCTGCTAATCACCTAATTATTGGGTTCAGGTGTGCTGAAGCAGAGACGCATCTAAAAGTTGCAGGTCTGGAGCTTGACACCTGTTCCATTTAGGAACTGCTCTAGAGTTCATTTGGACCAAGACTGTTTGGAGGAGGTGGTGTCGGTACGGTTGTGTTGAACAGAACCATGTGTTTACATCCACACAAACAAACTGGACCAAGAGGGCAAACGAACCAGAGTTCATTTTAAACGGGCTAAACACCTCAGGAGTGAAAACACCTGAACTGCTCCTTGTTAAAAAGTTTAGATAAAAGTTCAGGAATTATTTAAAAACAGGTTTTCTTATATTTTTAGAACTTTCTAATCAATGATATTGAAAAAACAAAGTTCATGTCTGCTACCATACAAGTGGAACAGAGTCAATCTTTCAAATATAATAGAATAGGTTAAACTATTCTTAATTGTCCCTCAGTGAGGACACAGTAGAAAAAACGTCGTTACTTTCAGCCCAATGAGTGGTTGATTGTTTCACCTCCTGGAAAACACAACTCTCAAACCAAATGTGCAATTATCTGTCAAGCTTCTGTCTTTATGGCTTTTCCCAATCAATGGAAAATAAGCAAATCCCTGGTTAGAAAACACAAACTCTCCCCCTAATTAGCATGCAAAACATTTCTGGAATTTATATAAAACAGATTTTCACATCATCTGCAAATTAGCAACTGGACTGAATATAAAGAGCTTTGCTGCATCTTCGTTAAATCCTTAACATTTTACATCTTCCAAAATCTCCTCTTGTATTTTAATTCCCAGAAATGAAAGTATGAAAATGACCCTGAACTATTTTGTAATTATAGGTTCAAGTTGCATCTGGTTTGTGGCTGAAGCTGCACAGAAACAGAGAAGATGACAGTTATTGTAGGAACCTTGAAACTGGAAGACTGATGCATCAAATACGATAAAGGCTCATTTATGTCCTTAAATCCAACAGTTTCATCATCCCAGGTTTAACTGTGCATGCAGCCTTCTTCTTCTCTGACTAATAACTCATTTCTCCATCATGCCAAGAGCTCCACCAGACATTTTTAATAATAATATTTTTCTTCTGTCAGTTAAGACGGTTGCAGAAATCGTACACTGCCGAGTTTCAGAAGCTTTGCTACGAGGTTAAGCCCAAAAACCCATCATATTCAAAATTTACACAAACTTTTCTTGAACTTTCCCCATTATTAGACTGAGAGCAGGACACAATGAAAAATGCATCCACAGGAGCTCAAAATGGTTCAACACTTAGGACGAATGACAGTAAAAATGACGTCTTAATGCTATGACAAAATATTTTTAACATAGGTGTTGTACATTTTATATTAGTTGTCTTTCAGACACAAAAATGTCAGATAGCCACCATGTAGCCAACATAAAACAATTTTTTATGATATTCTGTGAGATGTACTGCTCTTCGTTTATTTTTATTTGCTTATATGTGATATGCAATCATATTCAATAAATCAGGATCTGGGTTCTGATGAGGCCCATTCGTCAGATTAAAAGAACCTTTAGAAAATAACAGACTTTAAACAGATATTAAAAATACATTTAATTAAGCGAATATTTCTGTTTTGAAATGTTTTTATTGGTCTGACGTAACATTCTAACCTGAAATTGTGCGTTTTCATTGGTTGGAAGCAGAAAATCATCATAATTAACAGAAATAAAGGCTTGAAAACATCCATCTGTGTGAAATTAATCTATAAATTTGTTTCACTCAGAATTACTGGAATAAATGAACTATTAAATAATCTCATTTATTGAAAATGACTGTAGATTTCTGTATGCAAAATGTTTAAACTTAAAAACTTTGAATTTTCTGTGAACAAATAATCATTTAGTTACTTTCACTCCCACAGTTTGCCAGGTAGACTTATTACAGCAGCTTTATTGGAGGGAAACTATAAGTTCAGAGAAAATCGTTTCAAAACCTAATTAAGAACTTTTGGTGCTTAAACATAAAAAAGGTTAGTAAAAAACAAAAGTTCAAACTAAAAATGAAAAAGAAACACATAACATTCAAAATACACTAGTCACAAATTGATTTTAACTAACACGTGTCATAATTGAGGTATTTTGTGGTGGACCAGAGGCAGACAAGCACGGAGGAAGCAGAGTGGGATCAAACTCCAACTTTAATTTTAAGAGATAACTCACATGAAGGCGAGGTGCAGGGTGACAAGATAATCCAGTACAGAAATCCAAAAGACATCTCACGAGGACAAGGAAGAGACATAACGACACCGCGTGGAACAAAGGACGAAGACAAACTTAAATACAGACAAAGGTGGACAAGAAACAATCGGGCAGGTAATCAGAGGAACAGGGAACAGGTGACACAAGGAGGCTGGGAGGCAGAGGGAGCAGGTGAACCTAATACAAGTAATTAACAAGACACCGAGCAGACCTAAAACAAAACTATAAACAAAGATAAATAAAACATAAGAATCAAGAATAACATGAACTAAAGGAAACTGAGAACCTCGAGGGAACACAACAACCTAAGCACTTAACAGAATAGGAACCAAAAGAGAACCCTGACTAAAAAATAAACAACCCAAAACAAACACTGACTGAACCAAAACTGAGGATGAAGCCGAGGAAACGAGGACTAGAAGAAAAGTAAACAATAACTAAAGGTAACCTATAAAGGAGGAACTAGAGAACAAGGATAAACAAGAGGAACAAGGCTAAAGGGGACCGGAGGACTAATAACAGTAATAATAATAATAATAATAATAATGAAACCATTCAAAGAACAAGGGAACAAAGGGTGAGAGAACACACTGGGGGGCAGAAGAAAACTAAAACAGAAAACACAAATACAAAACCATAAACAAGAAACCACAACTAACATGAATACAAAACACAAGAACATCTAACTAAAAGGTAAACAAAACCACAAACAGAGTCCAAAACATCACATCCTGACAACACGGGTCACTTTGGGTTTTATTTTTGGATCTATTGATAACATGCAGTTATTAGAAATGCCAATTAAATAGAAATTATCCAATTCAATTTATATGTGATGGACTGGTATTTTTGAGGAACCAACAACACAAGTTGTTGAAAGTTTTGTCAAACAGAAATACTTTTTTCTGAGTTTTGGACTAATTTAGCCACATTCAGTCATTCAGAAAGAAAACATTTAAATTCAATTCAATTCAGTTTTATTTATATATTTCAAGATGATTTTTAGGTGAAACATATCTCTATGACATAAAACATTTAATTAAGATACATAAATGGAACAATTAAATAAAATTGATGAATAACATTTTTTTATGAGATGGTTTTTAACTGCTGATTTATACAAATGAATTTATTTCGAATAAATGTGGTGGAGCTGGATAATTGTTGGCTACAACAGATTATTTAATCTGGTTCTTCTGAATGATTCTGAAAAACATGTGAATTGAATTACTGAGAGCTGAACAGATTCTCAGAAGTTAACACAAGAGTTTTATGTTAAGATGAAATAAATCCGTTTTTCAGACTTTGATGCCGTGCTTCTTGCTCTGAACCCTCACCTGCCTTTTCCTTGTTCCTACGAATTTCCAGACGCTTCATGCGTCTTATCACTCTTTACAAAAAGTCTCCAGTTTAAAGGGACATTTCCCTTTTTTTCCTCCATCCTTTCCATAGTGGCATCATTATAAGAGCCTATTATGGCGTTCCAGAGGCCAACTCACAGACTAAATGCCTTGTTTCTGTCCGCCATGGGAGCCTTCTATAGAGCCTGAACTCCCCTCTTCAACAGAGGCCCCTTCATCATGCTGCCCTCCTCCTCCTCACTCTCTTCTCCCTCAGACACAGACAGGCCTTTATCTGCCTATCATGTGCTCCTGCTCGTTCTCTTTTTTCCTCCAGCCTGACCCTGTTTTTCTCCGTTAGCAGGCATGCCGGTCAGGATTTAAAGGGGAGCAGTGGGGAGGAAAGGCTGATTTGGAAAGCCAGCAAAATATTTTATCCAGGGCTATCTGACTGTGTAGCTTAATGCTGATTTGATGTTATCTCTTAAGTCTTTCTGCAGAGGGTTTTTCTTCTCTTTTTCAGATCCTGGTCATAAAAATCTGTCAAGTCTCAGAGGCCGTTTATTGTCCATGAGCTTCGGGGTAAGGATTCACAGTCACGAGGCTCCTTAATGAACAGAAATATAAATTGTAGAGGTAAACTTAGGAATAATCTACTTTTTATTGCCTTCTATTCCTCATGTAAAATGCCAGCCGACAACTTTGAATAATCTTTAATTGACAGAGCAAACAAAATACAGTCGGGAACATTTGGATAAATCTACATCTGGCTGGAACTACTAGACAGAAACATGGAGTAAAACGTTTCATGCTGATGAAACATGTGACCAAGGAAATATGGAGACATTTCAGATTAATGTAATAACTTCTAGAAGCCACAGTTTGAGTGTCACATTTCGAATTTCAACACCCAACTAAATTCTGGGTAATTCTTGTAGTTCCTCCTATTCACGAACATTTACGAACAATAGAAATTATCTGAAAGCAAAATGGGCTAACGTTTAATGTTTGTACGTCTTTCCATGTGTGTTTTTATCATTTTATGTTAAGCGAAAATCCTGGCATGGATTATAAGAAAGAAAAGATGGAAGTTTTCAGTTTGATCATCCTGTTTTTTAAAGAGATTATATTATTAAAAATATTATTTTATTCAAATGAATTTATAACATTATAGACAATAATAACTATTGAAGTAATGGGTTCCCAAAAAAGCTCTCTCTATCTATCTGCCTTTTTGCCATTTCATACGCTTGTGTTTTAAGATTATTTCTTGTTGTAGTAGGAATTGGTAATGTATTTTTAAGAAGATTAATCATAAAAATACAAAAGAATAATCTTACTGAATTATAAAATAATTTCATGAAGACTTTATATTGATATTATTGTTGGTAATCCCTGTTTGAGCCAGCTGACAGACTACGAACTCCCAAAGTTGGTTTTGGGGTCTCAAAACCACATTTTTGCACATCACACTATGAGTAGATAATAATAATTAAGTTTGAATCATCAGTTCTTAAAACAGGAACTAAACTTCCCTAAGGTGAGTACAAATTAACACATGGTTGCTAAGTAAGGTCATGTTGCAAATGTTGGACATTAAACGGCCAAAATGGTAAATAAGATAAGTCCAGTAACTCTTCACAGGTCCAGAAATCAAAAGAGCAAAGTTCTTGTCGGAGCTGACACATTTTAAAAAATGTTTTTAACAGGATGTTTTATTCTCTGATTTCATCCAGAACCTTTTAATAAAATCCAGGGAAAGCTGGACTCCCTTACCGCTCACTCCCTTTTCTCTTGTTCAGAGAGAGAAAGTCGGCCATTTGGAAAATCATGGCATGGAAACTAAGCGACCATTGCTGTTTTTAAAGTACAGTTAGCATGTTCACAGACAGGCTTTCAGAGCCAAACTCTGCAGGCTAGCTTACTGAGCAAATAGCCAGCTAATTAACAAGCTAATATCAGCTCTGAGTGTGAACAAATGTTCAAAATTAAGCATGTTTACGTTAAAGATTAGAGTAAATTCAGGTTTATTCCACACATTGCTTTAAGCTTCCATTCCTGCTTTTACCTTGTAAAAATATCTTAAAATGACCAACAGTTTTTGCCAACTTTAAATTTATCTCACTACTTGTGACTGAAGTAGAAATGTGTCCTTGATATTTCAAAATATATTCAGCTTTAGGAGTGACTGTTAACTTGCACAGAGGCGGTAAAAAGCCATTTTCTAAGTTTGGAAACCTGTACCTACAGATTTTTAAAAACAGCAGAAAATGTATAAAAAGCAATAGATTATTGTTCAGGTTCAGCGAAGTATGAAAGTTGGACCCACTTCCAGGATCACTACCTTCTAAATAAGCACTAACAGCAGTTTCCCTCAACAGCACAGAGGAAGACATGAAGCTAATTTATTCAGAACAACTCAATGCTGAGGAACCAACAATCAACGAGGACAAACGTTCTTCATATGTTTTTCTATGGCTGATGCTGAGATAAAGATCAGGACTGCCAGAGGCCAATATTCAAATCCCAATATTTATATTTTGCTTGGCCCATTTTGTAGGATCAGAACTTGTTTCTCATTTAGCTACAGTTTGTTAGTAGTCCATCAACACACAGAGATTGGACCGTCCTACCTAATGTTGACCCGGGAAGAAGTGATGCAGAGCAGCGAAGGAGGAGTTTTCTTTGTGTAAATGGGAAGCTAAGTGTTGGTCAGCAGGAGTCCGGACTGAGGATGAAAGAATTACCTGATGCTAAAGTCAATAACTGTTGCAGAAAATGTTACAGAATATTGTGGCCAGTGAGCATCACAAGCTGGATTTCAGAGCTACTCTACTGCTGGCTGTTAACGCATTAGTGCTGTCAACAAGCTGTATTTACTCCATTGCACTAACTCTGATGTGATAAAAATATAAGCAGATTATGTAACCTCATTTGAATGGCAAAAAGGAGAAATGGAGGATTATTTTCAGAACTGAACACAAGCTGATCTGTATCTGATGGGGTCAAAAAACACGGCGTGACCTTTAAAAGTTCACATTCCTTCATTCACACTGATAAACCTGCAAATTTAAGGAGACCCTCATGATCCACATGTGATGGGAAAACAGAGCGAGCCTTGCAGAACAATTCGGCTCTTGTGCACCTTCAGCAGACGCCATGTTTTATCCATCTGAACAACCATTTTCCTCAGATATTTCACAATTTGAGGCCAGATTTTCCCTGAGTTTTCCATATTTTCCAGTTATTTGTCTCCTCTTGCCCTCCTGCTCCTCCTGTCGTTATCCTCCTTACTTTTATTTCCATCTTCTTTGTATTTCATGCCTTTCATTTCATGTCTTCTTTTCTGTCTTAACTTCAACTGAGTTTTCCTCATCTGTCTTTTATTCTTCTTGAATCTGCTCCCATTTGTACTCCCTTTTACATCTTCATCGTAACAGTTTTCCTTATTTTTTCTTTCATCCTTCTACTTGTCTGTCTCAGTAATTTTTCCTTTCATACTCCAGTCCTTCCAATCCTTGTTGCTCTTTTGCTCCTCATCACTCATTTCCCATCATGCCTCTCTTTGCATCCTCCTCCTCCTCCCTTTATTGTTTTCCTGTCAACATCTCCATCTTCTTCCACCTACGTTCTTCCTGTCTTCCGAGTATTTCATTCGATCATTTATTCATGTCCTATTCTTGATTGCCCTCCCTAACCCTGGCCAGATAAAGTTGTAAACTAAACTAACTGTGACACTGACATCCTGTTACTGGCCTGGGAAATGTTGTCTTCGGTTTTATAAGTCAAATCTATTGAAGCAAATCGTTACCATATTTCAAATGAAAAAGCTTTTTCATTTTAAGAATGTGGCTGCATTGTTTGACTCATAAATTAAATTAGTTATCAATAATCCTATTTGCATTTTAATTTTCTTCTTCAAGACTGCTCATTCTTTCACTTAATTAAAATGAAAAAGAAAAAGTCATTTGAGATTTATTTTTCAAAATGTACCCCAGCAAATAGATACCAAAATTCAATTTGAAATGTAAAATTTGAAAACGAAAAAGCATTCCGAGCGGCGGGAAGAGCAGAGTGACGTCAGCAGCCGCTCTTCCTCAGCTCCCTGCTGACCGAGCTACCCATCTTGTTCGGTAGGGGGCGCTGTGCACGCCTGCATTGCATTACATTGCAAACGTGCCGAGAAATTGATTGAATTGCAGCAGGGCCGAGCTCAATTTGTGGCAGTGGCAGGAAGAACTGGTAGTTCCGGTGGCAGGCTGTGGCGCACCGGAACTGCCACAGTCTGCCGCAGGGTGGCAGGGGATTCTGCGAGGATGCCAGAAGGTGCCAGACCGGCCATAAAAGTTTGCCAATGCGGTTCCTGCTGTTTTTGTGGAAGCTGATGCTGATTATCGGCAAACAGGATGTCATTGTTGTTATAGCCTGTTACCTTTAAATAATGATGTCATTATTGATTATAATTTAATAAACAGTTTTAGACCCATAACATAAGGTGATTGTATTTACTTGACATGGAAAATAAATAGCACTATGTGTTTGTGTGACGTGTTGAAAGGATGACGAAGATTTATTGCACAAACAGCCGGTTTATTATAGAGCGGCTATTCTGAAATGTCACTCACAGAAAATTATAAATAAATGCTTAAAAACACGCTGGATGTCTCAGGCCATAAGGCTGCCACCAGAACTACCAGTTCTTCCTGCCACTGCCACAAACTGTCGGTCCTGCTGCAATTCAATCAATTTCTCGGCACGTTTGCAATGTAATGCAATGCAGATGTGCACAGCGCCCCCTACCGAACAAGATGGGTAGCTCGGAGCTCAGAATGCTTTTTCATTTTCTAGTTCTGGGCAGTACTTTACGGGCAGACCACGAAAATGAAAAAGCAATGTCTGCTTTGTTTTCTTTTTGATTATGGCATAAAATGTGCAGCCGTGAAGAAGAAAATGCAAATAGGATGATTGATTACTAATTTTATTTATGGGTCAAATAATGCAGCCACATTCTTAAAATGAAAAAGCATTTCTGGAAATGCTTTTTCATTTTCAAATTTTACATTTCAAATTGAATTTTGGTATCTATTTGCTGGGGTACATTTTGAAAAATAAATCTCAAATGTCTTTTTCTTTTTCATTTTAATTAAGTGAAAGAATGAGCAGTCTTGAAGAAGAAAATTAAAATGCAAATAGGATGATTTATTACTAATTTCATTTATGAGTCAAACAATGCAGCCACATTCTTAAAATGAAAAAGCATTTCTGGAAATATGGTAACGATTTGCTTCCATACAAATCAGCCACAAATGTTCAGAGCAAATTATCCACAGCGCGTTAACTGGGAGCATATCCATGTTTGGTTTCCCATCCATTCTACCTGCTAAGTTCTGTTCTGGATCTCTGGGGGGCATTTCTAGTTGTCAGAGGTCTGGAGGTGGACAGGTCACTGATTCACACCATGAGGATTTCAATTACCTACAATCCTGCTCACGCATGTTGGGTTTGTCTAACTGGTTATTTCCACTAATTGGCTAATTTTTAAGCAGGAATAAAAGACCTCATTCACTCTGGAGAAAACCAATCTAAGCTCTTCAGGACCAGCACGACCTGCTAGTACATGGCTAAATAACACTGCACCATTCCCTGGTCCCTGACCTGAAAAGACTCTCAGTCTGTGTCAGGATATCAGCTACACTGGAGCGGCAGGTCAAACTCACAGCCTGTGGCTACAGTCCACAAAACATTACAACTACAAATCCCAGAATGCACTAGAATGCTTCCAAATTCTCTGTTGTTATAATCAAGGCAAGTTTGTTTTCTAATAGCACCATACATACACAAGATAATTGAAAGCGCTTTACAGGAAAATCAGGAAACAGGTAAATAAAACTTCTTTAAAATCAAAAAATGAATTCAAGTGCAATACAAAAATTTAAGCATCACATGAAAATGAAACAACTTTAAAATAAAAATTTAAAACCAATAAAAAGCTGATGTAATTCAGCCTTTTAGACCTTTATGGACCAACAGCAGAACTTTAAAGTATTCTTTGAAAAACAGGGAGTCAGTGCAGTGATTTTAGAATGATATATTTCCCAGGTGTTGGTTTGGAAGCAGCATTTCCAAAAATGCAACCTTGAAGAACCCCACATGTGATTTTTGTTTTCTGAGATTTACTATTACAAAATTACACAAAGTAGTCCTGATCTACCATATAAGATCTGAGCCAGTTGAGCACATCACCAGGCAGTCCTACCCATTTTCCCAAACTATCAGTCAGGATTTTATGATTAAATGTTTCAAATGCAGCTTTGATCCACTAAAAACAAGACATAGGTTTTGGATGAGCCATATTTCAGGAACACACTGAAAGATAGACAAACCAGAGATAGATTCTGTAAAGTGTCTTTTAAAGATGAGCATTGTCACAGCGTTCACTCAGCGATCTGCATGCTGAAGCTGCAAAATAAAATTCAGACTTCTCAGTGATCACTCTGATGTTGATGTGAAACAAGTCTTTTAGCTTCCTGTCTGACAGGATTCTCAAGTGATCTCTGTGCCCTGCAGCACAATCATGTGTGATAAAAACATTAATCAGGAGTCATCTTTGTAATGTGCACCTCCATTCTGTCCTGAGAGTTTCCACCAATCACAGCCTGTTTGCCAGCATTGTTTTTTCCTTTATGTTTGCACTGAAGGATTTTTTTGGGATAGTTTTAACGTCTCTCGTAAAACACTGTCATTAAAAATATGTCGACATTTTTCATTTTATTCCTGCATGAATCTGAGTTTGAGATCTGTGTAACACAAGATCTTACCTATACGGTGTACCATCATGATGAGGTCACAGCCTTACTGGGCCTCCTTCAACTTGTCTAATAACCAAAAAAATCCCTGTATGCAGGGGTCCCACATCATGCCACCTCTTCCACCATGCTCTGCCCAGGCCTGTTATGTTGCAGCCATGATCACAAGCCACCATGAAATCACAGATTTCTGCAGGTGTGATGCAGAGCCCACCAAGTTACTAATATGGCCTCAAAAGACCTCGGTACGACCCTTCAAAGAACATCTACTGACATTATAGCTCAGATTTCTTCAGAATTTCTAAATAACAAACTGGACAAGATGAAAAACTTTACCAACATCTCTACTATTTAAGAAGCACCTTGTTGAAGCAAAAATCCTGTTTTCTGTTAAACTTTTTTTATTCTGGAGTTTTTGTAGATTATAGCAAAAAGCCCAATGTTTCAGTTTTCAGTTTACAGTTTTTTGCTGTGTTTTCATTATTAGAGACCTCACTGGTTCATCTCTTGAGTTTAGGAGCCTTTTTGAGCCTGAAAAATTCACGGAGGAGAAGTGACAAAACACTTGGAGAACTATTGATGAAGAGCTCTTCAAACAATTACTGGATGTTGAATATTAAAAATACATAAACACAGAATTTCATATTGTTTTAATCCAACATAGAGTGTTTCCTCAGTTTTCCCTTGCTTTCTTCGTTTTCCTGTTTCTCCTTCATGTCTGTCCCCTGACTCTTTGTCCTCTCTGATATGTCCTCTCCTGAGATTGTTGTCATTTATTTATTTATTTGGTTGTGTATTTATTTACTTACGTCACTGCTCCACAGTAGTGAGCGAGCCGTGAAAATGGAGCAGAGGTCTACTCAGAAAAAAAAAGATGGGGTGGGGGGTGTCTGTTGAAGAACTGAGGAAGGCGCGCTCCCGATGCCAGGGGTGGGGGTTGGGGGGGGGGGGGGGTCATCCAGAGCGCGCATGCTCCACACAGCAGGTGCCCCAGCTCCCGTTGAAGACGAAGAGGAGAAAAAGTAATCTGCATTGCTAATGAGCTGCTGAGCCTCCTCCCGCTCCGTTTTGGGGTTAGAAACCCTCTAATATGGCGACGTGTTTTCATCCGGATACAAACACAAAAGATATGAAGAGATGATAAAACAACAAGAAGCGGGATGATCAAATTCAGAAGATGTACCTTTAGCTTGATCCTTCCGCTAACATACTTCAGCTCTCTCTGGGAATATCAGCAGGACATTCCCTCTGTCCAATGTGTCCAAACATTTACGCACATGGCCATCCACAACACAGGCTGCACAGAGAGAGAGGGTCCGCGCTGATAGAGGATCAGAATCCCAACAACAACAGCAGAGACGCTCACTGAACCAAACAGGAGAAGCGCCAAAATATTCCCAACAAGCGGCCAAATGTAGGAGGCAGGAATTCTGCTCTATTTAAACCACCAGAGCGTGTTTTTGTCGGTTGACCTCCTTTTATATCAGAGCAGGATGTAATTCTCTCTGCTGGCCGCCATGTGCGTGCGCTTTGACGCGCTTCATAATAAAAAAATGACACCCCCCACGCCCCAACACACACACACACAGATCCACCTCATTCCACTGCTTTTCTCTGGTTTTACGCGCGCATCGTGGAATAGTCCCAGTTTTCTGTTTGTTATTGTTGTTTTTGTGTCTCATCAGACGCATAAACAACTTCACGCGCCTTGAGATTGCGCTCTTATTCTCCAGACTGCACACGCGCGTGCACGCACGTCTGATGAGGCACATTTAACGCGTACAGCGTTTCTGGAATAATGGGAATCTGAACAGCTCTACAGAAATATTCCCAAATATTCCCGATGAGAGCATGCACGTGACTCTGTTGCTCCACATCAAGGATAAGCGGAGCACAGACCCGCGCACGGAACCTCATGCAGTCAGCGCACCAGTCTGGAACCTAAAGGACCGGACCGTCTAGAACCTGTGGGATCAGACTCGATAAAAACCACGAACCTCCACCTCCTCTGCAAGCATCCAGCCCCGCAACCCTCAGCCTGCTCCCGCCGAGGGTCAATTGGACCGTTAGCGACTAAATAACCGCCCGCACGTCACAATTAAACGCTTCAACCTGCAGCCTGCTTCAGATTAAAAGCAGAGCGAACAAAAGGAGCGCTGCAGACAGTCATACAGGATGGATGATTAGATGGATGAATGGATGGATGAATGGATGGATGTACAGCAGCAAAGCATTGATGAGAGCATTGAGAGGATGAAGAAAAGAGAAAAAAACCAACCTCCTTCTGCTCGGTGCGTAAATCCGTTTCCAGGCGCGCAGAGAACGGTAATGAGCTTGTAGTGCTGGACGCAAAAAGACGCTGCTGGCGCTAAATCCTCCCACCGCCGCCACACCCCCCCCCCCCCTCCTCCTTCCCCTCTCTCTTCTCTCTCTCTCTTGCTCGCTCCCGTGCGCGTGCGTCTCTCTGTCTCCCTCAACCAATTGTGTGACTCGGAATTGGCGCGAGGCTCACACGGTTGGACGATGGCAGGTCCCCGAACACCTGCGCACGCGCCCCAGACGCCCTTCACTTCCCTCCGCTGGCATATGGTTGCCCCTAGCGACCATTAAGGCCACCACCCTGACCACCCCACCCCCACGTATTATCCCGGGTTTTGAGGAACGGGTGGGGGGTGTTAGGGGGCAGGGGTGAGGGGGTTAATTTCCAGAAGAAATGGAGGGATGCTGCCTGAACTTCTCCACAGAGGAGCATAGTGGGGGAGTGATGCTGGTGGGGGGAGATGGGTGAGAGACAAAGGCAAACAGAAGCAGTGAGGGAGTCTGAGCGCCAGCAGCTTACAAGTGTCCCTGTTGTGTCTGTGCTCCATGCAGGCTTTGTTCTTTCCTAATGTGTGAGTGCAGGCTGGAGAACAATGGGGCCAAAGCAAGGGGCAGGGGCAGAAAGAGTGGGGGTAAAACAAGGACTTCCATCTTTCTTCAGCTGGAGTTGGAAGAATCCAAAGAGCTGATTTTCTTTACTGTTCTGGTCCTATAAAACCCTCAATCTTCACTGGAAACAAACCTAGAGGAGAGCTGCAGTTTTCCATATATATTCAGCAGCCACATTTCAGTTTATACAAAATGGAGCAGGAAAGAAATCCCTTAGAACCCTGGTTCTCTTTTGTGATAAAATGATCACTGGAGATACCCGGGTTGCCTTTACTAGCGGTACTCAGAAACCCTGAAATTTCTTTTAAATGTCAGGGTTTCATCACTGTCAGCTGAACTGTGCAGAGCTAACCTCCACAAATGGACCTACAGGGTGAGTTGTCAGAATAGCTAAAGAACCTCCGGCAGAAACAGGAACGGGCCACGTTCCATTTAGACTTGAAGCCTGAACTTGGCTATGGGAATGACATCACATCCTACAAACCACACGTTTCAGCTGGACAGAGAGATCAGATAAATGCACTGCTACGTACAACCATCCATCTTTCCGTCCCTCCATCCATACATCCATTCAGTTCCCATAGAGTTATTCTTCCAGTGGAACATGGAAAACCTCTAAAAAGATGCCTCCTACTCTGCTACCAGAGTCGTCTTAGCTATATTTTGGACATTGGTAGCTTATTGATGAGGCGAAAGAGGACAGTAAAAGCTTTAAACTTGAAGAACGTTCCCTCCAGGGCTGCATCGTAAGGTGGAGCTAAAGTTTCAAGCTAAAATACTGAGATCATTAGCTGCAGAGTCACAGCAGAACATATGAACATTAGACTCCCTCAGTGTGTCGCAGAATCTGTCGTCTCGTGATGATGATCTGACATGACAGACAGCAGCCTCCCATTTCTCCTGCTTCATAATCTCTCCTCCACTCCTCTGCAGAGAGGAGAAAAATGCCAGAGGAAAACAAGAGATGACAATCAAAATTAAGACATCAGATTGATTCTTTATAAAATGTGTAGTGTGGATGAATGCAGGTTATGTGTATCTGCTGCTGTCTAGGAGACCACCCCCCATGAGGTTCTTCACAGGTGCTTCTAGTTACAGGTTGTTCCCACGCCGAGGAACCTGCCTGTCTCACAGGGAGAGGAAAGCAAATAAGAGCCAGTGGTCAGTGTCTACATGAACGACAGAATAAAGTCCTCGGCTGGCTAGTAAAACAAATCGGAACGAGGTGAGGGAGGATCAGGGGAATTTGAACGCTCTGTGACTCCTTGTATTACAGTTCAGAAAGGAGCGAGCTGCAGCTGTAATTCAGCCCCAGGAGTGCTGAGTCAGACTCATTTTTGCTCCCCATCACCAGTCGACTGTCTGAAAATCTCTCCATATGCTCGCCTAATGAAGCTCAGAGACCCTCCTGCACACAATCAGCTCCTTTCCTTCAGAGGACAATCAGTTAAGTCCCAGAGAACCCGGTGGGTTCCACACTGGAGAGCACCTGCTAGGGTCCGGTTCATTTTCAGGAAGGCTGCTTTGGATGCCACTGTGCTTGGTCGCGTGTTGAAAACTTTCACCTCCCCACCACAACAACCACCACCACCACCTCCAGTAACAGCATTCATTCTCAAGGTGGAAGGAACCTGTTGCTGCAGGGCTCAGAACATGATGCTGTGACCCAGCAGATAGAGGTGACTAATGCCTGTTTTACATACTCACATTCTCACCCCTGCAGCAGTTTTCAAAGGAATACATTTAAATTGGATTTTTCTCCTTAATGTTTGTCATTTCTCAACAGCCTTAGGAATATATTCCCAGCTGTATGAAACAACAGCACCTAAAGCTGCAATAATGAAAGGAAAAATAATATTCTGAAAACGTTTTAATGTGTTATTTGTGACTTTTTAATCATTCTCACTGAACTCTTTAGGTTACAGATCACTTCACATTAAACTGTTCCTGACTTTAAAACAGGTCTTAACAGAAATGTTTCAGAAATGAACCTCTGGCCACATCCATTTTGTCCCAAAGAGGAGAGTTTTTTTAAAACAGATTTTAAGGGTTTTTCACACATACAGTTTGTTCACTTTGTTCACTTTGATAGTGGAGTCCTATAAGTACATGGATGTTCACCTGAACCTAAACTGGACTGTAGTCACAACACTGATGCTTTTTACAGGAGGGGTCAGAGCAGACTCTATCTGCTGAGAAGACAGAGATCTTTTGGAGTGCAGGGGGCGCTCCTGAAGACCTTTCTTGACTCTGTGGTGGCATCAGCCAATTGCTATGGTGTAATGTGTTAGAGCAGCAGCTTATTTACAGCTGAGAAGAAGTAGTTAGAAAAGCTTATTAAGAGGTGCAGGTGGTGGGAGACAGAAAGACATTAGTAAAAATAACATTACTGTTGGACAATCTCTCTCACCCCATGTATGAAGCTGCTGCAGAACTGGAGAACTCCTTCTGTGACAGACTGCTGCATCCTAGGTGCATGAAGGAGTGTTATCACAGATCCTTCCTCCCAGGAGGACTTTATAACCAACAATGCTCCCGACAAGCCTAAGTGTTTACATAACTGCTGTTTGCAGTTTTTAAATTTTTTGTAAACAGTCTGTTGTGGTTTCTTCTGGAACATTTACAAGTGCACTTTTTGTTCAAGAATCCTTCATGAGGACTAGTAGATCAAGGCACGTGACGTTGCCTGGTACGGCAGAGCCAGGGTCCCACCCTGGAGCCAGGCCTGAGGTTGGGACTCGCCGGAGAGCGCCTGGTGGCCGGGTTGCTCCTCGCGGGACCCGGCTGGGCCAAGCCCGAACGAGAGACGTGAGGCCATCCCCCAGTGGGCCCACCACCTGCAGGAAGAACCGTGAGGGACCGGTGCAAAGAGGATTGGGCAGCGGATGAAGGTGGAGACCTTGACGGCCCGATCCCCTGATGCTTAGGCTGGCTCTAGGGATGTGGAATGTCACCTCGCTGGGGGGGAAGGAGCCTGAGCTTGTGCCGGAGGCCGAGAGATATCGACTAGAAATAGTCGGGCTCGCCTCCACGCACAGCGCGGGCTCTGGAACCCATCTCCTCGAGAAGGGCTGGACTCTCCTCCACTCTGGAGTGGGCCACAGGGAGAGGCGGCGGGCTGGTGTGGGTTTGCTTGTTGCCCCCAGCTCAGCCGTCTCGTGTTGGGGTTTACCCCAGTGGATGAAAGGGTCGCAGCCCTGCGCCTTCGGGTCGGGGACAGGTCTCTGACTATCATTTCGGCCTATGGGCCGAGTGGTAGTGCGTAGTACCCGGCATTCCTGGCATCCCTGTCGGGGGTGCTGGATAGTGCCCCTCCCGGGGACTCCATTATTCTGCTGGGGGACTTCAACGCCCACGTGGGAAACGACAGTGACACCTGAGGCGGATGACGGGTACCGTGAGGCCAAGAGTGCCGCGGCTCAGGCTGTGGCAGAGGCAAAAACTCGGGCCTGGGAGGCGTACGGTGAGGCCATGGAGAAGGACTACCGGCTGGCCTCAGGAGGGGGAAACAGTGCTTCGCCAACACTGTTTACAGTGGGGGTGGGAGGCTGCTGACCTCGACTGGGGACATTATCGGGCGGTGGAAGGAGTACTTCGAGGATCTCCTCAATCCTGCCATCACGCATTCCGTGGTGGAAACAGAGGCTGGGGACTTGGGGTTGGACTCTTTCATCACCCAGGCTGATGTCACCGAGGTGGTTAAAAAGCTCCGCGGTGGCAGGGCTTCGGGGGTGGATGACATCCGCCCTGAGTACCTCAAGTCTCTGGATGTTGTGGGGCTGTCATGGTTGACACGCCTCTTCAACGTTGCGTGGCGGTCAGGGACAGTGCCTCTGGACTGGCGGACTGGGGTGGTGGTCCCCCTTCATAAGAAGGGTGACCGGAGGGTCTGTTCCAACCACAGGGAGATCACACTCCTCAGCCTCCCTGGTAAGGCCTAAGTCAGGGTATTGGAGAGGAGAGTCTGGCTGATAGTCGAACCTCGGCTTCAGGAAGAGCAGTGTGGTTTTCGTCCCGGTCGTGGAACACTGGACCAGCTCTATACCCTCTACAGGGTACTTGAGGGTTCATGGGAGTTTGCCCAACTGGTCCACATGTGTTTTGTGGACCCGGAGAAAGCATTCGACTGTGTCCCTCATGATGCCCTTTGGGGGGTGCTCCAGGAGTATGGAATCGGGGGCCCTTTTTTAGGGGCCATCCGGTCCCTGTACGAGCGGAGCAGGAGTTTGGTCCGCATTGCCGGCACTAAGTCGGACCTGTTCCCGGTGCATGTTGGACTCCGGCAGGACTGGCCTTTGTCACCGGTCCTGTTCATAACTTTTATGGACATGATTTTTAGCCGCAGCCAAGGGCTGGAGGGGTCTGATTTGGGGACCAGTGGATTTCGTCTCTTCTTTTTGCAGATGATGTGGTCCTGCTGGACCCCTCTAACCAAGACCTACAGCATGCGCTGGAGGGACTATGTCTCTCGGCTGGCCTGGGAACGCCTTGGGCTCCCCCTGGAGGAGCTGGAGGAGGTGTCTGGGGAGAGGGACGTCTGGGCGTCTCTGCTGAGTCTGCTGCCCCCGCAACCCAGTGCTGGATAAGCGGAAGACGATGAGTACGAGTACGAGTACTTTTAAAAAAAAATTCAAATCAACCCTTCTCAGTCGCACATTTCATTAAATGCGAGTGTGCCATTTTCAATAACTGTACAGTAGCTATTTTTCTTATATAAATCTACGTAAAGTTTTTCCCTTTACTGTACAGTCTACTCTTACTTTTATATATTTTTTTTTTACATTAGTACCTGTATGCTTCCATTAGCCAGAATGGGATTACCACATTTAGGTGTTAAGTTTCAAAGATAAACACTAATAATTTCTGGTTAATGTAGACGTTTAGGGAAACCCGATGCGCCCCGTCCTCATAGCTCTGCTTCACCTGCATCATACAGGTAAGGAAATGTGAAACACTTACATGCTGTTTTAGCAGAGTTTCTGTTGAGTCTATGTCATTGTTGTCTTAGTTACATTGGACAAAAGTGTCAGAATTTGTCTGTTAGGCTTGTGTTTGTTTACCTTCTCGGCTCAGCCACATGGGTTTCCATTTATTTTGGTTTATTTAGATTCCTTCTGTTTAGTTTGGTTGCTTCCTGGGTTCTGGTGTTAGATGTGTTTAGTTATAGCCAGTGTACTGTGTCAGAAGAACAGAACTGCTTCCTATTCAAACAAAGTTTTAGTTAATGAAACAGCAAACATAAAAATGCAGAGAATATTTTTAGTATTTTTCTCAGAATATGAGACCAAGCAACACTTTTTGTTTTTTCTCTGAGAGCCTTCATGTTCTGCTTAGTGATTCCAACACGCTGAGAGAATCAATACAGAGCTTAGGTAGGGGAGTAAATAACGCTGGGCTCAAATTGAAACTTACTGAAGAGATACATTGTGTCTGAGAAAATGACCTGAGGGCAAAGAAAACCTCTGAGGTGTGCACGTATTTGTAATGAACTGAGTCTCTGGAGGTCGGATTTTTTAAGTCCGTCTGGCCTCTGGTACAGTGAATTGGAATTAAAAACTGGAAAACCTGGAAGTTTTCTGCCAAAAACAATAGGACTTTAGCTGCAGTAGATCCACCATAGAGTCAGAGATGTGTTAGTATTGAAATAAACACTGCAGAGCAACATGATGAAGAGCAGCAGACAGCTTTTCTGGCTTAAATCCTCATCAGAAAAGTAACAAGAATTATTTTTTATGTCAAAATTCCAGCCTTCTCCAGTCCCAGCTTTCCAATATTCAATATCTGTTAGGTCACACATTTTATTATTTAATTTTAGAAGGGTGTCCTTTCTTATACCATGGCCTTATATATCTTCGTCCTTAGGGTGAAATGGATGGATGGATGGATGGTCAGTTCTTCCAAACAGTTCTTCCAAATTTCAGCATTCTAGTCAGAAGTTTTGAGAACTTCTTTCAATTCTCCTCTGGTTTGTGACTATGCCTACTGGTTTCCCTGGTATCTTCTGTGTTTTCAGTTAAAACCCACAGCTGTATTGGTCCACAGCAAACATTCTCAGTTCGGTTCCAAATGAACTCTGGCGCTGTTGAGACTGAGGGAATTTACTTCAAACCAGGTCATGAAACTTGCTGAAAGGAAGATATTAACTTTAAATTGGACTGAACATGAGAATGAAACAGAACCAGTGGGTTTGAATATGAGCTACTGGTGCTCAGCTGACATGATGGTGGTTGCACCTGTTCCTTACAAGTTACATCCGGGAGGTGAAACTATAGGTTTCTGTGAAGCAAAGTTCAAGTAAACTTTTTATTTCAAGCCTTTATGTGTAATCTGGAGTCACCGAACTGGAGAATAGTTCACATGAACCTGTTCTAGAGACCCGTTGGATCTGGGAAGGTGGGACTCTGGGCTGGTGAGAATGACCAGACTGAGTAACCTGCTGTGAGGAAAGCACTTAAGGATTATAAACTTGATGTTCCAACCTTCTGGAAGCTGCTGATCCTTTTACACCTCATTTGATCTGTTTGAGAGTGACACTGGTGACATCTGTAATGTTCCTTTAAATACGTCCATGAACCAGTAACCTTTTCCTAACCCCAGCCACACCAGTGTGTTACTGTGGTTTTAAATGGAGCCGTGGAGTCCCATTAGGCTGGCGTGAAAGCAGAACAGTTCTCTGAAATCAGAATCCAATCATTTTTCAGTTGTCAATGTGGCTCTGTTTATTCATTCATGTTTATGGAGAATGGATTACCCCACTTTGATTTGCTACTGGTACACTAACAAACCCAGTTTGACCTTCCAATCCAAGCGGGGCCCTCCCATATTGGCCCTGAGGAGGAAAGCAGAATCTCTCTGGTTCTTCTGGCAGGAATCAGACTAATGAGTGTGTGCTGAGGGCTAATTAGACTCCACAGCTGTAATTGGCTGCAACACTACGCCTACACACACACAAACATGCACGCACATACAGGCCTTCAGGGAAAATCTGACAAACACGTGAACATAGTTTCATCTTTAATAGTCTCAGCGTTGTCCAACAGCTCCTTTAGTCCTTAAACATTCCTTTCAAAAGCACGCCAATGATTGCCTTCTTAATCTGCTCTGTCATCTCCTCCTTCTTCAGTTCATTTTGTCTCTGTCTAAGGTTGAAGTTACTATCTACTCACCAGGAGGGTTGATGTAAGATTAATTTCTGGCTTTTAAGGATCAATTTAAACTGTTTGTTTTCCAGTTTGGAGGGGTTATACAACGATCCTCAGCACTGACTTTCAAAAACAAGAACTGGCGGCACCAGACTGAGTTTACTGTGGATGATACAAGCAGACCCAAGGATTTACATCCACCCTCCATAATGTTTGTCTCTAAGCCAGCTGCACTTAAGCCACCCTTAAGGTTCTGGTATCATTGTGGCTGCATGTTTGGCCACTGTTTGTAGCAAACTGTGTCCAAGTTTCAAGCCACTGATTTCAGGAGAAGTTCAAGGATTTGGAGGTAGTCCTCCTTCATTGTTACATCCGTTTTGCACCACATCATAAAGCTACCACCACTGTGCTTGGCAGTTGCTACACCCTTTTTAATTGCAGATTTTGTTTGTGTGTGTGTGTGTGTGTGTGTGTGTGTCTCTGTCTGTCTGTCTGTCTGTCTGTCTGTCTGTCTGTCTGTCTGTCTGTCTGTCTGTCTGTCTGTCTGTCTGTCTGTCTGTCTGTCTGTCTGTCTGTCTGTCTGTCTGTCTGTCTGTCTGTCTGTCTGTCTGTCTGTCTGTCTGTCTGTCTGTCTGTCTGTCTGTCTGTCTGTCTGTCTGTCTGTCTGTCTGTCTGTCTGTCTGTCTGTCTGTCTGTCTGTCTGTCTGTCTGTCTGTCTGTCTGTCTGTCTGTCTGTCTGTCTGTCTGTCTGTCTGTCTGTCTGTCTGTCTGTCTGTCTGTCTGTCTGTCTGTCTGTCTGTCTGTCTGTCTGTCTGTCTGTCTGTCTGTCTGTCTGTCTGTCTGTCTGTCTGTCTGTCTGTCTGTCTGTCTGTCTGTCTGTCTGTCTGTCTGTCTGTCTGTCTGTCTGTCTGTCTGTCTGTCTGTCTGTCTGTCTGTCTGTCTGTCTGTCTGTCTGTCTGTCTGTCTGTCTGTCTGTCTGTCTGTCTGTCTGTCTGTCTGTCTGTCTGTCTGTCTGTCTGTCTGTCTGTCTGTCTGTCTGTCTGTCTGTCTGTCTGTCTGTCTGTCTGTCTGTCTGTCTGTCTGTCTGTCTGTCTGTCTGTCTGTCTGTCTGTCTGTCTGTCTGTCTGTCTGTCTGTCTGTCTGTCTGTCTGTCTGTCTGTCTGTCTGTCTGTCTGTCTGTCTGTCTGTCTGTCTGTCTGTCTGTCTGTCTGTCTGTCTGTCTGTCTGTCTGTCTGTCTGTCTGTCTGTCTGTCTGTCTGTCTGTCTGTCTGTCTGTCTGTCTGTCTGTCTGTCTGTCTGTCTGTCTGTCTGTCTGTCTGTCTGTCTGTCTGTCTGTCTGTCTGTCTGTCTGTCTGTCTGTCTGTCTGTCTGTCTGTCTGTCTGTCTGTCTGTCTGTCTGTCTGTCTGTCTGTCTGTCTGTCTGTCTGTCTGTCTGTCTGTCTGTCTGTCTGTCTGTCTGTCTGTCTGTCTGTCTGTCTGTCTGTCTGTCTGTCTGTCTGTCTGTCTGTCTGTCTGTCTGTCTGTCTGTCTGTCTGTCTGTCTGTCTGTCTGTCTGTCTGTCTGTCTGTCTGTCTGTCTGTCTGTCTGTCTGTCTGTCTGTCTGTCTGTCTGTCTGTCTGTCTGTCTGTCTGTCTGTCTGTCTGTCTGTCTGTCTGTCTGTCTGCCTATATGCCAAAGCAGATGAAGCAGAATGAGTGTTCCTTTGCCAGACTACGACACACAGTTCAATGTCGTTTGGATGTCACCAGACAGAGAGGTGTCTACAATAAGCTCTATGCCTCTGGTGACAGCAGTGTGTGTTTGTGTGCATGTGTGTGTGTGTGTGTGTGTGTGTGTGTGTGTGTGTGCGACAGGCAAAACTACAACAGACAGAAGGGATGACAGAGAGAGAGATGAAACAGAGAGTGTGTTGTGTGTGGTGTAAACGTGATGGGGTGAGGAGGACGTTGGGGTAATAAATGAGACAGAGTTCAGAGAAGGACAGAGTGGCTAGGAAACAGAAATGGCCACACCAGACAGACAGAAAGCTAATACCTCTGTTCATACAGGAAGTAGAAAGACTCTAACATATTAAACAGTTTGTCTAATTGGACCTAACCCAGTCAGTTTGTTCCAACGGATCATCTGACAGAAACCAATCTCCACTGCAGCCCACCAACTACCTGAAAACTACTCAACAACAACAATGTTTCCCACAATGAATGCACCAGTATCATCACACTTAAACACTTATTCAGCCTCTCCATGTTCCCTGTTTGGGTTAAGATGTGCTCGGATAATAGAGGTCATGAACCAGCCAGGGCTTCAGGAGACGTTCATAATTGTGTCATTCTCATGTTGTTCAGAATGTGAAGGAAAATAGTTTTGCTGTTGGTTGAATAAGCAGTTTGTCATCAGCTCAGTAAATGATGTTAGGCTGAACAATCCGCATTCAGGATCGTCTGGACAACAGAAACACAATGATGGCACTGACACTCAACACAATACAGGAGCTTCATGGAGACACAATGTTCGGATGTGTTGGAGGAACATCTGCTGGAACTGAAAAGGTGTAAATGTTGGACTCACATTGTCAGGAAATATTGGAAGATAAATGGTAATGGTCTCCTCCTGGATGAGCATGTAGCGACAGGGAGAAGAGAACCCCCCCTTTAACAGGAATAAACCTTCAGCAGAACCAGAACCAGGCTCAGTGTGAGCGGCCATCTGCCACGACTGACTGGGGGTTTGAGAGAACAGAGCAGAGACACAAAGAGAACAGTGTGTCTCTGCTCTGGCTCGTTAAATTATCGGCGTCTAAACTGTCAGCCCGGTAACATGTATAGCACGGTAAGGAGGGTGAGCCCGGTAATCTGTATAATGGTGCGTTCACACCAAACGCGATTTCTGCGAATTTGTTGCCTCATTTGTGTGCTTTTTCCCGCTTCACATTCCGCGTGAACTCCGCGTTGACATTTGGCAACAAGCGGCAACACTTCGGCGCATCATTAAATAGGAAGAGTTTCCATCTGCTGCTTGCTGGTTTCAACTGAACATGCTGGACATGGATTTCACGGATAATTACGGTGTTTTACTTGTGGAGAGCTGAAAAACGCCGCCGACGTCAACGTCCCTGGCTTCACCAGATTCTTCAGGGACGGGAACAGTTCGGAGAGTACCACCACCTACTCCAGGAGCTGCGTCTGGATGACGGTCGATTTCAGCGGTACTTCCGTCTATCCAGGACCCAGTTCGACTATCTGCCGCCCCGCGTTGGGAGACAAATCGGCCTCCGGGACGCCAACTACCGGCGACCGCAGTGAAGCCAGCCTGAAGCCGGACACCGGACACTCAAGCTCCGTGGAGCCAGCGGCATACAGCCTACGGCCGATCCGAGTCAGGCACCCAGATTTCGGCTAGCTGCTCTCTGTTGCTCCCTCTTCTGACGCGCGGTGGTTCACTTAGGGACCGTCAATAAGTTTCCGAACCAAACAATCGTGGAAAATCTGAGTGCCTGAATCGGATAAACTGTGAGCTAGATGCTGCTAACTCCGCGAAGCTAGAACATCCAACCTGATTGATTTAACTTTCCTAATTAATACTAACCTACATTTTCTTTAGTTTTGTTTGAACTTTTTTATGTATGGTCCTTTTGTTTTATTTTATTCATTTGTCTTGTAATAATAACCCTGACCTGACAAAAGGGAGATGATGCCAAAATTCACTAAGATTGCAAATATTACTAAGCTTAAAAAAACTGTATCAATACAGAATAAAGTAATAATGGAGTTTAACATGTATTATAAAGTCAGCTGCGCTTGTGGCAGCTGTCCAGTGCTGTGCTGGGCTGGGGGGGGCACGGGGGATGCGGTCAGGGACTGGGCGCTCTGTTGGTTCTGCTTTGTGGATCCAGGAGTGTTTGAGTGTGTTGGTTATGTGCGCAGCGTATTCTTGTTGTGGGTTTTGCACTGGGCTGGCTCGTCGGATCTTTTTTGTTGGTTATCTTGGTGCCAACTGCTGTCCGGTGATGGGTGGCTGTGCCTCCCTCACGTTTTAAATGCACTCTACATCAATACGCATCAACAACACATTGGAGTGGGTGGTGGTAGGCTTAAGGTCTTTCAACCCCTGTTCACTGTTAGCCATCTGGGGCTGGAGGGCAGGAGGAGGAGCGGGCCTTCTGGTTGGGGTCTGGGCTGGGGTTGTGCATCAGGTTTCAGGGTCAATTGGTGCCAAAGTTTCTGTTTTGGTTCTCTTGGGATCATTTGAATTTGTTTTAATTTTGGACTATTGGTTCTAATTTTGGTGGCCACTCTGGCGTCTGGATTGGTGACCCAGGCCGTCTCACTCCTGACGGCTGCCTGGCTGGGCCTAGGCCCGCTGGCTCTGTTGGGTCTCTGCTGGGGGGTGGTGTGCCATTGGGTCTCGGGTCTCTGGGCCCGGGGCTGAATCTGGTGATTGGTGTTGCTGCTGGTTCCATATGAGATGCTGTTTTAGATCCAAAACAGTGACGAGAACCATGAGCTCTCATTGTAGTTCTGCAACTAAGCAGTAAACTCCCATTATTCCTGCGGTGATGAAGCAGGAAGTGATAAGGCTGGATAGAGTCAGCATTTCCAGTCAGCTTGTGAATACATGAACAGATGGATTAACTCTGCTTTTTTAAAGCAGGACTGATACAATTATTAGATACCTCCAGGATGTGATATTACCGTAAAATGACCCAACAATACTGATGTTAAAAAAAATCAGTTTCAGTCAGAAGAAGAGTTCTGCTAATATTTGTCGGGTAATATTAGCATTAAACTGCTTGGCTTTATCTAAAGGGAAAAACAATATGTGTGAAAAACATCCCTTCAGTCTCTTTTGTCTCAGCAGGGACGCTGAACACGCTGTGAATTAAACAGCTCTTCCTTCATTTGATCCAATAATGTTTGACAATGAAACACTTGTTCCTAATATCAGTTTATATTGCATAACAGCAGCCAAATAAAAAGCCTGATTGGTCTGGTACTCCTGCTTGGTTGAGCTGCTGTTTGTCTCCTTGCTTGTTAACAAGACAGAACTCAACATCAAATTTAATGAGACTTGTTCAAAAAATGGAGCAAATAGAAAGAAGAAAGCTTGCTTAGGATTTAAATTATGTCATTTTAATAAAGTCAAAGCAAAACATGGATTTAATTCTGTTTGACCTTTTATTCAGTGACTGCTGGAGCACCCACCCCTTGGATAGAGATTATATTATATTATATTATATATAGGAAATCGTAAAATACTGCGTTACAAGAGAGAACGCTCAGAGAATTGGTGTAATGCCTAAGGATCTGTTGAATTACAATAAATGATCAACTAAAGGATGGTGGATCTCTGCTCTGTACAGGAAAACTGAACCTTCTTTTATTTTAATTTCTTTATTCTCTAAACTGCACGACAAGCTGTCATGGTCAGGTTTCAGAGCTGCACCATGGCTGAAGAAAAGGCTGGTAAGACCTTCAGGATCCAGAATATAGCCTGTGCCTGTCCATGTCTGCATGGGTGAGTAAGCATGTGTGCCTGAACTCGTGAGTAAGCTCCTGCATATGTCAGGGGTCGGGGAAGTTGTGTGTGGACCACATCAAGCTCTCAGCGCTTCATGTCACACTCATTTCCCGCTCGTCCATCCAAGCTGGCTGATTTTCCAACCTGATGTGTGCATTTGCAGCAACATGCAGCTGGGACTGCCAATGAGGACAGCGGTCAGAATGGCCGTCAGCAGCGTCCAGGTGTGTGATTGGCTGACACTGGGGGAAGTGAGGGGGGCTATAGGTGGAGTAGTTTAGCTGGGATTAACTTCGATATCTAATCAATGTTGACTCGTATAATAACAGAGGGTTAGAGACAGAGATGGGGAGAGTGAAGGAGGGGAGAAGGACTCGTGGGAGGAGTGATGGTGGAAGACACATAAGGAGGGAAAGCATCTGTATAATGAAAAATGGTTAATGTGGAAGAGAGAATAAATCAGGCTTGAAGGGAAATAAAAGAGAATAAAAATGGAAGGAAGGATGATGAAGGCGAAGGCGTGAAAAGAGATAATGAGAAGCATAAAGGGATAGTTAGGGCTGTAGAGGAAGACAAGGAGATGGGTGAGAGATGAATGAGTTTTCCACTAAAGTGGATGAGGAAAGAAAAATGGGATCAGGAGGAAGGAGAGATGAAGGAGAGCTGCTTGGAAGAAAAATGGGAGGACAGAGTGATGAAGGAGGAAGCTTGGTGGAGATAGAGAAGCCTGATGTTGTTTCAGCAGCATCACAGAGCTTAGGAACATGACTTCCTGCCAACGTGCATCTTCATGGCAGCTGATGGATGAAGCTTAATATTTTGTCAGGACATGATGGATGACCCGGATATCAGCTGGAAGACATTCCACCACCAGGATGTCCAGCATGCAAAGATCGGAAGTTTGTTTCCAACATCTGCATTCTTCTGGAAGCTGAGCAGAAACATTTTTTATTTACTTCTCTGTCTGCGTTGCAGCTTGTAGAAGTGATCATACGAGTTGGATGAAGACTGAAATGATCCATGCAAGCAGTTTGAATCAGACGGTTCTGGGCTCAACCTTAGACAGAACGTACATTCATAGCACCACAGTGGAACCGGATCTTAAAGTTCATTTTTCTGAAACTAGAAAATCCAACCTTCACAATGGGTCGCAGAGGCCACAAAATGTTTTGGTGCTGTCCCAGAAGGTTCTGAATGGGGACTCCAAACCTGGAACTGCAGGTATTTAATGCAGTGGAGAACAAAGATGAGATGACTGTATGTTGTAAGACCACAAAGTCAACAGAAAGTCAGGGAAACTGGAGGTGAACAGCAGTGTAAAGTAAAACAAAATCATTTTTCTACATGAAGTTGAATAATTGAAATTCTTATCATGTTTTTTGAAATTTTTGTTGTGTAAAAATCTAAACGTAAATTTGATCGTTTTACATTTTGCTTTGATTCATCATCATCACTTCCATCTAATATGGCTTACAAATCATGTGTGTGGCAGTGAAGTGGAGGCGGTAAAAATGACAGGAAGTACGAAAAGAATGGAGGAAGAGAAAGAGGAGTAAAAAAAGAGGAAGGATTGTAGTAGGAGGAGCTTATCTCCTTTCAGTGCCTGTGCAGTGAGGCATGTCAGCGTCCTCCATCACCCCTGCCCAAAAAACATCCTACAACCCCCCTCCCACCCGCATCTCCAAGGATTACAGGCTGTGTGTGTGTGTGTGTGTGTGTGTGTGTGTGTGTGTGTGTGTGTGTGTGTGTGTGTGTGTGTGTGTGTGTGTGTGTGTGTGTGTGTTATAGGGTCACCATTTCTCTAACATATGCCACATTGCGAGGACCCACTGCTCCCTTTGGAGTGGAGAAAAGCAGAGAAGTGCTGTTATTGGGTTAGGGGTGAGGTCTAGGACTAAGATGTGAATTGAGTTTAGGTTAGGGTCAGGGTTAGGCCATAGCTGAGTATTGTGTGCCCTCCCATGTCTGAAACTAAAAACCACCAAAACACAAAATTAGACTCACTGTAGTCACAGAGGAGAGGAATAAGAACAGCAGCGTCCTCCCGCCCAAAAGACAGGATGTGAAATAATTTATTTTCAGTTTCCGGCCCAATCAGGATAAAATCTGTTTGAACCCAGTTCCACTGTGATTAATTCATTTGATACATACGGGAGAGCTTCGACCAGATCCCGGGGGATGTTGGAGACATAGAGTCCGAGTGGACCATGTTCTCCACATCTATTGTTGATGCTGTTGCCCGTAGCTGTGGCCGTAAGGTCTGCGGTGCCTGTCGCGGCGGCAATCCCAGAACCCGGTGGAGGACACCGGCAGTAAGGGATGCTGTTAAGCTAAAGGAGTCCTATCGGCTGTGGTTGGCTTGTGGGACTCCTGAGGCGGCTGACGGGTACCGTGAGGCCAAGCGTGCTGCGGCCCGGGCTGTGGCAGAAGCAAAAACTCGGACCTGGGAGGAGTTCGGTGAGGCCATGGAGAAGGACTATCGGTTGGCCTCGAAGCGATTCTGGCAAACTGTCCGTCGCCTCAGGAGGGGGAAGCAGTTATACGCCAACACTGTTTATAGTGGGGGCGGGAGACTGCTGACCTCGACTGAGGACATTATCAGGCGGTGGAAGGAGTACTTCGAGGATCTCCTCAATCCTGCCATCACGCATTCCGTGGTGGAAACAGAGGCTGGGGACTCGGGGTTGAACTCTTTCATCACCCAGGCAGAAGTCACCAAGGTGGTTAAAAAGCTCCGCGGTGGCAAGGCTTCGGGGGTGGGTGAGATCCGCCCTGAGTACCTCAAGTCTCTGGATGTTGTAGGGCTATCATGGTTGACACGTCTCTTCAACATTGCGTGGCGGTCGGGGACAGTGCCTCTGGACTGGCAGACTGGGGTGGTGGTCCCCCTTCATAAGAAGGGTGACCGGAGGGTGTGTTCCAACTACAGGGGGATCACACTCCTCAGCCTCCCTGGTAAGGCCTACGCCAGGGTATTGGAGAGGAGAGTCCGACCGATAGTCGAACCTCGGCTTCAGGAGGAGCAGTGTGGTTTTTGTCCCGGCCGTGAAACACTGGACCAGCTCTATACCCTCTACAGGGTACTCGAGGGTTCATGGGAGTTTGCCCAACCGGTCCACATGTGTTTTGTGGACCTGGAGAAGGCATTCGACTGTGTCCCTCGTGATGCCCTGTGGGGGGTGCTCCAGGAGTATGGAATCGGGGGCCCTTTACTAGGGGCAATCCGGTCCCTGTACAAGCGGAGCAGGAGTTTGGTCCGCATTGCCGGCACTAAGTCGGACCTGTTCCCAGTGCATGTTGGACTCCGGCAGGGCTGCCCTTTGTCACCGGTCCTGTTCATAACTTTTATGGACAGGATTTCTAGACGCAGCCAAGGGCCAGAGGGGGTCGGGTTTGGGGACCAGTGGATTTCGTCTCTTCTTTTTGCAGATGACGTGGTCCTACTGGCCCCCTCTAGCCAAGACCTACAGCATGCGCTGTGGCGGTTCGCAGCCGAGTGTGAAGCGGCTGGGATGAGGATCAGCTCCTCCAAGTACGAGGCCATGGTACTCGACCGGAAAAGGGTGGCTTGTCCTCTTCAGGTTGGAGGGGAGTTCCTGCCTCAAGTGGAGGAGTTTAAGTATCTCGGGGTCTTGTTCACGAGTGAGGGAAGAATGGAGCGGGAGATCGACAGACGGATCGGTGCGGCTGCCACAGTAATGGGGGCGCTGTGCCGGTCCGTTGTGGTGAAGAGAGAGCTGAGCCGAAAAGCAAAGCTCTCGATTTACCGGTCGGTCTACGTTCCTACCCTCACCTATGGCCATGAGCTTTGGGTCATGACCGATAGAACGAGATCCCGGATACAAGCGGCTGAAATGAGCTTCCTCCGTAGGGTGGCCGGGCACTCCATTAGAGATAGGGTGAGTAGCTCGGCCATCCGGGAGGGGCTCGGAGTAGAGCCGCTGCTCTTCCACATCGAGAGGAGCCAGTTGAGGTGGCTCGGGCATCTATACCGGATGCCTCCTGGATGCCTTCCTCGGGAGGTGTTCCAGGCACGTCCCACTGGGAGGAGGCCCAGGGGACGGCCCAGGACACGCTGGAGGGACTATGTCTCTCGGCTGGCCTGGGAACGCCTTGGGCTCCCCCTGGAGGAACTGGAGGAGGTGTCTGGAGAGAGGGACGTCTGGGCGTCTCTGTTGAGTCTGCTGCCCCCGCGACCCGGTCCCGGATAAGCGGAAGACGACGAGTACGAGTACGAGTACATTTTATATAATAAATGAACTGTTGTGAACCCAAGGAGTCAAATTCAGGAAACTCTTCCAACATTTTTGTGTATTTTTGTCCAAAGAAAAAGATGTTGACGCTGGCTAAGCAGTCGTTACAATGAACAAATGTATGACAGGGAAATGGAAGTAGCTGAAAACTTACATGAGGAACTATGGCTTTCTGCTAAAAAGTAACCAGTGTAGGATTATTTTATCAGAAACGGATCAGGAGGGTTTTTATGTTGTTATTTGAACATATTAGGGGGTGTATGAGCTCAAAACCAGGAAGATTGAGCTGACTGAGCAGCTGAGCACCTGGGCTTTGAGAACCTCACCACAAAGACCACAAACAGGATCACACCTAAAAGACATCACCGACCCCCTCCTGGACCCCCTGCAGTTTGCCTACAGAACCAACAGGTCTGTAGATGATGCAGTCAACCTAGCCCTTCACTTCATCCTCCGGCACCTGGACTCCACAGGAACCTATGCCAGGATCCTGTTTGTGGATTTCAGCTCTGCCTTCAACACCATCGTCCCAGTTCTGCTACAGGAGAAGCTCTCCCAGCTGAGTGTGCCCGACTCCACCTGCAGGTGGATCACTGACTTCCTGTCTGACAGGAAGCAGCGCGTGAGGCTGGGGAAGCACGTCTCTGATTCCCTGACCATCAGCACCGGTTCCCCCCAAGGATGTGTTCTCTCTCCTCTGCTCTTCTCCCTGTACACCAACAGCTGCACCTCCAGTCACCAGTCTGTCAAGCTTCTGAAGTTTGCGGACGACACCACCCTGATCGGACTCATCTCTGATGGTGACGAGTCCGCGTATAGATGGGAGGTGGACCATCTGTTGGACTGGTGCAGCCAGAACAACCTTGAGCTCAACGCTCTAAAGACAGTGGAGATAGTTGTGGACTTCAGGCAGAACCCAGCCCCACCTGCCCCCATCACCCTCTGTGACTCCACAATTGACACTGTGGAATCTTTCCGCTTCCTGGGAACCATCATCTCCCAGGATCTCAAGTGGGAGCCAAACATCAGGTCCCTCATCAAGAAAGCCCAGCAGAGGATGTTCTTCCTGCGGCAGCTGAAGAAATTCAACCTGCCAAAGACTATGATGGTGCACTTCTACACAGCCATCATTGAGTCCATCCTCACCTCCTCCATCACCATCTGGTACGCCGCTGCTACAGCCAAGGATAAGGGCAGGCTGCAGCGTGTCATTCGGTCTGCTGAGAAGGTGATTGGCTGCAGTCTACTGTCGCTCCAGGAACTGTACACCTCCAGGACCCTGAAGCGGGCAGGGAAGATTCTGGCTGATCCCTCCCACCCCGGACTTTGAGACTCTCCCCTCTGGCAGGAGGCTGCGGTCCATCCGGACCAAAACCTCACGCCACAAGAACAGTTTTTTCCCATCTGCCACCAGCCTGGTTAACAAAGCCCGGAAACCACACTGACACTCTCCCTTTCCCCCACACCCCCCCTTTTTTTGCTGACAGGACACCTGTAACCTGTAACTCTATGCGTTACATTAACGCTCAGCATGGACTCCTGCTTTACTTGCACTGCTTTACTTGCACAATGATCACCTGCACTGTTGTATTGCTCTTGCATCTTATACTGCTCTATATTTACTCTCACTCACTTAAAACTGTGCACATATATTTATATTATATTGTAGATATGTTTATACTGTTTAATTTGTATTGTATTGCACAGACTACGCCAAAACAAATTCCTTGTATGTCCAAAAACGTACTTGGCAATAAAGCTTTTCTGATTCTGATTCTGATTCTGAATAGAATAGAATAGAATAGAAAAGTATTTATTACCATTATAATGACAAATGTAGAGAATAACTGAATTATATATATTTGTTTGTGTAGATTTTGTATTATACCTCTTTTTCCTCTATATAAATAAAGTCATCATTTAAATTATGCATGTTACAATTTCTCAGGTTCTCTTTGTCTGATAATTTGTCTGATAAATTAGTTTCATGATCTGAAACATTTAGCTGGGACATAAAACAAATCTGGGCGATCAGCAGCATGGACAGGACCTCAGAAGCTCCTTCAGATTTAAAGGCTCAATTACTCTGAAGTTTCTATCAATAACGCCTCTGAATTCGACTGAATCAGGAAGGGATAAACGAGGAGAAGTACTAAAGAGAGTGCGAGACGGAAGACAAGGTATGAGGCTGAATGAGGGCAGGA
The DNA here is from genome assembly GCF_021462225.1 of Girardinichthys multiradiatus. NCBI lineage: Eukaryota > Metazoa > Chordata > Actinopteri > Cyprinodontiformes > Goodeidae > Girardinichthys > Girardinichthys multiradiatus. Next base: position 49,037,004 of record NC_061810.1, read on the forward strand.
GAAGAAGAAGAAAAAGAAGAGAGAGGTGGACACTCATAACATCATGAAGTCTAACAGTCTCTTTCCTCGGTCTCTTCGAGTAACTACTCTCTGCACGGCACATTAATCTGGGTAATTAGGTTTATCTCCTCTTCTTCCTCCGCTACCTCTTTTTATCTTGCTCTCTCATTCCTCTGTATTTTCTTCATCTCCCTAAACTCCCTCCAGGTTCTCAGCACTGTTCACCTAAGCTTTCCTTTCCTTTTCTCTAAACTAGAGCTTCCTTAGCAGTAAATGTGTCACCGACCGACTGTGGACAGTACCAGAGAAGAATTATTTAGGCTGGACAGAACCAGGGAAGAATGATCTGTTCACTGCTGACATCTACATGGTGATCTTCAGCCTGTAGTAGGCCACCATCATGTTACAGCGCTGATTCCATCCATCCTGAAGCTAATCTGTAAAAATCTGAGGTTTTATCCAACTAATCTGTATTTTTGCACTAAAAGTACATGTTGTATTTATTGTTGATTTTACAGTATAAGGCAAAAACCCAGTCATGAAACAATGAGGGTCCTCTCAGAGCTTCCAGGTTTCTGATATTTTTATAAAGTAGAGGACAACAGAAGAAAATCCTGTCCTCTTCACTTTAATGCTTCTTTTATCTTGTAGTCTGTGCCCTTACGTTTACCAAAACCATTTTCTGGTATTTTGTTAGAACCTGATTGTACTGAAAAGCTTTGGGCTCAGAAATGATCTGGTTCTGTCATGATTGAAAGACTTTGTGAATATTTTGTGGTTTTGTTTCAGTTTTCCCTCTGTTAAAGGTGTAGTTTGGGATTTTGTGAGGTTTGTGAGAAAATAATCAGTAATACTTCCATTTCCATTTACTGCGTCCCTCTGTATACGTTAGTTCCTGCATTATTTTGGTGGTCGGTCTTCTTTCGTGTTCTTTTTACTTCCTTTTTTCCTGCCGCTGCTGTTTCTGAGTTTTGGATTTTGGATCATGCACGTGTTGGGTTACATTCTGCTTCCCTTCAGTTTCCCTCCAGTGATCTCCCTCTCCAGCTTGGAAGCCTCTCAGTCCAGTCCCTCCTGAGTCAGATCCTCCTGGTCTTTCCCGTCTCCCCATTCCCTCCTGTTACTTGTACTCTTTGTGTTGTCCCAAGTGTTTGTAGATTTTCTTTTTGTTCTGATTCCTTGGAAGTTTGGACTTGTTTATGAAGACTTCTGTCCCTCATATTGCCTGCCTGCCAATAGTTTCCTGCTGCTGGTGCAAAGCTATTTTCTTTCTGATTGTTTGGAACATCTGCAGAAGAAAACCTGAGAGCTACCATGAGTTCTGTGTGGTGCCATGAGTGAAGAATCCTGATCCAATCCATGTGTAAGGTTGGTTCTGCTCCAAAGAAATGGGCTTCCTCCCAGTTCTGCCAAGCAATGCTGCAATGCACAAACGTTGGGATCAAAACCTTTACAAAGAGTACTTCTTCAATCAATCCAGGAGCTGTTTGGTGATTCTCTGTGGATCTTCCAGCATGATTGACCACCAGGTCACAAGGTTAAAGTGATAATGAAGTGGTTTAAAGATCCAAACACTGTGGTTGGACCGGTGGTCATGAAACTACCCAGACCCAATAGCCACTGAGAACCAGTGGTCAGGTGGAAAAACAGAGGCTGAAAAACCGGGATCAACTTCAAGAATGGGTAACCATCAGTGATGTCCAGCTTGTCAGAGAATTACAGAAGATATGAAGAAGAAGAAGGATCAACACATAGATTTGATTTACTGAAAGAGGAAATTCACAGAAGCTAATGAAATATTTGAACAGTTCCTGAAACCACAGAAACAACCGTGTAAACAACTAACTGATGTAAAACCTGAAGAAAATCAGACCTGTTTGGGAAACTTTCATGGTGAACCTTTCATGGTGAACATCAGAGTTTGGAAATGACTGATCTTTAATCTTTAGTTTGTGTGTTTGTCCTTTAAGGTCCATCCATCACATCACTACCTCAGAAGCTCAGTAATGTCAGTTGGTGGGGTTTGTTTGAAGATACCAACTTGACAGTTTTTACTCCCCATCAGAGGAAAGTCTGATTTATCTTCTTTTTTGGGCAGAAAAGGATCTGTGGGCAGCTGACATGGTGTCACTAACTGTCTGAGTTTGTCTTTTCCAGTGCTCATCTGTCCCTCTCAGGCTCCTGCCCTCTTCTGGATCTCTTCATCGCCTTCCCATGATGCTGATTCATAGCAGCACTGCAGGCGCTGACAGGAAAGCCCTGCAGCGCTCAGACACGGGTCCTGCTGTCCACTCAGTCTCTGTTTGTGTTTGTGGGGGTTATCTGTGCTGACCGGTACTGTCTGCCTTTTTTCACCTCTCTGGGTCACATCCCAGTCTGTAAAGCTCAACAGAAGGTCAAACGACAGAAACACACAGAGAACCAGAATAGACTGCTGGGTCATCCCCCACAAATACAAGAATATATAGCAAGGATACACTACTAAGCTAATGGAAACTACAGAAACATACATTAAGATTACAGTATGTAAATAACGAGTAAACTACAGCAGGAGAAATAAAGTTAAGAAAGGCTATGATAAAAAAAATCTAAGATAATCTAATATAAGGCAATGTAAACGAAATTAAGCAAAATTGAATCAGAATCAGAATCAGAATCAGAAAAGCTTTATTGCCAAGTACGTTTTTGGACATACAAGGAATTTGTTTTGGCGTAGTCGGTGCAATACAGTACAAATTAAACAGTACAAACATATCTACAATATAATATAAATATAAGTGCACAGTTTTAAGTGAGTGAGAGTAAATATAGAGCAGTATAAGATGCAAGAGCAATACAACAGTGCAGGTGATCATTGTGCAAGTAAAGCAGTGCAAGTAAAGCAGGAGTCCAAGCTGAGCGTTAATGTAACGCATAGAGTTACAGGTTACAGGTGTCCTGTCAGCAAAAAAAGGGGGGGTGTGGGGGAAAGGGGGAATGTCAGGGTGGTTTCTGGGCTTTGTTAACCAGGCTGGTGGCAGATGGGAAAAAACTGTTCTTGTGGCGTGAGGTTTTGGTCCGGATGGACCGCAGCCTCCTGCCAGAGGGGAGAGTCTCAAAGAGTCTGTGACCGGGGTGGGAGGGATCAGCCAGAATCTTCCCTGCCCGCTTCAGGGTCCTGGAGGTGTACAGTTCCTGGAGCGACAGTAGACTGCAGCCAATCACCTTCTCAGCAGACCGAATGACACGCTGCAGCCTGCCCTTATCCTTGGCTGTAGCAGCGGCGTACCAGATGGTGATGGAGGAGGTGAGGATGGACTCAATGATGGCTGTGTAGAAGTGCACCATCATAGTCTTTGGCAGGTTGAATTTCTTCAGCTGCCGCAGGAAGAACATCCTCTGCTGGGCTTTCTTGATGAGGGACCTGATGTTTGGCTCCCACTTGAGATCCTGGGAGATGATGGTTCCCAGGAAGCGGAAAGATTCCACAGTGTCAATTGTGGAGTCACAGAGGGTGATGGGGGCAGGTGGGGCTGGGTTCTGCCTGAAGTTCACAACCATCTCCACTGTCTTTAGAGCGTTGAGCTCAAGGCTGTTCTGGCTGCACCAGTCCAACAGATGGTCCACTTCCCATCTGTACGCGGACTCGTCACCATCAGAGATGAGTCCGATCAGGGTGGTGTCGTCCGCAAACTTCAGAAGCTTGACAGACTGGTGACTGGAGGTGCAGCTGTTGGTGTACAGGGAGAAGAGCAGAGGAGAGAGAACACAGCCTTGGGGGGAACCGGTGCTGATGGTCAGGGAGTCAGAGACGTGCTTCCCCAGCCTCACGCGCTGCTTCCTGTCAGACAGGAAGTCAGTGATCCACCTGCAGGTGGAGTCGGGCACACTCAGCTGGGAGAGCTTCTCCTGGAGCAGAGCTGGGACGATGGTGTTGAAGGCAGAGCTGAAATCCACAAACAGGATCCTGGCATAGGTTCCTGTGGAGTCCAGGTGCCGGAGGATGAAGTGAAGGGCTAGGTTGACTGCATCATCTACAGACCTGTTGGCTCTGTAGGCAAACTGCAGGGGGTCCAGGAGGGGGTCGGTGATGTCTTTTAGGTGTGAGAGCACAAGGCGCTCAAAGGACTTCATCACCACAGAGGTCAGGGCGACGGGTCTGAAGTCATTAAGCCCTGTGGTCCTTGGCTTCTTGGGAACAGGGACGATGGTGGAGGACTTGAAGCAGGCTGGCACATGACATGTCTCCAGTGAGGTGTTAAAAATGTCTGTGAAGACTGGAGACAGCTGATCAGCGCAGTGCTTCAGGCTGGCTGGTGAGACAGAATCCGGACCAGCAGCTTTCCGGGGGTTCTGTCTCCTGAAGAGTTTGTTGACGTCCCTCTCCTGGATGGAAAGAGCCGTCCTCGGCGTGGGTAGGGGGCTGGTGGGGGTTGGAGGTGCCAAGGCCCCTCTTGAGGTTGGGGAGGTGGGGGTGGTGGATTGTGGCTGCAGCTGTTGGGGGGCGTCGTGGGAGATGGTTGCAGGACTGTCCCTTTGTCTTTCAAAGCGGCAGTAGAACTCGTTCAGGTCGTTGGCGAGGCGTCGGTCGTTGATGGAGTGGGGGGCTTTCGGCTTGTAGTTGGTGATTTGCTTGAGCCCTTTCCAGACAGACGCAGAGTCGTTGGCTGAGAACTGGATTTGGAGCTTCTCAGAGTACAGTCGTTTGGCCTCTTTCACTGCCTTGCCAAACTTGTACTTAGCCTCTCTGTATATGTCTTTGTCCCCACTCCTGAAGGCCTCTTCCTTATCCAGTCTTAACCTTCTGAGTTTAGCTGTGAACCAGGGTTTGTCGTTGTTGTAACTCACCCTGGTGCATGATGGTACACAGCTGTCCTCACAGAAGCTGATGTAGGAAGTCACAGCCTCTGTGTACTCGTCCAGACTGTTGGTAGTAGTCCTGAACAAATCCCAGTCTGTACAGCCTAAACACGCCTGGAGATTCTCCACAGCCTCACTGCTCCACTTCCTTGTCGTCCTCACAACAGGTCTGCAGAGCTTAAGTTTCTGCCTGTATGCAGGAATCAGGTGGACCATGATGTGGTCGGATTGGCCCAGTGCAGCACGTGGGACGGCGTGATAAGCGTCTCTGATGGTGGTGTAACAGTGATCCAGAATGTTGTCCTCTCTGGTCGGACATTTTATAAACTGTCTGTATTTGGGAAGTTCGTGGGTCAGATTACCTTTGTTAAAGTCACCAGCGACGATTACTAAGGAGTCCGGGTTGGTCCGCTCCACACTCAGTATCTGGTCGGCGAGCATGCGCTGTGCGACCTGCACGTTAGCTTGCGGCGGGATGTAAACACCGACCAGGATGAACGAAGCGAACTCACGGGGGGAATAGAAAGGCTTACAGTTTATGATGAAGGATTCCAGGTCTGGAGAACAGTGCTGCTGAATCACTGTCACGTCGTTGCACCAACCACTGTTGAGGTAGAAACAGATTCCTCCACCTTTCGCTTTGCCGGAGAGTTCCGTGTCTCTGTCCGCTCTGTAGAGCTGGAATCCTGCCAGCTGCAGCGCAGAGTCCGGTATTAATCCACACAGCCACGTCTCCGTGAAGCACAAAACTGCCGATGAATAAAAGTCCCTGTTTTTCCCCAACAACAGTTGTAGTTCCTCCATTTTGTTGGGAAGTGAGCGCACGTTAGAGAGAAATATTCCAGGTAACGGTGTTCGTAGTCCACGCTGGCGAAGACGTACCAGCACCCCAGCCCGTTTCCCTCTCTTCCGGCGTTTCACCGCATGAACAAAGGTGAGCGCACCTTTGACCAGAATGTCCAAATATTCCAGAGCAGTAGGTAGAAATGTTGGAAATAACTCCTCTGGTGTAGTAGCCCTGATGTTCATGAGTTCTTCTCTGGTGAGAGAGCTCCGGGTACCATCACAGAAGACCGTTTTAAAGCAAAAAACAAAACAAAACTACAAGAAGATAAACTACAATAATTTTAGCTAATATAAAAGCTCAGATAATGTAAAGGTGAAATAAATGTTGCAAAGCTAAGGTAAATTAAGTTATGCAAGACTGATATAAACTAAGATAAACTAATGTTAACTTAGGTATGGTAAATTACATTATCATAAATTCAAAAATATCAGACAAACAAGGCCAACAAAACAAAGGTCAGATAAAATGTGAACAAATGCAACATACACTAATCTAAGAAAGAAAGCTAAATTAAGGTAAATTACAAACCTTACATAAACAATGCTAAGATAAATACATCTAAACTGAGCTAATCAAGGCCGAGACCAACTAAGTTAAGCTAGAGTGAACCACAGGAAGGTAAACTAGGAGAAGCTGTTGGTCCTTTCTCCAAAAATGTTTCATTGCCCGGTAGTTTGCAACAAACAGATCTAATATGTGCAGTCTGACATAAATGAGCATTTACTTTTCTGCCAGATGATAAACGCTCTTTCAGAGACACGTTGGTAACATCTACAACTATCCGCCAACACCAGAATGATGATACATGCATCATTCTCCACAGCTTACATGGTCCTTCCAACAGTTCTCATCATTATTTAAAAATACTGTAACTGACATCAGGCCACAAGTAAGAGGTGTACATTCTGAAACCAAGGAGCGTTCTGGAGCATCATAGATGCTCTAGGATTGGATGATGTGTGGTTTAACACGCAGCACAATCCTCTTTTATCAGGGCTGTGAATGCAGCAAACATGCTGCAAACAGTGGACAACAATGAACTCAACACAGACGGACACAGGAGCTATTCAGCTTCTCTCTGCACGCAGTGGAAGCTCTCCGCCTGCTGCTCTGCTCCCTGCCCCTGCATAATCCCATTATGTGTAGCAATGACCTGTCAGCATCAATTTGTGTTGTCATGCCATCCCTCCCTCTATGGGCCAGCCAGAGCACTCTTAGCCAATGAGAAGCCTCCCTGCTGATTAGCGGGTGGTGATCTCGTTACGACGCCCTGCCTGCTTTGAGAAGATATGCTGAAAGGATGGAGTGATGATGGATGGGAGGGTGGATACACAGAAAACAAGAGGATTTTCAGGTGAAGGCACACCTGCTGGAGGCCCGGTTGGAGGAGTCTCCTTCTTAAACCGTGTCTTGCAGTGCATTGAACCCAATCTAGAACGAGACTTGCAACCTTATCTGCAATGACTTGACTTTTCAGTCACTGCTGGTGCTTAAAGTTGAGAAAAAAAGTCTTTAGTTTGTTCTCTGCAGTGAAAGGTAGCTAAAGTGGAGTGGACTAAAACTACCCATCCCATTAGCACATAGAACATGCTCAGTCCGGTTCATCTTTAGGATGAAGGACTCTGGTGCTTGAATCCCAGATTTGGACAGCTTAGTTCTGCAATATAAAGAAAGTTTAGAATCCCATTTAATCTAACCTGCATGTTGTTGGGCTCTGGAATAAAACTATAGTACCTGGAGAAAAAACCAACATAGACTGACTCCTAGCTTTGACTCTTGTTTGGATCCTTCCTACTGTTGGTGGATTTTTGCTAACATACACCTAAAGATTACCTGGATTATATTTACAATATTATGATTGATATGTAGGCTGCAGGTGGTGCAGTTGGTAGCATTGTTGCCTTGCAACAAGAAGGTCTGGGTTTGACTCCCGCCCGGGGGTCTTTCTGCATGGAGTTTGCATGTTCTCTCCGTGGGTTCTCACCAGGTACTCTGGCTTCCTCCCACAGTCCAAAAACATGACTGTTAGGTTAACTGGTCTCTCTAAAGTGCCCTTTGGTGAGAATGGTTGTTTGTCCTATATGTCTCTGTTGCCCTGCGATGGATTGGTGACCTGTCCAGGGTGAACCCTGCCTCTTGCCTCTAGACTGCTGGAGAAAGGCACCAGCTCCCCTGTGATCCATTATGGAATAGGCGGTAAAGAAGAAGAAGATGAATATTATAACTGAAATATCCTGATCAATGATCAGTAATAATATTAGCTTGTAGTTTTATTGTCCCCTCCTTGAACCGCCACCTTAACGTGGTGGAGGGGTTTGAGTGCTTGAATGATGCAAGAGGCTATGTTGTCTGGGGCTTAAATGCCCCTGGTAGGGTCTCTCATGGCAAACAGGCTCTAGGTGACAGGTCAGACAAAGAGCGGTTCAAGAACCCCTCATGACAACTACAAAATTGAGGCACGTGACGTCGCCCGGTACGGCGGAGCCGGGATCCCACCCTGGAGCCAGGCCTGGAGTCGGGACTCGTCAGAGAGCGCCTGGTGGCCGGGTTGCTCCTCGCGGGACCCGGACAGGCCAAGCCCGAACGAGAGACGCGAGACCATCCCCCAGTGGGCCCACCACCTGCAGGGGGAACAGTGAGGGACCGGTGCAAAGAGGATTGCGCGGCGGACGAAGGTGGAGACCTCGGCAGCCCGATCCCCGGATGTTTAGGCTGGCTCTAGGGACGTGGAATGTCACCTCGCTGGGGGGGAAGGAGCCTGAGCTTGTGCGGGAGGTCGAGAGATATCGACTAGAAATAGTCGGGCTCGCCTCCACACACAGCGTGGGCTCTGGAACCCATCTCCTCGAGAGGGGCTGGACTCTCTTCTACTCTGGAGTGGCCCACGGGGAGAGGCGGCGGGCTGGTGTGGGTTTGCTTATTGCCCCCCAGCTCAGCCATCTCGTGTTGGGGTTTACCGCAGTGGATGAGAGGGTCGTTGCGCCTTCGGGTTTGGGATAGGTCTCTGACTGTCGTCTTGTCCTACGGGCCGAGCGGTAGTGCGGAGTACCCGGCCTTCTTGGTGTCCCTGTCGGGGGTGCTGGATGTATTCAACTCTCACCTCCGGGAGAGCTTTGACCAGATTCCGAGGGATGTTGGAGACATAGAGTCCGAGTGGACCATGTTCTCCGCATTTATTGTCGATGCTGCTGCCCGTAGCTGTGGCCGAAAGGTCTGCGGTGCCTGTCGCAGCGGCAATCCCCGAATCCGGTGGTGGACACCGGCAGTAAGGGACGCTGTCAAGCTGAAGAAGGAGTCCTAGGCGGCTGACGGGTACCGTGGGGCCAAGCGTGCCGCGGCCCGGGCGGTGGCAGAGGAAAAAACTCGGGCCTGGGAGGAGTTTGTGAGGCCATGGAGGACTACCGGTTGGCCCCGAAACGATTCTGGCAAACCATCCGGCGCCTCAGGATGGGGAAGCAGTGCTTCACCAACATTGTTTACAGTGGGGGTGGGGAGCTGCTGACCTCGACTGGGGACATTATCGGCCGGTGGAAGGAGTACTTCGAGGATCTCCTCAATCCTGCCATCACGCATTCCCTGGTGGAAACAGAGGCTGGGGACTCGGGGTTGGACTCTTTCATCACCCAGGCTGAAGTCACAGAGGTGGTTAAAAAGCTCCACAGTGGCAAGGCTTCGGGGGTGGATGAGATCCGCCCTGAGTACCTCAAGTCTCTGGATGTTGTGGGGCTGTCATGGTTGACACGCCTCTTCAACATTGCGTGGCGGACGGGGACAGTGCCTTTGGATTGGCAGACTGGGGTGGTGGTCCCCCTACAAAAGAAGGGTGACTGGAGGGTGTGTTCCAACTACAGGGGGATCACACTCCTCAGCCTCCCTGGTAAGGCCTACGCCAGGGTATTGGAGAGGAGAGTCCGGCCGATAGTAAGGAGGAGCAGTGTGGTTTTCGTCCCGGCCGTGGACCACTGGACCAGCTCTATACCCTCTACAGGGTACTCGAGGGTTCATGGGAGTTTGCCCAACCGGTCCACATGTGTTTTGTGGACCTGGAGAAAGCATTCGAGAAAGCATTCGACGGCACTAAGTCAGACCTGTTCCAGGTGCATGTTGGACTCCGGCAGGGCTGCCCTTTGTCACCGGTCCTGTTCATAACTTTTATGGACAGGATTTCTAGGTGCAGCCAAGGGCCAGAGGGGGTCTGGTTTGGGGACCAGAGGATTTCGTCTCTTCTTTTTGCAGATGACGTGGTCCTGCTGACCCCCTCTAGCCAAGACCTACATCATGCACTGGGGCAGTTCGCAGCCGAGTGTGAAGCGGCTGGAATGAAGATCAGCTCCTCCAAGTCCGAGGCCATGGTTCTCGACCGGAAAAGGGTGGCTTGTCCTCTTCAGGTTGGAGGGGAGTTCCTGCCTCAAGTGGAGGAGTTTAAGTATCTCTGGGTCTTGTTCACGAGTGAGGGAAGAATGGAGCGGGAGATTGACAGACGGATCGGTGCGGCTGCCACAGTAATGGGGGCGCTGTGCCGGTCCGTTGTGGTGAAGAGAGAGCTGAACCGAAAAGCAAAGCTCTCAATTTACCGGTCGGTCTACGTTCCTACCCTCACCTATGGCCATGAACTTTGGGTCATGACCGAAAGAACAAGATCCCGGATACAAGCGGCTGAAATGAGTTTCCTCCGTAGGGTGGCCGGGCACTTCCTTAGAGATAGGGTGAGGAGCTCGGCCATCCGGGAGGAGCTCGGAGTAGAGCCACTGCTCCTCCACATCGAGAGGAGCCAGTTGAGGTGGCTCGGGCACCTATACCGGATGCCTCCTAGATGCCTTCCTCGGGAGGTGTTCCAGGCACGTCCCACTAGGAGGAGGCCCAGGGGACGACCCAGGACACGCTGGAGGGACTATGTTTCTCGGCTGGCCTGGGAACGCCTTGGGCTCCCCCTGGAGGAGCTGGAGGAGGTGTCTGGGGAGAGGGATGTCTGGGCGTCTCTGCTGAGTCTGCTGCCCCCGCGACCTGGTCCCGGATAAGCGGAAGACGACGAGTACGAGTATGAGTACGAGTTTTATTGTGTGCTAATACATTAACATAAAAACCCAAAACAAGTTTGAAATGAATTCATTAACTTTTGTTTCAAAACAACAGGCTGATTTAAAAATAAATACTCTCAGTAGAAACAGTTTCTCAAGTCAACTCCAGCTTGGGAAAAATTACCAGTGCAGGAAAAGCTGCTGATTTAGTCTAACTGTCTGGTGATTCCAGATTCTGGCAATTTTTTAAAGAGGAACCAGAGAGTTGGGAATCAGGTTCAATTTAGTCCAGAGCAGAGCTGCGCTATAAAGGGACCCACAAAGGTCATCTAATTATCAGCATGTGTAATATCACAATCTGAACTGATAGGACGCAATGATTGCTAGACGGTTATATCTCAGGTTCTCTGCATCAAAATTAGCTTGGCTGAGCCGGGAACTAAGCTCCTCAGGGCCCCTAAATCATCAGGGGCCTCCCATAGATGCTTGAATTTTAAGACAGAGCTAAAATGTTTATGAGAATATTATTTCCTTTGATTTGAGATAAATTAAAAGACTTTAAATTGTTTAAAAGTCAGATTTAAAGGAAATTGGAAAGTTATTTTTAAAAGTGTAAAGAATAATCTTCATACTTTGGTTGATGCATTACCATAATTACCATCTGATGTTTAAAATTTTAAACATTTTAAAATTTAAAATTGCAAATAATAACCAAATATCCCTGATTGATTTTAAGCTCAGCTAATTAAACTCTGCCTCCTCTCCCAGACTCCACCAGACTTGCGTTAAAACGCTGTTAGTGGTGCTGATGCTCCGAACACAACGTAAGGTCCCAAATCAAATTCTGCTTAATATTTTACTGCTGATTTAGAAAAATGTTACAAAGATTCAGGACATGGCTGTTCTAGATCTGAATCATCAGGTTGTTTTCATCATTAATTCAACTCAGTTTTATTTATATAGCGCCAATTCACAACACATGTCGTCTCAAGGTTCTTCACAAAGCGATAGGAATGGTGCGGGTTGTTGGGGAGGTTAGATTAAACTACTGAGTGTTAGAGTTTGACCATTTTAGAATAAGCTATGTGTAGCTGTACTAAGTAAAATAATAAACTGATAAAGTTTGTCCATCTAGAGCCCACTGGTGGCCATTGTTATACTAAAAACCACAAGGATTGGGGGTTCGTCTCTCTGTCAGACTGATTATAACCATTGGAAAAGAGAAGGGGTCGCACAGAAAGCAGAAATTAAAGCTGTTCCACTGATAAACCAGTGCTGGTTCTGAAACTGGTTTATTTATATAGCAACAATTCACAACACGTCTTCTCAAGATAGTTTACAAAGTCAAATCAATTGAATCAGATTCAAGTCAAGTAAATACATTCCAGTTAATCCTAACTATAAAACAGTCAGATTCAGTTATTTATTCAAATTGGATAAAAAGTTTTTCTATCTAAGGAAACCCAGCAGATTGCATCCAGTCAGTGACTTGCAGCATTCACTCCTCCTGGATGAGCATGTAGAGACAGTGGACATTCAAATCATTCTGACACTAAAGGTTTCTTCCAGTAAATGTTTGGTCCTCCTAACTCTTGGTTCACAGACTATGTGGACATCACATCATAAAGCAGGGATCCGGAGGTAGCAGGATGCTCGCTGACTGGTGATACTGGGCTAACTGGGACGTTCCACTCAGGTGTTTATCTGTGTCAGCCAGACTCCGTCCTAATTGTGAAGACATCACACTCCACCTGTATGCTGAAAAGATGAAGTATTGAAGAAAAAGGTCATTTCTCCTGATGTCCAGACAGGAACTGGAGACTAAACCAGCTCCAGTTCGTTACGGAGTCAATCAGCCATCAGTGAATGAACGTGTTTGGCTTCTGGTGCCAATACGATTTGTTAGATGACCTGGAATCAGCTGCACACCTCAGGTTAAAGGTGATTCCAATCTGAAGATGATAAACGTGCCGTCACTCTGCTCCTGATGTCACTTCTGATGCCCTCTGGTGCCCTGTCCAAGACAACCATCTCCTTGTCAACAAAATCATTTCCATTTCTGTTGCTGGTCTGTAGACTGAATTACATCTACATTGGAGCGTTTTAGTTCTGGATCAGAACACCTGAACATGCTGCATATAAGCTGCAGATTTGTAAATAAATAGTTATTTCCTATCAGCAGATCAACCAAGGCTTTATAGTGCTTTGGGACAGATTAGTTTACATGTCCAATAAGTGACGTTTAGTTACAACTTGTGGCTTAGTTGCTTATGACGAAAAACAGAACATAGTATCTCAGAAGTGGTTAAAAAATAACTAACTATGTGTGAAAACTGTTGGACCAACATGCAGAACAATGGGAGCAGCATGGTCGGTTGTCGAGCTTTATTGTATAATATTCAGAATAATAGCAACAAGGAGAAAAACTTATGGATTGTGAATGTGTAGAAGCCAGGGTAGATTGCAGAAGGAACCAGTAGCAAACAATGAAAACCAGAGAGTATAAGTACTGAGGGAAGTGGAGAATGGGCCAATAAACTAGGGGAGCTAATCGGGAGAGAATCAGGAGCAGCTGGTGGAGAAGGTAACTGAGGGAGAGTGACTAATTAACACGGATGAGATGGGAGTGCAGGGAGGTAACAGAAAACATCTAAGCGAACAAAATAAGTAAACAATGACACTACCAAAAAACATAAACAGGAACAAAACAGATCTATAGGAAAATAGAAACTCAAACATTTAACATAGGAATCCAGGAAAGAAATAGATATCTAAACCAGAATCTAATAAACATGAATGAACTGAAATAAAGCATGTGAAGAATCATGGCAGTTCAGTGAAAGAAAGCCCCAAAACCTGACAGATTATGATAAGAACAGCCACAACCCAGCTTCATCTCTTAAGAAAACATGCTTCAAACTTTCTGTGATCATATTTATCTTCCTACAATATTACTGTGTTTAAAAACACTAAATGCCTCAGTTAATATTTCGTTTTCTCCAAATAGGGAAATTCTACATTATTTAAAGACACATTGAGAATAATGTGATATAATCTGATTTTCTGCTGTTTTAATTGCATTTATGGTTTAATGTTACTAACTTAAAGTTGAGTGATAAATAATGTGTGGCAGCTGGTGTGTGTGTGTGTGTGTGTGTGTGTGTGTGTGTGTGTGTGTGTGTGTGTTTGTGTGTGTGTGTGTGTGTGTGTGTGTGTGTGTGTGTGTGTGTGTGTGTGTGTGTGTGTGTGTGTGTGTTTGTGATAGGTCTCTGGAGATGGCCATTGAGTCAATAGAGACCATAATATTGTGAGTTTACCCATAATGCCCAGAGGAAGCATTCGTTAAATTGCAGGTTGATTGGTGCACTGAGTGGACACTGGGGACAAACTAAAGAAAACAAAAACATCGTCTCCTGCAGCCAGGAGGGTGGAGCTTAGGCCCCCAAACACCTTTGATACCCCACGAAGGCAGGAAATCAGCAACAGCAACTGCAACATCAGCTGCAACAGCAACTTCAACAGCAAAAGTAGCAGCAGCAACAGAAGCAGCCGCAGCAACACTTTTAGCAATAGCAGCTGCAACACACCAGCAACAGCAGCTGTAACAACAGCGGCAGCAGAAGCAGCAAAACCAGCAAAACCAACAGCAGAAACAGGAGCTGCAACAGAAACATCACCAACAGCAGCAGCAGGAGCAACAACGACAGCTGCAGTGGCAGAAGGAAGCAACAGCAGCTCCAACAACAACAACAGCAGCAGCAGCAACAGCAAACACAGCAACAGAAGCAGCATCAAGATCACAAACTGAAATAAAAACCTGGCTCCTTCACCAGAGAATGAGTCATCCCTGGGTCCTATGATCTCAAACATGAGGTCACATCAACACAGAAATGGTTCACCAGACACAAATACCCCTTTTCAACTGGTTCCTTAGCCGGACTCCGCTCCACTCTGCCTGCTTTGCAAGCATTTGCATGACTGTTTTTTCCATACCGATACTTACTTTTTTGGTCCCTGCTCCTGAGCAGATCCGACCAGGGCTGAGTAGGGACTACATGTGACGTGAACAGACTGTTGTTCACTGATTGGCCGTGGGACCAGGAGAAATTAGGTTTTCCAACAGGTAGTGCTGGGAAAGTTAATAAAACTGAAGAGTGCCTACAATAATGTTAAGGACCACAAGGGCCGGAGCATGTCAAACCCCAATATAATATTACTATCTACTGTTGGGGCAATCAGGATGCTTACATTATTTAATATTTTTATTGAGTTATAATTCGGCCTGTTATGCGTTGTCTAGTGAATACCAGCCCAATATGGTCGTGGTATTAGAACAATAGAGGGAAGGGTAAATCGAGCCGTGACATTATTGAACAGCTAAGCTCTGCACACATGTGGAATAAATTCACACAATTTCTTAAAATACAAGAATTTATTAACAAAAATAATTAAACTCAAAGTTAACATATTAAACATATTTCAGTTAAACTCTGCTATCCTAGAACAATCCAACTAAACCTACCAGGCAAAATGAAAGAATAAAGAAACTAATGAACTACATACAAATGAAGGAACAAGGGAATCAATAAAAGTGGTTAAAAACAATGACCAATAAAATTGTGCAATATTACCATTCAGTGTTATCTATGTTTGAGAACTAAGGATTATCTTGGGGAACCTGGAAATGAGGTTTGATTAGTCTCAGAACTAACTTGGAACAATAATTGGTTTGCCTTCAAACCACCAATACATAATGCAAGATCAGAAGAGCAGATAAAACATTATTTTAATAACATAAAACTTTAAAGAATGATTTGCTCAAATAAAAACCAACCTTCTGGATAATTAATTCTCAATGCTGTTTAAATAGCTCACATTTAGAAAATTTCAGTGTTCTGAAAATAAGAAAAATAAAGGTTGGGTCCAGATGAGCGGTGAGCAGCAGCAGCTGGGACCTTCCCAGGACGACTGTGATGGGATTCTTTCTGATCCTGTTTCCTCTTCGGATGAGGTTGGCTGCTGGGCGACATGATCGGACCCGGGGGAGTACTGATCTGGTTCAGTCCTGATCCATGAGGCTGTGCGGCAGGTCAAACGATTTTACCCCAAAGAGCTGTTGGAGTCCACCGCCTCTGATGTTAACATCATCACATCTTTATCTGCTGTTAGTCAAGCAGTCCATCAGAGGAGTTTCACAGAAGTCCTGACGCTCTCAGGGATGGGTTCACTAACGTAGATGATTACAGAACGTTTTTACACTGATGTGCAGTAACACTGACACATCATCAGCTGTTTGTGCTGATTAAAACACTTTCATCTGTTTTACATTTCAGCAGATGAATAAAATTAAACATATATTTGTTCTTTTTATAGCTGATCACATGATCAGATTTTACTTCTGCAGCGTTGAGTCAACTTTGACGTTTGTCCCTTAGGTTTTATCACCTGATCCAGTTCCAAAGATTTTTATTCAGGTGGTTGTGTTACATTTCAAACTGTGATTTAATATTTGTAATCTTATTTTATGTGATGGATGTGCACAGAATAATCTAAGTTGGTGAAGTGAAATGAGAAAAATATAAATGAAAAAGAAAAAGTGAAAAATTTACATGTGCATATGTATCCACGTCCCAAAATGTTCAGCAAAGATTGCACTCAAAGTTTGTGCAGTCTTAAATATAACATGATCTGTCTGTTTAGTTCTCTGAAAGGCCCCAGAGGCTGCAGCACTACCAAGCAGGAGGCATCACAAGTCAGGGTAGGGTTATGAAAATATCCAGATCTTTGATGTTCCCTCAGAGCTCCATGAGATCCATGATCTTCACATGGAAAGCACACGGTACCACAACAACCCTGCCAAGAAAAAACCACCACCAGAACACACAGACCGGGCGAGGAGGGCGAGGAAACCAAAGGTCACCCTGGAGGACCTGCAGAGTTCCACAGCAGAGACTGGAGTATCTGTCCACAGGACCACAACAAGCCTCTATATGGCTATGCTTTATGGAAGAGTGGCCAGAAAAAGCCATTAATTAGCGTTGACAGCAAGAAGGTGTGTTTCAGGTTTGCCAAAAGGCACTTGGGCAACTTCCCAAATTTATGGAAGTAAGTGCTCTGATCAAATGAGACTAAAACTGAACTTTTCAGCCGCCAATGAAAACGCTGTCTGGCTCAAACCCAACACATCCCATCACCCCAAGAAAACCATCACCACAGTGAAACATGGTGGTGGCAGCATCATACTGTGGGGATGTTTGTCAGCAGCAGGGACTGGGAAACGGGTCCGATTCGAGGGAAAGATAGATGGAGCTAAATACACGGATATTCTGGAGCAAAACCGGGGTCAGTCTGCCTGTGATCGGAGACTGAGATGGAGGTTCACCTTCCAGCAGGACAATGACCGGAAGCATACTGCTAGAGCAACACTCAAGGGAAACATTTCAACATGTTGGAATGGCCTATTCAAAGTCCAGACCTCAATCCAATTGAGGTCTGGACCATCCAAACAAACTGCAGCAAAGAAAACAGATAAAATAAGAAGATTTTAACCAAATTGGTTTTACTTTGCAGCACTGTAGGAGACCACGACAATAAGAGCTGATTTTCAACCAAACATTTCTTTCTGCAGTTATCAAACTTCTGGTTCACTTCATGTCAGTGAAGTCTTATAAGCTGTGGTTGATCTGAAGGAAATGCAGAAGAACAGGAGCAGCAGGATCTAAGTGTTAGCTAGCTGCTGTGGGATGTTGTAGTAAACCCCCAAGGAGACCTTGTCCTGCTGCCTGCAGGACTTAAAGGATCTGCTGCTAGAGGCTCTGAGCCTGATGACTCATGACATCTTGGAGAATCCTCTCCCTTATAGGTCAGAGGTCAGCAGAGATCTTCAGAGCATCAGGTTGGAGAAGACTGATGTCTGAGTTAGTTTGGGATATTTTTGGATGCATCAGATCACACATAACGGATCAACCAACAAATATGAGATGAAAGATCAGGAGATTAAAGAAATTATCTGTCAGCTGAATATTCTTTACTCTTCACACACAACACAAAACAACACATTGAAATGATCTGGATAATATTAAATCTAATCATTATGAACTAAACAATGACAGCAAAATCGTCACTAATCTGCAGTTTAGCTGAAACATGACTGATGTTTTGCTCAGTAAGAATCAGGCTCAGTTTTGGTCCCATTTAGGTCCAATAATTCAGGGACAGAAATACCTGAACTACCTAAAAGAGCTAAAATAAATAGTCTCTGACTACACTATATTATTGTTGTAATTAAAACTGTTCTTTGTCCGGTTATGTAAATCAATAATCTGTAGCGATGGGGGTTGTACATATTTTCATACCTGCTTATCCTTGCAGACTGGGTGGGGTGGGGGGTGGCGATGGTTCCTATCTCCAGAGGTCACCAGACCGTCACAGAGACAAACAACCCTGCATTGACACACTCACTCCTAAGGACAGAGAACATGCAAACTCCTGGAAGAAAGATTACTGGACCTTCAGGGTATCACTGTGCAACCATAAAATTATAAATATGTTCTAGAAACTTGATTCATAACAAACTTTAGTTTTAGCAACAATCCCTCAGATTAATGTAGAAGTGAATTATTTCACTTTGTTAAACTGCAGCACAGAAAACAGATAAAATATTTTTATTATAAATAAAATAAAGGCTTTTTAATCAAGTTGGTTCTACTTTCAGCTCTTCAGGAGAATATGACATAAGAGCGGATTTTCCTGTAAATTCATCCATCTGACTTTTTCTCTCATGTTTGGCTTTTAATATTAAATCCTGTCATCAGGTAAAGCTGCTCGTTCTGAACGGGTTCTCTTCTGACCATCTGAAAGCGTCCATAAACTCTGATTTACTGGATGAAAATCTTCCCTAAATAGAAAAATATTAAAGAGATGCCTGAGAACCATCCAATCACAGCGTCTCTTCAGATAAACAGGAAGGTTGTGGAGGCAAAGCTTTTAAATGATGTGGTTCTGTACTTAATAAAATGAAACTGGGTCCGGTTTTATCTGGGAGATGAAATGGAGATAATGGGTATGGAACAGAATGGATGTCTCATCATGGAGGGACACTCAGTGTGTCCCTCCATGCAGGTTGGTGAAAACCACGCAAATGGCTGAAATATTTTCAATTTCATTTAAAATCCTGCAGGAGAAGAAATCCAACCGATCCATCAGGGACAAAGCAGCTTTATCTGGGTTTTCTCATCTGCTCAATCCTCCCACTGTTTGGTTCTGATATTCATTCTCCTTCAACCCCGAGTCTGAAATCAGACTAACTAAACGCTGCTGTTGCTCTCCTTCCCCATCAGGTAAAACTGCAGAGAAAACCTCCAGTTTGGGTTTTCAGTCAGAACCACTCTGAGTTGAAGCCATCTGAGGAACCAGCAGCGAGTAGATGGTATCGGGTCAAACATGCGACCCAGCTGAAACAGAGGGCCGCATACAGCCGCAGGTCCCATCATGCACAACGCCACCAGTGTTCCTTCTGAGAACATGGGAGGAAATATTTGACATTCCTGAAGACAGCAGCCCTGGAGCTGGAATGTTTCCTAGAATCTGCGGCATTCTTTACTCTCTCTCTGGGTTTTGGTTTGGATCTTCAGTTCTCTGGGTCTGGGACATGATGAAGGTTCTGTATGTAGTTCTACAAAGACTTTCTAATTGGACCAACCAGTTCCCAGAGACCACCCTTTCTTTGGACCTGAGGAGTTCCTCAAACATAAACACTGTTCAGAAGAAGGTCCAGCAGAGGCTGAACTTCCTGCTGCAACACAGAAATACAACTTTCCACAATCTGGCAGTTTTGTCTCTTGGTGTCGGGGTTAAAAGTCCACTGGAGACATTCCTCTAACATGAACTTATTTTCCCTCTAACCGAATCTGATGGGTTACAATCGGATCCATTCATCCATGGAGCTGAGACATGGCCTCCATCCTTTACCCAACAATGCTGAGCTGTAGGACATGGAGGGAGATTGTGGAGCTTCCAGGCACCAGAAGAGATTTCTGATCATTTTAGTTATGCTCCTTCCAAAAACTTTTGTCCCTGAAGGAGAGGAAATGATCTTTTTGGTGCCAACATCTCAAGGTAGAATTCAGAAACAATCAAACACTTGTTCACAGTCTGACTTCGGTAAACTTTTACATTTTTCCTGTTATCGAGCAGATTTTAAACGCAGTGTTGCTTCAGCTTCAGGCAGAACTGCTGTCATCTTGTTTTTAACCCGTAAATTTAGTTCAAGCTACAAACCCCGAGGAAAACAATTTTAGAGCCTACTACACCTTTAAGGGAAATTATTTCATTATTCATTATTTAGTTCTGGATAGATTCTAAAACTCTAACAAAAAGATTTGATTTAATGTCCAATATTCTGCATTTAGTTTAAATCTGTTAAAAAAACTGTCTGATTTTTGTCACCGTTTCAATCAATCTGGAACCAATTTTATTTACTTTATGTTGTACAAAAAGGTCAGGAAAGGTCACTACTGATGTGGAGAAGTTTCAGACCGTTTCAGTACTCATTTCTGGATGTAGCAGCTGACTGCGCTGGTGACTCTGGTTCTCTGAGGTTCACTGGAGTCCATGTGGACCTGCTGATCAGAGGGACATGTCTCCTGAAGCGATTTCTAACATTAACACACTTCTTCATCTCTTTGGATCTTTACACCATACCTCACTTATCAGTGTAAGTAAAACGACCGCAGCTCTGCATTAGAGATCTTTAAATTGATCAATGATTCTGTGACAGATTGGTTGGTCTTGGTAGATCCACCTTCACCGCTCACCAAGTAACTATAACACAGCAGAACCTGAATGAGACTTTGTTCTAACTGATGCAGTCAGGTCCAAATAGAACTGTTTCTGGTATTCATCGTTTAACTGAAAAGAAATCAAACATTTTAATTATTTTATTCGTTTACAAAAACATCTTTTTTTACAGAAACAAATTAGAAAAAGTGAAAATGTTCAATATGGCAGAGAATTATTTTTTAATTACGCTTCAAAATGTTTCAATGGTTTAAAAAAAAAGAAAAAATCACAATTTTTATTCATCTTTAGTAAATATTTGAATCTTCCTGAAATTGACTTTTTTTGGGAATCTGGACGGAGATCTTTCCCTGAGACAAATTCAATTCTTGGAATATTTCAAATTCAAACAGTCAGATTTGAGAAAAAAAGGAAAGAAAACATAAATGAAAACACTGAAACAGAAATTTCCAACAATTAGATCCGTTTCAGAGATACCTTCAACAACACAGGGAGGGTTTAAAGGCACAGTTGGAAAACTCGCAGGAAGAAAAACAATCAGGAATTCATGTTTCCGATTCACATCCCATCGGATTCAGAGCCAAAAGATCCGAACGAACACGTCCGGGTTTAAAAGCTTTCAGCGGCTCAAGTCTCCGGTCTCTGCGGACCGATCTGCTGCTCAACTACCCGCTTTAACATCAATCATCAAACCTTCATCATGACTCAACAATTAGCGATTCAATACAAAATACTTCCATTTGCTGCATTTTTACATTAATGTTAGCTCAGAAGGTAAATATCTTCATGAAAAGGGACCAGAAAGAATGGTTATATATTCAAACTGGGTCACTCAGAACCTGAAAGACTTCCGTGTTCAGTCGAAAGACCAAAGCAGTCACGGTTTTAGGGATGTCTCTAAAACTCAACTTTTAACCCCCTCCGTCCTAAATTTCAGACAGCAG
This sequence comes from Girardinichthys multiradiatus, assembly GCF_021462225.1. Taxonomy (NCBI): domain Eukaryota; kingdom Metazoa; phylum Chordata; class Actinopteri; order Cyprinodontiformes; family Goodeidae; genus Girardinichthys; species Girardinichthys multiradiatus. The sequence continues at coordinate 49,058,450 of NC_061810.1, forward strand.
CTTCAGCTGCATTACAGGAGAACAATATTAAAGAATATTTAATTATTCTGAACCTACAGACCGTGCGGATCAACGCCTGAAAGTTTTCTCTGTCTGGGTGATGGAGAAAAACATGGATTCAGATGTTTTTCCCTGAAGACATAAATGGACTCAGATCCTGCAGGACATCGGGTTCCTTCCATACACACTGACTCAGCTATCTTCCCTCTGCGATTTGTTCCATGAAGCTTTGAGGCAGATTTTCCCTACTGGACATCTGTAAAATCCAGCTCACTGTTTTTAAATGTGGCTCAGTTAAAGAGTACAGAAACGTGGTCATGATGGAGATCTTATTCAGGAACCTGCAGACGTGAAGAACCACATGATCCGAGATGAAATCATCTTGCAGGTGCAGCTATTTTGTAAAAGTGTGATGAAACATGTTTCAGCTGCCAAGTTTGGATCTTTGGGTTCAAACTGCAACAGGAAAGCGGCAGAAAAGTTGCATCTAAATCAGAAATTAACGAGCCGGACCGACGCCGCTTTGTGAAGATCAAACACAAACTGCTGGAAACTAAAAGGAAAGAGTTTAGTTTTGTACGGATCGGAATGGATCATCAGAAGGAGAACTTGTTGAGATGTTGAATCTGACTGATGAAGAGGAACCCAGCTGAGTGGTTTTCAGTTTAAGACCTCCTGTCTGATCCGGAGAGATGACCTTTGACCTGGAGAACACCTGACTGGGCTTCAGGTCGGCGGTGGTCCGTTGACGTAGTTAAGAGTCAGGTGGAGGGACCGTGGCATCCTGTTGCTACGGTGACACGGAGGCTCCATGGCAACCCAGATCAGGCTGGCCAGAAGAGCAAGTACCACAGCCAGCAGCAGGTAGAGGAGCGCTGATGAAGAGGAGGAGGAGGGTCCGCTGTCAGAGGTGTGACTGTGAGCACAGAAGGAACAGGTCCTGGTTTCAGTGTATTTGCATTAAGATAAAGTTCTGGTTCTGTAAATAATCGAATATGAGTTTGCAAAGATTCAATCTGTTCCTTTACCAGAGAAATTAAAAGGAGAGCAGCTCCACTCACTGGTCCTGAATATAAACTTTGTTTGTTCTGTAGTTCCAGTAACATCTGAGTGTTTGTGTGTTTTCTTACCTCTGCTCAGAGAGAAGCAACTCCGTTTCTTCACAGCAGGACAACTCATCTTCATCCTGAAGAACACAAAGCTTCTGGTAATAACCCTGGATTTTATTTTCTGAGGAAAATCTGTCAGGATGCTGACTATCTGATGAACATGGTGCATGAGTTCTTCTCTGCCTTCTGGGGAGGAGTGATGCTTCCTGCTGAAAACGAACATCTTTAAATGAAAGCTGCTGGACTCACCTGCACAACTGACTTCTGAAGCTGTGTCACGTAATCAGCAAAAGCTTTTCCTTCCAGGTCCAGGGATAATTCAGACGGGACAGGAAGAGGATGCTGTGCGTTTTCATGACAACGCCGACTGTTGGGATGAAGATATGACTGGTTCACTACATCACTGTGGAGTCCGTCCTCATGGTACTAAACACAGCAGAAACATGAACGGTCAGATGGAGGTTCTTGATTGGACAGATTCTAACAGACTGAGGTTCCTGATTGGACAGAGTCTAACAGTCAGATGGAGGTTCCTGATTGGTCAGATTGTAATGGTCAGATGGAGGTTCTTGATTGGACAGATTCTAACAGACTGAGGTTCCTGATTGGACAGAGTCTAACAGTCAGATGGAGGTTCCTGATTGGTCAGATCGTAAGGGTCAGATGGAGGTTCTTGATTGGACAGATTCTAACAGACTGAGGTTCCTGATTGGACAGAGTCTAACAGTCAGATGGAGGTTCCTGATTGGTCAGATTCCAACAGGCTGAGGTTCCTGATTGGACAGATTCTAACAGGCTGAGGTTCCTGATTGGACAGATTTTAGTCTAATGCAGCTGAGGAATAATTATTTAATTTCCTGCTGATTCCATTTGCTCAGTTACTAAACAAATCCATTCTAAATTAGCTGATGTTCGATTCATTTTACTGTTGACATAATATAAACCATTAGCCCAGAATAAATATGACACAAGGTGCTACCAGTCACTCACAGATTTTCTCTCTCTAGGACCGAGGTCTGCAGACCGCTTGGCTACTTCATGACCTTAATCAAATTCTTCCACAGACTATCATGCTGGAAGATCCATGTATGAGTCATCTTTAGGCTTCTGGCTTCGACGGTTTTGTTGGATTTTATAATCTATTGGGTCCATCCATTGGCACCATCAGAGCAGTAATGTCATCCCACACCCTCAGCAGAAAGACAGTCCTACTGAATAATGCTTCCACCTCTGTGCATTGAGATGTTCTCTGGGAACCCAAAACAGGGCTGTAGATGTGCCTTCCACAACAAGGGGAGAGGAGATATAAGTCTATTATGTTCTAGTGAGCTACCACTGGTGTTCCTGGTCACTGTGGTCCAAATGTCTTTGGATCCTTCCCCGGCTCCACCTGTGCAGCTGTGGGCAGATCCCTCACCTTCGTTATGATCATTCTCACCCCATGAGCCAAGACCCTGCATGAAACTCCAGCCTGAGGACCGATGCTCATTATCTGATTAACGTTTGGTACAATCACTAAGCCAGTGCTACAGTGCTGGTAGACCCAGCTACAAAGAGTCAAAACAATCTGATAATCAGGAATTTCTCTGTCTTTCCTTTCAAACACTCAAACGGACAGCACCGAAGGCATTACTGAATGACTGGACCTACAGGAGCAGACCTACGGGAGCCTGAGTGTCCAAGAAAGGTGTGACCGGGAAAAAAAGAAGTATGTGTTTAGATGTAATGTTGCTGGAAAATGGGAAACAATCACTTGTTGGCGCCACAGAGCACTGATGGATTTTTCTGGACTGATGAAGGCAACAGCCCTGCTTTTTATTTCCTTCTCTTAAGATCCAGCAGAAACAAAACCTGACCCTAAACCAGGTGGAAGAACATGCTCTGCACATTTTCTGGAGTTATCCAAGAAAATCAGTCATCTGAAGTTATCTAAACTAAATCAACACAACAAACCCATCACGGATCATGTGTTCACATACAATGATGCGTTCAAGGAAGAGTAAAGCCTAAACCAGTGTAAAGATCCTTTAGCACCATGACCTGATCACCATCACAGTGATCATTTATTGGCTGGTTTTGGAAATGGAGTTTATTTCCTCCCCAGTTTGTTTTATATATGGTTTAACTGGTAATTAACTGATCAGATGATGTGCAATAAGCCACAAAAAAATAAAACAAAAACACATGGAGGACGCAGCGAGGGGGGAAGGAAGGAAACAGCGAGGGAGGAAGCCGTGATAGAGGAAAAATGCCACCATGGAGGAAGGAAGCAGCGAGGGAGGAAAGAAGCAGAGAAGGAGGAAGGGAGCAGCGAGAAAGGAAGGAAGCAGAGAAGGAGGAAGGAAGCAGCGAGAGAGGGAGGAAGCAGCAAGGGAGGAAGGAAGCAGAGAGGGAGGAAAGAAGCAGAGAAGGAGGAAGGGAGCAGCGAGAGAGGAAGGAAGCAGAGAAGGAGGAAGGAAGCAGCAAGAGAGGGAGGAAGCAGCAAGGGAGGAAGGAAGCAGTGAGGGAGGAAAGAAGCAGAGAAGGAGGAAGGGAGCAGCAAGAGAGGAAGGAAGCAGAAAGGGAGGAATGAAACAGTGAGGGAGGAATGAAGCAGAGAGGGAGGAAGGAAGCAGTGAGAGAGGGAGGAAGCAGCAAAGGAGGTAGTAAAGAGAGGAAGGGATGAAGGGAGGGCAGAGACTTTGTCTGACTTTACAGCGACTGTTAAATTGCAGACAGACTTGATGCATAAATCAGGGCTTTATGGATTCATCGGGTGGGCTGAGAGGCACGGCGCTGCACACAGGAAGAGGAGAATAAATAAATGCTTTCAGCAGTAATAAGAGAGCGGGGTACAAAATCAAGGCTAATGGGGAGAGAAACAGGAGAGGCTAAACAGAGGAGGACAGACATTCAGAGCTCCATATTTGCAGAGAAATCCTTGAAACTTTCATCAATTACAGAGAAAAATGCAGATATTGACCCGAAAACTGATTTATTCAGTCTGTAAGATGGAACTTTTTTATTGTTGTATAATCTCAGGCTCTGGATCCTGTACCAAACTGCAATCAGAACTTCTTAGGCCTTTTCTTCTTGTTACTCCTCCATAAGGCCCAGAGCATCTGACTAATAGTCGTCCTGTTGACAGATTCTCCCATCTGGAGGCTTCAAACCCGAATTATCCAAACCAAGGTAAAAGTCCAGTCTATTTCAGGTTACCAACTCAGATCAAACACATATTCCAAACCCAGGAGTCAAACCAGATATTCTGGCTTCACTAACAGAACACCATCACACTGACTGGTATCAGAACCAACAATGGATACTGAGCACAAACCCTGTCTGGTTAAACCCAAAATTATGTTCAAAGTCCTGAATGACGACTTTAAACAACCCAAACTAACTCCACCACTTAGACTAGAGCTAAATTATGACCTGCTTCAGAACCAGCATCCTGTTGGATCACTGAGCTAACTGAAAACAGGGAACCCACCTTCACGTCTCCATCGGTCTGCGCTGCTCTGGAACAGGAAGCAGTGTTCTGTGAAGGGGCGGAGCTCTGGACCCTCAGCCACGCCTTGACACGCCCTCCGTCAAACCTCATTGGCTCGTTCGCGTCTTCTTCAGGAGTTGAGGTGTTCCATTGGTCCTCTTCCCGACTGGTGATGACAGGTGAGAACAAACCAGGTTCTGTTTGGTCCAGCCCGTCCTGTGGACCCTGCAGAGACAGAGAAAGAACTATGGCATAAAGTCCATTCTTTAAAATGATTTTCCACAACAGTCACTGTAGATTAAATATCTTCTAACCAATGGACCAGAACCATCTGTACTGTAAAGCTTCCAATCTGAGGCTCTCATATTATTCTGAATTTCTGTGTGTAAAATATAAGGCGATTGATTAGAGACAACCACCCTAAATACCACAGCACTGCCTTAACAACAAACTCTACATCCTGTCATGTAATTTCAGCCAAAAAATGCTGAACATGACATTTTCACAGTTTCATCTGAGCATGTTTACAGCCCTGATTAAAGCCTTAGAGAAAGCAGCCTTTAAAAAGTCAATACGAGTCATTCTAAGAAAATCTGGTCTTTGTTGCTCAGATGATGTGTTTCTGCAGCAGAATAATCTCACACTAAAAAACCTGAAGAAAATCCAACCTTTGGAAAAGAGCATTTATTCAGTAGGAGAAAAATTCAACATTAGAAATAATTTGAAGGACGCATCTCTCTGATGTTCTCCTCTCTTCAGGGTTTCCACAGGATTCACGTCATTTGACTGAGATAGTCATGGAAGTAGATTGGCCCACCAGATGTTTAGAAGGTTAGATCAGTGTCTGCTGATATCACCTCATGGTCCTGCTAAAAGACAAAGATGACCCGTCTTCAGGTTTCTGCTAGAAGCCACCACGTTTTTATTTCCAGTCTTCCGGTATTTCAAAGAGTTTATGTCTCCAAGCGCTCCAACAAGCAGATCCGCAGAATCAGAATCAACTTTATTGCCCAGATTTGTGAGCACAATCAAGGAATACAACTTTGCTGTTCATCACTTACATCTTATATCAACATCAGTTCAAACAACCACATGTGTGTGAGGAAAGATCCCTGGTCCTGGTCCAGCCGTATTTGTCCCATTTCCAGTTGGTTCAGATGTTTTACTTATAGCTCTGACTCTAGAGAAGAGAAAGTTTCCTGCTGTATGAAGATCGGCACACACCTGCCTTAGTTGAATGGTAAATGGCCTGCACTTGTATAGCGCTTTATCAAGTCCCCAGAGACCCCAAAGCCCTTTACACTACAGTCATTAACCATTCACACACTGACAGCGGTGAGCTTCATTGTAGCCACAGCTGCCCTGGGGCACACAGACAGAAATGATGCTGCCTTTCACAGGTGCCACCGAGCCCTTGAATGGCATGTACTCCTATGTTTCCAAAAAATGGAAATTCATGCATTATTAATTAAAATTCCCATTGATTAATTAAAAAAAAACAAAAATACTAAAATGTATTTTATAGATTTGGGACACAGATTCATGGGTATTTTCCAGCTGATCAATGCTCTCAGATTAAATGTGGGAAATGATTCAGAGTGAGATTCTGCTGCTGCAGTAAAAAAATTCATTTCATTTAAACCAGGAGTTTTAGCTGGAGTGAAGCATGTTGTAAGTGTTGTAAATACAATTTAAAGCAGTTTGAGGAGGACTTTAACAGTCAGACCAGCTTCTTGTCTCAGATAAACACTGAGGCTGAGAAGCTGGGAATGATGGACACCAATTTGATGTTCCTGTTGAGATCCAATCAGCAGCCAGGTCAGTTTTAACTGTTTTCTTCCGCTTCTGATTTCCCAGATATTAATATATTTACAGTTAGGTAACCGATGATCCTGAGATGACTTTAAAACCTCTGTTGTGGTTCAGTCTGTCCCCTTCTATCTTCTCCATCTGACGTCTGCTGCAGCTAGACAGTGAAGGAGCCTGACCAACACAGAGGCGACCGCAGCCACAAAAACTGATCACCTTTGAGCTTCTGCCAGTCACAAAATCTAAAGTCAATCTAAGCTCCTGGCTGGTCCCAAGAACAGTCCATGGCCTTGGAGACAGTGAAGGAGAGTATGGGCAAAGCAAGTCAGAGATAAGGTGGAACAAGGCCATCAAGACATCTAAAAACAAATAAAATAAATTTAAAATCTGTGCTGTAGCAAACAGAGAGCCAGTGAAGAGCAGCAAGAACAGGAGGAATGTGTTTTGGTCTGTGTGATCCAGTCGCGAGATGAACAAGGCAAGAGATGGAAGCCTGTCTACCCAAAAATACAGCTTGTTACAATAATCAAGGTGTTAATGTGCTTCTCAAAATCCTGCCTGGACAACGTTGTCTCGATTTTAACAATTAGCTGCAGCTAGAAATAGTTTGTTTTTACAACAGAGCTGACTCTGGTGTCAAATCTAAGGTCATCATCCGATTTCATACTCAGTGTCTGAAATCAGTGGATTTTAAATATGGAGTCAAACAAACAAGATTCACATGGCGGGCGTCACACTTGGTCGGAATAATACGACCTCAGTCTTTTTATCCTTGAAGCTCAAAGCATTTCGGGTCGTCTAAGCTTCGATTTCATTCAAACTTCAGACAACCATCAGCAAAACGAAACAAAGAAATTCAAATGTCCTCAAAATGGAGCCCGAGAGCAGAAGATACAGAGAGGAAGATAGGGTCCTAATATAGACCCCTGAGGCATCCCACAGCCGACAGACACTGAAGATAATACAAACTAATTTATGCTGACATAAACACTTCTGTCATTCAGGTAAGACCAGAACCACTCCAAGGCTGGACCTCTAATAGCAACACAAGAAATTAAAAAGGTAATGATGCACTGTGTCAAAGGCAGCCGTAAGAGCAGATGTGGTGCAGTGAAGCTAAACCAGACTGAAATGCCACATGGATATCATCTCTCTCTAAAAATAAACTGAATAATGTAAAAGTAACTTTCTCCAGTATTTCTGAAGGGAGTTTGGAGGAGTTTGGAGATTGGTCTAAAATAAAAAAAACATTGATTGATAAGGAGAACATCATGTTCTCCCTCATTCCTATAACAAATGTCTCATGAAACTGTAAGGCAACCAGACCCACTCAGCTGTATCAGCTGCCAGAAAAGGCTCTGGTTGGCTGAGACGGATGCATGCCTTACTGAGATAAACAAATAAACTGATGAAATTAAAAGGATTTCTGCCTGCTAAGCTGAATCTGAATGAATCCCAGCTCTTTATTAATGTGGTCACAGTTTCAAGCTTTCAGGCTAAATCCTAAAAATGAAACAAACTTTAGCTACTTTTTACTTTGACTATAAAATTTAAAGTCATGTAACTCACCAGAGCTGCTTCCTGGTTTGTGATGTCAGTGCTGATGTCAGAGCGAGAGTCAAAGGAGCTGAGGTAGCTCCACCTCTTGGTTCCCTCTCTTTGACACACACCTGCACAGCAGAACAATCCTGAAGGTGTCTGCAGACCCCAATTATAATATTCAAAGGAAATTCAAGGAAAAATGTTGGACACCAACGTAGCAAATGAAAACTAAACATAAAATGCAATGAGATAAAACAGAACCATGTCGGGAAAAAGTAACTGGGTCTTTAGAGGTTTGTGGCTCTGCAACTGGACCAGAACATGGTTTAAGCCAGAACTGTGAACGTAATATAGATCCCATTGTCCGTGAAACACCTATGGACCCTCCAGGAGGAGCTTGAGAGTGTCACGGGACAGAGGAACATCTGGGTGGATGGATGGATGGATGGATGGATGGATGGATGTCCCAGATAAGGAGGGGTTAAATAAATGATTGTAAAACAGATTTTATTGTATTTGGAGAAACGTTCCTCCAATGGGATACAAGAATGTAAAAACTGAAGACAGAAAGTAAACTGATCAACAGGTCGACGGTCTCATGATCATGAAACCATTCTGAGATTTTTAGCTGTGATAGAAACACTGTGAGGCTTCCTACCTGTGCAGGCACTGAAGTACGAAGAGTCTGCATCATCATGAGAGACCGAGCGGCCAATGTCCACCGAGGGGTCCCACTCCAGTCCCATGTTGTCATGGGAAGGAGAGGGCGGAGGTGGTGAGGGTCGATGGGAGAGGAGGGTTGGTGCTGGATTCACTGACTGTCTGAAATCTGCAGGAAACAGCTTTAGGAACATCTATGGGGTCTTTTTGTCAACAATCTAGAACCTAAAGTCACTGAAAATAAGGTTCACCTCTGAGATGGGATGAAACTGAAGGGAGGTCCAGGTCGTATTTCTCCAAAACTCTGTCTTCATGCACAGATTCTGAGGGACACCCGGAATCTCTAGCCTGGGACAGCATCCAGTCATCTTCAAAGACCTGGAGAAGGAGGACAAATCATCATCAACTCCTAAAATTAATTCAGATGTTTTAAGAACGTTAAGAAAACATCAACTCAGTTAAGTTACAATTTAATGAGTCCATTAATAGGTGCCACAGGGATAAAACAATTTAGTTTGGACTATATGAACCATATGAACAGCAGGCATTACATGATTGAATAAAGCTGAGTCTAAGCTACTAGTTGGTTTATTTTTACATTTCTTTCCAGCTGCAGATCCTGAGAATCCAGTGAGGAAGCATGAGAACGCCATCAGAGACCTTCTACTTGTGTCATTTAATCAGTTTACCAAACACAGATGAACCAGATACCTTACTGGTTCCCCAGTCAACAAGCTCAGCTCCGATGTGAAGCCATTCCCAGTTTCAAGCCAAAAGGACCACTGGGAAAGATCTGAGTGACTGCATGAAATGTTCAATCAAGAGTCTGATGGTTACCAGTCTCATGCTGAGGAGCCGAGTGTGTGTCCGTGCGATGTTGTTGTAGACGTGGCTGCAGCGACGCAGCAGCTCCAGCAGGCGGCTCTCCACATGCTGAGCATCAGCCGACTCGCTGCGCTGGATGAGCTCCTCACCGCGCTGCAGCAGGTCGTTCACACGACCCGAGTTCTCGCACACAGACTGCTGGAAGGACTGAGCATACAAAGAGAAGTCACTCGAACTGAACCCACATTCAGTAGAAAATTATGCTAAGATCAGAAAATAACAGGTAAACTGAAGAAATTTTACCCCAGTTCATGATACTGCTGGGTAGGTTGGTTCTTTGGTGATGATTGGGGTTATTTTTTAACCAAATAAATATTCTCCAGATCACACCAGATTCTCTTATAATTTGTTGGAAGTTCTAGCGCAGCCAGGATGTTTTCTTAGAGGAAAAGAGTAACAGCGAGGCAACAGTGCACTTGTAGAGATGACCATAGATGTGAACCTCAGTAACCTGAGGTCAGACAGACCTTGATGTCGTGTATTTCAGAAATTGTACAAAGAGCATAGACTGTTCTTGTTCACCAGTTAGAAGTGATCTGTTCTCAGGTCAACTCCCAGGACATATTGTCAGGATTTAAGCCATTAGCTGAGATAAGGGTAATGTTCTGATGCTTTGTGAAGTCAACCAAACTATTTACCTGAAAGCTGCTCTAAAAATCATTTCTTCTGTGTTTTTCTCCAAACAAAACATGCGCACACCTGAAGCTGTCTCAGCTTCTCGCAGTTGTTGCCAGTCATGTGATCTATCTGTGTTAGATGAGCATCCAAGTCAGCCAACCAGAGCGCAAGCTCCTCCCTCTCTGCTTCAAACTCCTCCCACTCTGAGACAAAGAGCTGAGAGAGGGAAGAGGAAAAAAGTATGCACTTTAAAATACAATATAACACATTTAATACAAAAGCAACTGGTCACGAAAAGCTTTTGAATATAAATAATTCTAACAAATACATTAATACATAGAGGAATGTTTATTGTTTTGTTAATTAGGCCTAGATAAGAAACATATTCCCATCAGGAATTATATTATTATGAATGAATCAAAATTATCTTGAAACCTGAGAAAAACGTAATATATATGGTTTGGTTCCAACAGTAACATTTTTAAATAGTTCTAATTTAAAAATCAGAGGAAGATTTGGAGTCAAAGATAGTCCAAACTTTAGATCAAACTCATAAATACTGACCTGCAGTTGTCCTGCAATCGTTTCCAGTTTGGAGTTCACAACGTCCAATCGTTGGCCACATTCCTGAGCCGACCCCTGCAGCCGAGCCTGCATGGTGCCCTGAAAGAGCCGGGTCAAGGTGCGGTTCCTTCGGGTCAGGCTGTCCAGCTGGATGAGCTGAGATCCAGCCTCACACCGCAACCTCTGAACACGGTCACAAAATGCACACCATCGTCAGCATACAGCAATATTCTCGGCTCTTCTCATCATAGGCTTGAATGCAACAATTTGGGCTTTTAATTATTAATCTCAACTGTTCTTTTCCCAGAATATAATAATTTCACATCATATGAAATTTTTAAATCAAGAATTTGGGGCATACATTTTTATTTATTGCAGATTTTCTCTGACCCAATTTCTTTAATAGTGGTGAAGGTTCTAAAATGTGTTTCTAATTTGATGAAGACAATCTGGGTGGCTAAAAATCAAGTCAGAACCATTAACATCCTACTTGTCTTTCTCACCTCAAACTTCCTCAGCTCCTCTTTGGAGGTACTGTAGGTTATATTGGCAAGGTTGAAAGTGATGAGGGCCTGCTCAGCCAATCGCAGCCAGGCATCTAGGTGGGCATGTTCCTTCATAAACTCGTGCCAGAGAACCCATTTTCTTTCCAGCCTGCAGAGCAGAGGAGTAAAGAAACCCCAAGACCTGTAATATGTTCTGAAATAAAACAGTGAAGCTGCATAAAAGGAAACCAGTTTAAAGGATCGAACTATGTGAAAAGAAATGGAATACATCAGGTTTTCCTTGTACAAATTCCAGAATTTTCCAGGATGTACAAACTGGAAGATTAGATAAATCACACAGTGAAGTGAAACAATATTCATATTTAAAGCAACAATGGATTATGTACAGAAACACTTTGTGTTTTGTTGTTTTTTGCTTCCAACAACTGTGCTTCTACAGAAATACTGAAATTTTTGTTTATTGGTGAGTCTCCCTCTAATCAGGGTGTCCTGACATTTCTTAATTGTACATCTTTAACATTCCTCTGGACTCCAATAGTAGGACCACTACACTTCACTCAGTATGTAGATGATCTGTACAGGGATTTCTTAAATGCTGCATTCTACATTGTGCAGATGACAAGATGGCGCCGACGATGGCAGCCTCGGAGCTTCGCTCTCTCTTTGTTTTTGTATTTTGTGTGTTTTTATGTTTTTCGAGCCACAATCCTGTGGTCTCATTCAGTAGAGAGAATCTTCTCAGGCAGAATCTGCTTTTATATAAACGAAGGTTAGTGCAGAGACGTAAAAGTGCTGGAGAAAAACATGTAGTCCTGATCTGGAGTCGTTTTCCATAAACTGTAAGCCGTTTTATTCACCGAAAGAGTTTTCCTCGTTTATAATAATCGGCTCATATTTTCCACCGCATGGCTGCACTTCTGCTGCTGAAAAACATCTTGCTGAGCTGATTACAGACGTGGAGAAAAAACACACGGACTCTTTCATCATAATACTGGGAGATTTTAACAGAGCAAACCTCTCCAATGAACTCCCCAAATACAAACAGCATATTAAGTGTCCCATCAGAGACAAAAACACACTGGACCATTGTTACACAGCTTTAAAGGACTCATATCATGCTGTTACCAGGGCTGCTCTGGGTTTTTCAGATCATTCTCTTATCCACCTCATCCCAACCTACAGACAGAGACTAAGAGCTTCCAAACCTAAGGTTCACACTGTTAAGAAGTGGACTGAGGAATCAAAGCAGACGCTACAGGCCTGCTTTGAATGCACAGACTGGACTGTTTTTGAAACTTCAGCCACTGACTTAAACCAACTAACTGATGTGATGACATCATACATCAGTTTCTGTGAGGACATGTGTGTGCAGACCAAGACCTTCTGCACCTTTGGGAACAACAAGCCATGGTTTACTCCACACCTCAAGAATCTGCGCAGGGAAAAGGAAGAAGCTCACAGCAGTGGAGATTGGACGCGGTACAGGCAGGCCAGGAACAAACTAACAAAGGAGATCAAAGCAGCTAAGAGAAGCTACAATGAGAAGCTGAAGAACAGCCTTTCTACTGGTGACACTTCAGCTGTATGGACTGGTCTGAAAAACCTGACTGCCTATAGGAGCCCCTCCACCCATCCTGAACAGAGTCGTCTCCTGGCCAACCGTCTGAATGGCTTCTACTGCAGACATGACAAGAAGCCATTCACACCTCAAATCATCTCCTCCACATCCCATTCAGGAACAAGTTCTTCCCACAAAGCTACCAACCCCCTACCTTCAGATCCTCTGCCTGCACTAAAGATCTCCGAGGAAGATGTACAGGTCCTTCTCAAAATATTAGCATATTGTGATAAAGTTCATTATTTTCCATTATGTAATGATGAAAATTTAACATTCATATATTTTAGATTCATTGCACACTAACTGAAATATTTCAGGTCTTTTATTGTCTTAATACGGATGATTTTGGCATACAGCTCATGGAAACCCAAAATTCCTATCTCACAAAATTAGCATATTTCATCCGACCAATAAAAGAAAAGTGTTTTTAATACAAAAAACGTCAACCTTCAAATAATCATGTACAGTTATGCGCTCAATACTTGGTCGGGAATCCTTTTGCAGAAATGACTGCTTCAATGCGGCGTGGCATGGAGGCAATCAGCCTGTGGCACTGCTGAGGTCTTATGGAGGCCCAGGATGCTTCGATAGCGGCCTTTAGCTCATCCAGAGTGTTGGGTCTTGAGTCTCTCAACGTTCTCTTCACAATATCCCACAGATTCTCTATGGGGTTCAGGTCAGGAGAGTTGGCAGGCCAATTGAGCACAGTGATACCATGGTTAGTAAACCATTTACCAGTGGTTTTGGCACTGTGAGCAGGTGCCAGGTCGTGCTGAAAAATGAAGTCTTCATCTCCATAAAGCTTTTCAGCAGATGGAGGCATGAAATGCTCCAAAATCTCCTGATAGCTAGCTGCATTGACCCTGCCCTTGATAAAACACAGTGGACCAACACCAGCAGCTGACACGGCACCCCAGACCATCACTGAATGTGGGTACTTGACACTGGACTTCTGACATTTTGGCATTTCCTTCTCCCCAGTCTTCCTCCAGACTCTGGCACCTTGATTTCCGAATGACATGCAGAATTTGCTTTCATCCGAAAAAAGTACTTTGGACCACTGAGCAACAGTCCAGTGCTGCTTCTCTGTAGCCCAGGTCAGGCGCTTCTGCCGCTGTTTCTGGTTCAAAAGTGGCTTGACCTGGGGAATGCGGCACCTGTAGCCCATTTCCTGCACACGCCTGTGCACGGTGGCTCTGGATGTTTCTACTCCAGACTCAGTCCACTGCTTCCGCAGGTCCCCCAAGGTCTGGAATCGGCCCTTCTCCACAATCTTCCTCAGGGTCCGGTCACCTCTTCTCATTGTGCAGCGTTTTCTGCCACACTTTTTCCTTCCCACAGACTTCCCACTGAGGTGCCTTGATACAGCACTCTGGGAACAGCCTATTCGTTCAGAAATTTCTTTCTGTGTCTTACCCTCTTGCTTGAGGGTGTCAATAGTGGCCTTTTGGACAGCAGTCAGGTCGGCAGTCTTACCCATGATTGGGGTTTTGAGTGATGAACCAGGCTGGGAGTTTTAAAGGCCTCAGGAATCTTTTGCAGGTGTTTAGAGTTAACTCGTTGATTCAGATGATTAGGTTCATAGCTCGTTTAGAGACCCTTTTAATGATATGCTAATTTTGTGAGATAGGAATTTTGGGTTTTTATGAGCTGTATGCCAAAATCATCCGTATTAAGACAATAAAAGACCTGAAATATTTCAGTTAGTGTGCAATGAATCTAAAATATATGAATGTTACATTTTCATCATTACATTATGGAAAATAATGAACTTTATCACAATATGCTAATATTTTGAGAAGGACCTGTAAATAGACTCTTTCAGCGCATGAAAACAAAGAAAGCAGGAGGACCTGATAACGTCTCCCCATAAAGCCTGAAAGCCTGTGAAAATCAACTCGCTCTGATCTTCACAAGGATCTTCAACAAGTCACTGGAGAAATGTGAGGTCCCCTCCTGCCTCAAACGATCCACCATCATCCCGGTTCCCAAGAAACCCACCATCCTAGGATTAAATGACTACAGGCCTGTAGCCCTGACGTCTGTGATCATGAAGTCCTTTGAGCGGCTGGTGTTGAAGCACCTGAAAGACATCACAGGCCCCCTGCTGGACCCCCTGCAATTTGCTTACCGAGCAAACAGGTCGGCACATGATGCTGTTAACTTAGGTCTACACTTCAACCTGCAACACCTCGACCACCCAGGGACGTACGCCAGGATCCTGTTTGTAGACTTCAGCTCGGCCTTCAACACCATCATACCAGACATCCTCCACCAGAAGCTCACCCAGCTCAACGTCCCAGCCTCCACCTGTCAGTGGATCAACAGCTTCCTGACAGACCAACAGCAGCAGGTGAGACTGGGGAGCATCTTCTCCCGATCCAGATCAATAAGTACTGGTGCCACCCAGGGGTGGGTTCTATCCCCACTCCTCTTCTCCCTCTACACAAATGACTGCACCTCATCAGACTCGTCCGTGAAACTCCTTAAGTTTGCAGATGACACCACTGTCATTGGACTGATCCAGGACGGTGATGAGTCTGCATACAGACAGCAGGTGGATCGGCTGGTACACTGGTGCAGTCAGAACTACCTTGAACTGAACCCACTCAAGACTGTGGAAATGATGGTGGACTTTCGGAGAACACCACCCCTATACACCATCCTCAACAACACTGTATCGGCCGTGGACCACTTCAGGTTCTCAGGAACCACCATCTCTGAGGACCTGAGATGGTCTTCACACATAGTTCAGAAGAAGGCCCAGCAGAGACTGTAGTTCCTGAGGCAACTCAAGAAGTTCAACCTTCCACAGGAGCTGCTGGTCATCTTCTACACTGCTATCATTCAGTCTGTCCTGTCTTCATCCATCTCAGTGTGGTTTGACTCATCCACAAAACAGGACAGGTCCAGACTGCAACGAATAATCAGGACTGACCTTCCCTCCATCCAGGACTTATAGAGGTCTAGGGTCAGGAAAAGAGCTGCCAAAATCTCTGCCGACCCCACACACCCCGCACATAAACTGTTCAGAGCTTTACCTTCAGGTGGCGCTACAGAGCACTGTTCACTAAAACCAGCCGCCACAAAGACAGTTTCTTCCCCCAGGCTGTTTCTCTGATGAACATTCAATAGAGTACAAAACAACAGCATACAGATGTTGCAAATGCACCTTTTTTATTAGATATGTGAATATTGTACATTGTAAATTGTAAATTTGTATATTCTGTAATGCAAAAACAGAACAAAAGAGCAAGTGTACCAGAGGCATATTCCTTGTTTGTATGTACGAACTTGGCAATAAAGCTGATTCTGATTCTGACACCATTATCTATCGTGATCAGATTAAAACCATATAAGGGACCAAAACTGATATGTTGTTAATGTTCAGAGGAATGAACATGGTGTCTTATTCCAGGTGAGGAAACTCTGTTTTGCACTTATTGGGTTTTGGTAATCTGCTCTTTATGAATGTATCTGGCCCCTACCTAAAGAGCTTTGATACCGTTTACCATTACTTACGAAAGACTTTAAATTGTCTGAAGTGGTTACCATGGGGAGGTTTGAGTTCATTTCAATATGATGAGGGGCGAGTTCTCTTGAAAAGAGCGATTGATATCATTCCTGCTGCTTTTGCGCATGGTTTCATTGTTTATTTTTAGATGATGAACATCAGTTATCTATCTTTATATCAGATATGTCTTAGTAGCGTGTAGCTGTTATGTTATTTAACTGCAGTTTGTTTATGTTCAATGAATGGAGAGGCAACATATCAACCAACTCTGAGAAGATATTTTTGTCTCATGTTGGATTCTAATTACAGTATATTTTAAGCAGCACCCTAAAGCTGCAATCCATAAACTGGGGCTCATATATATCTTTTTAAACTGTTCATACGCTTTCATTTTAAAAGTTTCAGAGATCAGACACTGCAGATGAGTCAAAGCTGTAAATTGGATGCTGTACAGTATGCCTTTTTAAGATTAAAACAAGCAAGGAATGTAGTTGGAATGTTCTGCAGAAACATCAATAAAAATCCACTCACGGCCCACATCTCAGCTGGTCTCCATCTTGGTTCCAGCTGCTGTCCATTCGATACATCTTGTCCTCCAATGGAGAAGAACTGGAAATAAAAGGGTGCTGGATCAGATCCAGAAGCAGCTCTGGATCCATGGCTTCCTCTCCATGTTCAACGTTGCCGTTATCAAGGCTGCAGAGAGTGTATCCGTGGCGTTCCGAGGAAGGAGGGTTTAGTCCAGGCATCATTGCATCACCCTTTAATCTACCTGATGGAACACAAGCAGAAAATGGTAATTTTATTGACTAATTTATAGACAGAACCGTAATGGACTGTAACGGTCCATGTATTCATACAAAAACTATCCAGTACAGTCATGTCTGTTCGGTACCGAACAAATACAGCGTGGTTTTCTACGAGAACACACGCAGAAGGTTTATGAACTATGTGCTCAGTGCAATGTTCTGTAGGGCAATTTTAAAAGGTGACATCAAAACAAAACAGGGAGGACTCCACTCAACTCAGGTTTCTCCTGCAGCTACAGTGGACCGAACCAGAACTCTATGTCAGTGTACACATTTTGTTTAAACAGCAATAAGGTTCATGGCTCATTCTGTGCTTAACTGAATGATTCCCCTGAAACAATGCCAAGCAGAATGTAAACATCACTGGTTCTGGAGAAAATCAGCTAAAGTCCAAATCCAGCTGTCTGGAGCGTTCAAGCAGTCCAAAACACCACACAGCAAGAAACGCAACAACACACTGGTACCGTTCAGAAGCCTCTCTGGCCAAAGGGATTCTCAACAGCTGATCTTTTATGGTGCCTTCAAGTACATCTGGTACACTGGATTGTCTAAATATCAAAATAAAGTCAATTTAAAGCCGTTTTATTCTCAAATGTCCGAACAGTCTTTAAAGTGGCTAAACAACATTAATAACTCTTATGTGGTTTTACTGATGCGTTATCCACACATCCATCTAACCATCCATCCATCGTCTCTACCTGGTTATGCTTGAGCAATTAAAGAAAACAAAAAGCTTTTTCTTTTCTTACGATTGAAGCAAACCAAAACTAGCAAACCAGACCGTTACATCCATAGCTGATAACTGTCTGTATGCGTCTGATGACTCAAACCACAACATTTAACGTCAACAGCAGTTCAAGACGTTCGTGGGGAAAACTTATATGGGCCGCTTACATGACATTTTGGGAAAACTTTTATTATTTGTTATAAATTAGTTACTCTGTGTGGGGATTTTGTTTAAACAGGTTGAGCTTGGGAGACGGATGAACTGAAGAGGTGAGCTATGAACAGCTGTTGGTAGCTGATGCATTTCATGGAACTCTGAAGGTGGAACTTGGATCTGGAAATGGTATTTTGCTAAACTTACCGATTTTTAAGCTGCTAGTTGGAAAAACTGTTGGGTGTACCAACAGATGTGCATGGAAAACTCAGCGTTTGTATTTTTCAACACAGCAGCAACATGTTCACTAAATTTGTGATTATTAATTATTTTTTACAAATATTGCTGTTCTTTCAGCTGTTTTTACAAGCTTTAAATGGATTGCAGGAGTCATTTTGGATTTTGAGGTCAGGGTTAATGAAAACCTTGAACTTTCTGCAAGTTTTCCCAGTTTGGAGCAATGCATCTTTCAACTACAGCCTTTAAAATACTTCAGCTGTCAACATAGATCAAAATGATTCTTTTTTGGTTTGTTTACATTTTTCTTACCTGGAAACCATTTTATTTATTGAAGTGGTGTTTGTCATAAAAACTTTGGAAACCTCTGCTCCCAAACAGAAAGTTTACTGTTTTTGGCAACCCCTAGAGGCTCAAGTCCATCAGTTTATCCAAAGATGTTAGGAATGAGCCAGGTCTGCTGAAGGTTTACTTAAATTGATCACCTTCAATTAAAATGCTGTTAGTTTTTCTATTAATATTGTGTTTGTGATCTGGAGAGTCTGCGGTGGAGAAGACTGATCCAGATTAGAAAACCTAATCGAACATTTAAAAGGAGAAATTCTGCTGAGTGCAGCAGCAGCAAAAGTAATCTATTAAAGACCTGAAGAGACAGTCAACTATGGGAGATTTTACAGCTTAGGACAGATTTCGAGATTTTCTTTGCAAACAAACGGGCTCTACTTGCTGCTGCAGACACTTCCTCCAGAAACAGTCTTTTCCAGATTAGTGTCGCCTGCAGCAAACAGGATTCTTTGGGCATCGGAATCAGAAGACAAAACTTTACCATGAATATTAAAGAAACCTGTTGCCAAAAATAGATCCAGTCCAGCCAGAATGTGCATTTGACCTGAGATTTCAAGCCTAGGGGTCAGCATTTCTACAGGTGACTTTATCAGATCTGTTTGTTCTCAATGAGTTAAAAAGCAAACATGAAGTCAGCGTGTTTAATGGCACCTCCGTTTGTTTTTAAACACACAAAAAGGAAGCAGGGATTTACAATTATCACCTCCACACACTGAGTCAGAGAGCTTATTGCTTATTCATGAGATTCTGTGGATCTTTGAGTCGCAGCCAGAACTGTTCTCAATGAAAGGAGGAAGATATATTTACGTTCAGTTTCTGTTCACAGTCTGGGTGTAATTATCTCCTGATTTACAGATGCAGCAGCTGATTACACACTCAGCTTCACAGGCTGACATCAGGATCTGCCTCTGCAGCTCTAACACTGTCCACACACAGATCTGGGTCAGCTGACATCTCACTAAACTCATTTCATTAACATCTACAGCAGGGTGTAAGGTGAAAGAAGCCTCTAAAACTGAAACTGTTGCTGAGACTTAAGCAAATAACAGGCAGGTTGAGCAAAGTACAGCAACGTTGCTCCAGTTTCTCCTTTAGAGCTTCTACTCTCCGTCATGTCAACAGGCTGGATTTACAAATGTTGGGACAGGAGTCAGCAAACACAGGCTGTTGTTTATGGTTAGTAAACTAACTAATTGCACTAAACTCTAATCGAGGAGGCAAAGATTAATAGAACAATCAAAGTGTCAGATGTAGAGGAGTAAAACATAATATCTCTGGGCTTTGCATCATGCTTTACATGTTCTCTGGAGAGATGAAACACCTCTATGTCTGGTAATCTATAGATGAATCAATGAGTCAGGGTTTGGCAGCTGTCAGGAGAACAGCACTTCTACAGTCTGACTGCATTACATCAAGTGTAAAGTTTGGTGGAGGGAGGATGATGGCGTGGGGTAGTATTTCAGGAGCCGACTTCAACCCAGTAGAATGAACTCCTTTGGGATTAATTGGAGTGGAGACCGACTCTCTCGTCCAACATCAGTGTCTGACCTTGTGAATGCACTTCTGGAAGAAAGGTCAAAAATTCCTACAAATATAGAAGATCATCTGGAAACGTACTTTAGATTGATGGGATGAGGGACGGTCAGTCTGACTGTGGTTCTTCACACACACTCCACTAACGTTCCAGCATCATCTCTAGGAGTTTTCCATGAATCCCAGTTTCATCTGATCATCCACAGTCCATCACTGCTTCTCCTCAGCCAGTTTATTTAAGTCTTCTTGATGGTTCTAGTTTGGCTTCTCTACACTTAGTCAGTGCAAAGATTATGTTTGTTTTCAGCAAACACTCCTGTCTTCTTCGTCCTCAACCTCCAAACTTCTTTCTGTGCCTCAAAGTTTTTTGTTACATTTCCTTTATTACCTTTCATCCCATCCCTTCATCCCCATGTTTTCCTTGTCTCCTCCCATCCTTGGGCAATAAAAGATAACCGCCATGACCCCTGTGTGTGGGTGTGAGAAATCTTGTGTGTCTACCTGAGAACTTTCAGCTTACCAGACTCATAAATCAAGTGCTTCCTCTGGTCCCACAGGGGGCTGATGGGGCCAAGGCCTTATCCTCCAGACTCTTGGACAGAGAGTTTGCGTGAGACAGTGGAAGTAGAAGAGTGTGGAGGGAAAACGGCAGTTATGAGACCCTGGCTTAGGCCCTAAACCGATGACAGACCACAAAGATCCATGGTTCACTTCAAGAGATGTTGTCATTTTCTTCACAAAATATGATGAGGCAAAGAGGAATCCACTTATTTTCTATGGATAAATGAGGCATCATAGGGAAAACAGTCTTATTTTTTTCCATTATTGATATTAGTCAAAATATACTTTTAGTAGTTAAAATAACTACTGGCAGGATATTTCCTGTTAGTATTTTCTTTTTAAGATTTCACCTCAAGGTGCTGCAATGGCACCTTGAGGTAAAACCAGGTTCTTAGGGTGAGGAAAATGTTTTTCTAAGTGCAGCGTTTTACATCTGATTAGCAGACTGAAAGAATAACAGGGCAGCTGTTGGCAGAAGGCTAAGAAATGTCTGGAGATTTTAAAGGAATTTAAAATTAAAATGACTAAAGATGTCATTAATTAAAGATTAAAGCAGTTATTTGTGTTACTGTATTAGTAATCTAACCCACATTGGTGGACTGCTGTTGAGGAGAATGCATGAAACGTTTCATTGCAGAATAAAGTTCAGAAGATGCATATTGTTATGCACGTGCTGGGGAGGGCTTATGCTTAGCCCACATCTGTTACAGTACTGGAATTATTACAATATGATCAGAAATTACTGGCTCATGGATTTGAGAGGTTTTTAAAATATGAGCATGAAGGTGGAAAAAAGTCAGGTACCTGAATAAAAGCTCAGTTCTCTCTAGAGGACCTCAGTTTTTACCCGTTTGTAATTAACAGAATAAAACTTCTCCTTGCATAAAATTCTGTTCTGATCTGGGAGTTTATGTTGGGAATTTTTATGTTGGGAAATCTGCTACAGTTTTATGACCAACGGGGGGGATCAGCATTTTCCTTCTCAGTACAGCAATAAATCTTTAACAGATCATTTCCATCCTCCTTTCTGGCAAGCAACAGATTAAATGGAGCTCCTGGCTACTGAGAGACTTTATTCCTGCTCAGATGATGGTGTTTATCCCCTCCCAGCATCTGTTGAACATGTGGACACCCTCACCCAGACACAGTGTTTCTCTCTGTGTGAATGAAGCTTCATTTTGCACATCTAGCAGCAGACAGAGAGCGAGCATGTTGATGAGTCACCATCAACTTGCAGCTCAGCGCCACACTGCATGCTCACACTGCTGATTCAGACCTCCGTTTTCATTCATCACCGTTCTCCAAACCTTCTGCTTCCAAAAACACACTTCAGTCCTGAGCTTCGTCTCAGTTCATGCACTCCTGGTATCTGTGAAGGATTCCTCTCTCTTTGTACTCCACAATATTTCACACATTTTACTCTCAGGCCACTGAGGCCACTGAGTCTAAAGATCTATTATTTCCTCCGTAGTGAGTTTTACCAGGGAAAATCAGGCACCTTCAGAAGAATAAATATTACGTTTAGATAAAATGAAGCAGAACGTTAAATACTCATATATTTTAGGATAAATTATTAAGACTTAATGGTGCTGTGTTCTGGAGTGATAAGACCATGCACACAAAAACCTTTTTTAGCAGACTATTCCTAAAAAGAAAAGAGGAAGAAGTGTTATATCTGGAGTTCACGCCATCATCTGACTGTTTACAGCTTCAAATTAAAGCTTATTGCGAGCTGATAACTTCTGGGTGACCATAATGCTCGGCACCATGTCTGGAGAAAACCAAACACAGCATATCAGAACAAACACCTCACACTGAAAAAGCACGGTAGTGGACGAATGATGTTATGGACTTGTTCTGCAGTCACAGGAACTGGGAACCTTACGGTCATTGAGTGGACCATGATCTCCTCTGCAGATCACAGTATTTTACTGTCAAATGTGAATCCGTCTGTCCAACAGCTGAAGTTTGGTCCTAAATGGGTCATCAACAGAACCATGAACCCAAACACAGCAGCAGATATACAACAGAATGGATGAGAAGGACGAAAGTGCTGCAATATGTTACCTTGAGGTGAAACCAGGTTCTGAGGATGAGGAAAATAAATTTTTTTGGACCTGATGTTGACATGGAAAGGAAGGAAGAGATCAGGTTGAGATGAAAACTTAGACTCTAGCTTTTACAGCCAAACAGTTGAGAGCAAACGAACGTCCAGCAGTTTACATCTGATTAGCAGACTGAAAGAAAAACATGGCTAAGAAATGTGATCGATTCTTTGTTGCAACCACTTAACCAGCTTTAAAATGTAAAGCACAACAACTCGACAGTGAACCCTGCAGCAGGTACACAGTAAAACTCGGCTCGGCCAAGACTCGCGTCCCTCTAATAGATTAAGATGTATTGTGTGTCCTCCAACATGGCTGACAGGAACTTGGCTGATGTCATTTAAAAACACTATTGCAATATTATTTCTGCAAATTATTGTATTTTCCCCTCTTCGAGTACGCCTTTTCTCTGAATCACATGTGAGTCCACCTGATTGGCAACTATTTGCATGCAGATCGCGAGTGTACAAAGCTTGGAATAAAATGTGTAAATCTAAACCAAATCAAAGGGAACTTTACTGTGATGTTCTCCAATTACCTTTTTTAAAAGGCAGCGATTCAAAAAGACTCAATAGGTTTATATCTAAAAAATGATGCATTAAATATAATTTCCTCTGGTAATTGTGAGGCAATGAAAAATTAAAACACTTCCTTTTGACAATCATTTAGTTGCAGGCTGCAGCAGACAAAGACATCCTGAGCTTTTTTACATTTACTGAAATCTGAACATTTTTAGCTGTTGGCTAAAAAGACGCTTTTTGGCCATATCTATATGTAATGTAAAAACAGAACAAAAGAGCAAAGTGTACCGGAGGCAAATTCCTTGTTTGTATGTACGAACTTGGCAATAAAGCTGATTCTGATTCTCCCCACCATCTTCCTCCTCCTCCTCTTCTTCTTCATCCTCCTTTGCCCCCCAGAGTCGGCCTATTGTCTTCTCTAAACAAAAGCAGCCAGAAGGAGCACAAAAGTCGTTCTGTCTTCCTGAGGGACCCAAGATGATGTCAGTGCTGCTGGTGGGGTTGGTTGTGTGTGTGTGTGGGGGGGGGTAATAAAATGAAAATGAGATGGGCCGAATCTTAGGAAGGTATAGAGTTTAAATATTTGACAGAAAGAAACTCGGACAGAATAGCCACAAGGGGAAATAGAGACATCCTGTTTTGTACCTTCTGCCATTTCAGTTGGCTCCACCTGCAGATCTGCCTGCATGTTTTGTTTGAGATCTAAGGAAAAAGGAGAGTGAATTAAACCATTCATTAGCAACAGCTCCAGGCTAATTTATCCACCTTGGTTACTTCAGTGTTTCCTGTGTTGATCTGAGAGATTCAGGTCAATTTCATTAGGAAAAATACATTATTTTAAAGAGAGAAGACCAATTTATAACTTATATCAATGTCTCCAGTTTGGTTGCTATATGAAATGGATATACAGCCACTAAAAAGTCTAGAAAAATGTTTTACAAACAAGAGAAAACTGAATTCCTCTAACATGAGCATTTCGCCCCCAGTTTCCATCCAGAAACAGACATGTCAGACCAGATGGAAGCAAACTGTCTGAACACTGAAAAGGAAGTCTATTCAAGCCTTTCAGCTCCACAACACAATGACAGCCATTAATGTGACCTGCAATAACATGTGAGAGCTGTTCATAATACACAACAGAAAATCAGCAAGGGTTCATACTGGAAACTGTTTCACTCACTGTAAGGTGAGCCACGTATCTCTGCAGAGCAGCTTTCACAGGGAGGATTAGCACTACGCTGCTCTGGTGAAATATGAGCCGGCCTTAAATTAAAACTAAACTATGAAAATCTCATGCCTTGAAAAGCTTCAAGTAAAGCAGCCCAACATTATTTCTGTCCTAACTTCTAGAATAATATCAGATGTAAGTTCTGAAGCTTAGTGGATCATGTTAAATTGAGCTTCAGGTTAAAGAAGACTTTGAACTTCCTATAGGAGTCAGAAAAGCTTTAACACTGAGCAGATCCTAATCTGATGACCCAAATACATTTAAAGTTTCTCTTGGTTTAAACTAATTAAGCTGGAAGTGGCAACAATGTCTTAGAGAAAGGTGTTGGAGTTCAACCCTAGAACAGAGAAAATCAGAAATAAAAAAGGTAATCAACTTTAAAACCAGAGGAGAATGTGACGAAATAACGGATTCACTGCTGCCTCAAGGAATCAAGGATAAACTGTTATTTTAAAAACCGTATCTGTCTAGCATAATTTTATAAAGTCACCAATTTCCTGATCAAAGTATTAAAAGAACTCATTCAGACTGTTAATCATACTGTTAACAGCTTTTAACAACTCATTTAACCAATAGTTCAAATTAATGGCATTAAATCATGGTAGGCTACCCTATAGTTATATAGTATATTTTGGCTGAATAATAATGTTCAAGAACTTCATTTTCCACCAACACCCAACAAAGAGCCATCTTTTCTAGATTTTCTTCATCAGTACATATTAAAATAATCTAGTTGTCCATAGTAGACGTACTGGTAATGGTTTAAAGTTGTATTCTTTTATGTAGACATTTTAAAAAACGTTTGGTATAAACCTTTTATGATGTTATCAAAAGACATTAGCTCCTATATCTTACCCACCCATTCTCAAACCACAGTTTACAGGCAATATTTTTCCATTTTCTCCATCAATGACAAATGCTTAAAAAACCGAAATACTTTTAATCCTTTTTTATTTTTCCATTTAGAAACTAAATATTTACACCGTACTCCATTTTACCCAGATATAATTTCTTTGTTAAATTAACACACTTAGCTGAATTTCCTACAAAATGGGGAAATACGAACTGCACCATCAACCTGGAAAGAATATTCCCAACTGGGACAACCAAACTCTTGCCTTTTTTCCCTCTTGATTCAGGTCAATTCAACAGAGCGCTCAACTTTTTTAGGAAACCATTAAAGTTTAATAGCGTAAAAAAGGGAAATGCAGAAAGGAAATGTCTCCAACGTAGTTTTTAGCACAAACCTCATCATTTCTAAACATCTCAGTTATCTAAAACTTTTTTAAAAAACCACAGATGGTTTTAAAAATCTCCTTTTAAAAAAGCATGTTAAAAATTTCATTTTAAATAAAGTTATTTTTGTAACATATAGTTTTTAATGTGCAAAGGGACCAAACGGGAATGCCGATCCAAGTCAGGACCTGGCACCAAGCAGGTGCTGCTGGGTGCCATTTTTAAAGCTCTTCATACACCACCGAGGCTTGATGCCTTGAGGAAAACAAGAATTACACTGAATCCCTGCACACAGCATCAGGTGCTCTTCATACCAACTAACCTGCTTAGAGAGGAGAGTTAGGCTGGGAATGAATAAATTATATGTATTTGAGGTACAGTAGTGGCACCTTCTCTGGAAATACGTTGTTGTAAATTCTCCAGCTGCCTTCTATTAAAGCCATGAAGTACGTTTTCAGGATTTTTTCCCCTTTTTCCTCAGTTTCTTCCATAATTACAGCTAAACCATCTGGATAAACACTGTACAGGAAACAAATGTGGAGCATCTGACCCTGATGTCTAATCAGGTGAAAGGAGGACAGAGAACGTGCTGATGGCTGCAGGTAACAGGAGCCATTAAACGGAGATTGCTTAATGATGTAATAACATTATGTGTTATAATGGCCATCAGAGGGGACATCATCCTCCTGATAGCAGCGAGAGGAGAGGCAGATCGTCCTACCACCCCCTGTGAGGAGGATGGTGATGTTTACAACATGAGAAAGGTAATCTGAGTCATAATACGCCCTGACAGCCTCAGGAACAACTGTAAAACCCTACTACTTTATTAGTAGATACTTTATTAAACCCAAAGGGAAATTAAATGTTGTTGTAGCTCATATTCTGCAGGTTTCTTCAAAGAGCTGTTGTAGATGCTGATGACTGTGGTCAGGAAGGATCTCCTGTAGTACTCTGTCTTACAGCAGATCTGAAGAAGCCTCTGACTGAAGACACACTGTTGTTGTAGGACAGTCTCATGAAGAGGATGATCACGGTTCTCCATAATGTTCTTCATTTTATGAAGAATCTGTCTTTCCACAATGATCTCCAGAGGTTCCAGAGGAGCCTCCAGAACAGACTTATAGAAGATATGCAGCATCTTGCTGCAAAAACCAAAGGACCTAAGCTTCTTCAAGAAGTACAGTCTGCTCTGTCCCTTCTTGTAGATGGCTTCACAGTTGCATCTCCACTCTAGTCTGTTGTCCAGGTGAACAACGAGGTATTTATACTCCTCCACCACCTCCACTTCTTCTCCCATGATAGAAATAGTTTTTGACTTATTCCTGTTTCTCTTAAAATCTACAATCATCTCCTTTGTTTTAGTCATGTTCAAAATGAGATGATTGTTTCCACACCATGCCACAAAGTGGTCCACCACCTTCCTGTACTCAGCTTCTTGTCCATCTCTGATCCACCCCACGACTGCAGAATCATCTGAGTATTTCTGCAGATGACAGGAGTCTGTCTTGTACTGGAAGTCTGAGGTGTACAGAGTGAAAAAACTGCTTCATCCCAGAACCAGCTCTGTTCTGCTGCTTATCTCCCTTCTGTAGCTTTTATTTTTCCAGTCTATAAGAACACTCAGCTGTTTATTCTCTGGACTTTATGGTTCCAGTAACTGTAGCATAATCAAAGATTAGTGTTGGATCCTATCTTAAAATAAAACTCTTCTGGTAGTTCTGCTAAGACTGAAACAACAAATCCAGCCATTTTAAAGTCATTTAAAGAGAAATCCAAAAAAACAAACAAACAAAGTTTTTATTAAAAAGAGTTTCTAACAAATTAAAGAAAAATGACATTTGGGATGCTTGTTGCCTCAGGAAAAAAAAAAATGTATTTGAATTTTGGAGTCTAAAGCAGCGCCAGCAATGATGAGCGGTAACTCCTCCCATGTCAGCAGGCTTCCAACGCTGTGATTTTCTGCAATGAAACTGATGATTCTGTCGCAGTGATTATACTTTCTAGCTTATATACAGAGTCATTAAAACGTCCAGGAAAAGCAGTGACTGTACCATGTTCCACCACTACTGCGGAAAGAAGAGCAGGACTCGGAATAAAATCCTGTTGTTATAGACTGGAGACTATTTCAGAGCGTTCATACTGAGCACTAAACATCTAGGAAATCTAACAGGTTCAAACTGGACCTCGGATCAGCTTGAACTTTAATATCAGCAGTAGAAAGAACCTGCTGTTGGTCCCGTGATGATAGTTTAGGGCTTTTGGAGACTTCTTTTAGCATTTTGCGGTCTCCTTTTAGGTTGAACTTGAGCTTGGACATACATTACCGGTCAAACGTTTTAGATACACTTTCTGACTTAATGGGTCTCTTTATTTTCATGACTATTTACATTGTAGAATTTTATCAAAGGCAACACAACTATGACTGAACACACATGGAATTCTGTAGGAACCAAAAAGTGTGAAATAACTTTAAACATTTTTATATTTTAGACTCTTCCAAATAGTCACGCTTTGCTTTGATTGCTGCTTGGCGTTCTCTCCAGGAGCTTCATGAGGCGGTCACCTGAAATGGTTTTCCAAAGAGTCTTGAAAGAACTTCCCAAAAGTTCATTGAGAGACGGCCAAAGGTTAATATTACAGTCATCACATCAAAGGGCGGCTACTTTAAGGAATCTGAAATATAAAAACACATTTAAAGTTCTTTTACAATCTTTCGTTTGCTACATAATTCCATATGTGTTCATTCAGTTTTAATGCTTTCAGTAAGAATCTACAATGTAAATAGTCATAAACAAAAAGAAAACCATTAAATTAGAAAGTGTGTCTAAACCTTTTGACCGGTGATGTAGGCATGTTGCCAGATGTTCAGAATGTCCTCCACTTGTAGACTTCTTTTCAAACAGAAGAACAGATAATTTCAGATCATTCTGAGAACTCCTTAAATCCATGACCAGTCATGCGCTGCTCCAATCGTCTTCCTGAGGAGATCTTTGGATCTCACCATGGTCTTCACAGTCAGGAGCACCACACTAAATGTCTGAGGTGTAAATGGAGCAAACCTCCTTCATCATGCTGAGTAATGATGTTCTCATCATGTGGGCCTGATGTAATAACCTATGTGGGATTTTAGTCAATTTATGTGAAAACTGTTTTTTTAACATCTTAATATATCTTGTCTTCAGTTTTTATTGATTATTTGTATGACCTAAATTCCTCAGTGTTGTTAAAAAAGCACCCAGGCTGCCTCGGGGTGTCATGTTTTCCATGTCTGTAAACAGGAATGAGTGCTTTATGCTCAGACGACTTTAGCTCCCAGTTTCACAATGAAAGTGACCATTGTTGCATTCCTATCGTGGGAATTGTGTCAGACATTTCCTAATGAAACATTACTCCATCAGTAACTGCAACCATCCACAGCAGGTCACGTCACTGTTAAACACCTCAGATACTGAGCTGGTATCTTACAGGAACACAACTGGAGGTCTTCTAACCCGAGCCAACACAGATCACTTCGTCTGATCCAACAGGAACCATCCCAGGTCTCTGGATGTTTCTTCATTTAAGGCATGGCAGACGATCAGTCAGCAGTAGGACACTGAAAAACAAAGTGTGCTGTGGTGTGGTGGGGCTGACAAACATTCCTTCACTAAACCACAGCAGCACAGAACCCAAAAGAGTCAGCAGACCGTCCTGCTCTCACATCGTCCGACCCGCAGAGTCCACGGACCGCTCTGCTCTCACACCGTCCGACCCGCAGAGTCCACGGACCGCTCTGTTCTCACACCGTCTGACCTGCAAAGTCAACGGACCGCTCTGCTCTCACACCGTCCGACCCGCAGAGTCCACGGACCGCTCTGTTCTCACACCGTCTGACCCGCAAAGTCAACGGACCGCTCTGCTCTCACACCGTCCGACCCGCAAAGTCAACGGACCGCTCTGCTCTCACACCGTCCGACCCGCAGAGTCCACGGACCGCTCTGTTCTCACACCGTCTGACCCGCAAAGTCAACGGACCGCTCTGCTCTCACACTGTCTGACCCGCAGAGTCCACGGACCGCTCTGCTCTCACACCGTCCGACCCGCAGAGTCCACGGACCGCTCTGCTCTCACACCGTCCGACCCGCAGAGTCCACGGACCGCTCTGCTCTCACACCGTCCGACCCGCAGAGTCCACGGACCGCTCTGCTCTCACACCGTCCGACCCACAGAGTCCACAAACTTAATTTTTATTTTTTTTACACATATAAACATTAGATTGTTGTTTTATCAATCTGAGAATAAAGAATCAACTTCTGTCGTCAATAAATGTGGGTTCGCTGCTCATTATTCTGGTGCGGGTCACTGTTTTGTCCTGTTCTAGTTTTGATGCTTTCATACTGGACATTGAGTATACAAGGAAGCTGTCTCCTATGGGACAGTACCAACCAAGTATTAACTGGTACCAAGTATTAACTGGTACCGCTGGGGAGACGTTTGTACCCGTTTCATATCAGATGGTTTCAAGTCATTTTTGATCATCTGGTCAAAATCTTCTGTAAGTTAAGGTGGTTTGATGTCTCCAGAAACATCTATCTGCAGAAGCCCCTGAGGCTTATTTTAATTCGATCAGCAATCACAATCTGTCATATTTCATTAGCCCACTAGTCCAAAAGGACCAGAACCAGAACAGATAGGAACACAGTGATAAAGTCTTTACAAAATACTATGTTAAATTAATTAAGTGTAATTTCAGGATTCCATTCTCTTTAAGGCCCTCTGCTGAGGAACAGTGTTGATATTTTTAAAGCAAACTTGAAATACTTCTTTTCAACTTGACTTTTAGTTGAAGTTCATTTTTATTTGACCTTTGTTTTATTACAGTTTGTTAATCATTTATCCTAAGTTTGCTCTTATTTTAGATTTTATTACAAATATTTTGGTCTTTGAGTTTCTTTTGTTTGATGTTATTTTTACATTCGTATCTGTCGTTTCCTCATCTTGTAAAATATTTCTATTTTTTTTTTACAATGTTTGATTATTTCCTGTATTTTTTCAGTCTCTATAGAATACTTTCTATAGCACTGATCTGTATGAAAAGTCATGTGGAAATAAAATTTTTATGGATGTAGCCCACAGGTGCTGAAGTTTGTTAATTACACTCAGATGCTCTGCAGTTTTATTCAATTTAAAAATTTTAATATAATAAGGATGATATTTTTTGCCCCAGAAATCTTCACTTCCTGACCAGAGGATGAGCAGCAGCGATGTTTCCTGCAGGAAGCAGAGGTAGTAAACCTCGGTAAACACACTGGACCCACTGCCCAGCAATGAATGCATGCACGCGCGCACACATGACTCACACCTGGTGCACGCACGCGCAGACAGAGACCAGTTCCTGAGCTGCGCGGATTAAATGCGCAGCTTCATGGAAACAATGCGTTTAAAACTGCAGCAGGACGAAACAGCAACGGCAGGATTGGCGTCACAGATACGTTTAAAAGCCCAAATTGTGAGCAGAACAGGTGACAAGGAGGCGGAAGTGACCTCATTAAAACTGACAAACTTACCTGCTGCTTGATGAGTTCAGTTTGGGAAAACTGTCCGTCTGAGGACATCTGAGGAGGTCTCAGCAGAAGTCCGGATCAGCAGCAGAGAACCATCCTCACTGAACAGCAGGGAGAAACGAGCTGCAGGAAACCCGAAACTACCTGCTGCAGGTAGCCCACATGCCCCGCCTCCTAAGTCCTGTCCGCACGCACACACCTGCTGCTGCTCACCTGCATTACGTTGTCCTGCTGCTGCGGCTGCGTCCCGTTTCTGAGCTAAAGTCCTGCTCTGCTGCGGCCTGACTCCTCTCCTCTCACAGGAAGAAGCTCATTTGGAGTTTACCTCACTTTTCTGACTGGTTTATCAGTTTCTGCCTTGTTAATGACAGGTTTAATCAGCAGGTTGGAGAGTATGATGCCTGGAAAGGCTGCTGGGTTCAGAAATGGAACGCGGCCTCATGACTGTTGAGCTTTAAACCATAAAAACATTGAAGTCTATCAGTCTAAGAAGAACAAACAGAAGATTAATATTTGATCACAGGATAAAGCAGCTCTGTTTTCTGTTTGCTCACACGTCATAATGCATCATTTATAATCCCAAAGGTAATTATGAATGTTCACCAAACACCGGCATCTTCAAATACATGCCAAATAAATTCAGGAAATCAGGAAATCATCCACCTGGAAACAGAGTCAAGTAAACAAACCAGATCCAGGATGTTTTTAACACTCAAGATTTGTTGGTTTTACCAAATTATTTAAGATTGTGAACAGGACAGATTCAGAACTGGTGGTTTGTCTGGTGGTAGACCTGTCTTAGGTGTACCCTGCCCAGGGATAGCTAATCGGCTCAACGAGATAAAAATGTAAGAAGAACCAAGAAAACCTTTCTTGATAAACAATAAAAACAACAAGTGGCAACAACTGAGGTTAAGTCAAACAGATTTTTAGCCTTTTTCTGTAACTGACTTAAATATAACCTTTAACATACAATCAACATGTACGATTGTATATACAGGTCCTTCTCAAAAAATTAGCATATTGTGATAAAGTTCATTATTTTCTATAATGTAATGATGAAAATTTAACATTCATATATTTTAGATTCATTGCACACTAACTGAAATATTTCAGGTCTTTTATTGTCTTAATATGGATGATTTTGGCATACAGCTCATGAAAACCCAAAATTCCTATCTCACAAAATTAGCATATTTCATCCGACCAATAAAAGAAAAGTGTTTTTAATACAAAAAAACGTCAACCTTCAAATAATCATGTACAGTTATGAACTCAATACTTGGTCGGGAATCCTTTTGCAGAAATGACTGCTTCAATGCGGCGTGGCATGGAGGCAATCAGCCTGTGGCACTGAGGTCTTATGGAGGCCCAGGATGCTTCGATAGCGGCCTTTAGCTCATCCAGAGTGTTGGGTCTTGAGTCTCTCAACGTTCTCTTCACAATATCCCACAGATTCTCTATGGGGTTCAGGTCAGGAGAGTTGGCAGGCCAATTGAGCACAGTGATACCATGGTCAGTAAACCATTTACCAGTGGTTTTGGCACTGTGAGCAGGTGCCAAGTCGTGCTGAAAAATGAAATCTTCATCTCCATAAAGCTTTTCAGCAGATGGAAGCATGAAGTGCTCCAAAATCTCCTGATAGCTAGCTGCATTGACCCTGCCCTTGATAAAACACAGTGGACCAACACCAGCAGCTGACACGGCACCCCAGACCATCACTGACTGTGGGTACTTGACACTGGACTTCTGGCATTTTGGCATTTCCTTCTCCCCAGTCTTCCTCCAGACTCTGGCACCTTGATTTCCGAATGACATGCAGAATTTGCTTTCATCCGGAAAAAGTACTTTGGACCACTGAGCAACAGTCCAGTGCTGCTTCTCTGTAGCCCAGGACTGGGGAATGCGGCACCTGTAGCCCATTTCCTGCACACGCCTGTGCACGGTGGCTCTGGATGTTTCTACTCCAGACTCAGTCCACTGCTTCCGCAGGTCCCCCAAGGTCTGGAATCGGCCCTTCTCCACAATCTTCCTCAGGGTCCGGTCACCTCTTCTCATTGTGCAGCGTTTTCTGCCACACTTTTTCCTTCCCACAGACTTCCCACTGAGGTGCCTTGATACAGCACTCTGGAACAGCCTATTCATTCAGAAATTTCTTTCTGTGTCTTACCCTCTTGCTTGAAGGTGTCAATAGTGGCCTTCTGGACAGCAGTCAGGTCGGCAGTCTTACCCATGATTGGGGTTTTGAGTGATGAACCAGGCTGGGAGTTTTAAAGGCCTCAGGAATCTTTTGCAGGTGTTTAGAGTTAACTCGTTGATTCAGATGATTAGGTTCATAGCTCGTTTAGAGACCCTTTTAATGATATGCTAATTCTGTGAGATAGGAATTTTGGGTTTTCATGAGCTGTATGCCAAAATCATCCGTATTAAGACAATAAAAGACCTGAAATATTTCAGTTAGTGTGCAATGAATCTAAAATATATGAATGTTAAATTTTCATCATGACATTATGGAAAATAATGAACTTCATCACAATATGCTAATTTTTTGAGAAGGACCTGTATTTTCAATTTCCTGGGTTCACACTTTCCTGGTTAAAAGGTCTTGCCTTGGGGTAGGACTTTCAGACCCCAGGACGGTTGAGGTTGACTAACAGTGATTGGTGGAGCCTTTCTTGCAGTGTTCTGACTCACCTGCCATTTAAAAATGTTTTTAACTTTGTTTTAAAGCAGCTCAGGGTGGGAGCAGTCCTGCTGTGTACAGAGAGCTTATTCCAGATTTCTTGAGCAGAAAAACCAAAGGCTGCTTCAGGAGGCTTTGTTCTGATGTTGGAATGGAGAGTGGGTTGGATTCAGATTAATGGTCTTAATGGTTTATGGCAATGAAGAAGATCGGAGGTGTAATTTGTGCTCTGACTAGTCTGTGCTTTAGTGAGATGTTAAACTCTACTCTCTGACCAATGGGCAGCCAGTGGGACCTCAGAATGCTGAGCTCTTTTTTTGTTGTAAGGATTCTAGCAGCAGCATTTTGAACAAGTTGTAGCACTATTACAATCGAGTCTGCAGAAAACAAATTTTTTAGAGTCCTGTTGGGGCATGTGTCTAATTCTGGCAATAATTTTAAGGTGATAATATGCTGTCTTTATGATAAGTTTGATGTGGTTGTCCAGATTCAGAACAGGGTCCATAACCACCCCAAAATTTTTGGCTTTCTACGACCTTTTTAAACCAACGGACAGAAGGTGGGGACTGAAAACTAAAAGTTCCGTTTTATCTTTATTTAGCTGATGTTTTGACACATCTCACTGTTATCTGTCCAATACAATCAATAAGTGATTGTATTGGACTGTAATAATAATCATAATCTTTATTGGTCATTGCATATGTACATTACAATGAGATTTGTCCTCTGCATTTAACCTATATAGGGAGCAGTGGGCTGCCATTTTGCAGTGCCCAGGGAGCATTCTGGGACTAAGGGACCCAGAGTGGCAATCTGTGGGGTACACACCTGGCCCCTCCAGAACACAAACCTCCTGTTCTAACCACTAGGCCACCACATTTAATAAGGCCTCATCTGGGATTTGAACCCGGGACCTCTTGTACCCAAGTGAGAATAATACCCCTAGACTAACTTGCTAGGGGTATGTAGTCCCCTGGTGTGTCATCAGTATAATTTTCGTACTGTATCTTATTGTCATGCAGAATCTGATTTAGTGGAAGAATGTAAATATTGAAGAGGAGAGGACCAAGGATAAAACCTTGGGGAACACCGTAAATTATTTTATTTAGCTTAGATCTGTAGTTTCCTGTGGACACAAAAAGGTTCTGACAGGATTCGGGAAGACAGGATTTAGGTCATGTGAGCACTGTGCCAGAAATTTCCACCCTGTTTCTTGGCTGGATAATAACATGTCATGATCAACTGTGTCGAATGCTGCACTGAGATCAAGCAAAACTGCGCGATGAAACAGTTATGTGTTGTTGATGAAAACCTGATTGATCAACATCAAAACTGTTGTTCAAGGTTAAAAATCTGTTTATTTCTTCATAAACATTTTTTTCTAATATTTCAGCCAAGAATGGCAAATTTGATATTGTTTGGTCATTACTAAAAACTGATGAATTCAAATTATTCTTCTACAGCAGTCTTCAGAGCCTGTGGGAGGGAACGGTCCAGAGGAGGACATCTCAATAATTATTTGTAGATGGTCAGGAGCCAAAACATCTGAGACCTAAATAAACTGGTTGGTAGGAGATCAAGGCAACAGGAGGAGGACTTTGAGAGATATATTGTGTGATCCAGATCGGTTTGAGTAACTGGATAGTTAAAGTAGGTTAAACTTTGATTAGATGGAAACAGGGTTAACTGACCTGCAGCAGCTAAGAGGGAGGAGTTGAATGTTTTCCAATTTTTTCCAAATGTATTTTTTGAAAGTATTTTACACTCTAAATATTTAAATAATTCTGTACAATATTGTTTGTAATTTTGTTAACTTTTTATTCATGTTTATTTATTAATGTTTCTGTTATTTATTTTTCCTTCCTAATATTGCCTTACTAGAGGCTGACCTTTAACCTGTCCTGCTGCTGAAACTATTTAATTTCCCCCTAGGGGGATGATAAAGTTAATCTTATCTCTACATTAATAATTGTATGATTGTTCTAGAAGTTTATGTTCTCATTTACTCGACTGTTTAGTAAGTGGATCCCTGCTCTCTGAAGGCCTCAGGTGATCTGTGAATAACCTTTATCTTACCGAGGGAAAATTCTAAGAAAAACCTGAGAATTCGGGAAATTTTCTGTTAGTATTTGGGGAACAAAGATGTTGGATGGTGAGCTAAAACCAATGTGCAGGATTCAGATGAGTGCGTATTTTATGCATTAGGCTGGCTGCTTTAGCTCTAAAGATGCAGGCACGCTGGCGTTTTTCCACTTAGAGCTCCGGGTCGCACTTATTGTGCTCTCATGAAGTGAATGTTGACATTATCACCACCTACTGGTCTTGTAGGAAGTCATTTAGAAAATAGTTAGATAGTCCAAATCCTTACATTTGATTCATAACCTGTAATTAAAGCTTTAATTCACACGGAGCTAATGTTCACCAAGAAAATCCTTGTCTTCTGATATTGTTAGATGTTATAAAACTCAGCATCTCCATTCAAATCCATTTTTGGTTCTGTTTTGTTTTTTTTGTTTCAGTAAAGCTGCCAAAATGGTTGCAACAAGCCTCTCCCAAACTGGTTCAATTGTTGATAAGATTCCATGCAACCAGGACAGAACCTAAATATGGCCTCAAGTTTTACATGAAGGACATCTGATCGCATGATTAAACAAGTCACAAAAACAATCTTGTTTTTGATATGATTTGATTCATTTCTTGTTTTTAATTAAACGAATCGATAAAAGTCAGAGTGGAGAATCACCCTCCCTAAGCATCCCAACTCTTCAGTCAGACCCTCTATCAGAACATTGTCACTTCTGGGTTCATGCGGAAATAACAGGTTATCTGAGACCTGAACAGGTTAACCCAAAGAGCCTTAGAAACACTGGATTAGTGGTGTCAGACTTATTGCATGTCTCAGTTATGGAACAGCTCCAACTCTTTCAGCAAACAGCAAAACAATAAAAGCTGAGAGTGATGTCATTCAGACGACTGATCCCTCACTTCAGCTTCATCTGTTGTCTGTCTGAGAGTCTTTTCATGTTCGCATTGATTGTTATGTCACTAAAAGCAACACATCAGAGTTTATTCACATCCTTTAAGACTCAGTGATAGAGTTTATTATGGCGGTCAGTCCAGAGGAACAGGTTAGTGTTCCTCCATGCTCCTCTTAGCAACTATCACCGAGCACCAAGATATTTATGAAGCACGTTTAAATGTTGACATTTTAATTTTTACAAACTTCCTGTTGCTGTAAACACAGAACAACAGCCTTAGAGATACCAGTTAGCCTCTGAGCTGAGAAACTGAGAAGCTAACTTGGTGTCACAGTTTGGACTCAGTTTCTGCTACTGTTTTACTTCCCATCCTGTGGGGCATAAACTGAGGAAAAAGATAAACATCTCAACTATCTAGAACATCGAGAGGCAGAGCCTGAACAATACTTCTGGATTAATGATGTGATTGATTGTTACTGGACTCCTTGTCAGCGCCAGTAAAGGCAATAGGAATGGAAAGCTTCTTTCTAACTGCAGGTCGCAGCTTCTCTCAAGTCCAACGAGATTCTTCTGGATTGAGACAAATGGGGGCCTGTCATATTCTCCAAGAAGAAAACCTGCTATCATCCTGCGGTTTTAAACCACGATCACATGAATGTGCTGCTGAAGCAAAGATGAAAAAGAAAGGATCCAATGTCTTCCTGAATGAACACCTCATCAGGCAGAACACAGAGATGGAAGGCAAGAAGGTTAAGACGACAGAGGAAAACATCAACACTTGGACAGTAAATAGCAAAGTTTTCATTAAGATACCTGGAACACCAGAAGAAGAAACAGTGGTGATGATCAGAAAGGTGGAGGAGCTGAAGAAGAACACCTGAGCCCTGAGGCTGGATATGGAACAACTGGAAACAACAACACAACAAATCTGGACAGAGCTGACAACTTCTTCTAGACACTTCTTCTACAGAGAGAGAGTTTAACCTACAGGATCAGATGAAATGATCATCGGATCACACCGACTTTCCCACATTCATTTCTTCTCCACCACACACACCAACTTCTGCTGTGACACCAATGAACCATTTAATTCGACGTTCACATCCAAGGAACATCTGTTAATGATCCACTTTAACAGCTGACGTTTGATCGCATTAGAGAAGATTTACTCACATTTTCAAAACCATTCAATCTCATTAGAGCATCTAAAACCTGGCTGAATACAGACAAGGGGACAGATTTCACCTCCATGGTCATGAATTTAGATTTATCAACAGAAACAACAACATGGAGGAGTAGTGAAATATGTTAATAAGTCCTTGGACTTCAGACTGTAGGAGAACATGACATTGATAATGTTGTGAAATGTATTAAAATAGAAATATGTATGGCAAATATGGCCTTTGAATGTTTGGACCTGGCTCTTGGGGTTCCTCAAAGGTCAGTGTTAGGGCCTGAGTTATTCTTTATGTATAGAAATGACATATGCAATGTATGTGAGAATATGAGAATTGGATCATTTGCAGACAACACTGATGTCTTTTTGTTGGAGATGATCTGGAGCGATTGTTCAGTGATGTAACCAAAAACATGAACAAAATGAAATTGTTTTTTATGTAAAGATATGGGCAGAAATTACAGAACTTTATTACAGTCATTAATTGCATTGCCAAAACAAGCAATAACAATCATCAATAAGGTCCATTATTTGGATCACACTAACACACTGTTCATAAATCTAAATTATTAATATTTATTGACATAGTGGAACTACAAGCATCTAGGATCTTGTTTAAAGCCCAAAACAAATTCTGACC
Source organism: Girardinichthys multiradiatus (assembly GCF_021462225.1). Lineage (NCBI taxonomy): Eukaryota > Metazoa > Chordata > Actinopteri > Cyprinodontiformes > Goodeidae > Girardinichthys > Girardinichthys multiradiatus. The sequence goes on from NC_061810.1 coordinate 49,097,223, forward strand.
AGAAAACATTCAAAGTTTTCTTAAAAAGGAAGATCCTTCTCTTCCAGAAGCAAATGGAGTAGACAGGTGTGTCAGAGCCTCTCTCCCACCTTAATATCAAAATATCTCGTTCAAAACTCGTTAATCTGCTCACTGTTTTGTCAAAATAACTCATGAACGGGAGGAGAAACATGTCAAGCCATAAAAAATTGATAAAGATGCCCAAAGCTCAGGATAAAAGTGCCCAGATCACTAAAGCTAACACGTGTCTGAATCAAGCTAGCGACAGCATGGCTACCTCGGAGGCTGAAAGCACTGGAACGAACATGGACTCGGAAGGAATACTTAAGGCTATTGATGATTTGAAGAGTGTCTTGAAGGGGGATAATGCAAAGCTACAACAGAATATTGGCCATCTGGGATATGAGATCAACGGTAAGCTGGACAGTATTGCCACTGAGGTACAGGGCCTGGCAGAGCGGGTTGACGAGGCGGAGGCCCGCGTTCACCAAGTGGAGAATTGGGCAAAGGAGGCAACTGAGGCGCTGTGCTTCTGCATTGAACAACAGAGGAAAACACAGCTTAAAGTGCTTGATTTAGAGTCCCGTTCCAAAAGAAACAACGTATGTATCTTTGGGGTGCCAGAAGGTCAGGAGGGGAACTCCACTACGCGGTATATTGAAACGCTTTTGAGAAACCAGCTACAACTACCGGAGGACCTTGACCTGAAAATACAGTGCACACATCACACTCTGGCAAGTAAACCCCCGCCCGACTCACCACCGAGGGCTATTATTGTCAACTTTTTGGAATTTTCCACAAAAGAAAAGATCTTAAGAGAAGTGTGGAAAAAAGGCAAGATCTAGGTGGGCTCCTCAAATATTCACTTCGACCACAATTATGCAACTGAGATAGTGAAGAAGACCAGAGAATATAACGCTTTCAGGAAAGGGCTCAAGGTAAAAGGCATACGCTTTCAAACACCGTTTACCAACATAAGGATTCACTGGAAATCAGGAACTCGCACATATTCCAGTGCTCGGGAAGCCTACAGCGAGCTGAAGAGACGTGGAATCCAGGTGGAGGAACCGGCGACAGCTGACGGTGGTTCCAGAGTGGAGTCGTGTCTTCGGGAGCTACTGGGCTGGAAGTCGCCGAATAACAGCGGTGCTGCTGTGGCGCTGAGAGCGAAGAACAAACTGCATGATTTCCAGCGGAGCATGGCCGAGTGAAAATAGGCAGAACAACATGACATAACGCAGTATTATTTTGACCGGGCTCTGACCTACTATTTCGTGGGAGAGGACACTGTTTTTTTTTTCTACATTGGACTAAAAGGATGGACGTGTTTATTCCTAAAAGCGCTTCTACGGTCCTTTTCGGGCCCTCACATTTTGAGAGGTTTAACCCTCGACTTTCCAACGGGGTCACGAGTGAGAAGAGGGAGCTTCTTCTCACCTTGGAAGTCAGTTTGATATTGTTTTGTTCTGTTACAGTTCATGTTCTGGATTTAGGGGCCAAATCAGTCAAAGTATTTCTGTACATTACTGTCATATAATTTAAAAATTGCTTCCTTGAATGTAAACGTATTGAGTAGTCCAGTGAAAAGAAAAAGGGTCTTAGCCAAATTGAAAAAAGATGGGATACAAATTGCTCTTTTACAAGAGACACATATGTCTAAACAAGAACATGACAAGTTTAAGTCATTTGGTTACTCAAATACGTTTTATAGCTCTTGTAGAAATAGTAGAAAGAGGGGGGTAGTCACCCTAATTTCTAATTCACTGAACTTTGAATTGATATCTGAGAAGGGAGACAAAGAGGGCAGATTTGTTATTATAAAGGGGAGAATTGATAATGTTGTTGTCACGATTGCTAATGTATATGTACCGCCAGAGAGTGACAGGACTTTCTTAAAAACGTTTTTTGACACCATTATCTCATTTAGTGAAGGAGTTCTTGTTTACGCTGGAGACTGGAATACAATCCCTAATTATGCTCTAGATACAACAAGCTTTAAGAAACAAAAAACTGGTAGGTCAAAAGATCTAAATATTCTGATCAGGGAGATGAGCCTGTTTGATGTCTGGAGGGGTCTCCATATTAAAGAAAGATAATTTACACATTACTCTCCTCCACAAGGTTCACTCCAGGATTGACCTGTTTCTGATGAGCACCATTGATAGATCTAAAGTGAAGGAATGCTTAATTGGAACATCTGATATTTCAGACCACAACATTATCTATCTATCCATCGGTTTGTGTTATGATTTGGGGTTTTTTGGTTTCAGGTTTTTTCCTTATGTTTTTCACTGCTCAAGTTTTGAATCATGCTTTTGTTCATTATTTTTCTGGACATGTTTTAGTCTTGTTCATGTTTTGTTTGTATATTAGAGTCTCTGTTTTTGCCGCAGCCACGTTTTGTTCTGTCTGTCCATTAAGTTTATTCGGTTCACCTGCACCATGTTAATCAGTTTTATTTTCCACCTGTACCATGCTCCATTTATACACACCTGTTCAGTTGGTCGTCGCGGAAACATTTCTCATTCTCATGTCTTGTTCTTTAACTAAGTCTTGTCTTTTTGATCATGCCAGGCCTGTCTTGCCTGCCCGTTTGTTTTGTTCCTGCTGAGTGTGAGTTTTTGTAATTAAACCTTTTTTCACTTACCATCACGATGCCTGCTCGTCTGCATTCTGGGGTCCAATATCTCGCAAACCATAACAGGTTTGTCTAATAGACCTAAAACAACATTATGGCGCTTAAATATAGGTATCCTTAATAATGAAACCACAACAAAGGAGATTAGAAAAGAAAAATAATGGAATGTATAACAGACAATAATAATGGGCAGGTAAATCCCACCTTGGTCTGGGACACAGTTAAGGCAGTAATGAGAGGGAGACTAATTTCTAGAACTGCTTATCTTAAAAAAATAAAAAGGTTAAAATACAATGAATTGGAGAAAACATTGAGGAAATTAGAATTAAAACAGCAAATGACCAACAATGGAGAATTTTCAGAACAAATAACGAAAACTAAAAACAATATAAATGATATGATACTCGAGGAACTTGAGGAAAAATTCTCCAAACAAACATTTTATGAATCAGGCACAAAAGCTACATGAATCTTAGCTAAGCAACTTCGTCAACACCATTTGAAGCATTCAATTACCAAAATTAGAGAATCCTCAACTGGTAACTTAACCTTAGATAGTTATTGGACATTTGAAAAGTAATAAGTGCCCAGGTGGTGATGGGTTTCCAAATGAATGGTACATAATGTTCAGGAAGGAGCTTTCTCCTGTCCTGCTTGATTCTTTGAACTGGACATTGAACAGAGCTGAGATCCCACCATCTTGGAGAGAGGCTGTAATATCTGTCCTCCCTAAAGAAGGGAAAAATGTTGAATACTGCGAATCATATCGCCCAATCTCAATTCTGAATGTCAATTATAAAATTTTTACATCAATAATTTCTCGGAGAATGGAGTGTTACTTGTCTGATCTAATACACGAAGACCAGACGGGATTCATCAGGGGCTGACAAACTCATGACAGCATAAGACAAACATTACATATACTAGACCAAGCCAAAAGGCAGGGCCTCAGTGCTGCATTAGTTAGTCTGGACGCAGAAAAGGCCTTTGATCGGGTCAACTGGACTTTTCTATATAAGGTACTAGAGCGTCTGGGCTTTAATAACCAGTTTATTAGGTGTTTGCGGTCACTTTATGATGAACTACGGGCCAGGGTAAAAATCAATGGGCACCTAACAAGTAGCTTCCAACTACACAGAGGAACCCACCAGGGATGTTGTCTGAGCCCGTCGCTTTTTGCAATATTCATTGAACCCTTGGCACAGGCCATTAGAGAAGATGATGGGATAAAGGGTGTTAGTTTTGCAAATATAGAACACAAAATTGGCCTTTTCGCAGATGATGTAATCACATATCTCCAAAGTCCAAATATAACGCTCCCCAGAGTTATGTCGGCTCTAACTGAGTTTGGTCAACTGTCGGGCTACAGTCTAAACATTGCAAAAACACAGGTTCTGATGATTAACTACTCCCCTAGTAAATTTATAAGAAAGACCTATGGATTTAGGTGGGATGCCAAAAAGCTAAAATACCCAGGAGTATTTATTTCCTGAGATTTGGATGAGTTATTTTGTTTGAACTTTGGGAATCTTACTAAAAACATACAAAAAGACTTGACAGCCTGGGCAAGGTTACTGTTGGATTTCACAGCTAGAATGGAAATAGTGAGGATGAATCTGCTTCCTCGATTTTTATATCTTTTCATGTCATTGCCTATTAGAATATCTAGCGCACAGTTTCCTGCCTGGGACAGGTTGATCTCCAGATTTATTTGGTCCGGGACCAGACCAAGGATAAAATTTAAAACACTCCAAATTAATAGGGACCAAGGGGGGTTCCTCTTTTGTGGGCTGGAGAGATAAAGGACTTGTGGCTTTGTGCCAGTTTGTAGAAGGTGACACTTTAAAACATTTGAGCAACTGAAAAGTTGCTCAAATGGGATTATAATTTCCAAAGGGATTATAATCTCGAGAACAGAGATTTATTTAAATATTTTCAGGTAAGACATTTTTACAATACCAAAATAAAAAAAAGGTGTTCCTCCAGAAGGTAATACTATTGTGAACATTTTTACAAATGCTTATACTCACCTCCCGTGTAAAACTGTTTCCAAACTATATAAAGGGTTGCAGAAACATAATGGAAATGACACCTTGAATATTAAGTCTAAATGGGAAAGGGAATTGGGAGTAGAAATTACAGAGGATGATTGGCTTTCAGTGTGTGTGGCACAACAGACATCTACCAGCTCTAAAAGATGGAGGGAATTTGGATGGAAGTGCTTAATTAGATATTTTATTACACCTCACCTTACTAGTAGACATAAAGGAGAAGAACAGCAATGTTGGAGACAATGTGGCCATCAGAATGTAAATCACTCTCATGTATTTTGGTCCAGCCCAAAGTTGGCAACTTACTAGGATGGAATCTGTCAGACTACTGGGATAATTTTGGGGTATGTCATCCCCTGGGATCCCAGAGTTTTTCTGCTGGGGCTGATATATGAAGAAATGTTTCAAAAAGAAGATAAGTATCTTTTTAAAGTTCTATCAATTGCAAGCAAAAAGGCAATTACGCGGTCTTAGCTAAAGAAGCTCTCTCCCCAGCTGGACCATTGGCGGGAAGTCATGGAGGAGATTCACTCTATGGAAAAACTGACATATTTTTTACATATAAAAGGACATTTTTATAACAAACGCTGGTCTAAATGGCTGACATACAAGAGCAAGGAAGCATAACTATATAGGTGTAACACCTTGTAAAGTTTTTTTTTTCTTTTCTCTCTTCCTACTTAACTAAGAATCAGTGCCCCAAGTTCTGTGTGTGTTGTATGTCTTATTGTAATGAAAAATGTTAAATAAAGAGTATAAACAAAAAACGAAGAACTTTATAACTTAAGGGACAAATGTGAGTTTAAAACAGGGTTTTAGTAGATCTGTAGGTGGATGAAGTTATGGAACAGTTTAAATGTGGAGATCAAGTAATAAACATAAACAAAAAACATAAAACACTTTAAAGCTTTATTCAAGAACAAGGTCATCACAGCATATAAATCTGGGAAATCATTATTCATCTATTACTGCTCTTATTGTTTTTATTGGTGTTATTATTGCTGTTTTATAAGTCGTTGACATTATTTGCAGTTATTGTTTGTGTAATTAGCTCTGGACGCTTGGATAATTATCAGTGAAATATCTAATGCCTGCTTAATCTGCCATGTAAATAGTTTATAGATTTATGGAACGAAATTATTTATGATAAAAGTAGAATATTATAATTTTATATATATATATATATATATATATATATATATATATATATATATATATATATATATATGCTGGAAAAGGTGTGAGGTAAAAATAAATGTATACTCATATCCGCTCCTCTGAACATGGAAATATTCCTTGGATTTTACTGTAGTTCTTCTTTTGGATTGTTTGGTTTTTCCTTAAGTTGTATGTTCAGTAAAAAGTTTATTCAATTTCAAAAACCCACACTAGCTGGATCAGAGGGCTGCACAGCAAGGTGAAACAAACTAAGACACAAATATCACTAAAAGCAATAAAGAGATGCACGTTAAACACAACATGATCACACCAGGAGGTCCAAAGCTTCAGAAGAACCAAAAACCCAAAAGAAAAGATGGGTTTTCAGGAGGTTCTTCTAAGCTGTTTGGGCATCTGGAAATGGATCCAGAGGGATGTTTCTGCCACTGCAAACTGGCAGGGTAACACCATGTTCTGGTCTTTGGTTCCTTCAAACCTTCACACAAGGAGCTGCAGTGATTCCAAAAACCTCCGATAAGGAACCACGGGCCCAACTAAAGGATCTGGGTAATTATCAGAACTGGAGTTCTTAATTTAGGTGAACAAAGACGAAGTTGTGGGGAAAACAAAGCCCACAGTGACCACAGTCAGAAGGTGGTCCTACTGGGAACCTTTTTCACCAACACACTGTACACCTGCCTATAAAAGTGATTCAATATTCTTTCTCAGGCTCCAGACACACTGGATAAAGACCTCACTGGGAGAAATCAGCAAGAACATGGAGGAGATCTTCTGAAGAGTTTTAAGAACTCTTTGTTACAGAATAGTAGGTTGTGAGATCATGAGATCTTAATGGTCTTATTATCAGGGTTGCAATGCTCCTGATAGATCCCTCCACTGCTCCCATCACAACCAGTAGAATTGTTCCATGCAGCGGCAATGACCAGTCCATGCTCTCCACATGATTGCCCACACTGCTCCACTCTCCACTGTCCACTGGGAGGACTCTGAGGAAATTATGGAAACAAGCTCTGCAGATACAGAGCTGTGAAAAAGAAATCACCCCCTGGTTATGGTCTCTGATAACTGCTAATGTCTTTAATATCACTGTGGAATAATTTCGACCCACTCTGCTTTGCACAATTGATTAAATTCCTTGAAAAGAATATTTAAAACTCATTTAAAGTTCCTGATAAATGGAAACATTCAGTTATTTTACTGCTGCATTGTGTTTATGCCTCAACTGCCAAATATTTTTCATCCCATTTAGCTGAAAATGTGTAAACCTGCAGATTAATTTAAGTCCACAATTATAATCAACACTGTTATTAAAATCAACTGTTAGGAGCCAAATGTGTCCCTTAATAACAAAACTATAGAACAACTTTAATCTTAATTGAGTCAGTGAAACTTTATTTGTACTTCAAATAAACAGAAGTCTCAAGGTCCTTCCAGCAGCTTCTTCTTATGTTCTGCTGGCTCTGAGATAGTATTTCCTGGTTATTTTTCAGCTATTGTCTTCTGTTAGGATCCTAAACCCACCATTAATTCACCAGGTTTAGAGGCTGGACACAGCTACATGTTTTTGGAAGTTTCTACTGAACAAGCGATGTTGAGTTTGACCCACAGATGAGGATGAAAACCAACCTGCTGCAGCTGTGATGGTTGAAGGTTCTCAGCTTCAGGTGATGCAGGGTTGCTTCTTTGCAGCAGAACCACCATCATCATGTTTCTATTTGCACATGTGAACCTCATTTGAATGAACCTTTATTAGCGCAGTGACTCCTCCCTTCCTGACTGCTTACAGGCTTCCAGGAGGCTTGGCAGGAAATTACATAAAAAAGCTGCTTCTGTTGCTATTTACAGGAGTGATGAATGGAGCGCTGCCGAGACAACACAACAACTCTAACGCTGTCCTGGTTCTCCTGGTTCATTACCGCAGTTTTTACTCCTCAGATCAACCAGCAGTTGTTTTTGAATAATCTGATTTTCTACCAAACCTCAAATTCAGCAGAAATTATTTTATAAGTATCCGATTAAAGTTTCTGAGGATGTAAAACCTCTAAAACTGTTACAGTGTGTTATTATTTTCTCATTTATTTTTCATCCCAACAGTTTGAATTGTCAAGGTTTATTTGTATTTGTTTGCTTAAAAACTGAAATCTGCAGCTGATGGAAGCTGGTTCTTCCTCGTGGTTCTGATGATCTTAAGGATTTTTAAGCTGATACCAGAGAGGGAAAACTTGAACAGAGATTTGCACCAATATGTTCCTAAAGACTTCATTAAAGATCTCTTGGTAAATCACCAAAAACCTCCTGAAGGCTCTGATGATAAAGGTGCACATGGGTTTTCTCTGGGTGATCACCAGCAGCCATATTTGGCTGTGCCCTTTTAAAGGGGGACACGTTGTGCAAAATCCACTTAGCCCTTAAACATACTTTGTTGTGTATTTGGAGTCTGTAGGGGCAGAAACGTTGAATTTAGTCCCTCCAGGTGCTGTGTAGATATCGTTATATTTATTATATTTCGCGTATCCACCACTTTTATTTCTCGCTGCAGTTTTGTAGTCCAGCTCCAGTATGCCTACGCTGAAAGAGGATAAGTTTGGTTTGGTTTTTGGGTGTATTAACCCACACAATTCATGACACCGTCCCCCAGCATCAGAACCTCTTGAAATGTTCCCACATCAGTGGAAAAATTCCTGTTTCTCCGAACTTCAAGGACTTCATTAGGGATCAGTTCATTCTGTCTATGGAAACGACAGACGCAGCAAAGTAAGCGGCAAATAACGCTAAAATAACAACAAACTTTATGTTAGACATGAATTTACTGTGTTGAAATGACGTCCTTTGTTCTGATAGCAGTAGCACCGGGTCTTCTGCTGATGTTAGTGCTGTGTGCTGATTTTAGCTCCTGGAGGACAGAACCGTATTGCATGATTTAATATTATGACATTAACAGTTTAACATTGTTTTTGCCGTTTTGGTCTTGTTTCTGTGGCGCTAGTTAATTATCAAATTACAAAAATGGCCGAACAGGTTAACATGGAGTTGCTCTCAGACGCTCCTCTGAACAGGTAAAAGAGGAGCCTGTGGAGCTACATGTTAGGGTTTGTGAGATATAGGACCCCAGAATGCAGACGAGCAGGCAGCGTGATGGTAAGTGCAAAAGGTTTAATAAAAAAAACTCACTCACAGCAGGAGGCAGGAACAAAACAACAAACGGGCAGGCGAGACAGGCATGGCATGAGCAAAAAACAAGACATGATCTGTGAACAAGACATGATATGAGAAAAATGTTTCCGCAACGACTAACTGAACAGGTGTGTATATATGGAGTGAAAACCAGGTGGAGCAAGGAGGCAGATTAACTTGGAGCAGGTGAACCGAATAAACTTAATTAACAGAACAAAACGTGGCTGGAGCAAAATAGAGACTCTTGAACACAAACTAGAAAAACATGAAGCAAAAGCATAACCAGATCCAAAAACCAAACTTGACAAAACATGAACAAGACGACAAAACAAAAGCATGACCAGGAAAATAAACAGAAACATGATTCAAAACTTGAACTGTGAATAAGACCAACAAAAACCCAGAAACCAAAAACCAAACAACCCCAAATCATAATACTACAAGAACAAGGAGTTAAGACCAAAGCATTGAGGTTCCACTTTAAATAGACCACAACTGGATGATTAAAGGGTGAAAAGGAAGGATTTAAAAGCAACATATCTTCCCTTTAAGGCACCAGATTGGGTCAGTTATTGACCTAGGATGCTGCTGAGTCATCAAGGAGCCCATGGTGGTCTAATATAAGCTGTTGGGTTTAGATGTTCTGTTCGGTTCATTGAATGAAGACCAGTGAAACTTCATCATCTCTGGATGGAGCTAAAGCAGTCTGCTATAGCTGTTCTTCAGTAAGAACGTGTTTAATAAGGAGAACTCTGTGATAGAACAGGGATCTTCTTGTGTCTAATTAAAACTCTGTCAGTTAGTTTTATTTTGGTGAGGTTGGTTTGAAACATGAACACACACACCTCTGATGCAGCACACACTCCTACCGACACACTGACCCCGTCACCCTCCTGCCTCAATGCCCAAACGGCATTCTGTTGTCTAACAGGCCCAGGACACAGCCACTGCCAGCCTGTTGACCAATCACTGCTCCTGTTGTGATACAAACCAGCCAATCAGAGCACCACATGCTCCCCAAACCCACCAATCATCTGGCTGCACTATTTGTGTCTTTGTTCTTTTGTTTGTGTGGACTCTCAGACATGAGCTGTGCAGGGTGTGTGTTTGTGTTCATATCTGAGAGCGTTTCCTGACCTTTTCTCATACATCAGCTCCAACCTTTTAAACGACGGCGGGTGGGAACATTCGCCACTTTTATCTGACACACTAACAGCAGAGACGACAAAAAGGGTCAGATGTCTTGTTGCTGTTGTCCCTGTGGTTTAGAGCTGACATTTTCAGTAACGCTGCACCAACCGCAGGATTTACTTGGTGAACCGTGTTCCTGAGACAGAGCAGGAGGGCTATCTGCTGGCCCATTAGAACCTGAGATGCCACAGTACTGAACTCTTGAGCTTTAAATGAACGAGTGAACCCTTGCTTTTTATTGCTGTTTAAATACAGGTGCATCTCAGTATCATCAAAAAGTTTATTTCAAAGATTTAAATTCAAAACGTTAAACATGAGGTAGTCGTCCTGCAATCCAAAAGTTGTGGGTTCGATTCTAGCTTCCTCCTGCAACATGTTGACATGCCCCTGGGCAAGGCACTTAATCTAGAGTTTCCTACTGATCTGTGTATGAATGTGTGTGTTTGGGTGAATGTGGTTCTTATGCACAGTGTTTTGAGTGGTCGGTATGACTGGAAAGGTTCAGTCCATTTACCACATCATATAGCTGGGTTCATCACACACAGAGAACATCACATTTCAAACCTTTACTTCTGTGTATTTTGATGATACAACGTACTGCTAAAAAAAGCCCCAAATTCTGTTTCATAGACCAATAAAAAATTATTTATAATACAGAAATGTTCTGGTATGTTCTGTCCTACCAGAACATCTTCTCTACCTACTAGCACAGTATCTGCACATAGTATTGGGTCTGATTTGCAGCATCAGTGCGGTGTGGCATGGAGGAGAAACGCCTGTGGTTCTGCTGAGGTGTTCAGGAAGTCCAGGTTGCTTTGATAGCAGCCTTCGGGTCATCTGCATTGTTGATTCTGGTGTCTCTCATCATCCTCTTGAAAACACTCCATAGATGCTCCATAGCGTTTGTGTCAGACCAGTTTCCTTACAGTACCATGCTAATAGAAGCAAGTATTGGTACTGGATTTTAATAACTGGAAACGTTTAATACCGTGAAACATGGTTGTCGTTGTTGCAAAATGGATGTGATGTGGAGTAAAAATCAAAATTAAAATCTCAAATGAAGTTGCTTAGAAAGGTTTAGAGTGAGCTGTTTAAAATGGCATAACATTATGTCATCTCCAGGAAAACATGCCATGAAAGGAAGGTACTTGCAGATCTTTATGTGTTGATCTTCATCGGTGAGGAAACAGCTCCAGGAAATGGGCTGCAGACCTGAACTTGTCCATTTCTACGCTCAGATCAAACCGTTTAAACCAGCTGGAAATGAGTCCAGTTCATCTTCCACTACATACAGTGGACAGCTTGGAGTGGGACATGGAAACATCTCCAGCAGCTCAGTGTTAGAGAAACACATCCATGAAGCCATCCATGAGGTGTTCTCAGGGCCTTTAGAGGAGAACCTTTACAGAAGGCACAGCATCATGAAGCTACCATCCATGCCTGACATCTGTGGATATGGAGCTCACAGAGGTCCATCTCTAAAATGTCTGTTAGTGTGTTGGAGAAGGTAAAGGAGGTTATTCAGAATCTCTCTGAAGACATTCAGGATTCCTCTGAAGGATTTCTGTCTGATGGTTTTTAGAAAAGTTTGAAGTTCTTTAAACCTGTTTAGCCTGTCTCTGTCTCTTTGTTTCCCTTCCTTTGTCCTGATTCACATCTGTTTCATCACTCAGCTGTGAGCAGACCTGAGGGTGCATTTGATTTATCAAAAGAATTTTTCTGAGATCTTTGCAGCAAGAAAAATCCAGCAGAGTCGAGTTAAATCAGTTGCGCCTGAAGAGAGATCAGATTTTTAAGAGGAGGACTTGTGTACCACCTCAGGGGTGGGCTGCTGAGTGTGGTGCTGTGAAGGTCAGACTGCAGACACACGGTGTGTGTGTTTGTGGGGGGAGACAAAGAGTCAGGACCTGAATGTTTTTTCTGCTTTTTTAAAATCTGCCCTGACTCTAAAGAAGGAAACAGGAGGTTAATAAAAGGACAGAAAAAAAAAAGACAAGCCTCATTAAGAAAGAATGGAGTGATGGTGAGAGAGAGAACACACAGAATGACAGAGAAGTGGATGAAAACAGAGAAACAGGGAGGAGAAAGAGACGTTACATAATGGTTTTACCAGCTGTCTGTCTGCTCTCCCCCTGCAGCCCACAAAGGCGCACTGCAGCTCGGAAAATACTGTATGCAGACTCACGGATCATAAAATCATCCATCCATCCATCCATCCATCGTTTTCATCCTCTAAAACAGAGAAAGGAAATTTTGATTGAAAGCAGTTCTTGCATTTCCAGTTATGGACTTGCTGCATTTACTTGTTTCTCTTCATAAATACGATTAAAAATACTTAAAAATAAAGAATCCATCCTAAATTAAAGGAAAATGGTAAAGATTACATGCAGAAAAAGATGCAAAATGACAAAAAAAAGTTACTTTAGTGATTTCTTAATATTTATTTGGAGAATCCATTAAATTCCTTGAAGTTCCTTGCTGGAAACTTTCTTCACTTCTCAGTTTTGGTCATTTTTTCCAGCTGTGATTCAGATAAGCTCCAGACTTCTGGAACAATGTCCTTTGGATAGATGAGACCAAAACAGGGATGATTTGCCATAAGGCACACAACCATGTTCAGAGGAAACCAAACAGCTGACTGATAAGCATGGCGGTGGAAGGCTGATGGTTTGGGCTTGATTTACAGGCAGAGAGCTATGCACAATCACATGCTGGAAACCATGGGTGACCTGAGGCAAACGTTCTCTACAAGCTGCTGAAGGAAGTTCTAGAAGCTGCTGAAGGAGGTTCTACAGGCAGCTGAAGGAGGTTCTACAGGCTGCTGAAGGAGGTTCTACAGGCTGCTGAAAGAGGTTCTACAGGCTGTTTGAGGAGGTTCTACAAGCTGCTGAAGGAGGTTCTACAAGCTGCTGAAGGAGGTTCTACAGGCTGCTGGAGGAGGTTCTACAGGCTGCTGAAGGAGGTTCTACAGGCAGCTGAAGGAAGTTCTAGAAGCTGCTGAAGGTGGTTCTACAGGCTGCTGAAGGAAGTTCTGGAAGCTGCTGAAGGAGGTTCTAGTGGCTGCTGAAGGAAGTTCTAGAAGCTGCTGAAGGAAGTTCTAGAAGCTGCTGAAGGATGTTCTACAGGCTGCTGAAGGAAGTCCTAGAAGCTGCTGAAGGAAGTTCTAGAAGCTGCGTAAGGAAGTTCTAGAAGCTGCGTAAGGAAGTTCTAGAAGCTGCTGAAGGAGGTTCTACGGGCTGCTGAAGGAGGTTCTACAGGCTGCTGAAGGAAGCTCTAGAAGCTGCTGAAGGAAGTTCTAGAAGCTGCTGAAGGATGTTCTACAGGCTGCTGAAGGAGGTTCTACAGGCTGCTGAAGGAGGTTCTACAGGCTGCTGAAAGAGGTTCTACAGGCTGTTTGAGGAGGTTCTACAAGCTGCTGAAGGAGGTTCTACAGGCTGCTGAAGGAAGTTCTAGAAGCTGCTGAAGGAGGTTCTACAAGCTGCTGAAGGAGGTTCTACAGGCTGCTGAAAGAGGTTCTACAGGCTGCTGGAGGAGGTTCTACAGGCTGCTGAAGGAGGTTCTACAGGCAGCTGAAGGAAGTTCTAGAAGCTGCTGAAGGAGGTTCTAGAGGCTGCTGAAGGTGGTTCTACAGGCTGCTGAAGGAAGTTCTGGAAGCTGCTGAAGGAAGTTCTAGTGGCTGCTGAAGGAAGTTCTAGAAGCTGCTGAAGGAAGTTTTAGAAGCTGCTGAAGGATGTTCTACAGGCTGCTGAAGGAAGTCCTAGAAGCTGCTGAAGGAAGTTCTAGAAGCTGCGTAAGGAAGTTCTAGAAGCTGCGTAAGGAAGTTCTAGAAGCTGCTGAAGGAGGTTCTACGGGCTGCTGAAGGAGGTTCTACAGGCTGCTGAAGGAAGCTCTAGAAGCTGCTGAAGGAAGTTCTAGAAGCTGCTGAAGGATGTTCTACAGGCTGCTGAAGGAAGTTCTAGAAGCTGCTGAAGGAAGTTCTAGAAGCTGCGTAAGGAAGTTTTAAAAGCTGCTGAAGGAGGTTCTACAAGCTGCTGAAGGAGGTTCTACAGGCTGCTGGAGGAGGTTCTACAGGCTGCTGAAGGAGGTTCTAGAAGCTGCTGAAGGAGGTTCTAGAGGCTGCTGAAGGAGGTTCTACAGGCGGCTGAAGGAAGTTCTAGAAGCTGCTGAAGGAAGTTCTAGAAGCTGTGTAAGGAAGTTCTAGAAGCTGCGTGAGGAAGTTCTAGAAGCTGCTGAAGGAGGTTCTACAGGCTGCTGAAGGAGGTTCTACAGGCTGCTGAAGGAAGTTCTAGAAGCTGCTGAAGGATGTTCTACAGGCTGCTGAAGGAAGTTCTAGAAGCTGCTGAAGGAAGTTCTAGAAGCTGCGTAAGGAAGTTCTAAAAGCTGCTGAAGGATGTTCTACAGGCTGCTGAAGGAGGTTCTACAGGCTGCTGGAGGAAGTTCTACAGGCAGCTGAAGGAAGTTCTAGAAGCTGCTGAAGGAGGTTCTATAGGCTGCTAAAGGAGGTTCTACAGGCTGCTGAAGGAAGTTCTAGAAGCTGCTGAAGGAAGTTCTAGAAGCTGCGTAAGGAAGTTCTAGAAGCTGCGTGAGGAAGTTCTAGAAGCTGCTGAAGGAGGTTCTACAGGCTGCTGAAGGAGGCTCTACAGGCTGCTGAAGGAAGTTCTAGAAGCTGCTGAAGGATGTTCTACAGGCTGCTGAAGGAAGTTCTAGAAGCTGCTGAAGGAAGTTCTAGAAGCTGCGTAAGGAAGTTTTAAAAGCTGCTGAAGGAGGTTCTACAAGCTGCTGAAGGAGGTTCTACAGGCTGCTGGAGGAGGTTCTACAGGCAGCTGAAGGAAGTTCTAGAAGCTGCTGAAGGAGGTTCTAGAGGCTGCTGAAGGAGGTTCTACAGGCTGCTGAAGGAAGTTCTAGAAGCTGCTGAAGGAAGTTCTAGAAGCTGCGTAAGGAAGTTCTAGAAGCTGCGTGAGGAAGTTCTAGAAGCTGCTGAAGGAGGTTCTACAGGCTGCTGAAGGAGGCTCTACAGGCTGCTGAAGGAAGTTCTAGAAGCTGCTGAAGGAAGTTCTAGAAGCTGCTGAAGGATGTTCTACAGGTTGCTGAAGGAAGTTCTAGAAGCTGCTGAAGAAGGTTCTACAGACTGCTGAAGGAAGTTCTAGAAGCTGCTTAAGGAAGTTCTAGAAGCTGCTGAAAGAGGTTCTACAGGCTGTTTGAGGAGGTTCTACAAGCTGCTGAAGGAGGTTCTACAGGCTGCTGAAGGAGGTTCTACAGGCTGCTGAAGGAGGTTCTACAGGCAGCTGAAGGAAGTTCTAGAAGCTGCTGAAGGAGGTTCTAAAGGCTGCTGAAGGAGGTTCTACAGGCTGCTGAAGGAAGTTCTAGAAGCTACTGAAGGAGGTTTTACTGGCTGCTGAAGGAAGTTCTAGAAGCTGCTGAAGGAAGTTCTAGAAGCTGCTGAAGGTGGTTCTACAGGCTGCTGAAGTAAGTCCTAGAAGCTGCTGAAGGAAGTTCTAGAAGCTGCGTAAGGAAGTTCTAGAAGCTGCGTAAGGAAGTTCTAGAAGCTGCTGAAGGAGGTTCTACGGGCTGCTGAAGGAGGTTCTACAGGCTGCTGAAGGAAGCTCTAGAAGCTGCTGAAGGAAGTTCTAGAAGCTGCTGAAGGATGTTCTACAGGCTGCTGAAGGAAGTTCTAGAAGCTGCTGAAGGAAGATCTAGAAGCTGCGTAAGGAAGTTTTAAAAGCTGCTGAAGGAGGTTCTACAAGCTGCTGAAGGAGGTTCTACAGGCTGCTGGAGGAGGTTCTACAGGCAGCTGAAGGAAGTTCTAGAAGCTGCGTGAGGAAGTTCTAGAAGCTGCTGAAGGAGGTTCTACAGGCTGCTGAAGGAGGTTCTACAGGCTGCTGAAGGAAGTTCTAGAAGCTGCTGAAGGAAGTTCTAGAAGCTGCTGAAGGATGTTCTACAGGCTGCTGAAGGAGGTTCTAGAGGCTGCTGAAGGAGGTTCTACTGGCTGCTGAAGGAAGTTCTAGAAGCTGTTGAAGGAAGTTCTAGAAGCTGCTGAAGGAAGTTCTAGAAGCTGCTGAAAGAAGTTGTAGAAGCTGCTGAAGGAAGTTCTAGAGGCTGCTGAAGGCAGTTCTAGAAGCTGTTGAAGGATGTTCTACTGGCTGCTGAAGGAAGTTCTAGAAGCTGTTGAAGGAAGTTCTAGAAGCTGCTGAAGGAAGTTCTAGAAGCTGCTGAAAGAAGTTGTAGAAGCTGCTGAAGGAAGTTCTAGAGGCTGCTGAAGGAAGTTCTAGAAGCTGTTGAAGGATGTTCTAGAGGCTGCTGAAGGAAGTTCTAGAAGCTGCTGCAGGAAGTTCTAGAAGCTGCTGAAAGAAGTTCTAGAAGGTGCTGCAGGAAGTTCTAGAAGCTGCTGAAGGAAGTTCTAGAAGCTGCTGAAGGAGGTTCTACAAGCTGCTTAAGGAGGTTCTACAGGCTGCTGAAGGAGGTTCTACTGGCTGCGAAGGAGGTTCCACAGGCTGTTGAAGGAGGTTCCACAGGCTCTTGAAGGAGGTTCTACAGGCTGCTGAAGGAGGTTTTGTTGTTCTTTGGTTCTGTTTTTGTTCAATAAATAGATAAATAATGACTAAAATTTCACATGTGTTGGATTAGCCTTCAGGTGCAAATTTATTTTGGCTAAAAATATGTTTTAAGCTGTTGACAATCTAGAAAATATTTGAACGTTGTTTACAGATAGTTTGATTTTTCATAAATATTCGCAAAATAAAACAAACATCTAAGCCTGCAGCTAACAGTTATTTTAGTAATTATTATTCTATTGATTATTCTGACGATTCATCGGATAAAGATGGACACATTCTGCAGATTTATTTACTCAAGTTTATTTTATGAGAAATAGAAATACATGAAAGTCAAAATCCCTATAAACAAATAATGAGATTCTTTAAAAGGAAATCAGCATTTTATTGCTAAAAAGCTACAACGCAGCAAGTCTTTAATATCCACATGAACATTTGTAGCAAAGGACGAAGACTGCTTAATATTCTAATTAAAAATCTTCTACTTTTGAGGGGTTTAAAGTGTAAAACCTGAAGGATTCCTGGTAAAGAAATAAACAAACTGTTAGCACACAGTTATGTTCATAAAATGATTAATATGGTATAAAACTGCTCCTTACTGGAGCCGTCCGTCCGACTGACAGACAGGACAGAATGGAGACCGATCAGAATTCAACACCATGAAGTTTAAAAATGAAAGTTTGATTTAACAGAATTTATTCACCTTTATTTCAGACAATAAATCTATGTCATTAAAAAAGAAAACTCATAGAAAGACATGTAAACATCAACCTTCAAGCAGAACTATAGCAGAACATCCACCTTGTGTCACCATGTGTTCCAGCACTCAATTATTCAATTTCTTGACTCATTCAAACGACACATAAACTTCTAAACATCTAGCTGCAGACAGGAACAGCTGGGACATTACTCAAGACGTCCATCTTGGAAGCCTGAGGAAGAGTGTGAATGCTTCCTGAAAGCCACCTTCAGACCACCTGAGTTAAATAACAGTTTAAAAAATGACCAGCTATGTTTTTGGGAAAACCTGAAGGATATCTCTGACATCTTATTTTTGGACCTGGAACTGAGATACGTCCACAGATGAAAAATACAGAAAATATATAAGTAAATGTGACGTTTCTGAGACGCAGTGAAGATCTTATGCACTGTTTTTTAGTGTAGGATCAGATCTGATTTTCTGGATCATTGTGGTTTTCAAATGATCCTTATTTAAGGTGGTCTAAGTGTGTTTTTAGGTTTTCATAAATATAACAAAGGTTTAAGAAAAAACATAAAAACTTTGAAAGCGTTCGGACTAACTGAGCAGACTTGATTGTTGTGGTTTTTAACATGGATTTAGGAGACATGTGATTGATTCTCATTGCCTGTAAAAGTGGTTTAAGTTTTAAAAACAATAATGCATGTTTTATTTTATAAATTAGAAAAATCTTTTGGAACCACCTTTAATTTTCTGCTCTTTAAATTTGAGTTAATTTAAGGTGGTTCAGAATAAATACTGCAGTTCTTAATCCTGTTAGGTCCAGATTACTTTCCAAAAACCCATCAACTGGTAACTTTATCATATTCACTATAATGTCTGTCTTTGTGTTTTCACAAACAGAATAAGGTTCTGTTCAGAGAAGAACTGACCCATTTGAGTATTGTACTTTTTGATCCTGGTCTGACTCAAACTGTGAAATGTCTCTTTTCTCTGACGCCACTCTGTTCAGCAGGTGTGAATGGTTGAAATGTTGCTGCTGCTCGTTGATCTTCTGCAGTTTGTCTTTATTGATGCAAAGATGGATCAGATCAGAGAAAGTTCAAAGTGCGTTTTGATCGCTGATTGGTGGCTGATTGGTCGCTGATTAATGGCTGATTGGTCAGTAGTCAGACCGAGATCACTTCATTCACAGCAGGATTATTCAAAGATCCGGGAAGACTTTCATCTGAGTCAACTTCTTACAGATTAATAATGAATCAGAAAGAAACTGTTGTCATAGAAAAGCGTATCTGCTGCAAACAACAATCAGTTTTTACTGTTTAAAGTTTCAGTAGAGATCACGTGTTTTCACGTGTTGAGCGTTTTATCTACCGCGGAACAGACTGAATCTGTCTTCTGGAATTACCTGGAGTGTGTCGCCGCCTTTAGGCCGCGAAGAATCCCTGCAGATAAAGTTGTTAAAGTTTAATAATAACCTCTAAAAACAGACATGAGTACACCTGAAAACAGCGTCCGTCTC
Organism: Girardinichthys multiradiatus; assembly: GCF_021462225.1. Lineage (NCBI taxonomy): Eukaryota > Metazoa > Chordata > Actinopteri > Cyprinodontiformes > Goodeidae > Girardinichthys > Girardinichthys multiradiatus. Next base: position 49,116,229 of record NC_061810.1, read on the forward strand.
TCTGTCAGCCTTCAAGGAATATCTGCACAGAACTAATATTTTAATATAAATCCAGAACATTTTTCTGTGGATCTCTGTTTCTGTTGTTTTAATTAAAGTAAAAACTGAAGGTGTTATTCTTTTCCTTTTTCATCAACCTTTAAAACTTTGCAACAACTTTTTGTTTCTGTTTTGGCTCTGAAGACAAACCAACCTAGAAATTTATTTTTTTAAGTCACTTTGACTTTTTCAGCTTTCTTTCTTTATTTATTATATTATTGTCTTTACATTTTCTTTCGGTCTTTTATCATTAAAATAAAATGGCGTTATTAGAAAAACAGTACAAGCAAGTTTGACATGAAAAATGTTTTGGTCCACCTCTGAAATGGTCCTGAAGCTTCTAATATTAGAGTCTCTGTTGTAAATCTCCGAATAAAGATCAGAGTGGCTTATAATGAAGTTTATAAAGAATAAAGGGAGCTGTTAGAAGCTGAATAAGATCACATATTAAAGGATCCGTTTTTAGTCCCATCTGAAACCATCAGATTCTGATGGTTTCAGATGTTCTGAGGTCAAATCAAAGTCCAGACCTCCTCTGATGTCTGACTGAACTCTAAGCATCAAACAGCCTCATTAACACCTTCAGAGGTCTTCGTGGATCTGGTGGGGGTTCCTCTGCATAAAACCGGACCTGCACAACCCACAGGTCACCTGGAGCAGCCAGAACATGGACGGAAGCAGAATGTCCGATTTCAGCATCGAGCGCATCCTTTCCCCGCAGCTGGGCCGGAAACAGTTGGAGCCGGTACCGGACGGATATCTGTGGGGGTTCCAGGGCGGGTTCAACCTGAAGTCAAACAGCTCCTGGGTTCCCGTCATATTTCCTGTGCCGGTTCCGGGATGCCTGCAGTACCGGGGGATGTTCTTCGGAGACGGGTTCTGTCCGTGCTCCCCCGCGTTTCACCATCACCACGCAGAGATCAGCTTCTGCTCACATTGGAGTCCAAACATTGCAGGTGGGTCAGGACCTCCAGTTCTGAATCAGTTCTTTCAGAAAATAGACTTTTAGAAACTATATATTTATTGTTTTTCTTTGTTTTGATCCCAGACGTTTCTGATGCGACCCAGAACGGGTACCAGCAGCCCGGTGGCCCGCTCCAGTGCCGAAAGAAGGCCCGGATGAGGACGGTGTTCACCGACAGTCAGACCAAACAGCTGGAGGCGCTGTTCGAGCTCACCGACTATCCGGCGATGGAAGCCCGGACTGAGTTGGCCCGAACCTCTGGGCTGAGCGAGGAAACCGTCCGGGTAAGTCTCCACATAAGAATTAAAGCAATAATATCAGGTCGAGGTTTTTTTTCAGTTCTTTCAAGTCAGATTTTCTGTAGCAAATATTTCAAAATTCTTCAGATATTCTGAAAACTTGAAGATCCAAAGGGTGGTGGATACCTGAGGTTCCTGGGTTGGTTCTTCTGTCCTCTGCTTGTTTAGTATTTCCATTTATTATGTAAAGTTCAAACTGAGATCTGCTCAGGTTCTTCTGGAGTTGAACTGAAAAGAAGTGGAAGATCTGCCAAAGTTCCAAAAGCAACTGGAGAGGCCTTCAGTAAGGCTGGAGAACCATAACAGCAGGTCTAAATATGGTTCTTAAGGTTGACTAAGCAGGACAACCAAGCCTGGTGTTTAGGCTAAGTTTGGATGGGACATGTGGGTTGAAAAGTCCAGAACAACTGGCCAGTATCAACACGGTTTGTTTAAAATCTTTTAAAAAGATATAGGAACTAAGTTTCACAGTCAAGTTTTTCCTGCCATATTTGGGTTTGAAACTTGGATCAGAGCTTTTTTCTGTTTATATGATGCCGAGCTTCCACCTCTTCATCCAGAACAACAGTGATGTGTTCATTTGGTCTTTATGTTCCACCAAATCTGACGACTTGATCCTCAAAGTTCTCTGACACAAAGTTAGGAACATGGCAGACATTCGCTCCTCAGATCACTGATTCTGTTTTGTTTCCAGGTTTGGTTTAAAAATCGCCGCGCCCGGAGGAAGAGGCAGCGCAGCAGGTCAAAGGTCAAATCACCGTGTCCGTCACCAAGCAACATTGCCGCAGTGTAAAAAAAAAAAAAATGTAATTTTTACGGTAAAATACCGGCAGCTGTGGTTGTCAGAATTTAACCGTTAAAATTACAGTAAGAATTTTTACAATTGCTGATTCTACAGTAATAAATGGTGGTTTATTTAACCTTTTACTGTAAAAATTGCAGTTTTTACCATTGAAATTTATCAAGTTTTATCCTAAAATTTACATTAAAACAATATATAAAATACCAGTTAGAGCCATGAAATATGAAAGTATTTTGCTGTAAAATTAACAGTCTAAATTATAAAACATGTCACTGAATACAGGTTTTTGTCTGTATATTAAACGGTAATTAACCGGCAGCTGTGGTTGCCAGAATTTCACCGTAAAAATTACAGTAAGACATTTTTTACAATTACGGTAGATGAGTATTGGTGTTGCTGATTCTACAGTAATTAATTGTGTTTTTTTTAACCTTTTACCGTAAAAATTAGTTTTTACCATTGAAAAAAATGACATTTTGTCCTAAAATTTACATTTAAAGTATATATAAGACACGGTTCATGCCATGAAATTTGAAAACATTTTACTGTAAAATTAACAGTTTGAATTAAAAAATACATATTTACCATGTGAACATGTCCCTAAATTACTTTATTAATGCAAGTTTTGTCTGTATTTTTCAAAGGTAAAAAACTGTAAAAATGATGGGTATTTATCCTATACTTTAAATGGTAAAAGAGCACCAGTATTGTTGATTTTATGGTTAATTACAGACTTTGAAGCCATGTTATATAAAACTAAGTTTCTACCCTGGGGGGAACAAAAATAACTTTTCGGCTAAAAATTAACATTGAAACATTAAAGAAGTGTTTTAGTTAGTGTAAATTGTGAAATGGATTATCAATCGATTATAGCAGCTAAATAATGTGTTACCAGTTTTGTCTAATGGTAAAAACATGGAAAACTCTACATAAAATATCCAAAAACCAAACCTTTTTTATTGTAATTTTTCATTTAATGAAAATTTGTGAGGCGGTACAAACTTCTCACAACACTGTGAACACTCTGATTACAAAGAACTTGGAACACATCCTCCAAAATGCAGCATGCTCTTATACTAGTGCAAAGGTTTAACAGATATGACAACATTATCATTTCTACTCCGGTGCCATGTGTGTTTCAAATGAATAATCCATATCAGGTCATATGGAATTGGCACATACACAGTAATAAGAACTTTCTAACAACTGTTTTGGGCACCACTGTAGCCTTTCTGAAATAAAGCAAGTAAAAGCTAGAAATGCTACCAACTGTTCCCGTTTGTCAGATTTTTTGACTTGTAACAGTAAAATCACCACAGATTCATTAAGCTGTGACAGTGGTGCAGCATAAAACCTGTTTAAGTGTCATCTGCTATATACATATATAAAAAAACTAAATAATAAAAAAAATATGTCTCCTACATAAACAACCAGTCACCTCATTTGCAAGATTGTACATGAAGATGAAAAATGTGAAATCTTACAGTGTACACTGTAAATACCAATAAAATGCAGTTTTTAACATACCGCAACATAACAACATTACACCTCATATCACGTGACTCACAAAGTATGGTCTAAGTCCACTCATGGTCTGCAAGGTCAGCGATGAGTGTGAGGACTCTTGGGTTGACCGCAAAGATCTTCCTCCTCTTGCTCAGCTCAACTTTTGTTCCTCTTTCCGGATTTATTGAAAAGAAACACCTTGAAGAAAAGACATTTTATTGCATCTAATGTCATGTTTATAAATGACTTAACAGAAAGATATCACAAGATCTAGCTTTGTGGTGGCTGGATTCAGTGGCAGAGACGATGATACACTACACAACATTCACCAGAGGAATATTTAGTGACAGGCTTTTGTGTTTATCCTGCTTCACAAACAGACTGAAGAACTCTTCTGTCCCCATGGCCATAAAAAAATATACAATTTAAACACTGCTCAGCAACAGCAAAGAAATGATAAAACATTTCCACTGTTTCAATTATGAACATTTAGATGTAGCAGTTTTTCCCCTCCATTTAAATTGTCTTTTGTATTTATTATATTTCGGTAACTAATAACATTCTGATCTATATTGTGAATAATTTATCTTGCTGGTAAATATAGACTGCATGCAAGTATAAGAATTACCTCTGGAGGAACTCCAGTGTTGACCGCAGTCCCACTGGGTAGTGTATATTAAAACAATAGTAACTGCCAAACATCAGGCAGATGGCACAGGAGAAGGCAGTGATGTCGTCATTGACAATCTTCTGATCAACGCTCAACATGAAGCAGTCCGCAGTAAAGCAAGAGGACCCTGTGAATAAAAAACATGAAGAAATATGTATTACAAAAGGCTCCTGTGTCAACTATTCAACTACTTTGTAAACTTGGTTCAGACATACCACACACAACAAGGCAGGGTGTTGCTGGCACATCCTCCATCTCAACCTCTTCAGCAAGGCTCGTCTTCTCAACGTAGTGGAACATATGCTCTTCCTTCTCACCAAAAAAAGCAAGTAGAAGAAGAATCATCTCTGTACAACCACTGGACCGACCTTTTTCATTTGCTAACTTGAGGAGAGACTCCAGAACTTGGTTTTCTTTCTGAGCAAAAACAGTTTTAAGGAAATTGAGGATGCGCTCCCTCTTTTTATCCAGATTGGTGAAGAAGGCTTCCATCAGATTGATGCCAGTAAGTTGCTGGAAGTGTTCTGCCATGCCAGTTTTGTGGAACAAAAAAGGCCATTCTTGGCATAGCTTCAGGATGCTTGTATCTTTATTGATGTCCTTTCGTTGCGTGTAATAGGTGGACTTGATAAGTTCTTTCACATCTTCTGCAGTGTAATTTTTGTCTTTGAACATCTTTTTCATGTCTTCTTTTCTCTTAAGCTGACTCTCTACAGTCTCAGAAAGGGGCAAAAACTTTGGCTCCCAGTTGACACAGCCATACGTGTCTTGAACACTGGCTTTTTGCTCAGCAGGTATCTCATCAGTGTCGTTATCTGATTCTGCCTTGCGTTTAGTTATCTTTGGTGTGTATTGTCGTTTGACATTTTCAATTCTAGCCTGGAGTTGTTTTACCAGGGAATGATAACCAAGTCCAATAACGTCACCATCAATGACATCCTTAAGTGACTTTGGATATCTGCTCACCATCCTTTCTGCTATTTCAGTTGTGTTGCGTTTGGTTGGATTCTTGCAAATCTGCATCATTTCAGAGACAATAATCCTCACCATTTGTCTTCGAAGTCGTGCACTTGGCCTTTTCTGTCGTTCCAAAGTTTGTATCAGCTCTTCCGGGAGCTTCTGCCACGGTATCTGAAAACTGTCAACCCAGGTTGGCAAAACTGGGGAGCAGCTCAGTGAAGGTGATGAAATAGCAGCAGACGACGGTTGTGAAAGTGAGGCTGCAGATTGAGAGGACTGAACGGACTGTGGAGAAGAGGATGAAGCCATTGAGTCTGGAAAGGTACAACTAATGAAATTGAAAAACATTAAGTATACATTTTTTTTGGTACTCTGTAAAAAAAGACTTTTTTTTTTTTTTTATATCAAAACAAGATATTATACACAATATGCTTAAATCTCAAAACTGCAATTATCTTGAAATATCTTACTAACTGGTCATATCAAATGAAGTTATGCATAAATATATACAAGTACATGTACTTTTTACTGTTACAATTTTCATCTTTTAAATTGTGTTAGTGATATCAAATTTATCTGTGTAAAGTAATGTTAGGTAACTGTTCATGTAGAGTGTTTCCTTTTCTAACAGACTGTTGTCTGTCCCCTGTACAGGAACTACCAGGTGTAAATGAGAAGCTGTACATTGTTGTTCTTGTCAAATAAACAAACACATGAAATATGATTGAAATTTGTCTTTGTTGACCTTTCATTTTGATCTGTAGTTAGGTGTAAAGCACATTTTTATGCAAAAGTTACACAAGACTTTATGTCAAAATACTTACTATTTTGGGCCGACGCAGCAACCAGTCTTCTGGCCTGTATGGGCTTCAGTACAGGCAATAAGTCTCCTTCAGTGATATATTGTAAATCATCTGTGGTTGTAGTGCCGAGGTTCTCCAACACATCCTCTAAAGCAGCCAAAACTTCCTGTGAAAGGCCAGGAAGCACTGCTCGTATGGCATCACGGATGTCCTTTTGTGTATCCATCATATCTGTTGAAATACAGAAAACTAAAAAAAGGTTGATCTTTGACCCATTAATATCAAGCATTTACACTGACAAAACACTATGTTTTAATGCGACAAACTGATTCCCATCTTTTATGTAAGATGATAATGGCCACATGTCAATCCGTTTACTAATGTGTCTGCATTCTAATCTTCTTGTTTCATCCTTTACGAAGAACATGTGGTAGTGTGGAAGAAATTCTCCACCATAAACTCTCATCAGAAAATGAAGTGCAGATTCATCCTTCACCAAAGTGAGGATGAGTTCACCAAACTCCAGTGTCTCATCATTCCTACTGACTACAAATTGACCCTTCTTGTACGTTATTCCATTACACTGCACATCAACAGGAATCATTATATTTTTTTCAGTGAACCCAAAATGAAGAACTGCACCTTTAACTTCCTCACTGTAAAGTTCTGAATAAAATGGTGAGCCATCTTTTATTTGCAAGGTTGGGGGAGTCACTGTTCCAGCAGAAAGAAAGGCCTGAAACATTTGATGTCTCTCTGAAAGAGTCAAACACAGATTTTTGAAGTTCTTCAGATGTCTGGCACATCTTTTGAAGTAACTATGTTTGCTCTCGAACCGCATGGTCCAGAGCCTGATGAGTGGACCACATTTCAGAATCAGCCCTGGATAGTGCTGTAAATAATGATGTTTAGGTCTCAGTGCGTTATCTGGAAACAATGCCTTCCTGGTCTCCAAATATTCCTGGATGAGAACATTTAAATATGCAACCTGAGGCTTAGAAATTTGCTGAGCACAAATCAGGTCAACAATATCCTTAAGCTGCAATGTTAACTGCCATATATCATCTTGTGAATCCTGCACCTTATCACCAATGAACAGAGGCAACAGTCTCAAGAAATTCCAGTTTTGTACAGCTTGTCCACTGAGTTTCAGTGCTTTTGAAGTGACAGCACAAGGTTTGGAACAAGCATCTGTTGCATTGTATTTGAATTGTCGGATGCGCCTGTTCAAAATTGTGTATGTCAACCATTTCTTTTTGACAATCATGTATTTGAGATAAAGGGCAACATCATATGAGAGGACACCCTCGAAGATGTCATGGCCAAGACAAGGGGGCATGCCTGGTGAACAAACATTAAAGTTCTCTAAAGTATTAAACACTGACCTGAACTTAATCCCCTGTACTTCTGTCACATCCTCTCTCTCCAGCTGTTGAGTGGCAGATTGATATGTTTCTGGAGTCCGCTCTGGTCCAATGATAGCTGGATTTTCACTCTGAAATTCAGAACGAGTAATCAGACAATATCTGCAGAAGTACTGAGATGTACTGAAATTTTCCGTAAAACCCCCAATGCAGTGAAACCCCAAGTTGTCTCCAGCAATGCAATACAGAGCCCCTTTCACAACTGATTCATCTGCCATAGTTATCCCATTCTCCTCTAGTATTTTCAAGTCAGTCAACAGTTCTGAAAAAACTCTGGAATGGCCAAATTCCTTGAAATCCTTCTCTCTACACAACAAGACCAACTGCATATGATCAGTATTTGATCGGACATGGGGTGGCATGTTAAGTAGAGAAAAGTATACAGCCAAGACCTTGTGCTTTTTTTTTTGCAGATCCCAATGGGTTCACAACTTCGAATGCATCTTGATAGAGAACCAGCTTGAGACAACTTGGGTTTTCTTGAAAAAATATGTTGGACATAAACACCTTACCATCGTCACAGTCACAGAGAACATCAGCTTTTGAAACATCATGAGCCATCATTAGGCCCTGCCAATATTTGGAATCTAACATACCTTTTAATGTATTTGGCACAGGAACATAGTATGCAAATCTATCTTTTCTGTCCTCATCTTTGCCCAACAACACTTTTTTGGGTTCCCCATATTTGAACATGTCTTTAAAACACTGGACTCTTGAATAAGCAGTTCTCATGGGCCCTGTGTGACAAGCTGAGAACAAGTCCGACTGCTTTACTGTGTCACAGATTTTTGCAATGTCTTCATCTGCAAATGACATTTCTTTAAGAAGCAAGTTCAATCTATTTAAAGAGTATGTCTGTCCTAATTCATGTATATTCTGTATCTCTTCTACAATGTTTTGAATGGTAGATGATGGAAGAAGATGCTGACCCTGTAGTTTTATGTAAAACATGCATACGTTTCTAAGATACAAGTCACTGAAATTTGGTCCATCTATGACTGTGTCTTCTGCATCAGGCACACTGGAATCTTTTGTGGTAGCACTTGCAGCACTCGGAGTATTTTAATTACTTGTTTCACAAATCACATTTTCCAAATAATTTTTATGTTTTCTGGAGATGTGAGAGGTAAAGATTTTACACGGAACACAGAGGTGCACCTTCTCACAGGGCAAGTTACTTGGCGCCCCTCTACTATATGCTCCTTCAAGTGAACAACCAAACTTTTATCCCTTCACACTGCCATTCACAAAGTGCAACTGTGCATTTTAATTTCGTTAAACATGTGTCCAGAGCAACTGTTGGCATGCTATTATGATGACGATAGAAGTGTGCTTTTAATGCTGCATAACCAGTACACACTTGCTTGCAACTGGCTGCAACACACTTGAACATACGCCTCGGTTCGTTGCGATGCAGTTTGCAATGGAGAACAAAGGCTTTAACAGATTGAACTGTTTCTGCACACAGGTTGCATGAATACATCTTAAATATATTACTTCGATGGTTAGTTTACAGCAATGGCGATACGGAACAGATGTCAGCTACAGCTTGGAGAGGCTAACTTTCCACAACGTTTTTTTTTTTTCCTTGTTTCCCCTGAAATCTCTTTTCAACCTACCGAGTTTAATTCAAACCATTTGTTTTCTGAAATGTTCCGCAATATTTACATACCTGAGAAAGAGAGCCACTCTGATGGAGAAGGTTGGATGATGAAGTTTCTGCACAACCTGAGCGGGATAGCTGGAAAAAACGCGAACCACCGAGTGCGACGGGTCCTTAAATGCAGCGCGCTGATTGGTCCGTTCAAATCCACCGCTTCCAAAATACCGCCAGAGCTCCACTTCACCTGTCCGCGCAGACCAGGTGCAGGGGCCCCTGAAGGGCCATTAATTAAGACCAGGTGCAGGGGCCCCTGAAGGGCCATTAATTAAGACTGGCTGCAGGCTGCCTGCCAGGTCTACTTACTTACAGGCAGGAAACTTGACTTACGTGACTTTTGTTAAACCAAATAAATTATTTTACAATAGGCTACAAATATCTCTAAAACATTTTCAGTGACTGAGTACAGGACCCACAACTTAAACAATTGCACGAATTTGTTTATTTCTACATAATTTGGGCTTCCAGCTCATGAAACACACAAAACAGGAATTCAAAATATCAGAATACTGTGAAGAAATCAGCCCAAATTTTTATGGGCATGAATGATTAAAACTAAGTGCCACACGAATCATAAACTTAAAGCACCTTCACAGGTTTCCTCATGTCTCACTAAATTACTTCGGTTTGGTTCAAGTGTCTCAGCTCAGTTCAATATGGCAAAGACCATCATTGATACCCTCCATATGGTATGGGTAAGCCACAAATGTTCAGCCGGCTGTTCACGGAGTGCTGTGTCCAAGCACATCAATGGAATGTCTAGTGGAATGGCAAAAGGTGGCAACAGGTACACCAGCAAAATAGATGTCCGTGGGCTTCAATCGATTATCAGAGAAGATTCAAGAATCTGACAGTGTTCCAGAATGAGTTGAATGAGGCAGGACTCCACTTTAAGACACATCCAGGAGATGGGCTACAGCTGTCGGGTTCTTCAGGTCAAGCCACTTATGAACCTGAGCCAATGTAGGAAGCGTCTCAACTGGGCCATGGAGAAGACGGACCGGATTGTTGGACTGGACTGGATCTTTTCCGATGAAAATAAAGTATGCCTTTCAGTTGAAAATCAAAGTCCAAGGGTTTAGAGAAAGAAGGGTGAAAGACAGAACCCAAGCTGCTTGAGGTCCAGTGTGAAATATCCACAGTCAGTCATCATTTGGGATGCATTGTCCAGTGCAGGTGTTGGTAACCTCTGCTTTGAAAAATCCAAGCTCACCACAACAGTCTACCAGAATGTTTTAGAGGACTTCATGATTCCTTCTGCTGAGGATCTGAATGGAGATGCAGATTCCTCCTTCTAGCAGGACCTGACACCTGCCCATACCAGAAGCACCAAAACCAGGTTTGATGCCCATGCCAGCACAGTGCTTGACTGGCCAGCTAACTGCCCAGACCTAAACTCCATTGAGAATCTGGCGTATTCTCAAGAGGAAAATAAGGGGCACTAACAAAGAGGAACTGACCGTAAGCATCAAGAAAATCTGGGCTTCTATAACTTCCTGGCAATGCCACAGGCTAATTGCCTCAATGCCAAGTCTCATTGAGGCATTATGGCAAAGGAATTGCCAAACAAGTACTGAAGATCGACATATTGTTTTGGAAGGACCATATTTTAACTGATTTGATGTGATAATTTCTTTTTTTTCTGCAAAAACTGAGAAATAAATTGTGATTTATTCACAGTATTCTACTTTTTTACTTCTATTTTCATAGGTTTTATAAGCTGAAAACCCAAATCAGATAAAAATAAACACTTGAAATTCTATAGTCTATAATCTTTGAAAAGTTAAACTTTTTGAATGGAATTATTAAACAACTTTTCAATTATTAAAATGTTTTTGGAAAGTGTCTGTATATTTTTTCCCATAACCATACTTTTTACAGTTAAAGGCATTATTTCTTTAGAGAAAGTATGCGAGAAATGTACAGCATATTTCTGTTATCCCCATGAGCGTATGTAAATTTACAAGAATAAAACCCCAAAATTACAGTATTGACTCTTCAAATCCTTGCAGCATATTTCTGTAATTGCCACAACAGTATGCCCATTTAACAGTTACCAACTGTATTATTCAGGATAATTAAATGTAAATGTTACAGGATGCACCACTATAAAAATGACATTCTATTTTTTTATTTTTTATTTCCACAACAGTATGCATATTCAACAGTTTTGAACTGTATACTTTAGATTAATTAAATGTAAAAATTACGATATACACTGCTAGAAAAACTACAGTATATTTCTGTAATTGTCACAACAGTATGCACATTTAACAGCTACTAACTGTATTATTTAAGAAAAATCAGTGCAAAAACTACGGTATGCACTACTAGAAAAACTACAGTATATTACTGGTAAAAGTATTACAAGATTTGTTTTAACTGCAGGGCAATGTAAATTTTCTGAAGAAAACCCGTAAAAATTACATTTTTTCCTAATTATCTTATTTACGGTAATTACTTGTTAAAGAAACAGTTTAAAACTGATTTCCAATTTACGGTTTAAAATTTTCATGGTTTACTTTCTTTATCTGTAAAATTTACAGATATTTTTTACAGTGAGCATCAACAGAGAGGAAGACCTACAGCTCCTCCTCTGAGGTGGAGAGTCGACCCCCTGCTTCTGCTCAACGGCACTTCAGCAGGACAGAATTGCGGTCTCGATATCTTCAGCCTGAAGCTGCTGTTGGTGATCCAGTGACTCCGGATCGACTTACCATGAGATGTTTAAGGACAGTTTTCTACTTGTTGACATGATAATTTATTATTGACACAGAGGAACTTTAAGCATGAACAAAACTTTGGGCTTTTCAGGTTTTCCTGAGAATAAATTTACTATTCAGAAGAAAATATGATCCATGGTTCTGGTTTTATTAAACCCTGAAAAAAATAACGATTCCTTCTTCTCACAGTGTCACTACGGAGTCCATCCATCCATCCATTTCACCCTAAGCAAGAAGATATATAAGGCCATGGTATAAGAAAGGACACCCTTCTAAAATTAAATAATAAAAATCTTACTTCAGTTCAACAAAAACAGCAGATTCCACAGATTCATCTTCCAAAACCTCCTACAGCAGCCTGTAGAACCTCCTTCATAATAAATTATACTTTATAGATCTCACAATGGAGAAATTATCCTCTGCATTTAAGTCATCTCTTTTGGAGCAGAGGGCTGACATTGTGCGGCGCCACTCAGAGACACAGAGTGGCAGGCTGTGGGATTGAAACCAGGGCACTTGTGGCCTCTCCAGGGCGCAAATGCCCTGCTGTGTAACCACCAGGTCACCACTCCGCCTCTTTTTTAAAAATAATGTAAAACCTCTCTCAGCAGCATGTAGAACCTCCTCAAACAACCTGTAGAACCTCCTTCAGCAGCTTGTAGAACCTCCTCAAACAGCCTGTAGAACCTCCTTCAGCAGCTTGTAGAACCTCCTCAAACAGCCTGTAGAACCTCCTTCAGCAGCTTGTAGAACCTCCTCAAACAGCCTGTAGAACCTCCTTCAGCAGCTTGTAGAACCTCCTCAAACAGCCTGTAGAACCTCCTTCAGCAGCTTGTAGAACCTCCTCGAACAGCTTGTAGAACCTCCTCAAACAGCCTGTAGAACCTCCTTCAGCAGCTTGTAGAACTTCCTCAAACAGCCTGTAGAACCTCCTTCAGCAGCTTGTAGAACCTCCTCAAACAGCCTGTAGAACCTCCTTCAGCAGCTTGTAGAACCTCCTTCAGCAGCTTGTAGAACCTCCTCAAACAGCCTGTAGAACCTCCTTCAGCAGCTTGTAGAACCTCCTTCAGCAGCTTGTAGAACCTCCTCAAACAGCCTGTAGAACCTCCTTCAGCAGCTTGTAGAACCTCCTTCAGCAGCTTGTAGAACCTCCTCAAACAGCCTGTAGAACCTCCTTCAGCAGCTTGTAGAACCTCCTTCAGCAGCTTGTAGAACCTCCTCAAACAGCCTGTAGAACCTCCTTCAGCAGCTTGTAGAACCTCCTTCAGCAGCTTGTAGAACCTCCTCAAACAGCCTGCAGAACCTCCTTCAGCAGCTTGTAGAATCTCCTTCAGCAGCTTATAGAACCTCTCGAACAGCTTGTAGAACCTCCTCAAACAGCCTGTAGAACCTCCTTCAGCAGCTTGTAGAACCTCCTCAAACAGCCTGTAGAACCTCTTCAGCAGCTTGTAGAACCTCCTTCAGCAGCTTGTAGAACCTCCTTCAGCAGCTTGTAGAACCTCCACAGCCTGTAGAACCTCCTTCAGCAGCTTGTAGAACCTCCTTCAGCAGCTTGTAGAACCTCCTCAAACAGCATGTAGAACCTCCTCAAACAGCATGTAGAACCTCCTTCAGCAGCTTGTAGAACCTCCTTCAGCAGCTTGTAGAACCTCCTTCAGCAGCTTGTAGAACCTCCTTCAGCAGCTTGTAGAACCTCCTTCAGCAGCTTGTAGAACCTCCTTCAGCAGCTTGTAGAACCTCCTCCAGTAACTCCCAGCAGTTTCCTGTCTGACTTTATCAACCTCTCACATCTGTGCACGACTTCTAGTCCCCTCTTCTTTCTAAGGTTGCTTTAGCTTATGAAGGTTTATTTACAGCTCTGGCACCACCGCAATTCAATCATGTTGAAGTCTGGACTTTGACTATGCCACTGCAATATCTTGTTTTTTTAATGTTTTTTTTACAGACATTCTAATGTAGATGTGCTGCTGTATTTGGGATCATGGTTCCTTTGATGGTCTAGTTTGGACCAAGTTTCTGCTATTAGATCATGTTCCACTCATTGAGTGTAAGGTTGCTTTGGTCTCATCTGTCATAACAATAATCTGATTCCAAATCGCTTCCGAGTGCTTAAATGTTAAAGTAAAAACCAGCAGACATAAAAATTAGAAAAAAAACCATCTAATTCTTTATTATGTTTATAGTTAATATTTGAAGCATTTTCATGCTGATGAGAAGAAGATACAGACTGAAAATGCAACAATAAGAAAATACTGAAGGAGGTTACAGGCAGAGAGCATGCAGTGACTTTATCTGTTAGGAGTCATCTTCTTTCTCCTGTTTTAGCGTCAGGAACCGGCACCAAACAGGGCCAACCCACTCACACAGGCTGTAACCGAGCACACAATTAATAAAATACGAAAACAAAGGTACACTTAGTGAAGTTATCAAAATATAGGCTATATACTGTAGATCATTAAGACTTGTTCATGATGAAACAACCAGTGCTGAGTTAGTTCCTGTAAGAGGGACAGACGTTACCAGGACAGAACCAGAGGTTCTGATGGTTCTAGCCCAGCAGCCAAGGAACATTAATACTTTACTTTCCTGCTGGCTCAGTTGTCAATATTTACAGAGATCTTTAAAGTATGTAGAGTTTGTCCAGCTGCCTTTACTTAAAGACTCGATATATTTTTCAAGATCTTCATATTTTTCTATATCTGGGTAGAAATGAACCTGTTTGCTGTTAAAATGAATTGAGTGTTAACTGTTCAATCCCAGCTATAATTAGATACAGATTCCGATTCAATTAAGGGAATTCTGTTTGAAAATACTCAAATGGACCTGGAAATATTTTAAAACCAGACAGCAGGAAGGTAAAGTTTACAGTTTGGAGTTACAGAACTGAACAAGTTTGAACCAGTGGCAGAGCTGGTAAAAGCAGCAAATAAATGAACAGTTATGCAAAGTTCTTAGGTTAAATCGAGATTATAGTGACACCTGGTGGCCAAACCAGGGAAAAACTCCACATTTACAAAGTTGATAGTGAAGTGGATTCACTGGGACACATTGACCGTACTGTAACTTCACGTTTACTGTACAAAGACAAACTTCCACCATCACTGTGGCCCACAAACGCTAATGCTTAGCTTAGATGACAGAGTAGATCTGTTTAGCATTAGGTTTATACACAGCTGGACTGTGGCAAAACATCATAGTGGGTGAACTAAAACGGGGAACATATGTACTGTGTGGATTAATTTCAGGTTCTTATGCTCTGGGGTGGATTGAGAGAAGCAAAAAGAGTAGGAACGTAAAGCAGGGAGTCGTCTGCATATCGTCTGAGACAGTCTGTTGACGCGTGTCTGTTGAGTTTTGGATCAGTTATTTTTTAGGCAGAAAAGTGTCACAACCTTAAGCTTTAACCATGCAGCAAAAATGTTTAAGGCCAAATCTTCAAAAGAATCTGGTGGAATGAATTCTTTCACATTTTGTTTATGTGAAAATACAGAATAGCAGCTATTCTACTGGAACGACAAACTGCTTGTATCCATCAACTCAAAGTTAATAGATCAACCTTATTGGATCAGATAACATCCGGTCTGCCCCGTTTCAGCACCCGTTATCTCATTTTGGTGCAGAGCTCCAACATTAAATTCTGCAGTTGGTTGGGCTCACATGATGAATGTAAGCAGAAGCCCCGCAGATTATAATCAGCAAACTGTTGAAGCTTATTGTACAAACAGAAAGGTTATCTAGAGCTGTGTACAACAGCAACCACAATGTCTCCATCAGGTAAGGCTGAGAAGCATGGAGGGAAAACAGGCCCACATTGCTGGAACGTTACTGAGAACATTTTCAAAACGATTATATTATTATATTAGCATCGTGAGTCATTCAAGGATATTAAGAAAATGGGATTTTAAAGCTGTTCCTGTTTGTATTAGTAGCAGAGATTCAAAACCAGGAGAAGCTTGAGAGAAATGGAAGCATAAAGAAGGGAAAATCATGGCCTCCTTCAAAAGATTATCCTAAAGTGAGGACATGAAACCTTTTTAGATGTTTGAAAACTGTTTGATGAGTTGAGACAAAGCTGGATAAAGAATTATTTGTCATTATTAATAAGGTTTATTTTGAGATGATCAGGAATAGGGTTTAGATTGTGAAACTATGTTTGGCTCATTTAATGACTGTCTTTAAGATCCATATTTAAAGTAATGTTTAGCTTTAAAGTAACAGTTTTTACATGACAAGACACTGATCATGAAATTATTTTCTACCGTTCAGCTGCTATAACTGTGAAACAAAATAAACTAACTGAAACTTGGTCTTTGTAGGTTTGCAGAAGAAAATTTAGATGAATTTTCTGCAGAAATTATTTGTCTCACCTCTGAACAGCATACCTAAAAGGTGTGACCCCCATATGAAGATAAGTAGTTTTGGAGATGATTAACCCTGTTTCCTGATCAGATATTAAAGCCTGGAGGACACAGTAAGAAATGATGCACACATGGTGTTTAAATGTCACCAAAAGTAACAAATCAACAGCCATCTGTGGGTCCGATATCATCACCAAACAAGGTGATCTAATGCCGAACATGTTTGTGGACTTTCCAAACCGCACAGACCCGAAGCCGGCTACAGCAAAACAAAACCACGAGGTGGAGGTGAAACAAACACACTGACAGTCCGAGACCAGTAGGGGGCGCCAGAACAAGAGGACGGATTTCAGAGGGTTTACTCCCTCTGCGCTGGACTCTCAGTTAATTGAAGGAATGCAGGACGTTTCAATCAGATACAAGGCACTATAGATTTTGCTATAGAATGACTAAATTAGGAGGAATCGGGCTGAGAGAGTTTCACCACAAGGAGTTCAGGGACAGAACGATGGAGAGAAAGTAGAGCCGAGAGATCCATCCGGTGGAGGAGAACGATAGGAAGGGCGGGGCGTGGTTAGGACTGCATCTCAGCGCGAAGCATCCATGGAAACCAGCAGCAGAACAACAACCTGCAGCAGGTGGAGCGAGGAGATGTTTTAGTTCACATTCACAGCATCTGGGTCTCTAGAGTTACATTTCTGACAGACCTCATAAATAAATCCATCATCTCAGAACCTTTTCCATCTGTAGCATGCTTGCAGACCTTTCAACTGAAATTTAATTTTATTTCAGCTCCGTGTTTGTCAGCACAGAACGTCTTGATCAGATCAAACCATAATGGTTCTGAGTCAGTAACCATTATTCCTGGACTTACATACCAACATGTGAAATGAGCAGCACCCTAACAAACGGTGGATCTAAACATGATGGTGGCCACATGTTGGAGGTGATCAGACTGAAGCTAGAAGGAACAGTTCTCACCTGGATATGGAGCTCTCAGAGGTCAGGTCTTTAGGAGATCGCATTGTGTGGAAGTTTCGCTTCGGCTGGGACACTGCAGGGAGACAAACACACCAAAGCTCAATGATTCACCATCCCCTTATTATCAAAGGTTCTGTTTGTTTGATTTGGCCAAGTTAAAAAATAACTTTTATCTTTTTAATGATCTGAACCTGTCTCCTGTGGATAAAAGCTGTAATAAAAACTTACTGGAGACCTGATGAACCTTCTTCACCATGGAGCTGTCATTCTCTGAGCCTTCTTTAGGTCCTCCGATCCTAAAGAACCAACAACAACCCAAACTGTCAGTTTCCTGCTGATTTATGAACAAATAAATCACTTAGATCAGGTCCTGCTTTTATATTCTAATAATCCTAAAATGAGGTGCTGTTACCTCTGGACACGGGAGGGTGGAGCAAACACTCCATATTTGGGTAGGCAGCTGAAGTATCGGACCCCGAACACCGAGCCGTCATGTTTCCCAGTAGGCTGATCCAGCTCGACACCAAACCAGTGACCTGCAGGGACACCAGGAGACCAGTTCACACCAGTACAACTGGGTCAGCTCTTCTTCAGCTGATCTGCATGTGTCTATTATCTAATCTGGACCTCAGCATTGACAGGAACATGTTTCATTGTGTTGGTTTGATGTGCAGATTACAGAACAAATTGCATGGACCGGGTCAGTTGATCTTTAAGCAGAAACCTGACGTCAGCGTCATTAAACATCACCTCAGATCAGAGAGAGAAATACCTTCAGCTCCTTCATGAAGCTACCAGAGGTGAAAGAACCAGGAGAACACATACCTGGAGCAAAGTCCGTTTTCCCGTAGAAGCGAACAATTCCCAGTTTCTGACCCGCCACCAGAACTTGGTCTCCCACCTCCACGTTTGTTCCCTCTGGATCCAGACTGGCCACAGATGTCTTCTTCTTTTGGGCTGAGAACACCAAACAAACTCAGCCACATCTGCATAAGACCTGAACCAGCAGAAACCCAGTCAGAATTACAGTTTACTTACCTTTCTCCTTCTCCTTCTTCTCTTT
The DNA here is from genome assembly GCF_021462225.1 of Girardinichthys multiradiatus. Lineage (NCBI taxonomy): Eukaryota > Metazoa > Chordata > Actinopteri > Cyprinodontiformes > Goodeidae > Girardinichthys > Girardinichthys multiradiatus. Next base: position 49,134,484 of record NC_061810.1, read on the forward strand.
CTCCTTCTTGGTCCTTCCGGCCAGACGGGAGGCCAGATCTATGCGGGGAGTTCTGGGGGTGGACGTGACAGATGATTGAGTCTGATCCACAGCTTTGGAAATCTTTGAAACAGGAGCAAAAATACCTGCAGGTCCAAAAATATAAAAACACGCTGATGAAGACAACTTATACACATTGATTAAAAACAGAACCAGGTCCAGGAATATTACTGGGTTACCGAGTTTAGGAGGACACGTGAAGTAGCGGACGCCGCCAACACTGCCCTCATTCTTCCCCTCCGGCTCGTCCAGCTCCACACCGACCCATTGACCGCTGGCAAACTCAGTGGTTCCACAGAACCTGAGGGTTCCAGTCTGACACAGAGATAGGACAAGGTTCTGAAATCAGTCTGAAATCATCAAACATCAACGTGTTTTAGCTGTTTTTTCTTTATGAAGCTGAGGAACCACAGTTACAGAAGACCGCAACAGGCCAGACCTTTATCCAGAGCATGGATTTAGAAAGAATTTCTTCTTGACCCGGTCCAAATTGTTTTCAGTAACTTCATGTGCCAGAAAACTGAAGTTAAACATCTTAGACAGAATAACCTGCAGGATGAGGTCAGCATGTTTCTGTAAGGAATCAGTGGTGGCGCTAACTGGCGCTGAACCCAATCTGGACCCAATCCAGTTTGCCGAAAAGGCAAGGTGGTACCATCATCAAACACCTGAACTCCACACACAAGGATTGTATTTATGGACTTTTTGTCTGCTTTTAACTCTGCAAATATCAGCATTTTATTGCAGGCCCTTTTAGACCTTCATGTTCACTGGTTTTATGGAAAGACCTGAGCAGAACAGATCTGTTTCTATGGTTTTAAATCAAGTAAGCTGGTTTTAAACAGAGGGCTTCCTCGCTTGGGCCTTGGTAGCTCCCATGACGCTCTGCCTCAGTACCAATAGGCAGTTAAAAGCTGAATGTCATAAAGACCAAAGAGTTCTGCTGCTGGAGAAGAGATAAAGATGCCAGGTCAACTTTCCTTCAGCCAATCAGCAACCAGGGCCAGCAGGTGGACCAGAAAGAGTCCTATAGATACAATGGGACAGAAAATGACACCCAGCTGTCTTTTAAAGAGCACACTGAATCCATTTTTAAAAACGCACCACAACGTCTCCACCTGCTAAGAAAACTGCAACCTTTTAAACATCCATCCATTAATCCATCCATTAATCCATCCATCCATCCATCTGTTGGAGTCATCCATTTTGGTCGCTCATTTTGACATGCGCAGCTCAACAGACATCGCAATTCTGACGTCACCGGGATTATAAATCCGCCGGAAAAAAAGTTGCGTTGCCATTTTCCGCGTGTCTCACGGGATGACGCAACGGAGGTGCGTATCTAGAGAGACGAAAGCTTGCAGGCGAACTTTTTCTCCACAAGGCCATTCCCAGAAGAGCTTGAAAGCTGGAAATCTGTCTGATACAAGAAGGTCAGAAGATTCATATGCCGATCGAAGACCACGCCAACACCTGGCGCAGGTGAAAATCCTCCTTGTTGATTCAGTCGACTAAACGGTTCTTCATATTTTACCCTCCTGGACGGATGAGAAGTTTACTGTTTTTTCTTGAGGTGATCACGGACGCGTGGTCCCCCTCCCTCATTTTTCTTCAGACCTGACCCAACCAAAGAAGAGAAGGAATCAACGTCAAAGTAATTTCGTTCTTTTTATATTAAACTGGATAGGTGCATTTAGAGGTCTGGGCAGGATGAGGCAGTTAAGGTGATTTAAAATCAGCAGTAGTTAATCTCAGGTATTAATTTGCTGCATGCAATACTGATTGAAGTGTTTTATGCTGAGCTGTGTTTTGATTTGCTGCTGAATCGTGCGTGTTCATATTTTGTCCGCCTGATCCCAAATCAGCCAGGAGTTAGAAGTTGGACTTTTAAAAGTTTTTCATTCAAAGCAACTGCAGGGTCTGTAGCTCGTGGTCCGATCACTCTTTGTTCCAGTTTTATTGCTGGAAATTTTCCACTGAGTTCCCGCCTCAGAGTTTTATGACTCTTTGTTCGAGATTTGGGGCAATCAGCTGGTTGTGGCTAAAGGGGCGTGGCCCCACCGTTTATCAGCTGATCGCTGCAATCGAGACATCAACACCAGGAGGATCTCTTTCCATTTAACCCAAATTACACATTTTGTCCATAAAACTACTGGTTTGATCTTCATAGACACTAAATGCATATATATTTTTCTTTTATTATTATTGTTAGGTAGTCATTTTTATTCCCTTTGTGTAGAATGGTGCTTGTTAGTTAGGTGATGGTTTTGGACCAGAATAATAGTCTATCAGGATTACTTGGCTTCAATAAATCTTTATATATATAATTAAGAGAAGCGTTTGTGTTTATTTCGTGCAAGAGTTATTTATCTATCAAAACAAGGTCGAAGTTCCCCAGCTTCGGTGAAGTGGTTGAATAAAGTGAAATTTTGTGGTTTTGGTTAATAATTTATCAATTATTAATGAATAGCTAATTGTAATTATTAAAGAGCTTTGAGCCCATAATCACAACCCCAGAGGGCATCTCTGATTTCTATTTGTAAGTAATGATTTTTGGTTAAGAAATAAAAAAAATTCAAATTATGACTTTAAATTATAATTCTTGATAAATATTAATTAATCAATAATCATAATTCTTACACATCCATCGGGTTCAATTTTTTTTTTTAATTCCTCTTCGGCATGAAACTTAAATCTAACCGTGCGATTCTAGGACCGAGTCCAAAGGACGATAAATAATCTGTCAGCCAACATGTTTGCAGATGGTTGCTTAGAAAATCAGAAGTAAAAATAAAGGGTCAGAAAAGGTTAAATTAACCTAAGTCTCAGCAGATAAGGGGTAATGTACAGTGAATAAACACTAACATTAGGAGGCGCAGTTTCTGGAAACATCAGAACATGTATAGTGATCACGTTATTGGATGATGATGCTCATAATGACAGTAGCCACAAACGACCCAAACATGAACTCCTTCAGTACCAGAACCAAATTGTTGTCACAGTGAAGTCGTGCCTTCATGTCATCGAGCACCACGCGGTCTCCCAGCTTCAGGCCCAACGCTGCCAGCATCAGGTTTCCAGGAATGTTGTCATAGTTCGGCAGGGTGGCCTTCGGAAGGTTACAGCTGAGTGGGACAGCGTCCTGCAGCAGCTGCTTCAGGTCTTTGGCCACCATGGCCGCCTCAGCTTTATCCAGACTCATGTCCATTGGGTCAGGAACCACCTCAGCTGGAACCTGGCCCTTATCGTTCTGCAGAAACAACCCAAAGGTGCACCAACAGGTTCAACTTCAGCTTCACCTTTGCAGAAAATCCATTTTTACACCTCAGGTAGGCCTGTTTGAATAAACAGAAGGTGTTGTTACCCTGACGGCGGGGTTGGCGCCGTGCTCCAGCAGACATTTGACAGCACTCAGGCACAGATTGGAGGCAGCAATGTGCAGAGCTGTACCATAGTGGAAGTCGCTGCATGTGGAGTTCAGCACTGAGAAGAAAGAAGAAGAAGCAGCTAAGCTCATCTCCTGGAGTTTAGCGTAGATCTAAAATGAAATCAGGATCACGTTGGAGAACTCACACACCTCTGGGTTTGGAGGCTTTGAGGAGGACTCGGATTAGTTCAGGGACGTCAAAGTAGGCGGCGTAGTGCAGCGCGTTCATGTTGGTCCATCGACTCCGCAGACTCACGTCGGCACCGAGCAAGATCAGCTGACTGGTGAGTCGCAGCGCCGCTGCCGGGTCGCCTGCACACACAATGAGGTTGAAACTAAAAGCTGCTCTGGGTGTGTACCACAACATAAGGAGAAGATGATCATGATCATGTCAATCTGGGGAATTCTTTCATTATAATAGAAAGAAAGAAAAAGGATAAGGTGGACCATCTAATACAGAAAAGTTGCTCACCCACTCCATGAGCTCCAGCCTTACAGCTGTAGTGAAGCAGCGTCATGTCGGTCAAACCGTCGCGGTCGTTGACGTGGCAACCACGCTTCAGGATCTGAGAGACACACACACTGAGTTAGTCACTTCCTGCTGAAAGACATCCTGCTGTGAGATCATAGTAGTATAGTAATAACTGAATGATGCTGAAGTCCATGAAGATGTTTATCTGTACAACTACTCTGGTAAAAACTAAAACTAAAATCAGAGGTTAGTTTCATCAGGTCCAAGGTTATTATCATTCAGGAAAACTAACGAAATAACGAAAACTAGAAGTAAAAAAACCATTTTCATTAACTTGAAAAACTGCAACTGCTGTTACGGTAGTTGGTCGCGCTGATGTTAACGTTACAGACAGAGTAGAAGAAGAAGAGCTGAGCCGCCTGATCCTGGCCGTGATGAAGGTTTGTTTGGCAGTATGAAACGTTACTAGTGTAAGAGCACAATTCCCTGATTTGGTAAAATATGGAGCTACAGTGTCAACAAAGATTCGTCCAAAGTAAGATTTTTTAGAATTGATTGGTGACCTTTAGTTTATATTTCCTGAGTTACTTAGTTGTTTTGCTACTCAGGCTGAGGGGTCTATTCCACTGAGTTTGGACATATGAAAGTTGCTGAAAGGAGTCAGTAACAAGGAAAGTGAATGAAGCACGAACTGCATGAACTGAGAATGATGAGAAGGGAGAGAGAATCACCTGGTTAAATGTGCATTTGTTCTGTTGTATGAGCCTCTAGCTCCAAGTAAAAATAGTTGTTTTTTTCTTTTAGCTAAATATGGCAATTTTGGTATTTCATCAACTGAGGTAAATAGGTAAATAATTAAAGAAAAGTTAATATTTAAAGCATTATCCTAGTTTCCTAGTTTCTAAAAATATCCAACTACAAAAGGGAAACAAAAATCGTATTTTATTTGTTAAATTGTAATTTTTCTGCATGTTAAACACTAATGTTTTTGGAGAGGATTGTGCTTATATTATGTCTCTTTTAGAATAGTGATTGTCTGATAGAAGAGGACACAGGAGGAAAATAGAAAGACTGATAGAAAGACGAGTAAAGCTAAGAGCAGAAGAGTGTTAGAAAAAGGAGGAGAGTAAAGAAGACAGACATTACTACTGCTATTTATTTGTTTTATTACTCTGCTAACAACAGTGTGGATACACTTTCCTGCTATTACACTTGATTTTTATAGTTTAATTATGAATAAATATTTTAGAATAAATGAAACTGTACCGATGTTTTCATTATATCTTGATAACATTTATTTATTTTAATCTCTGAGCTGGAAATGTCGCTGGATTTGATTTCAGAAAAATTGACTAAAACTATAAGTGAAACTTATAAAAACTAAACTGAAACTAAGCATTTTCAAAAAATAAAAACTAAACTAGACTAGCAAACAAATGCTAAAAACTAATTCAAACTAAAATAGAATTGAAAATGTGAAGTCAAAACTAAATAAAAATAACAAATAATGAAAATTGCAAAACTATTAAAACCTTGATCAGGTCCTGTCCTTGGAAGAAGGTAGGAAAGGTCAGCTGATCTCTGCAACATTTCTGTGTTCATGCACACACTTAGAATGGGAACACATTAGAAACAGTTTAAAGGGTGTGAATACTTTAGTCTGCGGTTGCAGCAGCTGCAGGACGGAGAGAGAGCTGAAGATGTTCACCAGAGCAGCAGAATCAAACCATTGTGTTTCTGATGTAACGCTGTTTAAAATGAGTTTGTTCTGATCGTTCCTGGTTCTGAGTCACGTGACCGAATGCTCCAGGATTTCTTCTCCCCTCCAGCCTGAATCAGCTTCATGCTGAGTCATTGTAGGGTCTGAATTACGCTCAGCTGCTTTGAATTTCCCTCGTGTCTCTCTCTGCCTGCAGCCATTTTATCTAGGCTGCTCTCTGACTTCATATTTCTGTATCCTGCCAGAAAGAATGCTCCAGAAACAGAAACAAGCTGCAGAGGTCTGCTCTGTCTCTAAGATTTAACACATTCATGCTATTTCAGGATCTTTCTTTTGATTTTTTGATGCATAATTTCCTAAAACATGTTCAGACAAAATATCTTACACTCTGAACCTGTGGTTAACAAATGACAATCTGTAGGGAAGATGATATTCTGCTTTAAAGGCAGATTCCCACAAAATGTCCCAAAAACTAAACCACCCAGAGAGAAAATGGAGGATTTCAATTCTGAATTCAAAGATTTAAAAAGTGCTGTTTCATTAATCTGGTTTCTGCTCTGAATCCAGGATGGTTTCCTTGAGAAATTAACTAGTTTTGTGGACAGACTGAGGGTCTTGTGGCCATGAAGGGAAGAAATACATTTTAGAAAATGTTTTGTAAGTATTTGGTGATAAAACACCTGATTGACACTTTCTACTTCAGACTTTTATGTAATATCTGATTTAGACTGAGTAAAAAAGAAGTCTGAAGAAGACCTGTGCAACACCTTCTGAAGGTCTGAGGAGCTGATGATCAGAACCCAGTTAACAGATTACAGGACAGTTTCACCGCTTGGAAGGAAAATAGGAAGAAATTAAGTCCCAATGTGTTGCTGTGAACTGGGACTGCAATGTTCATAGTATGTGTGCGTGTGTGTGTGTGCTTAGAGGACTTCATGTGGGTCAGTTCGTAACCCGGTGAGTCCAGCATCATGCAGTCAGACACAAAGACTCCTTGCTGCTTTGGTTCGGTCCTTCTCATGTCAGCTCAGTAGAAACAACTCAACCAGTTTAACTTCTACTGTTCTGACCCAAAACATCACAGAACCCTGAACAGAAAGAAACTTTTTTCTCACCTCGTTTCCAATGACGTCGATCTTGTGCTGCACCTGGGGGACCCACTGACGGATGATGGCAAACAGCTCAGGGATGGTGGTCCGAGGATCCGTGAGGATCTCCTGACATGCCGGGTCATTGGGGTCAAAGAAGGTGAACGCTGCAGACAGAAGCATCAGGGAAGAGTTGACAGCAAAAAGGGCGAGGACAGATGGAGCAGTGGTAGAGGGAAGGAAAGAGGATCAGGAGAAAACAGAAAGGATGAGCAAATCGATCGCTCCAGTTTTCTCTCTCAGTCATCAAAGCCGGGAGCCTGAACTTCTGTTTTCAGCAGATCTGACATGAATCTTATTACACTGGGACACTAACACAACCGTAACAAAATGCAGGAGTCCTTGGTGACCGGAAACTTGATCATAGCAGCTAAAAGCCACATAATGAGTTGTTAGTGAATTTAAAGTGTTGTTCTTTGCTTTCAACATTGTCTTTCTTGCTTCTTCTCTATAATTACTGTCTAAGTTGGCTTTTCCACATCATACCTGCCTGTGGATCAAGAACTGCCTGACAGACAGACAGACAGACAGACAGACAAACAGACAGACAGACAGACAGAGACAGAGACAGAGACAGACAGGTGCTCCACAGGGTTGTGTGCTCTCCCCACTTCTCTTCCTTTACACCAATGACCACACCTCCTCACACACCATTGTTAAGCTAACCATGCTTTCAGATGGCATGTTAGTCATCAGCTCGATCCAGGATGAAGATGAGTCTACATACTGGATGAAGGTTACACAGCTGGCCACATGGTGCAGCAATAACAGCATGAAGTTCAACACTTAGAAGACTGTGGGGATGATCAGAGCTGCAATGATTAGTCCATGTAATCATGAAATATTCTGAGCAAAATGTTGACTTGTCGGATAGAAAAACATCAATCAGTTGTTTTTATAACTGCGGTACCCTGCAGGACGTTGTGGGGGCAGCATCATCTCCATCGTCAGCCAGCACATTTGTCTGAAGTGACTGAGAACGTGAAACCAAAGCAACAACTTTCCACAGGAACACTTTTTTGAGGTAAAACTCATTGAACCTCAGAGACAAAGTGAACAACAGTAATTTAAAGGGCTATTTCTCTGTTTTTACAGAGGCTGGAGTACCTGCGGTTGGCTCTAGTTCAAATTCTGAACCATTCGAACTGGTCAAAATTGGACCGAACTGTTCTACACCAAACCAATGTTTTTAAAAACTGTTTTTTATCATTTGCTAACCATTTTTACTCTGTGGCTGATATGTTTGACCCTGTTCAACCGGGTCTACCTGCCAAATAATGCACCTAATTCACCTTTTCTCATGAAGAGAATAAATGTTAAGACGACACACTGCCTTTCAAGGAATCTGTAATCACAATTTTGTTACTGAATCATAATCTATTAAGTTACCCAATGAAAAAGACAAATTCATAAACAATTAGCTAAAACATTTATTTAAGGTGGTATGACACACTGTAGTCTATGACGGCATATTTAAGGTGGTATGGCGTACCGTAGTCTTTGGGCAGCGGCGCCTGGGCCGAGGGATGCACCATGGCTCGGCGGGGCGGGTCGTGAACCGGACTCTGATACTCAGACGCAGTGATCGGTTCAGTCACTGGTTCAGCAGGAGTATTCTCCTCTTCCTCCTGCTCCTCTCGCTGTACCAGGTCTTCCTCTTGCTCATCTTCCTCCTCGTTCTCCACCTCTGCCCTCTCCTCCTCTAGCTCATATTCCTCCTCTTCCTCCTCCTCAGTCAATTCCTCCTCTTCCTCCCTCTGAACCCTCACCTCCTCCTGCTCCTCGTGGTCATGCCTCTCCTTCTCTTGTTCCTGCACGTTTTCTTCTTTTGTCATGATGAAGGACGCTGCAGCCGGGCCTGTCAGAGGAAGACACATTAAACTGAGATCAGGACAAAAAATAGAGCATGCTTTGTATTCAGCCCCTTTATTCTGATACCCCAAAATAAACTGCTTTTATATGTTCAAAATTAATGTCCAAATATGTCTAATTTAATAATATGTTCTTATTTTAAATCGAGCAGTTCTGTGTTTGGCCCCAGAGGATTGTTGGAGAACATTAAAGAACAAACAGCATCACGAAAGCCAAAAAACAGAGCAGACAGGTTAATGAGGCAGGTGGGGAGAAGTTTGAAGCAGGGTTAGGTGGAGTTTTTCACTAGTCTGGTTTTCATGGAGGAGTGGTGAGAACAACAGCAGCAACTGTTGAAAAAAACCCAGAAGAAGTCCTGTTTGCAGTTTGCCTGTAGTCATGTAGAAGACACAGCACTGATGAGGATGAAGGTGCTCTGCTCAGGGGAGACCAAAACTGAACCTTGCAGCCTGAGATACATTAGATGGTGTGGATCAAAGCATTTCTATGTGTTAGAATGGCCTAGTCAAAGTCAAGAGAGAGAATCAGTGGCAAGATTTGAAAACTGACGTTCACAGATGTTCTCCGTCCAACATGACTGAGGTTCAGCTGTTCTACAAAGAAGAAAGATCAGAAACTTCAGTCTGCAGCTGTTCAAAGGTGGTAAAGACAATTGCCAAAAGACCAGCAGCCAAAGGTGGTTCTACAAAGTTCTGACTCGGGGGATACAAATGCACTCCACATTTTACGTCTTCACCACACAATTATGTCCTGCCTTGTGCTTCTCTATCAAAAGGCTGCACACTAAATCACGATTACAACCAATGCCTAAGATGCTAGAGGTCACAGATCCCAGAGGTGTTGGAAAAGATTTATCACAACTGAAGTCATCGCGGTTTCCAAAATGTATATTGTTTATGATTGTCTAAGGTTGTTGCAGCCCTGGTCTATCACATAAAATCCTGAAACAATACAGTGAAGATTATGACAGAAAAACAGTGAACATGTTTAGAAGTGTGGAGATGTGTGTGAGGAGCTGCAGGTTTAAAACCTCAAGCAAAAAACCTGTTTCTGTTTAAAAAGCTTTCGGGACCTAGTTTAGACTGAGGAGCCATGACGTAGATGCTGAATAAAATTAAACCTTGACCGAAGTCCCTTTACATGGCGACCGATTAAATTACCCACAGGGTTGTAATTTTTACATGGTCCAACGTTTCAATTGAAAAAACATTGTTTTCATTCACAGCTTAAAAAAATCTATATCCTCCTATAAAAGGTGCTGATGTGAGAACCATGCAGACATGATTACTGTGAACACCTCTATGAAAGCTGGAGTTTTCTAAAGTCTATCATTCTACAGAGAGAAAGATTATTCCCTAGAGGAACACATCTCAGACAGCTGTCAATCTTCCCAGGAGTGGACGTCCCAGCAGATTCAGCTCAAGGTCAGAGTGTGAAGCTCAGAAAAATGACCAAAAACCCAACAGCTCCATCTCAGACTCTACAGAACTCAGCTGGCAGGTTAAATGCTAAAGGTCATGACAGGACACTTAGGAAAAACACTGAACCACTCTGGCTGCTAAGAACAGTTGAAGAAGAAAGCTTCTTCTCTCTAATAACAAGACGGCAGCAGAACTTCAGTTATAAAGTTGCATCTGGATGAAGGACAAGACTTCTGGGACAATGTCCTCTGGACAGATGAGACCAAAGTGGAGATGTTTGACCATGATGGACAGAACCATGATGGAGGAAACCAAACACAGCAGATCAGCACAAACACCTCATCCCAACTCTGAAGCACGGTGGTGGAGGAATGATGGTCTGGGTTTGTTTTACAGCCACAGGACCTGAACACTGTGCAGTCACTGAGTGGACCATGGACTTCTCTGTAAACCAAAGGGTTCTAAAGTCAAGATGAGGCCATCTGTCTACCAGCTTGGTTCAAACTGAAAAACAATCCAAAAGAATCAGTGAGATGCAAACAGTCAAAGTCCAGATCTCAACCAGATTTACATGCTTGTTAAGATCTTTCTGGACAAAAATGGGAATCTTTGTCTTCCAGAACAGAAGTGGGTTGTTTAGTTTTTATTATCAGTCTGTCTGATTCTGAAGCAGTTCCAATACGCTGCCCTGTCTCAGTGACTCTGCAGTTCTAAATCAGCTGGTTCTGGTTCTCCTGCACCTGTTCTTGTTGTCTCTCATCATGATCAGCCATGTTTAGCTCAAGAATGTGATGGTGTTTGTTTTTGCAGAGACAGACGAAGAAATGTCTGGTTTGACCCTCAGTGTGTGACAGATCGCGGCAGCAGCCGACGCTGTCCATCATTATGTGTCGACAGACCGGACTGGATTTGTTCTGCTCTCCACTTTGCCAAGCGGACAAGATGCTGGAATCCGTTCAGCAGTCGCTCCCTCCATCACCGAGCCGTCCGTCTTCTCCTCAGTTCAGCCAGAGGGGAACAAGGAGGAAATTTACAGCATAGCTGAATTATACAGATAAGTACTGAAGATGTAAAATTTCTATCCCAATAAATATTTTTTAGTTGTCACCACCTTATTGCTGCAAAATATGCTGACAGCATTGGTTATAGACGTATTTCTAAACTTTTGAATATTCCAGCGTGTACCCTCCAGTTAGTGGAAAGAACATTGTTTCATCATCAACCAACGACAGCCAGGAGCTCCTCGCAAGATTTCTGACAGATACTCAGAGTTGTCCAAGAGCTAAAACAGCTTTTCCATAAAAATCAGCAAGGTAACGCTTTTGCCATGAAAACATGAAGTAATGCAGTCACTGTGCAAGACTCCACTGCTGAAGAAAAGGCTTGTTAAAGCTCCATTAAAGTTTTTGTAGAACATTTGGACCAGCAATGACATACTGGGAGAATATAGTCTGGTGAGAAAGGACTAACATTTAACTCTTTGGATGTCATTTCACACAGCATGTTTGGAGGATGAATGGTTCCAAACAGCATTAGCTTCCGGGTGGGGACCCCCTTTTGCCAACCCACAGATGATGCTAAAGAGTTTGTAAAAATCATCCACTTTTTAAAATGTCTTTTATTAACTATTTAATCATCAATACATTTCTTTAATGTAAGAAAATTGTTAAAATATGTTAACACCAATATAATCCCACTGAATAACATTCAACAAACAGTTGAGAATAAGAAGTGTTTTTTTAATCAGTCCCAAACCTTTCGGAGAACCAACTAGCGCCCCCTGGCGGCCGCCACTTTGAAAACCACTGCAGGACATCACCCCAGTCAGCAACATCATGGTGTGAGCCTGTTTTCTCTATACGATACAACCAGACTTCATAGTGCTGAAATGAACCGGGACATTCTGAAGATAAAACAAAGTGGATTCAATGAGACAATCGTCCCCAACACACAGCCAGGGCTGCAACCAACTATTATTTTAATAATCGACTAATCTATTAATTATATTTTTATGATCTCTATCATCACTTTCGAATTGAAACTGGAACTTCAGTGGCTTGTTAAAATGTTTTAACTCACTTCTAACTAACACACCTGTGAATGTCCTTTTTGTTGCCTCTTGTTGCTACTCTACTGAAACCCCATAAAATGTACATTTGAAATTCAACTGACTATTTATTTTTAACATAGTTATTTAAATAAAAATATTTATTTTCAACTGCTAAAATGTCAAATAAAGATACAAACGTATTTAAAATCGATATTTTCAACCTTAAGCTTTTAACGGATTTTAAAAAGAGTGAAAAGGTGAGAACATCAATATGTGCAGCAGTTAGGCTTGCTCTCTTCTTGGGGCAATGTTCCCAGCAACATCATCCAGGAATAAATATTAACAAATTATTATTTTCAATGAATCATGGGATAGGGTAGGCCACGACGCAGGCAATTGGAGCTTTATTGCCCTCCGCTGTCCCCTTAGTGAACTGCATGTGATTGCTAGCGCTTGCCACTGAAACTGAAATATTCAACATGGGTAATGTTTGTTAATATTTTTTAAACGACGCATGAATTGAAAATCTTTGGAAAAACTGAAGATCAGAGAGCATGGAAGAGGCCTATGGAACATTCATAAAAAATATATTTACTGGGAAAACATTGATGTGTCTGCTGTACCTTCTAAACATCTAACCCAACCTCTAAAACATTCAGTAAAACTGATCTGAAGACTAACGTGTTTTACCACCTGACAGCCAACATGTCCTTAAATGTTTCTTCAGATCTCATTTATTCCAGAGGCTTGGACCTTGTGTGTTAAACTCAGGACCTAAACTCAACACCTCAGTAACAAGCTGAAGGACAGAGTTTATTTTATGAGTGCAATCAGATCTGTTTTGGAGGGGGGGGGGGGGGATGGGGGGGGGGGGGGGGGGAGTTCTGACCAGTGCAGGAACCCAATTAAACCAGTCTCCTCCTTCATACTGTTATAGCAGACATTCACACTAACAGCTGCAGCTGAATCTAAGCTGCTGTTTGTTGCGTCAGACATTCAGGAAGAGAGGATACTGTTGCTGGAGGCCAACAACCACACGTATGTTGTTCGCAGGTGCAGAGACGTGCATGTTGCACCTGAAGATCAGAGCTGTTGGTTCATGTTCCCAAAATAAAACCATAAAAGACTGAAAATAAACCTTATCTCCATCCTTCCTGCAGCTAGTTAGTGTCGCTTCTGATCAGTCTCTGTGTCTGAACAACCTCTGTGTGATCACTGAAACAGCACTGAAACAGACTGCTGAGGTTGTGACAGAAGTTATGCAACACCACAACATGACTCTGCCTGGATGAGTGTACTGGTATGAAATGTGAACAAAACAAGATCCTCACAGCTGGTTTTTGGGCTGTTATTTGATCTTAATGTGTCTGCGACGGTAGCTCAGGTGGTAGGGTTTCATCCTGAAACTGGTGGGTTGCTGGTTCAAACCCTCACTCTTTCCTTCTCAGTTGTTGTGTCCTTGGGCAAGACACTTTGCCTGCTGATGGTGGTCAGAGGGCTCGGTGGAGTAATGTGACGTTCAGGAATGAATCGATTCTTTTTAAACGGCTCCTTATCTTGAACGATTGGTCTCAAGTCTTAGTTAGTGAGATCCGTTCTTTGTTTTTTACCACTTTGCTTACTTATAATGCTACTTTTTCATTTTAATTTAATTTGATATATTAAATATATATTATGTTATATTACTTAGGCGATGAACTACAAGACTGTAAGGGGGTAATATGAGCATACAGAGCACATGCTCATTGCTCACTGTTTGTCTTTATCTCGTATCATGGCGGCAGTATGTGACGCAGTGGGAGAGAGAGGAGGAGGACGGCCACAGTGTGCTCATTGCTTGAGGACAAAACAATGAGTGGCGCCACAAAAAGGTTACACATTTTATTTGGGCAATGTTTCCAGTTCAGTGTTGTTCACCATTAGCATTTTGTCTTAATAGTTATATTTATTAGTGCAGGAGTTGATTTTTATTTCTGCCAAAGCAACTCAAGTTCACTTTTTTCTCTTCTGTTTTGTTACATTTTGCTTTCTTTGTTTTGTTTCTATATTACACATAGCATTAAAATGGTATTAATGCACAGAAATCACAGTAAAAACTACATGGGTATTTGATATTTATGTTTTGATATTTTATACTTAGTTTTATTGAAAGTATATACATATAGAAATATTTTTTTGCACGAAAATACTGTGGTTCTGTTTTGAACCTTTTAAATAAAAATATTAATCTTACTTGTTTCAGATTATTCAGCTTTGTTGTAAATTTCACCCATTCATGCTAGGTTTCCTACCAATTAATATATTTAACACTATATTAAGAGTAAAATTGCTTGTTCTTAAAAAAATATGTAAATTTTTAAAGTTGGATTATTTCAACATCTCTTTTAAATGGCTCTTCGAAGTGAACAGATTCAAAGAGCCTTAAGTTCCATCACTAGACCCGATTGTATGGCAGCATCACTTCTGTCAGTCTGCCCCAGGACAGCTGTGGCTACAATGTAGCTAACCACTGTCAGTGGGTGGATGGGTGGATGACTGATTGTAAGGGAAAGTGCTTTGGAGTCTCTGGGGACTTGATAAAGCGCTATACAAATGCAGGCCATTCACCCTTTATATCATGTTTTCACTCATCAAATCTGAGTTTAAGCTAAACCTTGCTCTGATCTGAACATCTTATCAGTTTTCTCATCTTAAATCAGATTATGTTAGTATATATATATATATATATATATATATATATATATATATATATATATATATATATATATATATATATATGTGTGTGTATATAAAGTTTAAATTATGATTTTACATTTAATTTTTTATCAACCTTCATCTGGCCAGAGTTGCTGATTTACAACTGCTTGATTTATTTGCAATAACTATTAAACGCTGATGAACACTGGTGCCAAGCCTTGCCGCACACAACCCTAACCCTTCAACAAATCCTGGGGAAAGCTGGAAAGACCATCTCCAGACCAGGACAATTTACCTGTGAAAGTAAAGCCCCGGAAAAGTGAAATTACCCGGGTAAAGTTTTATCGAAACGCGAACGGGCTTTCTACAGAAAATGGAAAAGGTGCTATAGTAAAGTCGAAAGCAAAACAAACCCACAGCATGATACTGTCACCTCCATGCTTGTCAGTGAATGCTGCGTCGACTCTTCCAAACATACTTTTTGACATTGTGAAAAAACAGTCCAGTATTTGTTGTTGGAATTCGGGTGGCTGCAGATTTTAGGTTTCAGTTCAAGGTGATGTGGAGACACTGGTTGTCAGCAGCTTCCAGTTCTTGGCAGGCTCGAGTCTTAGTGGTTCCTGGGTTTTTCCTAACTATCTGTTCATCTGAGGAGCAGTTTGGGTCAGAGGGTTGACATCTGGATAGATTTGGGTGTTCCTACAGGAGAAGGATCCTAAACAGGGTTTGAAATGGATAAAGCAGCCTAGCATCAAGAGCTTTTACCTCAGTTGTAATGAAAATGTGTGGACTATGTTTAATATTGATTCCCACAATATAACATTCAGTAACTTTATGACCTTCTCATGCCTTCATACCAGAAACAGATACAGTTTAAACTGATTCTCCTCTTCTAGTGTTTATTATGTTTTGGGAGACGTCCGTCTCATTTCTTATGAGAAACAAACTTCTTGGTTGAAAGAAAATACATTTAAATCTAAATTCACCAATTAGGTAGGATCACCTGCAGTCCAGACTGCAAAAAACATAGAAATAGCACTTTAATTATATACCAACAGCAACACAGGTAGCACCTTTATGTCCCTTTTCCATGAGTACCTACTCTACTCTACTCTACTCGGATTTGATCGGGTCGGCATTACACAGTTTGGTTACAATTGGGTACCCTCTCAGTGCGGGTGGGATCATCAATAGCAAAGCCACAATCCGAAAAAGTAACATGATTTATAGACACAAACAGCAACAACAATGGAGGACCTGCTGCTCAATGGCTGCCATCAGGCTCAGAGTGAAAAGAGAGGAGGCTGCAGACAGTAAGATGAAGCATCTGGATCAGAACCAGAGAGAGAAGGAAGCCATGGAGCGGTACCAAACTGAAGGGTTCAAGGTAACCGTTACTAATGGAAAACCTAAAAACCGAGTAGAGGGGGTTCTAGTGTCACTAGCCACCCGTGGTGCACAGGGATACTTTCTAACAGTTCTGATACTGATTACACTGTGCACACCACAGGGGGCCGTTCACTACCTCATTTACTGGAAATGCAAAAAAGCAACAGAAAAGTAGTTTGGGGGAGAACTGACAGATAAAATTTAATTGTTATTTTAGTCGAGTGTTTTTGACTCCCCCTCGGCTATGGCGCCCTGGGCAGTCAGTCATCCTGCCAGTGACTGTAAACACCGGAGGAATTATCCTAAACTGTCTTTGATATAAATCCACCAGAACCTTTTCTGGGACTCTAATCGAACCAAATTGCCACAATCAGGACAGATAGGAAATCTGTCCAGAGCTGTTTTAGTCCCAGTCCAGCCCTGGTCACTGATCTCTGATCCATTTTAACTATTTCACCACAGCTTCATATTTTCAGATTCATCAGAATAATGAAGCTTCTGTTGAATAAAATAAATTTATTAAAATTATTGGTGTCTACTGGGTTTTATCCCCTCTGTACTGGCTGCCTAATAAACCCGACCATGTTGACCTTGTACTGAATCGGTGCTGGGAATACTGGTCCACCTGGAAACCAAAAACGAGATAAAATCTAGCATCTCAGGATCACATCTGCTTCTTATAGAATAATTATAGAGGCCTGATGCGAGGGAGCAGGTTGTGAGGCTGAGGCGGCCATGGCATCCTCGTCCTCCATCCAGCCTCCATTTTACAGCCAACCCAAACAGCGAGAAACATGCGCAGATACAGACAGAAAGAGCGTCTAAACCCGCTTGATCTTTTACCTGAATGTCGCTTTAACAACCCCGAGCCGTAAAAACAAATGTCGGACCACAAAAGCCTCTGTTTGCGGGTTTTTGTACCAATGTGCGCATTAACGAGAAAAACGCCCAGCAAAGGAACAACGATAACATGCGCACACGCTCGAAAACACGCATGAGCGAAACAAGAGGCTTAATCTGCGCCTCAGGTCTGGTGGATATGCCCAGAAAAGAGGTGAAACCTGCTGTGTGTGTATGTTGCAGAAAAACAAGTGGCGTATTCCAACCCCTGCTTCCTCACTCCTCCTCCTCATCTCCATCTCCATCCTCACAGACTGATAACACAAACCATCCGGTAACATGAACCAGGCTGAGCTTTGAACGTTCAGATCTCCGCAGGTCGGTATTTTTACCTGAAAACAAGCCGCTGGATGACGCTGAAGATGCCGATGAAGCTCCTCTCTGATGCTCGGCACAAACAACCCTGACGCTCCTCTGGTTGCTCCTCACGCTGCTGTACGTCCCCCTGCCCCAGCTGACGTATCTGACTCCTTCCACCGCTTCATGTTATTCTCTCTCCACCAGGCTCTCTCTAATTTAGCCCAGTTAGTGAGATCCTGCAGCCGCAACATCTCACTGATGAACATGAACAGATTTTCCGAAGAAAAACTATAGTTCTGAGGTCCGGAGCTGCAACAAAAATAAACTATTTTATTCTTCAGGTCCAGTTTCCCAGTCCCAGTTTAACAAGAGCGGCTGGCCAATAGAGGGCACTAAAACGCCGCCTCACCACTCACTACATTACATAGAAAAACAATTAATAAAAAAATGTTATTAAATAAATTGTTTCAAAATAACAAGTCAAACTTTTGTAGATGTGCAAGATAAATATTTTAGAGTTAATGATGAGTTTTGTTCATTCATGGATGTTGTCTGGTGACGTATTTCTGCTGGGGGCTCAGAAAGGTTTTATTTTTTTACTTATTTATTTTTTATGCTTTATCGAAACTGAACGTTTACAGATTAGTTACAGAAATGATGCAAAAAGCAATCATATTCAGTATGCTTGTTGGGAAACTAACTTTCAGACTATTGTCTGCTCTAAATGACTGTAAGAGATGAGGACATCACATTATTTACACTACATTAAAATAAAATACAATATAAAAATAAAAGGGAGCAATTGACATACAAGAAGGCACATGCAGAGACAACATGACTGATTACTGGAGCTCTAAATTAAATCAGCATAAAGGAAGATGTATCACCATAAATCCTTCTAGCGATTTTACTGGACCTGGTTTTTTAAGGGTTAAATAGAGTAGAAGGTTTTAAAATTATTAATAACATACCCAAAGAAAGGTCTGCTATATACAACAGTGTATTTGGTATTTATCCATGAGAATAATGATGTTATCAGTGATCGAAGAGGGCAGATTATCCATGTAAAACAGAATCCTATGAATATCAAAGGTGTGAAATATATTTTACATTTATATATAAAGCTGGTAGACACAGGGGACGAGAAAACATGTTGTAGAGTTTCCTCTTCATGACAAAAAGTACAAAGATCCGCATCAAATTTGAATCTTCTCTTTAGAATCTCAGCAACGCAGTAAAACTTCTGGATTATTTTACGATGAGTTTCTTTAACTTTTGTTTTACGAATCAAACAATCTGGATTTGAAGGCAGCACAGATATATATATTATAACATTTATTGCTATTCATCTTGTAATCATTGATGATTAAACTTTGTTAGGTCAGATCAACATTATAATCCAATTAGGTATTTTGGATGAACTGGATAAAGCAAATGGAACTGATTTACAAACCTGATTAATCTCTATAAGTACAGTTTAGATTATATTCATCTGAAAATGCTTTATAATCTATGAGGTTACCGTCCAACAGATCATATAGAAACATAACATCTGTACCACTTTTTTATGAACAAGGACTTCCTGTTGATTGTAATCACCCTGTTATTCCATAAGGTGGAGCTGTGGGGAGGAATATTATGAGTGTAAATAATTTTCCAATAATGGAGAATCTGTTTGTGAAAGTATAACTACTTAATTGGAATTTTGTCAACATCAAAATTACATTTTAACAACAACTCAAGTCCTCCTAAGTCCCTGAACTGAGACCTTGGTATGTGGAACCACATAGAGTCTACTTGTGAAAGACACTAAAGCTCTAATACCCCCTCATCATATTCTTTCACCATTTGTGATCTTTTGACAGAGTAGGTTTTATTTATGTTGTTGAACTCAATAATAAAGCATAATGTGATTATGTATTTTCCTACTCTCCCTTTGTCTTGAAAGACAAAGGGACAGTCCTGCAACCATCCCCCACGACGCCCCCCAACAGCTGCAGCCACAATCCACCACCCCCACCTCCCCAACCTCAAGAGGGGCCTTGGCACCTCCAACCCCCACCCTGAAGTTCCCCCCCTCCAGCCCCCTACCCACGCCGAGGACGGCTCTTTCCATCCAGGAGAGGGACGTAAACAAACTCTTCAGGAGACAGAACCCCCGGAAAGCTGCTGGACCGGATTCTGTCTCACCAGCCAGCCTGAAGCACTGCGCTGATCAGCTGTCTCCAGTCTTCACAGACATTTTTAACACCTCACTGGAGACATGTCATGTACCAGCCTGCTTCAAGTCCTCCACCATCGTCCCTGTTCCCAAGAAGCCAAGGACCACAGGGCTTAATGACTTCAGACCCGTCGCCCTGACCTCTGTGGTGATGAAGTCCTTTGAGCGCCTTGTGCTCTCACACCTAAAAGACATCACCGACCCCCTCCTGGACCCCCTGCAGTTTGCCTACAGAGCCAACAGGTCTGTAGACGATGCAGTCAACCTAGCCCTTCACTTCATCTTCCGGCACCTGGACTCCACAGGAACCTATGCCAGGATCCTGTTTGTGGATTTCAGCTCTGCCTTCAACACCATCGTCCCAGTTCTGCTACAGGAGAAGCTCTCCCAGCTGAGTGTGCCCGACTCCACCTGCAGGTGGATCACTGACTTCCTGTCTGACAGGAAGCAGCGCGTGAGGCTGGGGAAGCACGTCTCTGACTCCCTGACCATCAGCACCGGTTCCCCCCAAGGCTGTGTTCTCTCTCCTCTGCTCTTCTCCCTGTACACCAACAGCTGCACCTCCAGTAACCAGTCTGTCAAGCTTCTGAAGTTTGCGGACGACACCACCCTGATCGGACTCATCTCTGATGGTGACGAGTCCGCGTATAGATGGGAGGTGGACCATCTGTTGGACTGGTGCAGCCAGAACAACCTTGAGCTCAACGCTCTAAAGACAGTGGAGATGGTTGTGGAGTTCAGTTAGAACCCAGCCCCACCTGCCCCCATCACCCTCTGTGACTCCACAATTGACACTGTGGAATCTTTCCGCTTCCTGGGAACCATCATCTCCCAGGATCTCAAGTGGGAGCCAAACATCAGCTCCCTCATCAAGAAAGCCCAGCAGAGGATGTTCTTCCTGCGGCAGCTGAAGAAATTCAACCTGCCAAAGACTATGATGGTGCACTTCTACACAGCCATCATTGAGTCCATCCTCACCTCCTCCATCACCATCTGGTACGCCGCTGCTACAGCCAAGGATAAGGGCAGGCTGCAGCGTGTCATTCGGTCTGCTGAGAAGGTGATTGGCTGCAGTCTACTGTCGCTCCAGGAACTGTACACCTCCAGGACCCTGAAGCGGGCAGGGAAGATTCTGGCTGATCCCTCCCACCCTGGTCACAGACTCTTTGAGACTCTCCCCTCTGGCAGGAGGCTGCGGTCCATCCGGACCAAAACCTCACGCCACAAGAACAGTTTTTTCCCATCTGCCACCAGCCTGGTTAACAAAGCCCGGAAACCACACTGACACTCTCCCTTTCCCCCACACCCCCCCTTTTTTTGCTGACAGGACACCTGTAACCTGCAACTCTATGAGTTACATTAACGCTCAGCATGGACTCCTGCTTTACTTGCACTGCCATACTTGCACAATGATCACCTGCACTGTTGTATTGCTCTTGCATCTTATACTGCTCTATATTTACTCTCACTCACTTAAAACTGTGCACATATATTTATATTATATTGTAGATATGTTTATACTGTTTAATTTGTATTGTATTGCACCGACTACGCCAAAACAAATTCCTTGTATGTCCAAAAACGTACTTGGCAATAAAGCTTTTCTGATTCTGATTCTGATTCTGATTCCGATTCACAAACGCAGATTGACATTCACTTACTACTTGTGAAAGACCTTCATTTAATCGGTTTGCCTAACATAGCTACAGGTCTCCAGGTATCTACTAAGGATCTGTCTTTATTGGGGGATAAGACCTTGTTTGATTGTGAAGGGAATATTTTAAGAAGAAATGTTTCTCTAAGAAGGTGACGTAAAGTAATTCTCTACCATCTTCCAAAAGGTGGAGTAGAGCTCTACTGTTAGGACATCGATACCTGGACTTTTTCTGTATAATGGCTTTATCTAACTCTTCAACTTGGAGTTTATCTTCCATAAGTTGCTTAAAATCTTTGTCCATGGTCTTTTTAAATTTATAAATATCACCAGAAAACGTCTTACAGTTTTCTTTGGAAAAATGTAAATAAGTTACATTAAAGGATTCTAATTCCCCCTTTCCTTTGGCATGGTGATCAATTAAGACCCCATTAGCAAACAGTTTTTGGATCTTTTTCTTGGTTTTTCTTTCTTTTCTAAAATAAAAAGTGGAAGTTTTTTACCTTCTTCAATCTAACCAGCTCTTGAACGTATAAATGCTCCTTATCCTGTTCCCCTATATATAAATGATCTAACTGTGACTGGGGGTTCTATAATTTAACCTGTTTTTCCGATGATAGGTTAGTTTTCCCATATAATCTGTTCATGTCCATGGTAATATTCTGATGTTGCATCTTATTCTTTAACATTCTTTGATTAGAAATGTGTTTACATATTTGAACTGCCACCTCTCTGACTTAAGGTTTAAACCATTGACCCAAGGCGGACATATCTAGTAGTTAGTTTTAGTAGTAGTTGTTTTTGTCATTGTATGACATCCTTGGACTTGTTTTGTGTTTTTGTGTTAACTGTGCTTAGGTCTATGTTTTCCTTTATTGTTAATTAGTTCCACCTGTCCCTTATGCCTCCATGTCTCCTTGCCACACCTGTTCTTAGTTACTGTAATTACCTGCCTTTGTTTTCTCCCTGTATATTAGTTGGTCTGTGTTCTTTGTTATGCGCTGGTTCCTCCGTCACTATTCCTCGTCACACCCTGGTTTAGTCTTGTGTTTTTCTACTTGCCTGCAGCAGTGAACTCTCATGTGAGTTTTTGTCTGGACTCTTGTGATACCAGAAGTGACTTTTTTCTTCACCTGGAAATCACTTAATAAACCTCTTAATTCATGTAATCATGCGGCTCCCAAGCTCTTGTATGCGTATTGGTCCGATCCAAACTCAGAACGTGACAGTTTTACTTTTCTACAAAGTCTTTATCTTCAAAAAGAGAGTTGTTGAATTTTAATACTGAACTGCAGATATTCTCCAGCTTATACAGTAGAATAGATAAAGAAATTACACAGTGATCATGAAAGGTTATGCTTATATCATACACTCTAAAATGTCTTTTTCTAAAGTATCTGATAGTCTCTTCTAGAACACTGACCCTTATGGGATGCACTGAACCAAGTATATTGTAAGTAAGTATTATCTAACAAGTTAACCCTAGTCACCATTTCTACTAATCAGAATCAGAATCAGAATCAGAATCAGAATCAGAAAAGCTTTATTGCCAAGTACGTTTTTGGACATACAAGGAATTTGTTTTGGCGTAGTCGGTGCAATACAATACAAATTAAACAGTATAAACATATCTACAATATAATATAAATATATGTGCACAGTTTTAAGTGAGTGAGAGTAAGTATAGAGCAGTATAAGATGCACGAGCAATACAACAGTGCAGGTGATCATTGTGCAAGTAAAGCAGGAGTCCAAGCTGAGCATTAATGTAACACATAGAGTTACAGGTTACAGGTGTCCTGTCAGCAAAAAAGGGGGGGTGTGGGGGAAAGGGAGAGTGTCAGGGTGGTTTCCGGGCTTTGTTAACCAGGCTGGTGGCAGATGGGAAAAAACTGTTCTTGTGGCGTGAGGTTTTGGTCCGGATGGACCGCAGCCTCCTGCCAGAGGGGAGAGTCTCAAAGAGTCTGTGACCGGGGTGGGAGGGATCAGCCAGAATCTTCCCTGCCCGCTTCAGGGTCCTGGAGGTGTACAGTTCCTGGAGCGACAGTAGACTGCAGCCAATCACCTTCTCAGCAGACCGAATGACATGCTGCAGCCTGCCCTTATCCTTGGCTGTAGCAGCGGCGTACCAGATGGTGATGGAGGAGGTGAGGATGGACTCAATGATGGCTGTGTAGAAGTGCACCATCATAGTCTTTGGCAGGTTGAATTTCTTCAGCTGCCGCAGGAAGAACATCCTCTGCTGGGCTTTCTTGATGAGGGAGCTGATGTTTGGCTCCCACTTGAGATCCTGGGAGATGATGGTTCCCAGGAAGCGGAAAGATTCCACAGTGTCAATTGTGGAGTCACAGAGGGTGATGGGGGCAGGTGGGGCTGGGTTCTGCCTGAAGTCCACAACCATCTCCACTGTCTTTAGAGCGTTGAGCTCAAGGTTGTTCTGGCTGCACCAGTCCAACAGATGGTCCACCTCCCATCTATACGCGGACTCGTCACCATCAGAGATGAGTCCGATCAGGGTGGTGTCGTCCGCAAACTTCAGAAGCTTGACAGACTGGTTACTGGAGGTGCAGCTGTTGGTGTACAGGGAGAAGAGCAGAGGAGAGAGAACACAGCCTTGGGGGGAACCGGTGCTGATGGTCAGGGAGTCAGAGACGTGCTTCCCCAGCCTCACGCGCTGCTTCCTGTCAGACAGGAAGTCAGTGATCCACCTGCAGGTGGAGTCGGGCACACTCAGCTGGGAGAGCTTCTCCTGTAGCAGAACTGGGACGATGGTGTTGAAGGCAGAGCTGAAATCCACAAACAGGATCCTGGCATAGGTTCCTGTGGAGTCCAGGTGCCGGAGGATGAAGTGAAGGGCTAGGTTGACTGCATCGTCTACAGACCTGTTGGCTCTGTAGGCAAACTGCAGGGGGTCCAGGAGGGGGTCGGTGATGTCTTTTAGGTGTGAGAGCACAAGGCGCTCAAAGGACTTCATCACCACAGAGGTCAGGGCGACGGGTCTGAAGTCATTAAGCCCTGTGGTCCTTGGCTTCTTGGGAACAGGGACGATGGTGGAGGACTTGAAGCAGGCTGGCACATGACATGTCTCCAGTGAGGTGTTAAAAATGTCTGTGAAGACTGGAGACAGCTGATCAGCGCAGTGCTTCAGGCTGGCTGGTGAGACAGAATCCGGACCAGCAGCTTTCCGGGGGTTCTGTCTCCTGAAGAGTTTGTTGACGTCCCTCTCCTGGATGGAAAGAGCCGTCCCCGGCGTGGGTAGGGGGCTGGTGGGGGGGAACTTCAGGGTGGGGGTTGGAGGTGCCAAGGCCCCTCTTGAGGTTGGGGAGGTGGGGGTGGTGGACTGTGGCTGCAGCTGTTGGGGGGCGTCGTGGGGGATGGTTGCAGGACTGTCCCTTTGTCTTTCAAAGCGGCAGTAGAACTCGTTCAGGTCGTTGGCGAGGCGTCGGTCGTTGATGGAGTGGGGGGCTTTTGGCTTGTAGTTGGTGATTTGCTTGAGCCCTTTCCAGACAGACGCAGAGCCGTTGGCTGAGAACTGGTTTTGGAGCTTCTCAGAGTACAGTACTATAGATTATTCATAGATGTGACATTGACCCTTACATCGGATTAAGCCTAGCCAGAGATCAGGAACTAAGGGAGTAGTGGCCTAGTGGTTAGAGAGCAGGGCACTTGCGTACTGGAGAGGCCACAAGTACGCTGGTTTGAATCCCACAGCCTGCCACAGGGACTGGGTCCCTGAGCAAGACCCTTGGCCCCTGAATGCTCCCTGGGCACCGCACAAATAAAAGAAAAACAGCTTCACATTTCACTGTGTTCTTCAAACCCCTTTGCATTTAAGGATAAAAGGGACAGCATCAAACTCATGAAAAAAACGCTTCCAAAGTATCAGGCGAAAGTTATAATTAATCGCAGGTATGAGAAGACATCGTCTTTAACATGAATGTTTAGTGCAACAACTGTTTAACACCTAGAACAAAGCACACATGGTGCCAGTAACATCTGAGAAGCCAAATTAGCAGCTATAGTGGTCGCTACTCTGGGTAAATCCTTCTGTTGTCCATGGAAGCATAGCCTTATTTCAGGAATGCTCTTTGTCTATCTATCTTAGCCTCCTGAACCAGAGGCCACAGCTTGCCACGAGTCACCTGGCCCCAGTCTTCCTTGAATCAAATGTGCATCTCACTGCATACTCTTGCATCTCTCGATTTTTTCTGAACATCATCCAGAAGAATTCTCATACCATATTGGAATATTACTGCCCTTGGTATGTTAGAAGAGGCACTACTGCCGTTGGGTCCCAGACGATGGACTGTATCCACCATCTGTTTGCCTGTTTGCTCATCCAGAGCAAACAGACTCTGGGTGATGGGCCAGGTGGCTGGGTTACTCCTCACGGGATCTGCTGGCAGAGGAGGAAACTAGATAGACTTGGCAGGCCCAAGCGTGAACTGTGGGTCTGCTGGGAATTTCTGGTGAAGCCTTCAGTCAGGGATATATTCAACTCCCACCTCGGGGAGAGCTTTTCACAGTTTTGTGAGGAGGTTGGAGACACTGAGTCTGAGCAGAAAACATTCTCGATGCTGCCACCCATAGCTGTGGCCGTAAGGTATGCAGTGCCTGTCGCAGTGGCAATCCCGAACCAGTTGGTGCACACCCCAGTAAGGGATGCCATCAAACTGAAGAAGGAGTCCTCTCAAGCTTGGCTGGCTTGTGGGACTCTTGAGGCAGCTGACGGGTACCATAAGGCCAAGCACGCCGTGACCCAGGTACCAGTCAGTCTACCTTCCTATCTTCACCTATGTTCATGAACTCTGGGTCATGACCGAAAGAAGGAGATCCCCGATACAAGCGGCTGAAATGAGCTTCCTCTGCAGGGTGACCAGGCACTCCCATCCAGGAGGGGCTTGCAGTAGAGCCACTGCTCCTCCAAATCAAGAGGAATCAGCTGAGTTGGCTCGGGCATCTGTTTTGAACGGCAGCAACAAAACATTTTTGTTTCTGCTCCCATTTTCCATGAGCTGAACCCAAATGTCTCAGACTTTTTCTATAGACGCGGAAGGTCTAATTCTCTTAAAAAATGCCCACAAATCTGTCTAAATCTGTGTAAGTGAGCACCAGATAATCCATCCACCTCACGGGTGTGGCATGTCAAGATGCTGATAAGTGTTATGGATGTATGATTCTGTGCCTTTTTCTAATCATCTCTTTGCTGCCCTAATTAAATATATCTGCCCTTGTTTATCTGCAGCACCGCTCACTGCTACAGCTTACACAACATAACTGGTGATTTCACATAAGATGCAACACATAGTCAAGGATAAACTGATATAAGAGGATGAAACCCTTTAGGAAGTTTAAGAACAGGCATAGATAAAAGCAGGACTCACGCTCCATTCTTTACTCCTCTCAGTTCATCCCTAAGATGGGCTGAGGGGGTCCCGGTACCAAAGGTGAATGTCACTCTGTATCTGTTCAGTTGTATACTCTGTACACTGATCATTTTGGCATTAAATCTTGATTTTATACTTAACCATTTCTCATTATTTCACAAGGTAAATACTTTGCTGGTTTTACTGGTTGGGTCTCAGAACTCGAGAGAAACGGACCCGGTGGTGCACACGGAGGAAAGAGAGTAAAACTCCCATTTTACAACATAAGACAGCATGATAATTGCACAGGTGTGCCTCAGGATGGCCACAATAAAAGGCCACTCTAAAATGTGCAGTTTTACTGTATTGGGGGGCCTGGGGGGGTTCAAGGACCAGTCAGTATCTGGTTCAAGTTCTAGCACAATGGCAGGAAATGGAATACGCTGTCAAATACGTCAATCCAGAGCATCCCAAACATGCTCTGTGGGTGACATGTCCGGTGAGTATGCTGGCCATGCAAGAGCTAGGATGTTTTCTGAACTTCATGAATTGTACCTCCTGTTCAGTACTTTGGTAATGAGCAACCTTTTCTAGGTCATCTGTTTATATTATTCCAGCTGATATTGCTTTGCATACAGCAGCAGGAATACTTCCTAAATACTGACAGATTTCATATGTTGTAAATATGAATCTGAGAATATTATTTAATAATTAATATTAAACCACTGGAGACCATCCAGTGGCAGGAAACCACTGGAGACCCTCTGACTTCCAACATTTCTGTTAAGGTCTGTGGAAGTAAGTTGGATACTTTGGCTAAATTTAGAAAGGGGAGACTCTGACCTAGGTGCTGGATGCCTGCTGTTTGGGTCTGCCCCCTGCTGTGGCTGCTGCAGCTGCTGTGAGTGAAAATGCAAATTGGGTACCTGAGAGGTGGGGGTCTGTCCCCCCTTTTGGGATGAAGCTTTCTTGAGCTCATCTGCCTTCAGGTCCACTAACTTTGCTTTAGCTTTCTCCATCCTCTCCTCGGCTTTTGAGAACTCAAACTTCACAGCATTCTCTCTTTGAAGGGCCATCTGATGGTCAGTCTGTAACTGAGAATATCTTTTAGCTTCCAGTTGTGATTTCTGCTGATACAACAAGGTAAGCCTACCAACAACATCTGAAATCAGAATCTCTCTAGTTGGATTTTCAATTAGGTCAAGTAATTCTTGAATCTTTTTATCATATGCAGTAGGGTCAAACTGATTTAAAACATCCTGCTCATCTGGAGACAAATGGATGAGATCAGCAACCACCACCTTCTGCATCTCCACATCTGCTGAATTCATAATGGAGTGTGATTGCATCATTCTGGCAGACACTACAAAGCAACAACAAAGTTATGAGAATATTGCTAAAAGCAACAACATCTAACAAATGTATGTCCAGCTATATATGTATATCTGACAATACATACATTGGAAACATTTGATTGTAAAATGGGTGCACCAGTTGATCATTCAACCTGTGACTTATGACAATACTATGCTCCAAGTGTTACAATGCTACTCCTTTCTCTAAGGATATTTGTGATTTTAGTTAATTTTTCACCCTTCTTGGGAGGAGCTAGTGATTAGACACTACTCTTAACCTTTAAGGGAATTTTGTTTACAATGCAAAGGAAAAAGAAAATTGCTACACCTCCTAAGTGTAATAATTGCAATTTGATTTTTGATTCACCCCCCTTTATGGCAGGCAGTGTGATTAGATTAAATTTGGGATTTAATCTGGCAAAAATCCTGTTCTTTCAAAGCATAAAACAAACTATAAAGTTCCTGAATGGATACATGCATCAAAATTAGGTCAGATACTAAACTAACTGCAAAGTTAATTTAGTTTCAAATTGTGGTCTTACACAACACACAGCCTCTGGATACAGATGTGCAGCAACTGTTTGGACAGTGAGGTTAACTGAAGTTAAACCAAGTCCCAAGTTATTGCTTACACAAAAGAAACCAGACTGAGTCAGAACATCTAAAATTTTGCTTATGTAGCAGAGTTGATTGTTACTAGCCCGGAGATATTGGAGTTATTAATTTTGAGGAAAGTCTAAATTTTTGAACTCCTGGAATGTCACGAGTTATACTGTTCTCTTAAATATAATCAGTGACATCTGATGTTAGAACTCTGATGTTTTGAGTCCTATTGTGACCAGTGACAGCTGGTTTTAAGCTAATCACTTGGTACATCAATAATGTGCAGTTGTGGTTTATTCATTCACATTTATGTACAGTGTAAGCTGTTCATAATAATGCCCACCCAGGGACGCCACTATGTTGTAAATATGAATCTGAGAATATAATTTAATAATTAATATTAATATTTTAATATTTTATCAAATAATATTTCGGTGTGTTAAGGGTTGTCCTGTGAATACCAGCCCAGTAAGGCGATGGTATTAGGACAAAATAGAAAGGTGTGAGACTTTGCTCTGACATTATTGAACAGCATAAACTCTGCACATATATGGAATGAATTCACACAATTTCTTAAAATACAAGAATTTATTAACAAAAATAAGTCAACTCAAAGTCAAACATATTTCAATCAACAAACTCTTTACTATGCTAAAACAATCCAACTAAACTACCAAGCAGAATTAAAGAATAATGAAGACTAATGGGCTATGTACAAAATAAACAAGTTGATTAAAGATGATTGGAAATCATGACCAAAAAGAGTGATGCAACATTACCATGCAATGTTTATGTTTGAGAACCAAGGATTATCTTGAAGAATCTGGAAGTGAAGTTAAGTTAGTTTTGGAACCAACTTAGGCAATAATCAGCAACATCTAGACAGCCCTTCACACTGCAAGATCAGATAAAATATTATTTTAATAAAATAATGTTTTAAATAATGATCTGCTGAATAAAACCAACCTTCTGGATGACCATTTCACAACGGTGTCTAATTAGCTGCCTTTAGTTATTGAAATAATATTCGAAGAAATATTTAAAAAAAGGGTATTTTGGAAAAGAGCCAAATCTTTCTGGAGAAATGGGCTTAATGGTATTTGCTTAGTGCTACCACGTGTTCTTACCGGCTAGCCGTTGAGCTAACGAAGAAGCGGATAGCTTAGCACCAGAATCAACACATACCTTTAAAATACCAGGGTTTATAAAAAGGTTAAAATGCATAAGCGCAGATGGCGCGCTATGAGCGATCTTCTGTTTAAAATCAGCCTTCAAGTAAAGGTTATCTTAACTTTAAAACATACAAAGAACACAAACCGGATAGCATGCTACGGTGCCACGGTGGTGCAAGCCGTGGTCCTTCCTTCAGACTCGGCTTGTAGAAACAACTTCTCTGCCGGGGATCTCTCTGCGACACAGTTTTGCTTCTGCGGGACTTCGGAGAGAAAGGTAAGCAATTCTTACACCTTAATTTCCCTGTTCATGAATGAAAATACCGGATACACAGACAGTATTTCATCCTACTTAACTTTGCATATGATCGATGATCGTATGGCTTTGGATCCAGTTGAATTTATGTCTTTTTGCCAGCAAAAGACACCAGCGCGCTTTGTTCCCTCCTATCCCAATGGTCATCGGTGTGGAAGAGAAAGACTTGTGGAAAGGTGGGGGCTTATATGCGGGCACTGTCATCATGGGAAGTCCTCTGCTACCTCCCTTTTTCCCTTCGGAGTTTTAATGTTGAAATCCATGACTGTAGGTCCCAACACATAGGTAATATATATCCTGTTAAATCACCTACCACCATGTTTAAATTACAGTGTTTTGATATTTTGTTAAATGCTGTATTAATTTTTGAATCAGAAAAAACACAACTGGATGATGAGCAACTGTTAATATCATTCGAAACTGAGACTGAGTCTCAGTTTAGGAAAATGTATTCTTGATTTATTGATCATTCACTTGATCCAACTTTAGAACTGGAAAATAATTGAACTGAACTACATGGGTATAAACTGAAGTTAACTGGAATTTGAATCTGACCGAATTGGATTTAGTCAGAATTTAAATCTAAATAACTGGATTTAAACTGGCCTTTTTTCTATAAAATATCCACTCGAAATGGACTCTCTTTGTATGACCTCAACTAATGTTGAATACAATAGTCATGTATCTGGAAAACGTTTTCTCTGATCTTTTGGTAACCTTGCAGACAGGACCAGTAAGATCCAAATATCTTCTTTCTCTCACAGTTTATGAGTTCTTCTTCCATCATGGTTCAGAGATATTATAGAGGCAGCAGCAGAGCTCCATACCGGGGAGGAGCCCATGCTCAGCTGCCTCTGCTGCCAGGAAGGAAACGTGAAACCTAATATTTTCAAGCAGCTGCTTTTCGTGAGACAGAAAATAAGCGGTCCTCCAAACTCTCAGGTAAGATCTGGCTTTATTACCAAACTCCACCAGCATTGTACTCAACTTCATCTTGTCTTTTTGTTCCCAGTGTCCCTACAGATCCCAGCTTTTCAGAAAACTTGTTTTTATCTTTGTAGTGAATCAGCAACATGTTCCTTCTTACATAACTTTGTCTGATCATCGATATTCACATTCATTACAGTGCATCAAAGAAGGAAAACTGCATAAAAATGAGAGAAAGTAACAGAGAAAAAATGAGGAAACCCCCACAGTTGGCTCAACGGCAGCATATCCACACCCTAAAAAACACAACAAAAGGCAGAAAAACAATCGACAATTCGAAGAAAAACACTGAAATATATCCAGATTCGTCAAACAAAGAAATGACTCAATAACAGGCAGGCCAGACGGGTTTAAACCTGACATTTTCCACTTTGGAGACTTTTGAGTTCATGGAGGTTAACTTTCTAGTGTTCGGTTGTTGTACTGAGGCTAAATCCTGTTTTCATGTTGCCAGCACTTTCTCTTTCTGTGGCTGTAAATATAACCTTCCAATAAATGAAGGCGCAGATATTCTTTATAAAATCATTCTTCCCTAATCCTTTAATACATTTTGCTCTGTGTGTGTTATATTGCTGACCTTATTAGCATTTCATACATTTTAAAGGTTTTTGGTGACACAAACATCATGTTTATGCAAAGCATGAATATTTCCAGAATGTACCTTTGGTTTTTAAGACTTCTTCAGTTCATCCAGGCGTGTTGAACATCAGCATCTGGACCAGGACCAACTTCTAAATGACGTGACCAATTCTTGCTTTTTAATCATTAAACTGGATCTCAGTGGACATACGTTGGGGGGTTTATTGGCCTTAGAACTTCAATGTTATGAAGTTTGAGCCAATCAGTTCTCATCTTAATCATGTGAGATTAGCACCATCATGACTCTGGACTCAGAGTAGTCTTCATCAAGCTTGAGGTGACTCCATCTGGGAAAGTGACCCATCTGGTCTTGGTCCTTCCTGCCCAGTGTCAGTTTGTCCTTTATGTATGAAGATGCACTGACACCAGGCTTGGCTGGCCCATTGCGTCAATCCATCCTATTTAACACCTTTCACTTCAGTTCTGCTTTACTCAGACCAGGGGTCTGCAACCTGCGGCTCCGGGGCCACATAAGGCTCTTTAGGCCCTGAATGGGGTCTCAGTATACAACCCCATAAATGAACTTGGTGGTGTTAAAGGTCAAGATAATAAAAAGTCTAGTTTTAGCAGTTTTTTCTCTGTGCTTTCAAGCAATTTCTGCACAGAATGTCCACAACAGACAAGAAATTTGGGTTTTTGTTAACTCAGGAGTCTGTAGTTATAAATACCTATGAGCTATCTTTGTTTTCAAAGGGATCTTGCAGCTTTAGACAAATTTTATTTAGCTAGACTGAGGGTGTAAATGTCTCTCTGGACTGTAAAGGCTGCTGATGTCTGGTTTAGACAGAAGACAGTGTTGTATTTCCTGCGTCTATTCAAGGAAAATTAACTTAATGAGAAGCAGGTGAGGTGGTGGCTGGGCTTAAACTAATTACAGGTAAGGTTTTCAGGAATAAATACTTGTTTATATTCTTTATAATCTGTGCATCATTCATGCTTTTCATTTTTAATCGACAATTAAAATTAATAAACACAGGTTATTTAATTGTTCTTTATTGTGACATCAGAAAAGAAAAATGTAAAATCTAAATAAACTCAGAGATTTTTGCTGAAGTTCTTAAAAGCTAAAATGTGCTAAATATGTAAAGATGTAATTATTTTATGCTTGTTAGGAAACATGGATGATGGTGTCTGATCTGCCATCATTGACACCCTAGATGCTGAACTACAGTCTCAGCTCTCTTCTTCATCAATGAACCCTGAGCTAAACTAGATAAACTCTAAATTGACTTAAAATAAGTTTAATTTGTGATAAACGAGATTTTTCTGTCATGCTTGTTTGGTCCTCTCGGTGAATGACAATGATGATGATGATTTCTCCTTCAGATATGGCTTCAGTCAACACATCTCAGGACCAGTTTCAGTGTTCAATCTGCCTGGATGTCTTCAGTGAACCTGTTTCCACTCCCTGTGGTCACAACTTCTGCAGGAGCTGCATTAAAGACTACTGGGACAAGAGTGAAGTTAAGCAGTGTCCGCTGTGCATGAAGACCTTCCTCAGTGCTCCAGAGCTACAAGTCAACTCAGAGTTTAGAGACATTTTAGAGCTTTTTAAGAAAATTGGAGCTGTAGATGATGACAGCAGCTCTCCTGGCCACCCCTCACATGTGCCTTGTGACCTCTGCTCTGAGGTGAGGTGCAACGCTGTAAAATCCTGCCTCATTTGTTTGGCATCTTACTGTGAATCTCACCTGGAGCCTCATCACAGAGTTCAGGCATTAAAGTGGCACAAACTGGTCAGACCTGTGGTGTCACTGGAGAGCAGAGCTTGCAATAAACACAACAAGTTAAAGGAGTTCTTCTGCAGGAAAGAGAAGAGCAGTGTGTGCGCAGTGTGCATGAGGGACGACCATGTGATGCATGATGTTGTCTCTGTAGAGGAGGAGCTGGAGGACCGGAAAACTCAGCTGTCGTCAATGAAAGTTAAAGTCAACCAAAATGTGGAAGAGAAGACCTTCAGTGTTCAAAGAATTCAAACATCTGTTAAGCAACGTCGCCAAAAAGTGGACAGAATCAAAGCTGAAGTGATGAAGTCCTTTGCAGCTCTGGTGGCCTTGACTGAGTCTAGAAAGGAGAAAGTAATCGATTTACTGGAGCGGAAGCAAAAAGCAGCAGAGCAGGAAGCTGAAGTGCTCTTCAAACAGCTGCAGGCTGAAGTTGCTGAGAACCAGAGGATCAGCAAGGAGCTAGAAGAACTTTTACAGTCCGAGGATAACTTCAAACTCCTGCAGGGCATCCCATTTGTATCTGCTCAGACAGATTTAGCATCCTTCACTCCCAGAGACCAAATCTTCCTGCAGGTGGAGACTGTGAGGATGGCGGTGGCCAGAACTGAGGAGGTGCTCAATGAACAGGTGGAGAACATTATCAGAGAAGCTAATCAGACTGAGGAAGAGGAACCAAGAGATCCCCAAACAGACAAGGTATTTAATGATGAGCTTGAGAAAATCCAGCAGGAATATGCAACAAAAGTGACTCTGGATCCAAACACTGCACATCCGTCGCTCATCGTCTCACAGGACAGGAGACAGGTGAGGAATGGAGGCTACAAGAAGAAAGTTCCTGACAATTTCTCCAGGTTTGACAGTCTCCACTACATCCTGGGAAACGAGGGCTTTTCCTCCGGCAGGCTCTACTATGAGATTGCCCTGAACAGCCAAACGACGTGGGAGGTTGGAGTGACGAGAGAAACTATCAGCCGGAAAGGTTTGAATTTATCTCTCACTCCTGAAAATGGATGCTGGACACTGGGTTGTTACTGGGGACGATGCCAAGCTAACTCTAATCCTCCTGTGATCCTACCAAAAAGGCCTGAGAAGCTCGGCGTGTTTGTGGATTACAGTCAGAGTCTGGTCTCTTTCTACGACGTAAATGACAGGGTTCTGATTTACTCTTTTACAGAGTGTTCTTTCTCTGCAGGTACAGTAGCTCCTGCTGCTGAGATTCCAAATGCATCTTTCAAAAGCAGCTTATGGAAATGCCGGACTTACACTGGCACATCAACAAACTCCATGATCTACCCAATATTTAGACCCAGCTCTGAGGAGATGGGTGTTCCTCTGCAGATCCTTGCAGTCAGGTGCAAAAAGAGAAAATAATAAATCAGATCAACTCTGATTTTACCTGATCAATCATTTACCTAACCAAGCAGTTCAGTGATTTATTTTTCAAAAAACATATATCATGTGATGATGAAATCAATTCAAATTAAAAAATACTTTATTAATCCCAAAGGGAAATTAAATGTTGTTGTAGCTCATATTCTGCAGGTTTCCTCAAAGAGTCGTTGTAGATGCTGATGGCTGTGGGCAGGAAGGATCTCCTGTAGCGCTCCGTCTTACAGCAGATCTGAAGAAGCCTCTGACTGAAGACACTGTTGTTGTAGGACAGTCTGATGAAGAGGATGCTCAGGGTTCTCCATAATGTTCTTCATTTTATGAAGAATCTGTCTTTCCACAATGATCTCCAGAGGTTCCAGAGGAGTCCCCAGAACAGAGCCAGCCTTCTTTATCAGCTTGTTGAGCTTTTTTAAGTCCCTGGTTCTGATGCTGCTTCCCCAGCAGATGATGGTAGAAGAGATCAGACTTTCCACAACAGACTTATAGAAGATATGCAGCATCTTCCTGCAAACAAGATGAAGATAATGTGGATTTAAAAACCCTGAATAAATGTCTGCAGAAAGTTCATCTCCAGCTGAAAGAGCCTTTTAAATTTAAATTCATCTCGGTGTTGATCGCTCTTGTTGAACAAACACCAGTGACTGGTCTGCAGACGAATGCATCAGGGTTCATGACTAAGCACTGCCATCTTGTGGTCACTTTATAGAACTACATCTTTGTCTTTTCACCTCACAGAGGACGTTCCCGCTAAACATATCCACCTTTTACATATTAGAAATGATTAACTTTTATTTTCCTCGGTAAATAAGGACGCCACCTTTCATTGGTTCTTATATCCGGAGCATCCACGTCTACTCTGCCATTCTGTGATGTTAGATAGTTGGACTAATCAACAACAAAAATAAACAAGCTGATTAATTAAACTCTGCACTGTACCCTTATTTCTCATTACTGCACACTCAGTCAACAAAATGTTTTATTAATCTATTTTTAATTTATGTATTAACCAGGACAGTGCATGTTTATAACAGTACACCTGGAACACGCCAGAACTTGCCAAAGCCTAGTTTTTATCTGTAGTCCTGTGGGTCAGCTATACAGTGGCACCCTAGAAGAAGCATAAAATATTATAAACAATGAATCAAACAACAATAGAGGCAACATATTGAGATACAAGCAGCAGTACCACAGGGTATAGTAAAAGCATAATAGCAACAATGTAAGTATCGTGCAAGACAGGTTAAAAGATAGATGCAGAATAAAATAACAAACTTGCTTGACTGCTACATTTTCCATTCAGACAAAGATAACCTTAGTAAAAACAAAAGGCAGCTTTCAAATGATGATTTCATTTTTAAGGGTACAAATCTATCCAAACCAACCAGGTGAAAAACTAATCTGGTACATAAAAGTCATTTCCAAACATGTGTGTTTTCAAGCATTTCAAGGGAGATGAATGTTTTTGTACCTGCTAGATAAAAACTCCTAAATTATGTGTTAATAAAACAATAAGCTGCTTTGAAAACCTGTTAAAGCTCTCGGCTCACCAAATGTCTTAAATGGCCGTCAAATCCCTACGAAGATGGTGGACGCAATGACGTCAAGCTGATGCTGTGTGGGCGGGGCTTCCGCTCTCTGCGCCAGCGGGTTGTCAGTGTGGACTGGGGAAATAGATTCAGATTCACAGCGCAGCTATTCAGAAAGCAGGCCGGACATACTGCACTCATTGCTTAGAATACGGAACAAAATCCAAAGAAACCGAGAGCCAAGAAACAGCAGATAAGATGGCAAAATGAGCAACAACAAGACAAGTCAAATTTACAGTAAATACGAGCAAATCAGGAGCAAGACGTTTTATTAAACAAAAACTAGAGGAAAACTGGGAGAAAGAATGAAAGATGAAGAAATCTAAGGAAGATGGTAATGTGGAAGAGATGAGAACTGGAAGGAAAAACAGAAGAGAAATTATTAACAAGAGTAAGATCTGAATACCCTGGATTCAACAATACTTTATTCAGAATCTTCAACATCGTACAGGAAAATGTCAACCTTGTGGTGAGGCTGAGATAGAAAATGATAGAAAATGTCATTTTAGTGTCCGATATGAGTGAGACAAAATGATGGAAGAATTTAGAAAAAAAAAACAAAAAAACATTTCATGTAATGAATATACTGCAAAAACAATCAGTAAGTAAAATAATTCAAATTCTAATTAAATTCTTTGGGAAAACATCATTAATAGGATATGATAATGCCCTTTTATGACCAGCAGTTGGAGCAAGATCCTTTGTGTTTTTTTGGGTTTTTGTTCACAGAGCAGCAGCAGGAAAGTCATTAGTATGATAAAAAAAAAAAAGCCGTTTATCAACCTGTGTAGCTATAATCACCACTTAATTCATGGTCAATAATTTGACATTTTACATTCCAATTAAAGTAATTATTATTTTTATTAAGACTGTATGTTTTAATTTCTTTAGTATAATGTCTTAGGAGTATATTATTTTAATAAAGAAGATAATAATCATATTCTTCAAACATTTAATCGCTTTTAAATCCGTTGAAACCGAACCTCCAGCATTCAGTAAACGATTGACGAGGCCGATTGTTCCCTACCAATATGGCGGATGCATCGACGTGGGCGGGACTTCCGGGAGTTTCACCCCTGGCACTAATGCGCAGACTCGTGCTTCTCTCCGGTTCAATGGCGGCAGTTGGAGCGTCGTCCTTCGTGTTTTCTTGGGTTTTTGTTGACGGAGCAGCAGCGGGAGAGTTAATAAAGATGTAAGATAGAAACAGCAGCAGTTGATGAACTCTGGAAAGAAGAGAAACGGTTTGAAGCTCAGCAGGAACTGCTCAGTAACGGTTGAAGGAAAGTTTGGAGAGAGAAAAGCTACCAGAGATGTGGAGACAGCAGGTCAAACAGCGACTGGATGCAGCAGAGGAGCAGAGACACGAAATACTGGATGCTGCTTTCAGCCCCGAAGATCGGCTGCAGTCATTAGGTTTGGATGTTTTCATTGTTCCGAGCAGCTGAAGGGATGCTAGCTGCAGGTTAGCAGCAGCTTTACAGTCAAACAGCGGATGTTAGCTTGCAGCTAAATATGATCTCCACCAGTACAGGGTGTATTACGGTAGAAGTGCTGTATGGGTTCTGCCTGAGGAAGAAGGAAGCTGCGGAGGCATCTTTAGATTGATTTCTTTCTGACATTGAATCAGAGTTAAGATAAGAAAAGTCATGAGATTTTAATGTAAATTTAGCAAAACTGTTATGCTAATTCTTGTTTTTATACCTTGACGGCCTTTAATGTCAACCTTAGAAACAAAAGTAAGGCAAAACTTTAACTAGACCTTAGTTAAACATATAAAGTCTGCAGTAGCAATATTAGTTAACAGTTTTACCGATAAAATACTTTAACATCTGTCATTTTGACCAATTATTGGTCTTTTATTTATATAAGCTTCTGAAATAAAAATAGAAACAAGAAATGCTTTCAGTTTGGGTTTTTCTTTTTGCAGTGACACCAAACATGTACAGTCAGAGGATCTTCTCATGGGAACCGTTTTAGAGATAACTCAACATATATTTTCACCACTTGTAATCTGGAGCAATATGATCAATCTCTCAAACAGGTGTTCATTTAAAAGATAAAACCCCACAATATGGTGACATTATGGTTTACAAGGACCACCACTGTGTTTAGGGCTTTATTAAACTGACTTATTATTTTCCAAATACCATCCCAGGACACGCAAAAAGATACCAAAATGGGCAGAAGCAGCAGTCAGATAGCTACAATAATATTTATCCTGAACAAAATACAATTATTACAAGTAAACTTAGAGATATGAATGTTTAGATTATTAGTGGTAGAAATGATATTTTAAGTTATCTAGAATTCCAGCTGAAAGTTATTTCAAAATCCCAAATTTATCCTGTAAAGAATGACAGTTGAGTGTTAATAGGAAGAATTTCATTCTAGATATCTGAAAGTTTAGTTTTAAGTGAGTAGGAAGAATTGATTTATGCATACTTGTTGAAATATCTCCCTGTTATTAAATGTAAACCCGGCTTGCCATAAGGAATGCTGGGTGGCTCCATATAGTCAATGGAAACTCTGCTCACTCCTTAAATCTTTGGGACATTTTATTGAAGGGAATTTAATCTGTAAGAACCCTATGGCACAACTTATTAATGCTTTTAAAACTGTAACTTTTCAAACCTCTACTTTACTTGAGATCCCTAAAAGTCACTTTGTTAGCATCAGCTCCCATCCACAGGGCACTGTGAATTTATGGCAACCTGTCGTTGTGAATAAAAGATCTGGAGAACTTAGTTTAAGACGCATAGCAGTTACTGTTGTTCATATTGTGTTTAATTGTTGCCTGCAGATGTTCAGCAGATGCTGCTGGTTAAAGAGGCTCCTGAAGAACAGAGTCCTGGTGTGGACCACATAAAGGAGGAACAGGAGGAACTCTGGATCAGTCAGGAGGAAGGAGGGCAGCTCAGTGTGAAGGAAGAGACTGATGCCCCCAGGTGTCCAGAGACTCTCCACCTAAAGGAGGAACTCTGGACCGGTCTGGAGGGAGAGCAGCTCAGTGTGAAGGAGGCTGATGCAAACATGTTTCCATTAACTGCTGCTCCTCTGAAGAGTGAAGATGATGAAGAGAAACCTCTGTTCTCACAGCTTCATCAAATAGAAAACAGAGATATTCCAACCAGTAGCGTAGCTGACCAGATGAAAGTAGAACCTGATGAAGAGGACTATGGAGAAGCAGAATCCAACAGGAAGACAGATCTGAACACTCATGGAGACACTTTCAACTCTTCTGAGACTGAAGACAGCGAGGAAGATGATGTGAACCATCCTGACTCAGGATCTGAGACTGAAGACAGTAATGATGACTGGAAGGAGAGCAGGACTCGTGAGTCAGGTGGAAACTCTGTCAGCAGATCTATAAACTGCTCTGACTGTGGCCAACAGTTTGATACCAAGCTCTCTCTTCAGACTCACATGGCAGATCATTCACCAAATAGCTCTTCAGCTAATAGAAAATGTTTTAGCGAAAAGAAAAATGTAGACACACCAAAGAAAGACCAAAAGGGTTTAAAATGTGATGAATGTGGTAAAAGTTTTGAGAAGAAAAATCATCTAAACAAACACATGAGAGTTCACACTGGAGAAAAACCATTTGGGTGTCATCTTTGTGGCCAAAGTTTTAGTATTAAATCAACTTTAAACAGTCACATGAGGGTCCACACTGGAGAGAAACCATTTGGTTGTGATGTTTGTGGACATAAATTTAGCATAAAGTCATCTTTAAACAAACACATGAGAATACACACAGGAGAGAAACCATTTGCCTGTGATGTTTGTGGGCATAAATTTAGCGTGAAATCAGCATTAAATATGCACATAAAAACCCACACAGGAGAGAAACCATTTGGTTGTGATGTTTGTGGACAAAGATTTAGCCGAAAGTCAACCTTGAATTTGCACACAAAAAACCACACGGGGCAGAAACAGTTTGTTTGTGATGTTTGTGGAAAAGGATTTAATGATAATTCATCTTTAAAAAAGCACATCAGGATCCACACAGGAGAGAAACCATTTGGTTGTGATGTTTGTGGGAAAAGCTTTAACGACAAGTCGACTTTAAAAAAACACATGAAAATTCACATTGTTTGTAATATTTGTGGAAAAACATTTAACCAAGAGGCAAGTTTAAACATTCACATGAGAATCCATGCAGAAGAGAAACATATGCTTATGATTTTATTGCCATAGATTCTCATGTGTAAGCTAACTGTAGAGACTCTCCTTAAAGTCTCTGTTAGTCCAGCTTGGAAGGTCCAGGTTTTATGTGTGAAAAGCTACAAACTGAGGAGGGGGGGACTGCTGCTCACTTATAAAACTTATACATCTGATGCTAATGAAGGTATCTCATTTATTCATAATATAGTTTGAGAAATTGTAGTTACAAAGCTGCCGTAGGTAACCTTTGGTAAAATGTACTTTTCACATATTTGTTAAAATTGTCACTATTCCTAACAGTAGCATATAGTTAGA
This sequence comes from Girardinichthys multiradiatus, assembly GCF_021462225.1. Lineage (NCBI taxonomy): Eukaryota > Metazoa > Chordata > Actinopteri > Cyprinodontiformes > Goodeidae > Girardinichthys > Girardinichthys multiradiatus. Next base: position 49,175,419 of record NC_061810.1, read on the forward strand.
TAATTTGTGAAAATAAATCAAGCTCTTCTGGTTCCTCCCAGTGGTCCAACTGTCACTTGCAGAAAACACTGTTCCCAGTCAAAAACAAACAATCAGAGCCAGGAGGAATTAGCAGTGTCAATCTTTCTGGTGTATGAGCTACACACACCCTCCCTGCACAGCACATACTGTTATTTAAGCTAAAGATTGCTGGTGTGGTGCAGCCCTGATAATATGGGCAGGCTAGTTATAGTGAGCCATATCATTAATGTTTTGTCTCTACCTGTGAATGTGCCATAGCTGTTTATCTGCCGTGATCTGTGGCCCTGCTTACTAGCCTTCATGGCAGGCTGAGCTGTGGGGGGAAGGCTGTAGCACAGCCGAGAGCAAGGGAGAAAGTCCTGTAAGGTGTGCTTGTTCAAATTTTCAGGCTAAGTCCATGATGTCATGGACCCCCGATGATGGCAGATAAACAGTTATGGCACATTTACTGGTAGGGACAAAACATGCAGTGGACTACAAAATCACAGCGAGAAATAGAAATGGCACTGGTCCAATAGTACATTCTCTGTTTCAACAGTTTAGTAGAATAAAAAAAATATTCACAACAGTATTGGAATTCATTTAAATTGAATTCTAACTCACCTAAAATCAGGTAAGTGAATCAGAAGGAACATGTGGATTTACAGAGGAAAGTCCAGATAGATTTTAAATATTTTAGCTGTGCTGATTGTTGGAAACGTTTTAGCAAGAAACAATATTTAAAAATCCACACAGATCCACAAAGGAGAGAAACCATTTGTTGAAAAGATTTAACTACAAGTCCCTTTTAAGAACACATGAAGTCCACACTAGAGGGTGACACGGGAGTGGATTTTCTCTCCTGTCCCATCCCGCTCCCACAGAAAAATGTCTTGTCCCATCCCAATCCCAGGCCAGCATAACGAAAAAAATCCTGTCCCGTCCCACTCCTGGTAAATTGACTCCCACTCCTGTCCCGCTCCCATTTTTGTTTTCTTCATTTAGTCTTTTGGTAATTTCTTTCTTTGAAGGACCAGTTAGGTCCCTGTTTTTAGCTGTAGTAAAGGCCAGTTAAAGTAAAAAGAATAATAATGAAGAAATAATAAAATATCAAACAAGGAAACAGACCATGCCTATCTTAGCTGAATAAACAAAATGTACATAGTTGTATTTTACTCATTTATTAAGTGATCGTTTCTTTTGAACAATGACATTATTTTTATGTTTCAAGTTGCTGAAATTAAAGAAAAATCCACCTAGTAAGAGAACTGTACTTGGTGAACAAAAGGCCAAAAAGGCATTACCTTCATAATTTAGAAACTGTACCTCAATGGTTCACAGTCCTGGTCCTCAGGGACCCCTTCCCTGCAAGTTTTAGATGTGTGTCTGCTCCAGAACACCTGATTTAAATTCTGACATGACCTCCTATACAGGCATCAAGAATGGAGGGTCAAACTGGACAAAATTAATACAATAAAATCATCATTAAATAAATAAATGTTGTTAATGTCCCATAAGTGAAGTAAATGTAACATGAAAGAAATGTAACATTAAATGTGCCATTAAATTAAAGGTACCATTTATTTATTTAATACATCATTAGAAATAATAAATGTACCATTATATCATGAAATGGACTATTATGCAATTAAATGTACCACTGAATATTTAAGTATAATTTTAAAGACGACATGACGTAATTAGTGGTACACTTAATATTTAATGATGTATTAAATAAATTGTACATTTAATGGTACATTCAATTTTTTTCTATTTCACAACATATTTATTTAATATCTTCCCTTTTAATCTTCAATAGTCGAGTGATGAAGCCTTTCTATACGGAGTCCGCGAGGGGACATGGGGGGGATGTTTCCTCTTTCTTTTTACGTTCTCACGCAATAGTCTTTGCGTTATTTAGCAATACTTTGTGGGATAGTTTCTAAACCCGATAACTGCAAAAATGAAACAAACACTACACCCGTTTTGAGATTTATTGAGTTTTATTTTGAAATCAGCATTAAATAAAATTATCTTCAAATCAGACTAAAAGACAGTTTTTATCCACAAGCTGTCAAACAAACTACTGAACAATAAAACTGCACAAAACCACATCTGACCCTTTATTTCCTTATTACTGCTGCATGATGTGTACTTTTTTTTACGCCATTAGTGTTTTTGTTTTTATCGTGACTTGAACGGTTCTTCTTATCCTAAGCATTTTATCGCACTGTTTACAGCGTGTTAACCTGCATATGACAAATAAACCATATCAATCACATATCAGTGTTTGTTTTATGAGCAGTTTATCATCTGTGCTGTTGCTCCAAAATGCCGAACGCAAAAGTATTGCGTGGAGACGCAAAATAAATAAATTTCCCCATGTCCCCTCACAGGCTTCTGTACCTTACCTCTTAAATCTTTAGCGCACATGCAGCAATTTTGTTGGTCAGATGAGACTTGACACATGTTGGTACTTTTGGTTTGATGAATGAAGAGATGCAGGACTGATTTAATCCAAAATGTCCCTTAATCACTGGTGAACTTGATTACAACTAAACACGTTTTACAAGCAGCAGACTGCGTGTTAACACCGCTACATTCAACTCTCCTGAAGTTCGGTAATATTTGCGACTTTCCTGTCAACTCTATGAGTTCAATAAATAAGTCCTTATTTCTGACTTTACGTTGCTAATCCAATTTTACCACGTCCAGTTCTCCACCTGCGTTTGTTCCCTCCATTCTGAACGCAGGTGGAAAACATCGATCAGAAGCACTGTTGGCTTGTGGGTCATGTAGTTCGTTTGACTCACATTATAGTATAGGCTTCTTGGAAAAAAACTACACAATGGCGGCGTCGATTCAAGTTTTTTTTTCTTAAAGTTTATAACAAAGTCTCAGTTTACATTTCCAAAGAAAACTGATCCTAGTTTATTTTCCCTCCTATTGGTTAGTTCCTGCTCCCGTTCATTTTTTATCCTGTACCGTCCCAATCACGGGATCTTTACTGATGCTGTCTCCCGTCCCGCGGGTTTCCCGTGGGAATCCCGTGACCTGTGGGACTCCCGAAAAAATGTCAGCCTCTAGTCCACACAAGAGAGAAACCGTTTTGTTGTGTTCAGTCTTGTAAGAGTTTTAACAAGAAACAATATCTAAAGAACAACCTGAGAATCCAAGCAGATGATAAACAATTTAGTTGTGATCTTTGTGGAAGATTTACCCACCAACCAAATTTAAGAAGACACATGCATGTCCACACAGAAGAGAAACCATTTAGTTGTGATTTCTGTCCACAATGATTTGGCTTTCAATCGAGTTTATACATCTAATAATCCAGGAGACAGACTGTATCATTGTGATTTTTGCAGGCTAGGATTTACCTGAAATGGAAAATTAAATGCGCATGTAAGGATTATGATTATTGATTAATATTCATCAAGAATTATAATTTAAAGTCATAATTTGAAAAAAATTAATTTCTTAACCAAAAATCATTACTTATGAATAGAAATCAGAGATGTCCTTTGGTGTTGTGATTATGGGCTCAAAGCTCTTTAATAATTACAAATTATTAACCAAACCACAAACTGTCAGTTTATTCAACCACTTCACCAAAGGTGGGGGAACTTTGACCTTGTTTTGACAGATAAATCACTCTTGCACGAAATAAACACAAATGCTCCTCTTAATTATATATATGAAGATTTATTGAAGCCAAATAATCCTGATATACTATTATTCTCGTCCAAAACCATCACCTAACTAACAAGCACTATTCTACACAAAGGGAATAAAAATGACTAACAATAATAATAAAAGAAAAATGTATATGCATTTAGCGTCTATGAAGATCAAACCAGTAGTTTTATGGACAAAATGTGTAATTTGGGTTAAATGGAAAGAGATGCTCCTTGTGTTGATGTCTTGATCGCAGCGATCAGCTGATAAACGGTGAGGCCACGCCCCTTTAGCCACAACCAGCTGATCGCTCCAGGTCTTGACAAGGTCATAAAACTCTGAGGCAGGAACTCAGTGGAAAATCTCCAGCAATAAAACTGGAACAAAGAGTGATCGGACCACAGTTGCTTTGAATGAAAAACTTTTAAAAGTCCAACTTCTAACTCCTGGCTGATATGAGATCAGCCGGACAAAACATTAACCACGCAGCAGCAAATCAAAACACCGCTCAGCATAAAACACTTCATTCAGTATTGCATGCAACAAGTTAATACCTGTGATTAACTACTGGTGATCCTACAGGGGTTGGACAATGAAACTGAAACACCTGGTTTTAGACCACAATAATTTATTAGTATGGTGTAGGGCCTCCTTTTGCGGCCAATACAGCGTCAATTCGTCTTGGGAATGACATATACAAGTCCTGCACAGTGGTCAGAGGAATTTTAAGCCATTCTTCTTGCAGGATAGTGACCAGGTCACTACGTGATACTGGTGGAGGAAAACGTTTCCTGACTCGCTCCAAAACACCCCAAAGTGGCTCAATAATATTTAGATCTGGTGACTGTGCAGGCCATGGGAGATGTTCAACTTCACTTTCATGTTCATCAAACCAATCTTTCACCAGTCTTGCTGTGTGTATTGGTGCATTGTCATCCTGATACACGGCACCACCTTCAGGATACAATGTTTGAACCATTGGATGCACATGGTCCTCAAGAATGGTTCGGTCGTCCTTGGCAGTGACGCGCCCATTTAGCACAAGTATTGGGCCAAGGGAATGCCATGATATGGCAGCCCAAACCATCACTGATCCACCCCCATGCTTCACTCTGGGCATGCAACAGTCTGGGTGGTACGCTTCTTTGGGGCTTCTCCACACCGTAACTCTCCCGGATGTGGGGAAAACAGTAAAGGTGGACTCATCAGAGAACAATACATGTTTCACATTGTCCACAGTCCAAGATTTGCTCTCCTTGCACTATTGAAACCGACGTTTGGCATTGGCATGAGTGACCAAAGGTTTGGCTATAGCAGCCCGGCCGTGTATATTGACCCTGTGGAGCTCCTGACGGACAGTTCTGGTGGAAACAGGAGAGTTGAGGTGCACATTTAATTCTGCCGTGATTTGGGCAGCCGTGGTTTTATGTTTTTTGGATACAATCCGGGTTAGAACCCGAACATCCCTTTCAGACAGCTTCCTCTTGTGTCCACAGTTAATTCTGTTGGATGTGGTTCGTCCTTCTTGGTGGTATGCTGACATTACCCTGGATACCGTGGCTCTTGATACATCACAAAGACTTGCTGTCTTGGTCACAGATGGGCCAGCAAGACGTGCACCAACAATTTGTCCTCTTTTGAACTCTGGTATGTCAGCCATAATGTTGTGTGCATTTCAATATTTTGAGCAAAACTGTGCTCTTACCCTGCTAATTGAACCTTCACACTCTGCTCTTACTGGTGCAATGTGCAATCAATGAAGACTGGCTACCAGGCTGGTCCAATTTAGCCATGAAACCTCCCACGCTAAAATGACAGGTGTTTCAGTTTCATTGTCTAACCCCTGTATATTGCAAATGACAATGTTTTATATGAGTCTGTCTTCTTTAAGGTTCATCCCCATCCAGCTCATCCACAAGGGCCACAGAGGTGCATAACGTCTTTGCAAGTTGTGTTGTAGAGGAGGAGAGGGAGGAGGACAGTGGCAATATGGAGTCACAGGACCGCCATTTGGTGCTACAGTACATGACTGACTCCAAGTGGACACGCTTCCAGTCTCTTTTCGACTTCTGGCAGGAGAGGTCAGGTGGGGTAGTGCCAGTTGCCAAGAAGCTGCTAGCAATCCCAGCAACAAGTACTCCTTCTGAGCGTAGTTTCAGTGCTGCTGGAAGACTGATTGAGGAGAGACGTTCCACCCTCAATTCAGAGAATGTAGATGCACTTTTGTTCCTACATAGCAACATATAAGGTTCCTGGACTCATTATCCAAGAATGTGTTTAATGTTAGATGGATGCGTTTATTCTTATAGTAAACCCTAATTAGTTTGTGGGTATTTTCTTGCAAATGGACAAATTCTAATATGCTTGCATCATATCCATCTTTATCTTTCACAAAACTGTGCGCAGTGGTTCTCAACCTTGCTCCTCAGGGACCATTCTACTGCATGTTTTAGGTGACTCCTTGCTGCCATACATCTGACTTAATTAAATGGGTGACATACAGGCTTCATCACTCGACTATTGAAGATTAAAAGGGAAGATATTAAATAATTATGTTGTGAAATAGAAAAAAAATTGAATGTACCATTAAATGAACAATTTATTTAATACATCATTAAATATTAAGTGTACCACTAATTACATCATGTCGTCTTTAAAATTATACTTAATTATTCAGTGGCACATTTAATTGCATAATAGTCCATTTCATGATATAATGGTACATTTATTGTTTCTAATTATGTATTAAATAAATAAATGGTACCTTTAATTTAATGGCACATTTAATGTTACATTTCTTTCATGTTACATTTACTTCACTTATGGGACATTAACAACATTTATTTATTTAATGATGATTTTATTGTATTAATTTTGTCCAGTTTGACTCTCCATTCTTGATGCCTGTATAGGAGGTCATGTCAGAATTTAAATCAGGTGTTCTGGAGCAGACAAACATCTAAAACTAGCAGGGAGGACCAGGGCTGTGAACCATTGAGATACAGTTTCTAAATTGTGAAGGTAATGCCTTTTTGGCCTTTTATTCACCAAGTACAGTTCTCTTACTAGGTGCATTTTTCTTTCGTTTCAGCAACTTGAAACATAAAAGTGATGTCATTGTTCAAAGGAAACAATCACTTAATAAATGAGTAAAATACAACTATGTACATTTTGTTTATTCAGCTAAGATAGGCATGGTCTGTTTCCTTGTTTGATATTTTATTATTTCTTCATTATTGTTCTTTTTACTTTAACTGGCCTTTACTACAGCTAAAAACTAACTGGTCCATCAAACACAGAAATTGCCAAAAGACTAAATGAAGAAAACTAAAATGGAAGTGGCACAGGAGTGGGAGTCGTTCTAAATGGGAGCGGGATGGGAGTGGGAGTCAATTTACCAGGAGTGGGACGGGACAGGATTTTTTTTTTTTATGCTGGTCTGGAAATGGGATGAGACAAGAGAGAAAATCCACTCCAGTGTCACCCTCTACTCTGGAGCGGTGTGGAAGGAGACCAGCTAAGACTGAAGGAGGCCAACAGGTTTACATCAACTGCAGTTCCTACAAAGAGTGAGGATGATGAAGAGAAACCTCTGTTCCTATTGCTTCCTCAAGTGCAAAGAGACAAAAAGTATCTTCCAACCAGCTGATCAGATGAAAGCAGAAACTGATGAAGAGGACTATGGAGGAGTAGAATCCAGCAGGAAGCCAGATCTGAACACTCATGGAGACACTTCCAACTCTTCAGAGACTGAAGACAGTGAGGAAGATGATGAAACTGTGAACCATCCAGACTCGTCAGACTTTGGGTCTGGAACTGAACGAAGTGAGGACGACTGGAAGGAGGACGGAGCTCCTGAATCTCAGAGTGGTAAACACTCGATTCAGGAACACATGATAAGTCATCCAAGAATGAGATCTTCAAGGTGTTCAGTTAATAGGACACGTTTTAGAGCGAGTAATGGTGACTCGCTGAGGGAAATCCAGACGGCTCTGAAATGTGTTTGTGGTGTCTGTGGTAAAAGTTTCAACAGAAAATATCTGAGTGTCCACATGAGGATCCACACAGGGGACAAACCATTTGGTTGTGATGTTTGTGGAAACAGATTTAAGCAAAAGGCACATTTACAAACCCACCTGAAAGTCCACACTGGTGATGAACCGTTTGGTTGTGATGTTTGTGGCAACAGGTTTAGGTTTAAGTCGACTTTAAAAACCCACCTGAGGATCCACGCAGGAGACAAAGTGTTTGGTTGTGATGTTTGTGGACAAAGATTTAAGAAAAAGACACATTTGAACCTGCACACCAAAATCCATACCGATTATAAGCTGTTTGGATGTGATGTTTGTGAACAAAGATTTAGCAAAAAGTCAACTTTAAAAGAACACCTGAGAATCCACTCAGGAGACAAACCATTTGTTTGTGATGTTTGTGGACACAGATTCCGATTGAAGTCAGCTTTAAACACACACATGAGGATTCACACGGGGGACAAACCGTTTGGTTGTGATGTTTGTGGACACAGATTTAAGCAACTTGGACATTTAAAAGCACACGCGAGAATTCACAGTGGTGACAAACCGTTTGGTTGTGATGTTTGTGGACAAACTTTTATTCAGAAGTCAACTTTAAATGGACACCAGAGAATCCACGCAGGAGACAAACCATTTGGTTGTGATGTTTGTGGACAAAGATTTAAATTTAAGTCGGCTTTAAACACACACCTGAGAATTCACACTGGTGATAAACCATTTGTTTGTGATGTTTGTGGACACAGATTTAAGCAGAAGGCACATTTAAAAATTCACATGAAAATCCATGCAGGTGATAAACCGTTTGGTTGATGCTTGTGAACACAGAGTTAGACATAAGTATTAAAAAGTCATATGAGAATCAACAGATGATGGGAAACCTGTAAATATTAAGAATATTGTTGGAGAAACAGGAATGTTCACATAAATCTAAAAACACTTTGTTTTTTTATTTGAAGCACTATTATTTTAACTGTTTAATTTATGCCAAACTCTGCATTTGAGTTGAAATGTAGATTTTGTTCGTAAAAACATTTGTGAGTCAAAGTCCAGACTTTTTCTAACATCCTTGTTATACTATATCAGCCTTTCATTTCAATGCAGTTAAAAGACTAGATGCCACATAAAATCTCCCTTTAACACCGTTAATACTATAGCAAACACTGTTTGATCTTTACATAAACTCGTCTGTCACGGAGTTTTAGGACCAGAATGTTTGCTCCGAGCGTTGCAGCTCTCACATGTCATGTATACTGCT